>NC_082676.1:34510000-35135000 GCF_025265405.1 Mesoplodon densirostris | reverse complement strand
ACAAAATCCAGGGGTTTTCCCTGTTCTTCCCTCAGTGTAAGGATGCGCTGGCAGCTGCAGCACCTATTCTCCATCTGTTGATTCTTGCCACAGCATTCAGTTGTGAAAAACAAACTTGTACTTGAGACCCAAACCTTCGTCTAGGTACTAATGTTACATCTTATTCCCTGGAGCCACAGAGAACAGCAACCGGGGAGTGGGGATCTTAGTAGGGACAAAAATGGAGTAATAAATAATCTTATGCTTTTTAAAAAGCATTGGTTCTTGCTTCAGGGACTTACATTCTGATCCAAGAAAATCTCTTATGAGAGAAGGGAGATAAAAAAGAAGGTTGGGGGGCTTCCCTGGTGGCGCAGTGGTTGAGGGTCCGCCTGCCGAAGCAGGGGATGCGGGTTTGTGCCCCGGTCTGGGAGGATCCCGCATGCCGCGGAGTGGCTGGGCCCGTGAGCCGTGGCCGCTGGGCCTGCGCGTCCAGAGCCTGTGCTCCGCAATGGGAGAGGCCACAGCAGTGAGAGGCCCGTGTACCGCAAAAAAAAAAAAAAAAGAAGGTTGGCTGCTACCTTCTTGGGGAGAGGAAACACAGCAACTGGGACTAGTCTCTCAGAACCTGGCAAATATATACACCCACCCCTGTGATGAGACGACACAAGGACCACAAAAAGGGACTAAATCCTTCAATAACATCCCACCTTTGACTGAGACTGGAAGCAGAAAACTTATCTTTTTTTTTTTTTTTTTTTTTTTTTGGCCACACCGCACAGCTTGTGGAGTATCAGTTCCCTGACCAAGGATTGAACGCAGGCCACAGCAGTGAAAGCGTCGAATCCTAACCACTAGATTGCCAGGGAGTTTCTGAATTTATCTTAATTTAATAGATCTGAGCTATTTGCCCTGGTTCTGTGAGACAGGTATTGTTTCCTCAGGGTTTTTAAATTAAGACAGAACTTATGGAAACTCCCCCATGGTCTCTGTTATTTGGGTGCTTTTTCATGGCCCCTCTTCCTCTAAGGATAGCACCTACATTTAATATAACAGCTAGAAACCTACCACAGTAAGTTTTCTTTCCTTCTACTAATTCTAACATTTATGAGGGTTTAAAAAAAATCTATATAGGGCTTCCCTGGTGGCGCAGTGGTTAAGAACCCACCTGCCAATGCAGGGGACATGGGTTCGAGCCCTGGTCTGGGAAGATCCCACATGCTGTGGAGCAACTAAGCCCATGCACCACAACTACTGAGCCTGCGCACCACAACTACTGAAGCCCGTGCGCCTACAGCCCATGCTCCGCAATAAGAGAAGCCACCGCAATGAGAAGCCCGTACACCGCAATGAAGAGTAGCCCCTGCACGCCTCAACTAGAGAAAAGCCCGCATGCAGCAACAAAGACCCAGTGCAGCCAAAAATAAAATAAAAAATCTGTATACATTAGCTTTATCCATTATTACAAGTATTCTTAAAAGTTGATATGATACTTACATTTTGCAGTCTGCGTGTAACACTTTTTCACTTTAATATTTTTCATGTGACTAGTTGCTTCATATTTCATTCTGCTAATGGCATCATTTGGCACCCGTGTTCCCCATTTTTTGTTGTTAGAAATATCACTCAGTGTTGCTGGGGGAGCCTAAAGTGGGATGTGGCCCAGGAACTTCGGCCTTTGACCTGAAAGACTAATCCCAGTTGCTGCATTTCCTCTTTGCTGTTCTGGTACTAACTGAAATGCTAGTTTCCCTCTGTCTGTATTCAAGAGGGTTTTTAAAAATTATCTTTGGGACTTCCCTGGTGGCGCAGTGGTTAGGAATCTGCCTGCCAATGCAGGGGACACAGGTTCGAGCCCTGGTCCAGGAAGATCCCACATTCTGCAGAGCAACTAAGCCCGTGCACCACAACTACTGAGCCTGCGCTCTAGAGCCCGCCGAGCCACAACTACTGAGCCCACATGCTGCAACTACTGAGCCCGTTTGCTGCAACTACTTAAGCCTGCACGCCTAGAGCCCGTGCTTCACAATAAGAAGCCACCTCAATGAGAAGCCCGCGCACATCAACAAAGAGTAGCCCCGCTTGCCACAACTAAAGGAAGCCCACGCGCAGCAACGAAGACCCAATGCAGCCAAAAATAAATAAAATTAAAAAAAATATATATATATATATATATATATAAATTATCTTTGAACCTTGAACTTTTCCTTCTACAGTGCTTCCTCATTCTCATTCAAAACCTGTTTCCTGCTGACTCTGCAAATAGGAGACCAGAGATCCGAGCTTCACACCCGACCCATGGAAACTCAGGCTGATCGAGTATCTCAGGAACCTCAGGCCCTGCTTGAGAGTGGTAAGGAATCAGGGTTCCCTCGTCTTTTTATTCAGCCATTCAGCAATCACCTGTTGAAATCCCTCATTCACCAAGTGCTGGGCTAACTTCTGGAATCCAGACTGGATAGGACATAGTCCTTGCCTTTCACTAGCTCCCCGCCTAGTGGGGAAAGGCGGAATGAAGCCATTAGTTAAGTATAGTTTGGAACTTCCCTGGTGGCGCAGTGGATAAGACTCCGTGCTCCCAATGCAGGGGGCCCGGGTCCATCCTTGGTCAGGGAACTAGAGTCCACATGCCACAGCTAAGAAGTCCGCATGCCGCAACTAAAGATCCTGCATGCCGTAACAAAGACCTGGCGGAGCCAAAATAAATGTTTTTTTAAAAAAAGAGTTACAGGAAAAGATATATGATCAAGCACGGAAACAGGAAACAAGATATATCATCTAGCACAGAAACAGGAAACATTTTGTAGTGTGTAGATTTGATCTGGGGATAGAGAAAAAAGAGAACAGTTGTGGGCATTGTGTCTTCAGTCAGGGCTGGGATGAAGCCCGTTTTCCTCTGGTCAAGAATTTTGTCCAGGAGTTTGAGATGTGGAGAATGACGGAAGGGACATGAACAGGATAGCTTGTGTTCTGGCCAGGCTTGAGAGGATGGACGAGAATACACGAATCACTAACAGTAGTTCAGGGCAGATGTCATGAAGAGTAGAGTGACTGGAAAGAAAGAAAGGGACCTGGGGCAGACCAGAGAGCCTGGGTCACCAGGGCTTTGGGTGTCTTTCCTCAGGCAGGAAGGCCCACGCTGAGCGTGCCGGCCGTAAGTGTAAGCACCTTCTGTAGCTGCAGACGGAGTGAACTTAGAAATGTAAGAGGGGGTGGGTCCTTGGTTGTCCCAGGACCTGTGAGTTTTCTGTAGGTCGAGAGGCTCAAGTGCAGATAGACTGACTCATGGACCCTTTAATTGTCCTCAGCTCTTCCTTCCTCAAAAGTTCCTGCATTTTCCGACAAGGACAGTCTGGGGGATGAGATGTTGGCAGCTGCACTGCTGAAGGCCAAGGCCCAGGTAAGCTGTGCTTTTCTTTATCCTCCTTTCCCTTCCCATTTTGCAGAAGTTTTTTGTGTAGCAACATCCCATTCAGTGCCCTGAACTATGATTCCCTCTATCAGGACTGTGGGCGTTTCCTGCTACACAGTGGAACTTCGCTTTATCTCAGACTCTCTTCTCTCCTCCTCCACCCTGACCTCCTCTCCCACTTCCCAATATGCGTTATTCAGCCCCATCCCGAATTAGCTTTTGGCTCTACCAGTCCCATCCCGCAGCCTGAAATTGCACGGGAGAACATGTTGTTTCAGGAATTGGTGACCTTTGAGGATGTGGCTGTGTATTTCATCCGGAAGGAGTGGAAGCGTTTGGAGCCTGCTCAGAGAGACCTCTATAGGGATGTGATGCTGGAGAATTACGGGAACGTGTTCTCCCTGGGTAAGGAGCGATGCTTCCTCAGTAAAACTCCCTTGGCATTTCTCTGCTTCCTTGTTTGCTAGTAATAGTTGAGTCACTGAAAACCATTAGCTAAGGACTGACTTAGTCTCAGAAAATTCTAACAATAGTAGCAACTCCCATTTGTACAGTAACTTGTAGTTCATAAAGAGTGTTCATAGATATTCTCTCATTTAATCCTCACAGTGATGCAGCTATTGAGGTAGCCAGAATTAGCCTCATTTTATAGGCAAGGAAAGAGAGGTCAGAGATCTTAAATGCTTTGCATACGGTCATATTGCTAGTGACTGGCAGGACTCGAGCCCTGGCCTTTTAATTCTATACTTCTTTTTAAATCTGGCACTTTTTTCCATGTTATTCTTAGGACTTAACATTAACATATAACCCAGAGATTTTCCCAAAAGATTACATATTGGGATCCCTAAACATGTGAGGTACTGCTCAGTGCCCAAGTGAACATTCTGGAACTCTGTCTAGCTCCTCCCCTTCTCTGTCGGACTTCCTTTAGGGATCTGTTGATTTGTGGGTGGACCTAGTGTAATTGCTGCTCTTGTAGAAATTTCAACTTGCGTTAGGGAGGAGAGCAGTTAGCTTCTTAACCTGTCGTCTGTGGACTCTTCATTCCTTTACCCTCGCCTGCTTTCAGTGAGGACATTCTCCTGGGCAAGGCCGGGGGTCTTCCTGACTCCCATTTGAGAACTCCCCATGCATTTCCTCTCTGTCCCCTGCAGATCCTGGGTCTGGGATTGAGCTCTGGGGCCGTTTGGTATGAACAGGATAAACCTTGTCCCATGTCTTTCCCTGTGAGCAGGATTCCCATTTCTGAATTTTGACATGATCTCTGGGCTGAAGTGAGAGGAAGAGCCGAGGGTCCTGGGTTTGAAGGGCACTGAGCAGAGAGGTCCTGAGAGGTACCTGTTCAGGTGAGGGAGATACAGCTCTTTCTGTCCCTAACACTCACTGCCCTGCCTTTACTCTCACAATGTTGACAGACTAAAAATGCTAACAGTCTGGACCCTTTACCCTTGTCCTCTGTGCCTAAAGTTCCCTTAGAAACCCCAGAGCAGTGAAAATAGCGAAGGCAAACTTGGAAACTGTTGACATAGCCTCACATCGTAGCACAGCGTTCTAGGCCTGGGGCCCAGAGATGGACTGACCTCTGTCTCAGGCCTGTTTCCATGGACTTGGCATATAGGTGCCACGACTACAGACCCGAGTGTCCTTTTCTCCTGGGGCTACAGGGCTTCACCCTTGTCGCTTTGTATTCATCACCTTCCCACTTTTCTCCACACCGTCTGTGGTTAGTTTCTCATACCTGCTCCCCACTTCATCCTCTAACTGTTTTGCAGTCACCATCTCCCAGGTTATGTTCAGTCTCTGACATCTAGGACTTTGTCACTTCATTAAACCGTGTGTCCTGTCTCTTCTGTTTTTGGTTCCCTGCCTCTGCCTGATCCAGCTTTCTCTACACTTCCACCTCCACCTCTTTTCTCGATTTTCCTTCCTGCCTTTCTCCTTCCCTGTTTCCTTGGCCCGGTTCTCTTATTCTGCCTTAGCTACGTACAGCCTGGGTAGGCCTCTTTGCACACAGATAAGAGGCATGTGCTTTTAGCCTGTGAACATTATGTGATTATACTGTCTCTGGTTTTGATTCTTTTTCCCACAAAGAACAAGTGACATTTGTGTTTTGTATTGTGCCAGATGGTGAGACCAGAACTGAACATGATCCAGAAATTTCTGAAGATACAGGATCACACGGGGTGCTATTGGGAAGATTCCAAAAGGATATTTCTCAGGGTCTTAAGTTTGAAGAAGCCTATGAACAAGAAGTCAGTCTGAAGAGGCAGCTGGGGAGCTCCTCTGGAGAGAGACTGAATAGGAAGATACAGGATTTTGGTCAAGTGACAGTTGAAGAAAAGCGAACCCCCATGGGAGGGAGAAGTGAGAAATACAGCGATCTGGGGAACAGCTTCACTGTGAGTTCCAACCTTATTTCCCAGCAGAGACTTCCTGTGGGAGACAGACCCCATAAGTGTGATGAATGTAGCAAGAGCTTTAATCGAACTTCAGACCTTATTCAGCATCAGAGAATCCACACCGGGGAGAAACCCTATGAATGTAGTGAGTGTGGGAAGGCCTTCAGCCAGAGCTCACATCTTATTCAGCATCAGAGGATCCACACTGGGGAGAAACCTTATGAATGTAACGACTGTGGGAAGACCTTCAGTTGCAGCTCTGCTCTCATTCTCCACCGGAGGATCCACACTGGAGAGAAACCCTATGAATGTAATGAGTGTGGGAAAACCTTTAGCTGGAGCTCCACCCTCACTCACCACCAGAGAATCCACACTGGAGAGAAACCCTATGCTTGTAACGAGTGTGGGAAGGCCTTCAGCAGGAGCTCCACCCTTATTCATCACCAGAGAATCCACACTGGAGAGAAGCCCTATGAATGTAATGAGTGTGGGAAGGCCTTCAGCCAGAGCTCACACCTCTATCAGCACCAGAGGATCCACACTGGAGAGAAGCCCTATGAATGTATGGAATGTGGAGGGAAGTTTACCTATAGCTCAGGCCTTATTCAGCATCAAAGGATCCACACAGGGGAGAATCCCTATGAATGTAGTGAGTGTGGGAAAGCCTTTAGGTACAGCTCAGCTCTTGTTCGCCACCAGAGAATTCACACTGGAGAGAAGCCTTTGAATGTAATGGGAGTGAGCAAAAGTTCTCTCCGAGTTACTGCTGAATTAAATATCAGAGAGTCTACGTGAAAGAGAGCCAGATGCCTGTTTTCCTCACTTCCTCTGAGTTTCAAGAGCTCCTGCCTTACTATATAAGTATGAACAATTTGGGACGTGTCCCTTCCGACTCCATCCTTTCGCCTTAGAGAATGGGGCATATTGGGCAAATCATCCTGGCACAGTGGTTAGCAACCTAGTCAGTTTTCCCAGGAATGACACCAGCCTTGAAAAATTAGGGTGCAAGCAGCAGGTTAAGTGCTGGGAGTAGAGGGAAGCTCTGGGACCAGTCTCCTTCCATTTGGGAAGGGAGTTTGCACTAGACCATTTTTCTCACACCATTTCCAAGGTGGGGATGGAAGCACAATAGGAATAAAATTCCAAGGATTCCTCTAACTGGAGTCAGCACAGAAGAAAGTAGAATGTTTTGGGTCGTGTTTTTGCTAGAAAGGGGAAATGGAGGCTGTATTTCAAAGCCACTGCTTCTAATCCAGCTTTAAATTTTGATAAGGAATGTGCTATTTTGTTTCATGACTTCATTAATTACGGGAATCTGGTGCTGAGGGATTTGTTATTTTGTTGGGCATGGGGGAAGGCCCCAAGAGAGATTTTCTGTAGTGACTATATCCTTCAGGGCTCTTGGAGCAGCAAGACCAAGTTGCCAAGAGCAGTCTGACGATATGGGTGGAGAACTCACTCTTCCCTTTTGTGACAGTGAGTCTAACATGAGGGAAAGGATCAAAAGCATTTAGCACTGGCCTCTGTCTCATTCCCTCCCCTCTCCCTCTTCCTCTTGGCACTCCTGTGATGGAAAGTGATTTAATCTAAACCCCTAGCAACTAAGGACACTTTTAGGATCTCGCTCAGCCAGCTTGCCCTGCCCTCTGATACCGATGACCTCTGACATCTGGCACCAGCAGCCCGACCTTTCCCGACCCCACCTCTGACTTCAACAGCCAAGTGTGAATGCAGAGAGCACAGCCCAGAGGAGGAAGCTCAGGTCTGAGCCTGGCATCAGGGCTCCTTGCTGGCTTAGGATGGAGCTCCCCGAGTTTTCCCAGCGGAAGGGATGACCTTTTGTTATATTTTCCAAATCCTGCTCATCCTGTAGCATAAATCAAATGCACTATTAAACAGAATAGTTTTCCAGAAGGACAGATGGAGTGTGTTTTTGTGCTGGGGCCAAATTTATTTCGGCTTAAACAAGAAACATTAGTGACTGTAAATGGAATCTTTAAAACTTTTTACAGACAGCTGTTTCTCTTCTAGTCTCAAATCTGTGACCTCTCTCCCTTGACTCTGTCCTTTCCTCTGCACACTGCCACAGAGTATCTTATCTCATTTACACAGCCGCTTACACGTCCGTACCCACCTTTAGGATTTCATGTGCTGCATGGCGTTCTGTGTTGCACGATACTTTAACACCAGCAACCAAAACTAGAAAGGTGTTTCTGAGTATGGGGTTCTTGACAAGAGCATGCTTGGATGTTGGGTAACAGTAGGCGTATTGAGGCAATTCCCTAGCGGCCCAGTGGTTGGGACTCGGTGCTCTCATTGCCACGGCCCCGGGTTCCATCCCTGGTCGGGGAACTAAGATCCCGCAAGCAGCATGTCTTGGCTAAAAATCGCGCCCCCCCCCAAAAAAAAAAAAAAAAAAACCAATAGGCATATTGAGATTTCTTGGTTTGGCTCTTGGTGGGAGGTTACAGTCATGGAGAAGGCTGAGATGAAAGTCTGATGGAATAAAAGGAAATGTCTGGAACTCTGACCTCTGAAAAATTTTGGATCATATATTGTGACTGACTAATATGTTTTTAATTTCTTAAAACGACCATGAAACTCATCATTTTTGGCTCGTCTTTGACACCCACCATAGACTTGAGATTGACCAAGTGTAGACCACAAACTATCATAGCAGGGTCACGAGGCTGCTTGTTAGTAATGCAGGTGTCTGGAGTCCCAAGTCAGACCTATAAAGTATAATTCCTGAGGGTAGAGCCTAAACATTTACACTGAGAAGGAAGAAATAGTAAGGAAATGGAGGAAATTTCTAAAAGATAAACCTGAGCTAGGCCGTATAAGACCCATGTGTAAAGGAGAGGAGGTTCCAGGCAGGACAGTTTGGGGTGGGCCTGAGCCTGGCTGCTCGTGCAGGTTCAACTGTGAAGCTCTGGGAAAGACCCCTTAACAGGTAGAACTGGTGATGGACAGTCACTGCACAGCAGGGCTCAGCCTTCTGACCACCCCCGACCCCTACCCCTACCCCTAGAAGACTTCATGACACTTCTCAGAGCATCTCAGGGGGGCCCCTGAGACTGAGCAGGGCCACTGTGTGAAAAATATGTTTTTTAAAAAATATCTTTGAAACAGCTACAACATCTGATTCACCTGATTCTCCTGATTGTTCATTCCTTTTTCTCTTAATGATTCCTCTTTTCTCAGTCCCTAATTGAGCATTCCTTAATGTTCAGTCACCGTATCGGTGGTATCTTCCTATGCCATTATCCTTGGAACCCATTTATTCCCATGGCTTCGACTGTTAACCTCTATTCAATTAAATTTTAAATCTGCACATGGGGTACTGATCACTCTCAAGCTCCAGTCTCGGGTCTCTAGCAGACTGCGGGGCATTTACACTTGGGCCTCTTAAAAGTTTCAAATTATTTGCTTCAAACCAAATATGTTTTTTGCCCCATATACTGCCCCAAATTTTCTGTAAACCTCTCGGGGTCTAAACTTCTGAGTTTTCTTTAATTATGCTCATCCTCCTACATCTGACCAGTGTCAAGTCCTGGGCAGTTTCAATAAGCCAGGTGTGGAAAGACGTTGTCAGAGGGGAAGGTTTCAGAGTTGAGTCACGGAGGTGGTGGGGTTTCCAGTGAAGGTAATAATAGCGGACACGTGGCATACACTCTTCCTGGCCCTTTCCCAAGTGGTGTTCATATATTAGATCATTTAATCCTCACAACAACCTGTGTGTGAGGCAGGTGTTAGTATTAACCCCGTCTTACAGAAGAGAAAACAACTGAACTTGCCTAGGGCATGGCCTAGACGCCTTGGATGTGACGTCAGGAGGCCGGTGTGAAGAGCAAACGTCATCCAGGCAATTGCCTTGTCCTGTCAGTTACAATTCTACCATCTCCTTCCTAGTTCCTCCTCTTTGTTTCCTTTGTTGCGAACCCTAGAGTTCAGGTCTTTATGACTGTTCCTCTGGATCACATCAATAGTCTCCTAATGGACTAATACCTTTGTTTTCTCTCCAGTTAATCTCCCCTAAGCTCTACTCCCATCTTGTCACTGCTTTACCAACAAGTTTCAATGTCTTCTCCCTCCTTAAAGGATAAAATTCAAACTCCTTAGCCATAGAGTCCAGGCTTTCCTTGAGCTGGTGTCTACATATCTGTACAGCCTTCTCCTTTACTGCTCTTTACACATCTGAAAACCAGATGTTTGAGAAAACAGAGGTGGGTAGTAGGGTGGTAAAAGATTTTATTCAGAATTATTATAATAGGGGAAAAGAGGCCTCAGTGTAGAACTGGGCTCAGTTCTGAATACAGCATGGCCACATGGGAATTTATAGCTAAGGAGTAGGGTGGAGGTCAGTGGATAGAAAACTTCTAAGGGGAAGCTTTAGGGGTAAGAGGGGTTTTGGCTAAACTGACTTAGCAGGGTTCTTGCTAGAACTGGATTTTGCAAGGAAGTGCACAGAGGGGCCTAAGAAAAGGTTCGGGAGCCTGAGTAAGGTTTGCTCAAGCAAAGAATCTCTGTCACATCATATAGCAAGATGATAACAAGGCCCCAAACACACCCTACATCCTGCCCGAGAGGTTGTCCACGCACGGTGTCCCCACGTCCTGCTCCAGCTCCTTACCTCCAGCCAGTGGAAGTCAGAGTCCAAGAGGGCCTGTTTCAAGGCAGTCTTCAACCTCCACTCAGCGCAGACACTAAACAATAGTATCCTGGGCGGATGACTCTCGGGTCTCTGTGGTGGTCTCTTTAGGGATGGCAGACTTGTTGTTACCCCAGGCAAAAGTCGGTGATTCCACTGTTGAGCTTTCTGACTGCTGGAAGTTAAGTTGTGCTGCTTGCTGCCTCCCTGTAAGCTTCTGCCTTCCACGGTTAGCTTTGCCTTCTCACCTGTGGAGTGATTTCGAAGGATATTATCAGTCCTAGCAAAAGCAATTTCATTCCTGATGCCCCTGCCCACCCCAAGTCACGCCTGTCCGAGCTCCAACTGAAATAATTCTGAGAGAGGATGTTGGGTTAAGTTTCCAAGGAGAGGAAAAGCCTGGTTCTACATGAACTCTGCAGCTGACAGGAATGTGAGCCATGGGGTGGTGGTGGAGAAGAACATCTTAACAAACTGTTCCTTTTTAATTAAAAGATTGTTTTTAAAAGCTCCCCAGGGGCTCCCCTGGTGGCGCAGTGGTTGAGAGTCCGCCTGCTGATGCAGGGGACACGGGTTCCTGCCCCGGTCCGGGAAGATCCCACATGCCGCGAAGCGGTGAGCCGTGGCCGCTGGGCCTGCGCGTCCGGAGCCTGTGTTCCACAACGGGAGAGGCCGTGGCGGTGAGAGGCCAGCGTAACGCAAAAACAAAAACAATAAAAGCTCCCCAAAGGGCTTCTCTGGTGGCGCAGTGGTTGAGAGTCCGCCTGCCGATGCAGGGGACACGGGTTCGTGTCCTGGTCCAGGAAGATCCCACATGCCGCGGAGCAGCTGGGCCTGTGAGCCCTGGCCGCTGAGCCTGCGCGTCCGGAGCCTGTGCTCCGCAACGGGAGAGGCCACAACAGTGAGAGGCCCGTGTACCACAAAAAAAAAAAAAAAAAAAGAAAGAAAGAAAGAAAAAAAAAATATATATATATCAATAATGATGAACTGAAGAGTTTTAAAATGAGTCCAAATTCCCATATGGACCATTTTCTGCATATGCAGATAAACATGGTCGCCAGAGTGGTTTCTCAGGAATGACAGAGGACTCTTAGTACCTTCCTCCACAGCACAGTTTCCCTCGTGTATCCCCTCCTCTGGTTGCTGAGAGCATCAACTTCCCGGTCAGCAAGCCCCAAACCCGGGCCTTGTTCTGGCTGTGCTGTTGCCCTCCATCTCCTCACCCTCCACGTCTCTCCCTATCCTGCCTGGCCCATTCCTGGGACTTCTGCATTGGCCTAGGCCATCTCTGATTTGTTCCCAGACTTTGGCACCAGCCTTACAGTAGGTCTCTTCACTCCCAAAGTGCCCTCCAACCATTTGTCCTGCTATGAGTGAGTCATCGCTCCTAAATGCTAACTGGCTGACAGCCCGTCCAAGCCTTCCAGGGCCCCTTCTCAGCCCCCAGGTTGAAGTCCAAATTCTTCATCATGACACAGGGCTTTTCACTTCCTGGCCCTGCCTACTTCCCGTCCCCCCTCCTACCACCCCTCTCACTCCAGCACCCACCCTTCTGCCCTCCCGTACACACTATACTGGAGCGATGCACAACTACAGTGACGGCGGCGCAGAAGCTATTTAATGCCCCGGTGCCTTTGCACATGCTAATGCCCTTCCCTGCTTCGTCTACCTAACAAACTCCTATTCATCTTTGAAAACCTCCTCGTATGTAAGCTTCACCTTGTCCGTGGGGTCTTTCCAGGGCGTGGGGGACGGCACCTTCTGCCCCCACCGAGTACATCATTTCCTTGAGCTGCCTCTGCATCTTGTACACATGTGCATTATTGTGCTCATCTCCCCCCTCCTCCATCTTTTACTTGTTTGCTCATACCTCTGACTCCCTCACTATGGTGGGGGGGTTTCCTACGTTTTCACACTTTTCTACCATAAATAAGTATGGCGTTCATAATCAGAAAAAAATACACCAAGAAAAAGAGAAAAGTAGTAAGAAGGAACAGCCATGGAGCACTTATTATGTGTCAGGCATTGTTCTAAGCATTTTATCTGGTAACTCATTTAATCCTTGTAGCCATCCTGTGAGGTAGGTACTAATATTGCCCCCATTTTTATTCCCTTTTCTTCAGGAAAGAAGAAAGGAAGGAGAGGAGGGAGAGAAGTCCTCCAGGCACAATAAATGGTGCAGTGAGACTCAGAGGCTTTGGAGGCCAAAGCCCGGGCTTGCCCTCCCTCATCACAGTCTCCCCAGACCTCCTCCCACTGATCCTTGAAGCCCTTCGCCAGCAGCTCAGCGAGTGCCATGGGGGGCACAGAGGCGAACCACCCATTGTTCTGCACTAAGGAGGCGCCAGCCTAATGAGAGCCAGAGTGAGACCCCAGGAGAGGCTGGTAACCATCATGACAGCTGCCCTTTGCTGACCGCTCACCTACACGCCAGCATGGACCGTCTTCAGTACAGTCAGTATTGTTGTCACACAGTCATATGTGCTGTTAGTCCTACTAACATCCCCCTTTTTACAGATGAGAAAACCTAGACACACAGTGCAGTGGAGCAGGGTTTCAAACCCAGGCAGTCTGGCTCCAGAGCTTGGGCTCTTAATTACACCATGGTACTCTCTCTTTACAAATGAAACGGGGGAATCAAAAGAAGCTAGCTTGTGTTCCCCATGGGGAGGGGTGAGGCACATGGTGGTCACCAAAGGCTTCAGTGAGGAAACAGCATTAAAGCTGAGTTGAGAACGTGGGTTGGTAAATACAGACAACCATTCCTCTTTTAGTCACCAGGGTGTGACCTCTCTTTCCCTCAAGACTCCAGCATATTCCCCTGGATACCGCCCCAGACTATCTCGACATTACAGTCACTGCCACCTTCATGCCCATGTACAGAAATTTCTGTGCTGCGTGTTGTTCTGTGCGGTACGATACTTAAGGCTGGGGGCAGGCAGGCATCGTCTAGACAAAACTGTCCAGAACCATGAAATACCACTGCCACCTCCCCCCACCTGCCCCCATCTGCCTCGTCACAGTGTGGACGCCAGGTGAAAAGTTCCAGTGAAAAGAAAGTTTATGTCGTCTCTTCTGCAGGAAGAAGCTGATGCACCGTCAGAATTATAAAGAGTAGCAAGTGACAAAAAAGTTGTTTTTAAAGCTACTAACATTACCTGTCATGTACCCCAAATTAAACACAGAATTTCTTAGTAATACTTATCTGCTCTAATTACACCATGGAAACACCGAACCCCAGCAGCTGCACTATTCCCTGGGATAGCCCCGCCCCATTTTCTTCATGTCTCACACCTGTCCGGGAACTGTCACGCTGCCCTGTCACAGCTTTCTGTCACTGACTCCACGATCTGCCATTAAGCCTTCTCCGCACACCAGCCTCCCCAGGACCCACCAGCACCTTCTCTCAAGAGTGTGCCACATACTCTCACCACCCTGTCTTTGCTGGTACTGTTCCCTGTTTGCAGTGTCCTTCCCTCCTTTCCCTGGTTGCTAAAATCCTAGTATGTTCATATCAGGGGAAAAGCATTCCAAGCAGAAGGAACAGCAGCTGCAAAGGGCTCTTGAAGAGGACCGTGTTTGCCATGTTCCAGGAACAGCGAGGGGCATTGAGATTTAGAAAGGGTTGCATTCTGGAAGTCAGATCATCAGATGGGAGGGGTTTTTCTCACACAGAATTCTTTTTTTTGTGTGTGTGGTACGCGGGCCTCTCACTGTTGTGGACTCTTCCGCTGCGGCACACAGGCTCGACACGCAGGCTCAGCGGCCATGGCTCACGGGCCCAGCCGCTCCGTGGCATGTGGGATCTTCCCGGACCGGGGCACGAACCCGTGTCCCCCACATCGGCAGGCGGACTCTCAACCACTGAGCCACCAGGGAAACCCTTTTTAAAAAAATTTTTTTTTTATTTTTTATAAATTTATTTATTTTTGGCTGCACTGGGTCCTCGCTGCTGAGCGGGGGCTACTCTTCGTTGTCGTGTGCGGGCCTCTCATTGCGGTGGCTTCTGTTGTTGTGGAGTAGAGACTCTAGGCATGCAGGCTTCAGTATCTGTGGCTCGCGGGCTCTACAGCACAGGCTTGGTAGTTGCGGCTCACGGGCTTAGTTGCTCCACGACATGTGGGATCCTCCCGGACCAGGGCTCGAACCCGTGTCCCCTGCATCGGCAGGCGGATCCTCAACCACTGTGCCACCAGGGAAGCCCTCACACAGAATTCTTGATCCTCAATCCAGTTGAAACTGATGGAAAATTTCCCTATGGTTATTACATGCAAGGGTAACTGCTGGCATGAATCTTTTCATGTCTTTTCACATCTGACTCCCCAATGCATCTTCTGCTAAGCAGCAGCCTGTGTGGGCATCCATGGGTCTTGTCAGCATGAATCCTCCACTGCTCCACCAAGGCTGGCCCCTCGGCAAAGGCTCTGTATTTGTTTGCTTGAGTTTGTGGGGGGTTTTTTGTTTTTTGTTTTGCGGTACGTGGGTCTCTCACTGCCGTGGCCTCTCCCGTTGCGGAGCACAGGCTCCAGACGCGCAGGCTCAGCGGCCATGGCTCACGGGCCCAGCCACTCCACGGCATGTGGGATCTTCCCGGACCGGGGCACGAACCCGTGTCCCCCGCATCGGCAGGCGGACTCTCAACCACTGCGCCACCAGGGAAGCCCGAGTTTGTGTTTTTTAAAAACAACTTTGAGAAATAATCCATACAGCATATCGAGTGGTTTTTAGTATCGAGTTGTGTAACCGTCACAACTTGAGAACATTTCATCACCCTAAAAAGAAACCCCATACCCTTTAGCAGTCACTCCCCACTTCCCTCCAGCTGCCCCAGCCCTAGACAACTGCTGGTCTACTTTCTGTCTCCATGGATTTGCCTATTGTGGACATTTCACATAACTGGACTCATAATCATATATGCGGCCTTTCGTGTTTAGCTTCTTTTGCTTAGTACGATGACGTCAAGTTTCATCTATGTATGTTGTAATGTGAATCTGCACTTCATCCTTTTTATGGCTAAATAATATTCCATTGTATGCATATATCACATTTTTTCTTTCATCCACTGATGGAAACATTTGGGGTTTTTCTTCTTTTTGGCTATTATGAATAACGTTGCTTTGAACATTTGTATACAAGTTTTTGTGTAAATATGTATTCATTTCTCTTGGATATATATCTAGGGTAGCAATTTCTCAAACACTCTATTTAAACTTTTGAGGAAATGCCAAGCTGCCTTCCGAAGTGGTTGTCCCATTTTACATTCTCACCAGCAGCATATAAGCTTCTGATTCCTCTGCATCCTCAATACCTGATATTATCTTTTTTATCACAGCCATCCTAGTGGGTATGGCGTGGTCTCACTGCGGTTCTGATCTGCATTTCCCTCAGAGCTATGTTGAGCACCTTTCCATGTACTTGTCCGTTTTTGTATCTTTTGTGGAGAAATGTCTATTTAGATCCTTTGCCTATCTTTTAATTGGTTGTCTCTTTTATTACTCAGTTGTAAAATATATTCAACATAAAAGTGCCTTATCATATATACATGATTTGCAAAAACGTTCTACCATTCTGTGGGTTGTCCTTTCACTTTCTTGACGGTGTCCTTTGATGATGTCCAGTTTCTCTTATTTTTCCTTTGGTTCTTTATGCTTTTGTTATCTGTATTAGGTTAGACAGAGAGGTGGAAGCATTGCTGTTCACACATACTGGGGGTAGGATTGCCGGATAAGATGCCCAATTACATCTGAATTCCAGATAAACACTGAATAATTTTTTTAGCATAAGAAGTATGTCCCAAACATACTGTTTACCTGGAATCTAAATGTGCTTTTATTTGCTAAATCTGGCAGCCCTAGCCAGGGGTCCAGTGTACATGTGTATGTGTGTGTGTCTAAATGTGTGTCCGTGTGTGACATATGGGGCTACACTCACAAGCATCTTCAGACCAAGCCAGCCTCGCAGCCCCCTGGGACAGTGTCCTTCCCAGCCCACCAGGGATCCTCAACCACTCTCTTGGAGCCAACCAGGAACTAGCCTCCTAACCATGGGAGGGGGGCACTGGGACAGAGCAGAGGTCAGGTATACCAGCTTCCCCCATTTGTGACCTCACGTCTCTGAAGGTCCCCAGCAGACCTGAGCACTAGCTGCCTATAGAGGAACCAGCTCAATAATGTGTCTCTTACTGGCTTTTCCTCCTCTCTCTCTCCTTGCTTCCTCTGGCCATCTCCCTAAGTAAACTATCTGCCCCCATGCCCTGGTCCTGCGCTCTGTGTTAGAGGAAATCCAAACTATGACAGTTGGTACTGGAAGTGCCCTGGAGATGGAGCCCTCAGGATGGGATTCTGGAGTAGGTCATTTGCTGGTCAGATGGTAAAAAAAAGGAGCCTGGTGATAAATGTAATGGTGTTAACCCCTGGCGTTCTACCCCATGGCAGTTGCTACTGTTCCTACTAGTTCTGGCAAGAGATGAGGTACAGGTACCAGGGAAAGCATCAGCTTATGCAATAGTTCTATATAACCCAAGCATTACTGGGATAGTGGCAGTTATAAGGGCTGCAGAGTTTCTCTCTCTCAAGCTTTGAAGAAAGAAAATGATACACTTGCGTAAGCCAACTATCAGTTCAGGGCCTGTTGTGACAGCCAGAAGTCCTCCACGGCAGCGTTTGAGGAGAACCGCGCTTTGTGTACTGAGAGCAGACTGGCCTGAAAATCAGGCACAGTGTTTAACTGTCAGGGTGGCAGAACTGCAAAGATGGCTAAATGAAAAGCCTCACCAAGTCACTGATGCCAAAATTCCAGGCCCTGATCGGGAAAGACTGGGATCCTGATGTATGTGACACTTGGGTAGGTGTGCCTGAGCACCTGGAACCCTAAATTCCCAAGTCCTCTGGCCTAACAAAAGCACCTCCCTTCCCCCTTGATACAGGAAAGGAGCCTCTTTTTGCCTGGAGACCATGCAAAAATCTCACCTGAGGCAGATGCCTCTCAAGATAACGCTCATTCTCCTCAAAATCTGTCCCCATCTTCCACAATACATACAGACTGCGATACTGTGATTTATAACAATATGAATTTAGTCATTCATACGACCTGAGCAGGTCCAGAAGTCACAAGGTGTGTAAGCAGGAGGCTCAGGCCTCACATTTCCTACCTTTGTTGACCTGATGCCTCCCTCTGCTCACACCTGTGGATTCATTCCCCTTTGACTTGGTGGAAGAAGCAAGTAGCGTTTGTGTTTCACAGAGGGATCAGCTCAATATTTTGGTGTGTGAACCAAAAATGTGCTGATTCACATGGCCTTGCTCAGGAGTGGCCCTAAAGGCCAGAGTGAGGGGAATCTGGTGGGCAGAGCTGTGAGCAGTCTATCTGGCACCAACTTTTCATGGAGGGAGAAGTGGCCTCCTGGGCTGTGACTTGTCTAGACAAGGGGTCTGCAAAGAATAAGCCTGAAAGTCTGGAGACAAGGAGGTCAGAGGAAGACTTCAGCTCGCAGATGGACCGATGGGAGCTGAAAGGAAGTGTGTGGACCTTTGCCTCACATCAACACCCATCAGAAACTACCACTGCACAGTCAGGAAGGTGAGGGGCAGGACAGATGGGGGGCCCAGGCCGCTCTCACCAGAGGAGGACGAGGGCTCAGCAGGCTCCTCAGCCTTCATCTGGAGCAGTTTCGGCGGGGGCCCTACAGATAGCCAGCTGCCACCTAATCACTAAATTCTCTGTGGGCCTCCGGGAGGGTTAATATACAAACAGGATGGCTCACATGAAATGGCCAAAGGAGCTGGCAGGGATGTCCAGATCATCAGCAGGCCACCGGAACAGTAAGAACCCTTCAGATTTCAAGCACTATTGATTCTTTTTCAGTAATGACACCCCCGCCCCCCCGCCGCCCTAATAAATTTGGCTGCTGCATAGACTCATTACCTGTAGTTTAATCTGATCCCAGGATGGCATACGAGGCAGTTTCCAGCGATCAGAACTGGTACTACACATGACACTTTCTTGCTGTCCCCAATCCTGGCATGTCAGGTTTGTGTGACCACTAGGGCTGCAGCAGCAGACAAAGAGATATTTCAGTGACTACTAATAAGAGGTGGAAAAAACTCACAATATGAAGATAAGCAAATGACAGGAGCAAAGAGTGAAGTTGTTGGGTTTCCAGGTAACAGGAGGACCAAGTGGCCAAAAGCCATACCTTAAATCAAAGAGTTTGCAGCCAGAGGGAAAAAAACAGGATGGATTTAAGGTAATCATACTGTGCATTATTGGCTTCTGGAATTTAGTAGGAAGCTTATCAGGGAGTCAGATTTTCACAGATTTTGGCAGAGACACGAGTGTAACACCCAAAAAGCATGAGGCTGACAAAATGTTCCCAAATGCTGGAAAAACGTGTTCTGTACACAGGAAAAGCACGATGAAGACTAAGCTGCAGCTACCCTGCACATCCTGCTGCAATTTCCTCACACACACACTCACAAGCACTGAAAGTTCTATTTACCCCAAATCCAAATTTTCCAAAAGCAAAACCAGTAGGAAGTTTCCTCTCTAGAATAGTGTTGAATAACATACAATTTTTTAATAAAATAGTCCTGAGGCATCACAAGATGTTTTAAGTTTATTCTGAATCGGATTAAACTGTGTTCAACATGGCTCATTTCTTTACAAATCATAATTCTTGAATATATGTTAAAACACTTAAACAGTTTTAATGTTTCCTCCTTAATTATACCGGATACACAGCACTTTAACTATACAAAAGGCAATGTCCGCATGGTTTATGGGACTCGAAGTGTGGTGAGGGGACCCTGCTGCAGCCAGCGGGCAGGTGAGGAACCCGCAGTGTCCCCACCTGAGCTCTCACCCTGTCCCCTCGACGTCGAGTGAAACGAAATCTACCCCAGAGTTTACACTGCAATTACTGGGCTTTCTCCCTAGCATTCACGTTCTGAAGTTAAAAAAACAAAAACCATCAAGAGAGCATACCTGACAGTTAAGGCCCTTCTCCCTCTGCAGTGTGGACCCTCTGATGTTTGGAAAGATTGGACTTACTACAGAAGGTTTTCCCACAATTATTACACCAATAGGGCTTTTCCCCGGTATGGATTCTATGGTGTTTATTAAAATTGGAGCTGTGGTTGAAGGCTTTCCCACACTCCTTACATTTATACGGCTTCTCTCCAGTGTGGAGTCTCTGGTGAGAACTAAGACCTGCGTGCTGACTAAAGCTCTTCCCACACTCGTTACACTGATACGGCTTCTCCCCGGTGTGTATTCGATAGTGTCGAATGAGGCTGCCTTTCCCGCTGAAGGCTTTGCCGCAATCTTTACACTGGTAAGGAGCCTCTTCAGTGTGCATTCGCTGATGTTTAAGGAGGTCCGAGCTCTGACCGAAGGCTTTTCCACACTTACAGTCATAGGGCCGGTCCACCAAGTGTGTTCTGTAGTGAAGGGTCAGGTTGGAGCTGTGGCTGAAAGCTTTCCCACATTTGGTGCACACATACGGTTTCTCCCCAGTGTGTGTTCTCCGGTGTTTAGTGAGATTTGAGCTATTACTAAAGGCTTTCCCACACTCAGCACATATGTAACGTCTCTCTGCTGGGGCAGGTTTAGTCATTACTTCTCTACCTTTGGAGGAACTTTTGTCTTGGAGAGGAATTTTTGTTCCTCTTCCCTTTTCCAGGTTAACCCACTGCCTTTCTAACCTGGCCTCACATTTGTTGGCAATAATCATGGGAACAGAATCCCTTCTGAATCCTTCTGCGTGAAATTCTTCAGAACTTTCCTGCTTATCTGTTGATTCCTCATTCTGGGTGTTCGACTTACGATCTGAAACAGTAAGTAGAATAAGGACATGTCAGTTGTTTCCTGTCCTGAAAAGAAACTGTTAAATGAGAAATTGAATCACCAGGTGGCACTGATGGATTCTAAGGGGTAACCAAATATTGCTCTATGAAGTTACAGTATCACACTGATACAAATAAGTCATTATCAGATCTAGTTTATGATGCCAGACTTTCACGCAAGCCCCCTACCAGAAGCTATCATGGTATGAGAAGTACATGGTGTTCTCTGCCAGGAGAACTTCGGGTATAGAGGGCAATTAGGCAAAACCAAGCATATTGAGACAGGGCTTCCCTGGTGGCGCAGTGGTTGAGAGTCCGCCTGCCGGTGCAGGGGACATGGGTTCGTGCCCCGGTCCGGGAGGATCCCACATGCCACGGAGCAGCTGGGCCCGTGAGCCATGGCCGCTGAGCCTGCGTGTCCGGAGCCTGTGCTCCGCAATGGGAGGGGCCACAACAGTGAGAGGCCCGCGTACCGGAAGAAAAAAAAAAAAAAAGCAGCATACTGGGACAGCAGCAAAGGAGCTGGGCGATGCTCAGGGAGAGAAACAAGAAAGACTGTGCAAGGGTCAAAGGTGAGAAAGGAAAAGAAAAAGGATGATTAAGGGAGAAGAGGCTAGTGGCAAACTCACAAAATCCTTATTCTCACGGAAGCTGAACATAAAAGCAATAAGAGAGAACGTTTGGTCCACTTATAATCATTCTAGTCCCAGATCCTTACTAATTTGAATGACAGTACTTAACTCCCATGAGGGTTTAACTCTCATCATTTCACCTACATTGGCTACGTCTTATCATTCTCTTAGTTACAAAGTAACTGTCAAAATCAGACTGAAGCAGTTTAGCTTTTTTAGAGCACTTCACGAGACAGTCACACCTCTTAAAAGTCCACCTAACCATCCACATACACAGAAAAGGGGAGTAAGACAAATTCACACTGAAAAATGGGCTCCCTTTGAGAAGTGTCATCCCTCCGCAAGTCCAGAAGCCTCAGTCAACAAGGTACTTTCCTCTAAGCCACTTTCTCCTCGTCCCTGTCTCTCTCTCCACCCACCATCTATTTCCCTCCTCTGCTACCAGCTGCTTCTAGGCTCACCCCCTCCTCACTGTTCACTGTTGACTGAAGCAGCAGCTAAAATCCCTCTCAGTCCCCATGATGAGCAGTCACTTGGCTACACGTACAGATTTCCCTTCACGTTGCCATGAACTATGTGTGGGAAGTAAATAACTTAAGAAAAGTTAAACATTTTAAATAGCTTAATGAGGCATAAGTTGAAAAAGAAATTACCAGGACCATTTCTGCATAATCCCAAACTGATCACAGCAGGTTCACTAAGTCATTAACAAAAGAACCAGTACCACCTTTTACTGGTTCATTCAAGTTGTCCTCGCTTCCATGAACAGTCCCCTTACTAAACTCACTTCAACTCTCCCTTTACGAGCGTGTCATCTGTTCCCACGCCAGGACTGACTGAGACACACCTGAGGGAGGAAAGGAACTCATTCTGCCTCATCAGCCAGACCAGTTGAGTCAGCCTAGGGGACCACCTCACAACCAGGAATTAGGACGAGTGTTTCTTCAACCACAAAGGCCTGGGCACCGAGTGGGGGCCTGACAGATGGTCTTACCTTGAATCTTTCTCAGCTCTGGAGTGAAGTCCTCCTCTTCACCAGTCTCTTGGATGTAGAGGGGCCCCCAAGACTCGTATTTGTAACTGGTCTCCACAGACCGTGGCTGCAGGCTGCTCAGGGATTCCTCCACTGCTCCTGAGGATGCCATCTTCTCCCACCACTGTTTCTGTTCACTGGGAGGTGGTGAGGCCTAGAGACAATTAGGAACGGCTGGGTCTGTGCACAGCTCACTTTAAGAACCAGAACAAAAGAAAATCTCAGGACAGCTATGTAGAACCTCTAGGAAAGAGAAAAGCATCCATCCCATTCAACTCCCACGGGTAATTCCCCAATTCCATATAGGATAGCAGAAGAAAAATAGGAGGAAACATGGTCTAACTCAGCGGAAGGTCCATTCAGTTATTCTCAGTTTGTGAACAAACCCGCTCCTGCCTGGACTGCTATGCTTCCGAGCTCACAGAGTAAAAGGTCTCCCCAGCCTACCTGCTGTGCTGGCTCATCCAGCTCTCGCTCCAGATCTTCCAGGAGAGTGACGGCCTCTTCAGCGCTCTCCGGGCAGTGCTCCTGCACCCAGGCCTGGAGCTCCTGGGGCAGGATGGTCAGGAACTGCTCCAGCACCAGCAGCTCCAGGATCTGCTCCTTGGTGTGAATCTCAGGCCTCAGCCACTCACAGCAGAGCACCCGGAGCTGGCTGAGGGCCTCCCGAGGGCCAGGGGTGTCATGGTAACCAAACTGCCTGAAGCGCTGGCGGAACATCTCCAGGCTGGGAAGGCGCTTCCCTTTCTCCTCCTCCTCCTCCTCCTCGACCTTCACAATCACAGGCCCCTGCTCTTGTGGAGTTCTAGGGCCCAGAACTGTGGCCATGCCCAGTACCTTGGTCATCATATAGGTACTCCAGAAACAGTGTCACTAAAATGGGGCTCTGTGTAGCAGGAGTACTGGTTCCTTTGGGTTTCTGGTTCTTTAGGGCTACACGTTAAACCTATGAAAATATGGTTACCATAAAATTACCAAAAGAAAAAGTATGTATGCTTTTTGGTTTTTATAGCCACACCTTTAGCACAGGAAACTGGAAATTATGGCCATCGTAAAGCTACCATATTACAATGACTGTCAAATATCTTTCTGGAGTCAGCTCAGGATATCCTATTTTGATTTGACTTTGCCTCCACTCTCTGAAAAAGTGCACTGTGGCTCAACCCCACTCCTGCATATATGTCTGAAGAAAACGAAAACACTAATTCAAAAATATACATGCACCCCAATGTTCATAGCAGCATTATTTACAATTACCAAGATATGGAAGCAATCTAAGTGTCCATCAACAGATAAACAGATAAAGAAGATGTGGGGTGTGTACGTGTATACATACACACACACACACACACACACACACACACACAATGGTATACTAGTCAGCTATAAAAAAGAGTGAAATTTTGCCATCTTCAACAACATGGATGGACTTGGAGGATATTATGTTTAGTGAAAAGTCAGACAGAGAAAGACCAATACTGTATATTGTCACTTACATGCAAAATCTAAAAAATAAAAAAAACTAGTGAATATAATAAGAAAGAAACAGACTCACAGATACAGAGAACAAACCAGTGGTTACCAGTAGGGTGAGAGAAGGGGGGAGGGGCGATATAGGGCTGGAAATTAAGAGGTACAACCCACTATGTATAAAAGAAATAAGCTACAAGGATATACTGTACAGCAGAGGGAATAGAGCCAATATTTTATAATAACTATAAATGGAGTATAATCTTTAAAAATTGTGAATCACTATGTTGTACACTTGTAACTTATATAATATTGTACATCAAATATACCTCGATTTGAAAATAAATTTAAGAAAAGCACTGTGGCATAAGCTTAAAACTAAATTTAAATTAACTTTGCTCCAAAAACTGTTTCAGAATCCTACAACTTCTGAGATCTCAAGAGGCCATCTACTGGCCAAATGAAGTCTGTCTAAACCTACAACTTTTAGCTTCAGCATTAAAAATTTACTAGTCAAATGACAGGGCTAGTTAGCATAACCAGGAATCATGTTAGAAGCCTGGAATTAACTAGCATATTTTTAAATGATTGAGCACAGTTAGTGATGTAATTTGAGCTTCACTTGACCCATTTTAAGCAGGGCATACTCTTGTTTTAAAATGCCATTTATGTTTAACTTTCACAGAAAGACAAGTGGAATGACAAGAGATTAGACTAAAAGTAACGTATGTTCTTTCAGAGGTATTTCTTTTGATGAGACACATACTGCTGAGAGGAAACTGAAAGGAAAAATTAAACCACAATAGACAATACAAACAGAAGATGTTTAAGAGTATTTTTTCTTTTAAATTTTAAATATTCTATATATTTGTCAGTTGATACATTAGAATACTGAAAACATCTATAGTAAATATAATTACTTCCATTTTCTTCATATGCCAGAAAAGTGAAATCCATTCACTCAACATTTGCTGAATACCTGCCATGGGCTCGACGCTAGGACTGCAGGGATGCTTAAGACAGATACACGCCTACCCTCACACAGCTTTCAAGTTGTGGGGGAGATGGAAAAGAAGTGAGTAAACAGACAATAGAATCAGTCTATCATTATTGGCATTCACTAAATATAGTACTCTGAAAGAAAACTACATAAGTTAATTAATCTTACACACTTGTGGCTGGCCTTCCTGATGAGCATGTTTTTAAACTCTAAGCAGCACCTTTCCTGTCACATAGGTGTTCCCGTACTGAATTTGAATAATCTAGACCAGGAAAACTCCAGCAGTCTCAAGAAAGAGCCAAACACGTAAAAAATCTATGTGGGTGTTCATTACATGAAATTATATTGATAACAATGGTAGAGAACATAAAAAGGATGTATAAATGGCCTGAAGACGAGGGAACAGGAGTTGCAGATAATCTAAAGCTAAGGCATTTAAAAAGTTGAGTATGCTAATTTCTAACATGTGTGTCAATCTCCATGGATCTGGCTTGACAGCCTTGAAATATCATTTCGCACACACAGTCATAATATACACACAATCACAATGAAGGAAAAAGACAAAAACACGAACAGTGATATTTCTGGGTTACAGAATTATGAATGATTTCAATTTTTTAAAGTCTTTTTTTGATTTCCTAAATTTTCTATAATGGATATTATTACTTTTGTAGCCAGAAAATCATAAAATCTCCAAAGGGATCATAAGCAGTTTTTAACAAATAAAATAGATTTTACTTCTAATGCCCAAATTCCATGCCCTTCAAAAAAAGAAACCCAGGAAAACAAAAAAGCAGCAATTCCAGCCCATGCAGAACCTTCCAAAAAAGGTACATTTATGTTACAGCTTTTATATCAGATGTTCAGTTTCACACATTTAGTAGATATGTATTAAAAACATGTGTTTTATATGACTTCCCCTTTATTTTTGTAATCAATTTTGGTAATTAAAAAAATATAGGAAGTGGGGTTCTAGGAATAAAACCTCAATATGTAACCTTGCTTTTACGAGAAAGTCAATAATTATCAGCTGCTAATTAGTTCAGAACTCTCGGGATGCTAGCTGGGACTCCCCTCTACTGTACCCAAATTCTGAAGCATCCTATGAGGTGCCAACAGGTATTCCAACACAGTGGACCAGCATCAGCACTGAACACTCGTTTATGCTATCCTCTGCACCCAGTACACTACTGAAGCTCCCAAGTTCAGGATTACTTGAAAACTGAGTGGGGATGGGGGGGGGGGTGGGAAGCACTGTCATCTAGTCTCTTAAAATAAAGGCATTAGCACCAAAGGCTAAAATAACCTAAATATAGATGTAGCAGCGCTGGGAGCATTCCTTAGAAATCCTTTCAAGTGGACCTCCTAAGTGTTGGAATAACTTTGTAACATAACTGGTTACAAAATTTCCCACTCTCTTCAGAGGAGGGCACCCCAAGAACAGGAAAGACTGCTCAGCTTCTGGGATCCAGCCTGGGAAACTCTGCAAGACACTAGGAGTTATAACCCAGCACAGGAGGCATTAAACAGTGAGTGTCCTGTATCACGTTCACATGGGATCAGTTCCCAGAAGTTGGTGAGTTCAAACTCACAGATGCCACTATATCACACAATCGCCTTTGCAAAACACATACATAGTCATAATTGAAGAAGAAAGTTTCCCTAGATGTTGCTGCTGGGCAACTGGCTGGGCTGGCTCAATAGCTCAGTGGTTTATTCTAGCACACCAGTTTTGCAGTGCCCACAATTCAAATTCATGCCTCAGCAAGGCCACAAACAAGTGGAGGGCTGGGTGCTTGGAGCCTTCTTCCTAACTGTACTCACTCTCTTTGGAGAGTTCATCCAGTCACGTGGCTTTAAGTACCATCTATATACTCAACAGCCGCCGATTTATCTGCAGCCTGGACCTCTCTTCTGAACTCCAGACTCACACAACAAACTACCCACTTGACGTTGCCACCAGCACGTCCAGTGGCATCTCAAGCTTAACACTCCTGAAACTGTACTTCCCATCTTTCCCCCAAAGCTGCTCATCTTAGTTAACGGCAACTCCACCATTTTTTCCAGACCAAAAAAACCTGGGCACCCAAATCCTCCTTCACATTCTGCACACAATTCATGAGCAAAGCTCTACAAGTAAGAGATTCAGAGTTCGCTACCTCCAGCACTGCTGTCCCACCAGTCCATCATCTGTTGCCTGTTAAATACAAGTCAGATCACATCGTTCCTCTGCTCACACCTTTCAAGGCTTTGTGTGTCATACAGAGTAAAAGCCAAAATCATCACAAGGCCAACAAGGTCTCAAAGATTTCAGCCCCTGTTGCCTCTCAGATCTCCTTGTCTCTTGTCTGCCTCTAGCAAAGCCAGTATTGGTCATGACCACACTGGTCATGTTGAGTTTGTCTAAAGGTTCATTTAGGGATGCCCTCAAGGTCTTAGCTTTCGAATTTTTCTTAATAAGGTGCTTATAAAATAAAAAAGCATGTGAATAGAAAACAGAGGCTTCATTACTCGCTGTCTTCAACCACAGTGAACTATTTTAAGCTCGCTAGAATGTTTAGGACAAGAGGCCCATCAAGGAAACATTCATGGTCTACTACAAGCAGAGGCCTTTGTTCTGTTCCGAGGTTTTTTCCCCCTCTTTTATGCCGATTTCCCAAAGCTTATATGCCCTTATCAAAGTGCCCCAAATCCATTCTAGAACAAGATGAGGCATAAATAAACCAAATTATTACAGTCTAACAATTTAACATGACTTACCTATTAATGCTAGAATGCTTTTGACATACTCATTCTGTACCTGAAAACTCCTACGCAGGCAAACTTGATAATTCATGAGGCACAGATTTTTACTGCTGGACAGTTCTAACTGTTACAGGTTTTCTTTAAACTGAACCAAATTCTGCATCACTTTTTATCTTCTTTCTTCACTGATCCCAGTTTGGTCCTAGACCAAAACTTACTTTCTCCGTTGTAGGCTTCCAATACCTGAAAACAGTTGCCTTTTCTTCACAGTTCTTTCAATTGCTCCTTATATAAGAGGTTTCCAAGTACCTCACTCACCAGATCACCTTTCTCTTGACAAACTATTTATAAATAAATAGTCCTCTAAAACTGCGTTTCCAAACTGGAGCAGATCCCTGTTACGTGCTTTCTAACCTGAACAAAGCCCTCCCTATTCCCTCCCTTGGAACAGACACTACCCAGGACTACTGAGGCCCAGTTTCTCACACGAGGTCCCCAACCCCCTCGGGCGAATTCTTATCAATTAGCCTTGAATTCGGACCGCCTACTGAGAGCCAGGGAAAAAGAGAAAGCAGCCCCGCTCAGACTGACGGGCCGTTCGGCTCAGGGAGCGCAGAGAAAAACTGCTCTGGAACACGAAAGAGGCCAACTTTCACTTTTTAAGCCCCTCGGGGGGTGCGCGGGGGTGGAGGAAATGCTTTCAAGGGAGCAAACGCCTCCGCCGTCTAGGGCTGGGCAGGGACTGGGAGCTCCTCCCACCACCCTCCCAGGACCGGTCTGGGGAGTCCCCACAGGCCACAGCTGCCTAACCCACTCGTCCCTCCCCGCACCCTTCGGCGGACACTCCCGCTTCCGCCCGCCACGCGAACCGGGGACCCGGAGGCTCACCGTGAGTCAAACCCGTTCAGGCCGCTGGAACACCTCGACGCGCACCGCCGCCGACGCAGCCGGAAGTGCGTCATAGCCCCGCCCGCGGAGAGCTGTGCGGGGCCGCAGAGGCCCCTCTAGGAAGTTGGGAGGTGTTTTTGGCATCTCGGTGTCTCGGGTACTCGGGAGGTAGAGGAGCGAAAGTGACTAGTGGAGGCGCCCTCGCAACGTGAACAGGCGGGGACCTCTTTCCCATTCCTTTTTTTTTTTTTTTAACTAAGGAGGGGCCGACCAGATGAAGTCTTGGCGGTTTTCGCACCCCGCTCCCGACGCCCCGGGCCAAGGAGAGGCGTGGGCTAGGCGCGGCGGCCTTGGTCCTCCTCGTGGACTTAAGAGGCCGGTTCTCCTGTGACCCTCAGGCCGGTCACCGCGTGAGAACTCGGTCCCCGTTTATGGACACAGAGCCCCACGCTTAGCCCACGAAGCCCGAGATTCAGTTATCACACTCAGATGCCCGGCGGCATCCACCTGAAGTAGCTGTGCCCTTGGGGCTTTGCGGGTTCGAAACTTCCTGGGCAGAAATCTCCGAGGCCGCCTTCCAGAGGCTCCTGATGCTGCAGGACTTGGTACAGAGGTCCTTGCCTACCTTTTCCCCCGCCGCTATTGCTCAGCTGCAGGTTACGGGACTGTAGATTCTCAATGTTTTCGATCTCAGCCCCACCCCGTCCAGCCCTCACTGAGTTTGCTTTTGCCTGGTCCCTCAAAAGGCACACATGTTGAGGGACAGCAACGTGCCTGCGCAGGGAATACCGTGTCTGAATGCACCATAAATTTGTAGAGATGAGACGTTTTTCCCTGATGTTTTCTATGATCATTTAAATTTAAAAACATAAAAATTTAAAATTCAAAGACATACAAAAGATCAACAGTGAGTCCCCTATGTACCAACTGACCAGTTTCAACAGTTATCACACAGTCTTGTTTCATTCATTCCCCCACGCACTGGTCAGACGTCTAAGATGGGCCCCTTCTGGGTGGCACACGTTAAGAGGAGTGTTCAAAACCCAGTGATCATCCAGAAATAACGAAATCATTGGGAGGTGTGAGCTCTGAACACCATGCCATCCCACCTAGGAGAATCTGGAGAATTTTTCTTACCTTAGGTAGGAGAGGACAAGGGGAGAATGAGAGACAAAGCAGTCTTAGTTTTCAAATTTGTGAAGTGTCATCACTTGAAAATGAAGTTTGTCTTCTGGAGCCCAGAGGACAGAACTAAGAGCAATGAATGGAAATGAAAGAAAAGTTCAATACAAGGAAGGACTTTCTGAGAGAGTTGCTCAAAAACGGCCACTTCCTGCATCATCTTGTGCTGCTTTGAAGTGGGAGAGCCCTGGGAATGGGGAGGACAGGAGTTTTGCAGAGTGAATTTTGGGGCTGGATGACCTGCAGCTTGCCCCAGACTCCTGTTAGTTTTTCCCTTCACCTCCAGTCCCAATGGCATTCATTCACCATTACCACTCCCTCCACACACCTCCTCTGAGTACTTACTGTGGGCCGGTACTGTGTTAAGCACTTGGTTTCAATTCTTTATTGCCGCATAAAAAACTACCCCAAAACTTAGTGCCTTAAACACAACAATTATCCTGACTTCTAACTCAGAGGCAGTAAGGGGATTAAAAGTATAGACTCTGAAGAAAGAGCCAAGTTTGAATCTTGACTTTCCCACATCTCAGTTGTATGACACTGGAGAAGTTACTTACTTTCCTGAGCCCATGTTTCCTGATCTATAAAACAGAGATTTTAATATTTTACAGGGGTAAGTATTCTCAGGATTATGTTTCAAAGGACTGATAAATTGAAGATAAATGTGTGTAGCAGATTGTTTCTAAAAATAGTCACAACATTATCTACCATCCCACATGCTCTTTTGCAATGTGGCCAGGAGCCAGATAGAACAGAATCACTCGGGCTGAGGGGGAAACCAGAAACCTGCATAGTTCCATGAGCCACATATGTTTCGTTGTTGTTGTTTTTTGGTTTTTTGGCCGCACTGTGAGGCTTGCAGGATTGAACCCGTGCCCTCTGCAGTGAAAGCTCGGAGTCCTAACCACTGGACTGCCAGGGAATTCCTGAGCCACACGTGTACTGATGCCTTGGCAGTGCTCTGTCCAACCTCTTAGACAAAAGGATCTTTGCCGAGTCATGCAACCAGTAAGTTGTGATGTTGAGGCTTAAAGGAAATCCTTCCCGTTCCAAGCCCATCGTTCTTCCTACAGCAAAGGGCCTAGAGCTGCAAAATACTGATGGCAAAAGAGACCTTAGGGAAAAGCTGGTTAAGCTCTTGTTTTCAGATGAAGAAACCCACCTGTGGCTGAAGAGGTCAGCTCCGAGGCACACTAGTGAGCTAATTAGTAGCAGAGCTGAGAGTAGAATCCAGATGTTCTAATTCAATCCTGTGTCCTTACTATATCTCAGCAGATTAAAAAGATCAATATGCTTCCATCCAAATCAGACTGTGGTAAAATAAGTTAACTTACGTGATCCATTATCATCTATTGATATAACCATGGCCATATGACAAAACCACAAGAGAGCAGACGAAGGAAAAGTTAGCCATTGTGGCTGGTGGCTCTGCATTTCTTCTTCAGAACAGTTTTGACTTACAAGAACCTCATATTCTTCCAATGAATTCATTCAGCAAACACTAACCAAGAACCTACAATGTGTCAGCCACTGGGTTCAGGCAAAAGGAGAAAATGAAAAATGAAAAATACATGTAGTTCTTGGCAGGTACGTAAACAAATAACTATGGACATGGTCCATAATAATACATGGTCCATGATAATACAGACGAGACCAATAAATGGTGACTAAGTGACGGGTCATCTTGGGGATGCACAGTGTGATGTCTCCTAATATGCAAAGCTCTGTGGCAGGGAGTTTATTAGAGGACAGTTCCCGCCTTTTGGAGAATTCTACTTGCTAAAAGTTCTTTCAATTAAAGCAAACATCTAGGGGACTTCCCTCGTGGCGCGCAGTTGTTAGGAATCTGCCTGCCAATGCAGGGGACACGGGTTCAAGCCCTGGTCCGGGGGGATCCCACATGCTGCGGAGCAACTAAGCCCGTGCACCACAGCTACCGAGCCTGCGAGCCACAACTACTGAAGCCCGTGCGCCTAGAGCCCGTGCTCCACAACAAGAGAAGCTACTGCAATGAGAAGCCCACACACCGCAACAAAGGGTAGCCCCCGCTCTCTGCGACTAGAGAAAGCCCACGTGCAGCAACGAAGACCCAACGCAGCCAATAAATAAAATAAATAAATTAAAACAAACAAACAAAAAGCAAACATCTGCTTTCTTGTAATTTCAACTCATTGATCCTAGTCTTTTTTTTTTTTGGCTGCACCACAAGGCTTGTGGAATCTTAGGTCCCCAACCAGGGATTGAGCCCAGGCCCTTGACAGTGAAACCACGGAGTCTTAACCACTGGACCGCCAAGGAAGTCCCACATTGATCTTAGTCTTGATTGATCTTTTTCTCTCACAAAATGCATGTAGTTGTTCTTGTCAGCCCTTCAAAATATTTGGAAACTACCATGTGTGACTGTCGCGAAGACCACCTACAACAGTTCTATGACCTTGTCTGAAAGTTGCTTCTGAATCTTGGAATGTGAAGTGTATAATGACTCTCTGAGGGTCCACGGTTCCTCATTTAAATGACCTCCATACTCTCCCACTTAACTTTCTCTGCATTACTCGGTTTTCTTTTGTCTTTTTTTTTTAATTGGAGTATAATTGCTTTACAATGTTGTGTTAGTTTCTGCTGTACAACGAAGTCTTTTGTCTTGAAAGATTATTTGGTTTGAAAAAGAAAAAGACCCCACTTTGTAGCAGAGGTCTGGAAGGGGAAAAGCTACGCTAGTTACTGCAGGTCTGGGCTCCCTCCCTCCTCTTCCAGCAGGGTGGCCGTGGTTCTCTCTAAAAAGGTTGCTTTCTGGATCTTCCTCACTCAGTCTCGCCATCACTTACTTTTGCTGCCATCACTATGCTTCGCCAGCAGAGGGTGATCAAACCTTGGTTTCTTTTAGAACAAGGCAAGCTCCTCATCCATCATAGCTCTGAAAACTTCCTTTTTCTTCCCAGAGGGAGTCCACCTGTACGGCCTGTTGGGAAGCTGCAGAGACATTCATTCAGCTAAAGAAAATGAAAAGAGAATAAAGGTGATGTAGTTAGACAACCCCATAGCTTAGAGCTGGAGCGCTGTTGCTAATGAGCCTTGGAGAACTTGAAGATGCAGCTTAATTATCTGGAAAATGGGCATAATAATAACCTGCTCTGAGAACTTTAAAGCATTTGGATCACATGAGAGTGAACTAGCTTTGTAATTACCTGTACCAATAGTAAGGACATTTTCATCTTCAAAATTCTTGGCTACCATATTATTTCTGATCTCTGTTTTAATGTCAGCGCACTGCCCTCCCCCCCACCCTGCCCTAGGATGTGGCTCTGCCCATCACAGGTCCTTTTTTGTTGTTGTTGTCCTACCCCCTCTGGAGAGGGCCACTTGCCTTCTTAACAAGAGACAGTAAAGTCTCCCGCCAAGGCTTTTACAAGAGCAGGTTGCCGGCTTGTTCCCCGTTGTTGGTGGAAGAACCCAGAAAACAATTGCATAACCCCTGAGTAGAAGGAGATCACCAAGGGCATCTGGCCCAGCCCTCCCCCCTTGCAAAATCCCTTCCTGCCCAGGACCCCTGGGTGTCATACCTGACCTGATTCGATGCAGACACCTGCTCTGGCTGGCTCTGCAATGAGGTTCCTTCTCCCAGTGTCTTCCACTAGGGCCATTCCTTCTGGGTGTACACCTTGGGCCCTGCAGAACCCTGGGGCCACCAGTCATCTTCTTATTAGGAGTTGTACGGTTATCACAACTCGCTAGCACAAGGCAGGCAAGTGTCTTGAGGAAGGGGTGCCTTTTTCTAATTTGCCCAAAAGTCCTGGTAGCAGCTGGGAAGAGCTGGCTTTACTTATCTGCCTTACTCACTGCTGGACCTCTTTCTTTTTTATTATTCCTGACACCCAGCACATGGCCTGACAATAATGTTTGTTGAAAGGGATTTAGATTGATTTCTTGGAGGCATGCAGAACAAACTGAATGCCTCTTCTACATGACAGGCCTTTAGATACTTGAGGGCAGAGACCAAGTTCTCATGTGTTTTCTCTTCACCAAGCAAAACCCCTTATTGCACACCTGAGGTGGTTTTGGTTTTACCATCCTGCGGTTGGTCTGTCTCTCTTTTAAAATGTGGAGTCCAGAACCAAATGCAGGGCGCACGATGACAGATAATCCAGGTAGTGGGGAGTCGTGCTAGCACGTGTATGTTCAAGCATCTGGAGTGGAGGCCGTGCCAAAGACACCTGAGACTTGGAGGCAGTGGTGGTGACTACTGGTGAAGGGATGTGCATAGTTTGGGACAAGAAAGCCCTCTTAAACCTGTGCAGTAATGCCCATGACTCCAGAGGAAATACCATTCCCCGGAGGATTTGGAATTGCAAGAGCTGAAGAAGCATTGGGGCAGGGGAAAGAATTGAATAGGGATTAGTGCAATTTGAGAGACTCAGAGGCCATGTGAAATTCTGTCCATAACATTGGGGACTGTCACGGGTCCCAAATTTTCACAAAGACCAGATTTCAAGGTAACGTCTTTTAGGGACTCATGGGATGGAGGACACTGCCAGCATGTTTCACTTAAAGAAGGGAGACTTTTGTGAGGGGTAAATTAATATTCAGGAAAGAGAGGACCATGGAGGAAATAATAGCTAGTATTTCTGGAACACGTAGGTCAGGCACTGCTGTAGCTGCCTTACATGTAACGGCTCATTTAATGCTTATAACGCTATGTCCATTTTGCAGATGAGGAAACTAAGACACAGCACCTAAGTGGTAGATGAAGGATTTGATCCTGGGCACACTGGCTCCAGTGCCTGTGTGTGTAAACACTATGCTAGGCTGCTCCATAAATGTAGTTGTGGGATCACAGAGGTGGCGTATGCAGGTGGGAGAATAACTGAGCTCAGAAAGGAAATGAAGTAGTGGAAAGAACCTGATTGCTGGAGTCAGACACACCTCGCTTTAAATCCAGCTCTGCCATTCATGGGGCCAGCTGCTTCACGTTATGGGCCTCAGTGTCCACATCTGTATAATGGGGCAACTGTCTCTACAAAGTTGATGTATGGATTAGAGAAACTTCATGGTTGTTATTATTCAGGAGTGAAGGAGGAAGAGAGGAGTTGATGGGCAGTGCAATGCAAACAACTGACAAGGTTTCAAGGAAATGTCAAATGCTCTAGAAAAGTAAGGGAGAATGAAGACGAGAGAAAGGGCTCTGTCAAGAACACTGGTGACCTCTAATGGTGCCATCTAAGAGGCTGGGATGAGAGCCGAGTTACAAGGGAATTCCCTGGCGGTGCAGTGGTTAGGGCTCCGTGCTTCCACTGCAGGGAGCAGATCCCTGGGGAACTAAGATCCTGCATGCTGTACAACGTGGCCAAAAAATTTAAAAACACACAAAAAAAATGTTAAAAAAAAAAGAGCTGAGTTACAGGGGCTTTATGAGGGAGGATATCAGCGGTGAAGAGATGAAAACAGCAGTTCTGGTCCACGTGGCAGAGGAATTTGGTAGCTAAACGGAAGGGTCAAAGTCAAACCAAAGATTTAAAAAATTTGCTTTTGCTCCTCAAAGCTACAAGTTTGTGCTTATTTAAATGGAGAACAGGTACTGAGGGGTGAGGAGGAGCCTGGAGGCGCTCGAGAGCAAGGCCACATCCCTCTTCAGGCAGCAAGGGAGGGGCTCCAGGGAGCAGGGAGGACCAGACAGCGAGGCATCGGGATGGCCTGAGGCCCCTGGGAGAGCATATCAAGGGGGGTCTGCTGAGAAAGGGTGAGGTGAGGCCATGGTGGGCCTGGGAGCTTGGGGAGCAGGAAACACCCGGACAGCGGCCCCAAGACTACGGCAGAGAAGAGGGTAGGCTAGCAGGGGCGAGGGTCATGGAGGGGTCATGGAGGGGCCATGTCTGCGGATTTTCCCCAGGCAGCTTTCTGTAACTAAGGCACAGGAATGGAGGGAGGAGGAAGCTACCAGGGTTTGAAGTGGACACAGTGAAAGGCTGAGATGCTCTTGGAAGGTAACCTTGACCCTTACGACTCCTGGGGCTCTTGTCTACACTGGGGACGCTGGAGTCTCTGGTCCTCTCCACACCCAGCTGTTAATAAGCTCAGGACCAGAATCTCTCACAGGGCCCATCGTCCACAGCAGTGACCAAGTTCAATAATGCACTGGATTTCTTCCAGCTTCTGTCTACCCTGCTGTTCTCTGGAATCATCTCCTAAAATAAATCATCTGCACACGAGCCCTAACCTCAGGTTCTGCTCTCAGGGAACCTAGGCTAAGATAGTTGGACAGGATAGGGTTTAGTACCCGAATTAAGATTTGGTCATGATACCTAAGTAAAAATACATTGCTTTTTCATATGTGCCTTTTACTTTTTAAACAATTTGTTTATCTCACCATAGCCCTGGAAAGCAAGTGAGGCAGGGTAAGGAAACTTTAGGATAAGGAAACTGAAGAGCAGAGGAAAACAGAACACTTTGCACTTCTCTCTCGTTTCTAAATAGGGTGGAAAAAAATCAATTATTTAAATGAGACAGTGAAAAAAATCACATTGAGTTTGTTTCAGTAAGTTATGCAAAAACAAGGTTATTAGGTTAGAGTTCATAGTTTGAAGGTCTAAAATATCAACTTTACATGTTGCTCCTACTATCAGGATGTTCAATTTTTTGTCTCATAAAATGGTCGAAGGTTTTGTTTTTGTTATTGGAGTATAGTTGATTTACAATGTTGTTAGTTTCTGCTGTACAGCAAAGGGAATCAGTTTATACATATATCAACTCTTTTTTTTTAGCTTCCTTATCCATATAGGCCATTTAGTTCCCTGTGCTATAAGGTAGGTACTTATCAGTTATGTTTTATATATAGTAGTGTGTATATGTCAATCCCAGTCTCTAAAGGTTATTTTAATGGTTCCATCCTATGAAAAAATTGTTTTGGGGATCATTAAAAAGCAACTTTATTCCATGGTTTTTCATTCTGTTGCCAAGAAGCTACCTAAGCGCTTGTGAAATTATCCAGAACATGTCATTTGGGTGAGGATTGTTTGTGTCACAGTTCTAGTTTTTGATTTTGAAATTATACTTTTTTCTTTTCCCAAAACACGCATGTTATGCAACCAAGGACAACAAAAAACAAACATCACAACTACTGCCACCTAGAGATGATAATTTATTGTTTTACCATGATCCTGAAGAGAAACATAAAGAGAATATTTATTACAAATCCCCACAATTTCCTTCCCCCACCTCACTACTCTAAAATTTGTCAGACACCATCAGCCTCCTAAAATGGACCACTGACTATAAATGCATTACCAATTTACTTTGCTGCCATTTCTCATGACTGAAACTTTAGTGATCAAATGACTTTTCAGTGGAGGAGTTTCCTAGCTTTAAAAAAAAAAAACCCTTTTCCTCTAAAATTCCATTATTTACTGAAATAAGCCGTTCTAGAAATGTTAATGAGGATTTTAAATGAACAAATTCATTAAAAAATCATTCACTGAACATCTACCAAGCATCTGGATGCTTCAAAGATCAGGGAAATGAAAAGGCCAGGTTTCAACAGCAATAACTTAATTCTGCGGATATACAAAGACAAGTCAGTTTCTTTTCGTCTAATTTATTCTAAACTAAGAAACTAGGAACTGACAAAACAGGAAAGGTTTGTTTTATCCAGTCTACAGATAAACAAGACAATGCCTGAGTTAGCTCTCTCTATAGATTTAGGCTTATTGTGTTGACCTGGGTGTAATAACCTCTATTTAACTAAAAGTTAATAAAAATATTTATGTTCATGTTAAAATAATTGCTGATTTTGCTTGACTATCCCGCCCCTTGCCCCCAAGCTCATAGATTTTTAGAACAAGATTTTCCTGTGTCGTCACAACCTGCTTCCCCCTGCCCAGCCCTCTCACGTAAGAACCCCTGCAACCAGCAGAAGCACCTCTAAATCTAATACGCTTTGTCCTCGCTCGGCAGACTAAAACCTTACTGTCAAGTGGCTGAAGTGGGGGTAGGGGGGTGGGGAAGGCAGGCGAGCACTGGCCCCCAGCACATGCCCAGCAGTCCCTCTTCTCTCCCTCCACAGGGCTCCCTCACCACTCTTCCGCAGCTGGGAGTCTGGCCCCTACAACCCTCCCCTGCACTCTCCTTCCTAGCAAACCTGACCTTGTCGGGAGACTAAACAATAGCGACTCAGGCAGCTGCCTGGTCCCTTCCCTGGACCAAAGGAACTTGAAACCCGCATCTGAAACTGGAATGAAATCCCAGTTTCAGCATCACCTTTCAATCCCTCACAGAACTTACTCTTTGTATCTTAACGCACTCAGCCTGACTGCTTAATGAGTGCTTGCTGAAGGGAGAAAATTTAATTTTAAGACCAATTAACTTTGCTGATTACTGTGTAATTTGAAGTGAGTCGTGATTCTTTAGTAAATGGAGGTGAGAATCTCAATGATTAAAAGAAAAACAAAACAAAAAACCTGTGAAAATAACAGACCATTGTTCAGAAGTCAACCTAATGCCCCCTCTTTACCTTCCACTGTTTTAGGATAAGAGAAAAACATGAGGCTTGTGGTATCCACTGTTAAACAGAACCAGACAATATGAAACTAAGTTCTCATGTTAAGACATTCTGTATTATGAGATGTCCAAAATAGTTCCCAAACTTTTGTTTGACCGGCAGAATTGGAGATGGCTTACCTCCCTAAAACTTCAAGTTTGTTTTACAAAGCTCTGTAAAGTAAAACAGATAATTTCATTTTTAGATATAATAAAAAATTAATTTGAATAGCAAAATAAGTAACTACTTTTCAATGTACAGTAGTGTGTCCATTCTAAAAACGAAACCTCAATGTTAGGGAAACTTTTCAAATAATACTTTTTATTATATTCTCCAGTAGTAGTTGAAATAAAAATCTACTCTAACTTCTATGAAAAGATCTATTTATACCACTTAATTTCCTTTTCTCTGATTCTACGTTTCACTTTGCAATCTGCAGACCTTCACGTGGTTTCCCAGGTGGGGAACCATAGCCCCCTCATCAGTATTTCTGATAAGTTGCACAGAGTGGGACCCACAAACACATGGCTCCGCTGCTAAGTACTGCTGTCACTGTGTGACTACGTTTTAATAGTTACTCCAATTCACACGATGACTCTTCTGTGAGGATGGTAGGATGAGCCTGGTTAGCTAGCTTTAGATGAGGACGTCAGGACGACGAGACCCTGCAATAAAAGGTGATCAACTCTAGGATAAAAATTAGAAAAAAGTTCTTTCCCAGCTATGAATCTTCACAAGCCCTCTCTCCTAATAATCACAGGCCAGGCGAAGTGAGTGGGAGCAAGGAGGGTACACAGGAGACAGATGAGACAGGAATATTGCAAAATGCTTCTCAAGCCTTCCTGCAATCCCAGGGACTGGATGCCTGTGTGTCTATTTTCCCGGGAAGAACCCATCCTGGTGTTTTCCTATCCCAAGTTTTCTAAACACAGAAATTTAAGAGTTAGTGGAGGAAGCAGGACTACGCTTCACACCATTGGGTCAAGGTAAGTGGTCCCACTGGCCCTCCCAGGACATGCCCTCTTCTTGACTGACGGGGGCAGACCTTCTTCCTCCCCCTGCAAGCTCAGAGAACCCATTCTCCTTGCTTGAAATGGTGATCTGGCAGCTAAGCGGTCAACTTCCTGGCTTTGAAGAGAACACTCTCAGGAAGCTGCAGATGTTTCTAGAACTGTTCCATTTTAGTGCCCTAGTCGCCTGTCTCTCCTAGCGATTCCACTCATCTCCTAAGCTCTTGACTTGATAAGCACCAAACTATGAAGGTTTTTTTCTCTTTTTCCCCTTCCTCAGTTCTGTGAACTGACTTTTTGTCTATGACCACATCAACTTCTTCACTACTCCAAAACTTTGCTCTTTTGGAGTGATGTGTTCTGTCAAATAGATTAAAATAAAAATACATTATCTGTTTACAGGAAATATACAGAATAACAACAGGGGCTGGAGGTACAAAACACAGACACTGACATTATGGTCATACAAAATATATAGAAGTACCCAACATTAACAATTTTTGTCAGAAGTTGTACATTTGCTATTTCTTTAGCAGTTCCCCACATTTTTTTTTCTTCTTCTGTGGATCCTCTGGAGTTAAGATTGAGCTTCCTCTGCAGTGTTTCTGAAATTCAATACATGATTGGAACATACTGACGGAATTCATTTTCTGTCCAAAGCAATGAGTGCTACACATGAAAGTTTTCCACACATATAATAATAATAATGTTTATTTACAGTGTGAGCTTTCTGATGCTAAGGGCTGAGATGTGATTAAAGGCTTTGCCATATTTATCACATTCAAGAGGTTCCTTCCTGGGATGACTTCTCTGACGCCAGGTAAGATGTGAATTGTCTTAGGTATCAAACGTGTCAACCTCTCTGTACATATTTAGCACAGTTTCACTTTTATGCCTTTAATAAAATACTAAGTGCCTTCCATATCAAGATGCCTCATACATCTGTAGTCTTAGGCTTTAGCCTTGCCTGCCAGGATGAAGTAGAAACAAATGCCCCACAACTTGAAGACTTTTACTTCTCTTCCTGGCAAGGTTAAGGTATATTTTTAAAAACCCCTCAAAAACTTCCACTGGGTCAACTAGCATGCTAACAGTTAACTAGAGTACTTAAACCATTAACATACTTCAGCCAGTTGACAACTTTCAAATGACTATCCTGAGCACTAATTTAGATGTCATAAGCCTTTTGGGCCATGACTCTATTACACTTTGCGCTGAAGAGCTGATAAATGAATGCAATGCAGATGGTTTTAATAAACAGTGGTAGCCGGTTTTCTTCAGAAAACTTGTCTTCAAATAGCTGCTTCAAGGAGTCCATCTGCTGAAGATCTGGAGCAATGCCCGTGGCCATCCCACACAGTCAGTACGATGTCCCAGGAAATGGGAATTAAATGTGGGGCACAGGTTATAGTTAACTTCCATTAAAAAGAAATGACGGCTGAATCATGTCCGCATAAAAAAGCCAATGTGGGTGGACCTGACCAGTGTTCTTTCCCTCTTCACAACAGTCGGTGCTTCAATCGGTGTCTGGAGTTAAGCACCTCACTGCTTTCAGTTGCTTCCTGGCGGCAAAAGTCTTTGCTCAAAAGCATCAGCAGTTTTCTATGCGACCACCACTATGTCTCACTCTTTGAAGAAAATTCCTAAAAGCATTTCTTCTACCTTCCCTTACTATAAGAAGTTACTTAGGTGTGCTCTTCTGGAGTCTCTCTCCTGTTTTTCTTAAATTGGATGGATAGAATACTCTGGTCACCAGCTGACTTCCTTAAAGTTCCCCCAGGCAACACTGATGCAACTGCTTAGGAGCTACCGGGAAGCTGGAGTTGCTCCAAGTTAGAGAGAGAGGCCAGAGAAAAAGTGCTGTTTGGCCCAGAGCTGAGGCACAGGTGCCCCCACCTCCATGGTTCCCGGTGAAGTGACACTGTCTCACAGGCTTGGGTTGTTGGCTAGCAAACCAGTGATGAGTGACAGTTTTAGTTCTTGACGGAAAATCTCAAACTCTATGTGAGGGGTCTCCCGTTATGGGGCTAGTCTTCAGGTTGTGTTCTTAGTCTGTTTCTAAGTCCCTGCAGGGCTGTCCACAATCATTCGTGCACTCTCACGAGCAGTTACCTCTACCCAAGGCCCTGATGACTTCCTATGTGACCCACGCTGCTTGGGTCTCTTGTGTGTGCATCTGAAAATGGTCTGTCGCTGGCTTCTACACAGAAGCTAATGCATCCTTCTGCACAGATGATGGGAAAGATCAAAGTTTCATAACCTCACCTCAGTCTCTAGTGATGAGAAACAGAAAAGACATTGTGCAGTATGACTACAATACGACCAACCACATCTTAGCACATGGGTGAGCTTCTCAGAGCAACAGACACGTTTAGTAATTGCCAGCTAACGATCTCAAATGTCTTTCCGAAGTTTCTGGAAGTTTCTGTGGGGAAAAAAAATGCTCCCTCCAATGTTCCTTTTTCTGAAAAGCAACAGAAATCACATCGTTTGAACTTTAAAGTTACAAATGATTCAGAAAGTGCCCAAATCATCATGTTGTTCAGCAGCTGACTGAAGAAATTCTGGTTAAGATCTTTGCCATCTTTGCCTTAGTAAGTGTTCACGTTGTTCTTTAAGATGGCGGATGACAACAAAGTCGTTTGACATTTCATGGTATTTACTCTCTGATCTATGTCTAGATAGTCTACGCTGGCGGCTGACCAGCACCCTTCGTTTATATTTAGGACAAAAACAACATGTTACCCTAGAGCTTTAGCCACGCCTCGGGCTCACAAGCTGGGCCACGCTACCATATTTCAGGTACTCGTGACTCACAGGCCTTGTCGTGAATGTACAAATCCTGCTAGGCCTAATGAGCACTTCTCATATGGTCAGCACTGTGTCCAGGGCTGTCGGGGATATAAATATATCCCCCGACGAGAGAAGCATCTCTTTTGGGGAGTGATGAAAACTTTCACACACGGAACAACAAAAGATTCAAAGACAGTATGCAATCAAGTGCTAACCTGTGGAGAAACGCAGTTAGGAGTGCGATAGTGCTTTAGGGAATTCGGGGATTTCACGAAGGGAGAGAAGTGTTTTGAATCACGGTTGCCATTTCAGTAGGATTTATCTCAGTCATGAGGAGGGAACCATCTACATCTGCAGCTGTCCTTTGGAACTGTAGACTGGTGCGCATGCCCTCTCTTTCAGGAAGAGATAGAAATCTTTGGTTTGATACTGACAGCACAGTCCTAGATTTCTATAGCTTTGGTAGGCTACCAGCGACTGTAGAGAACTTACCGTATATATATAACTAGTTTGAGCAGCACGTGCCGATGTAGTTTTTGTTCAAACTGTCCCTCTTTTTTTGAGAAATAAGGTTCAGCAAGACGTTGGCCAAGTAGGGCGTGTTTGCGGCAAGCAGGTTTTGAACCTCAGTGTCATTTTCACAGAGCCGATCTTAGTCTTTCAATTATGTACTGTGGTTGCGGAGAGTTCAAGAGCACCTTAAAGGTCTCCTCATTACTGAAAAGCTTGACATTTTCCTGTGTGTGTGCTTCTATCCTGTGTGGAAATAGCATGTGGATTATCCATGCCTATGACTAGCACTTCCCTGAAGGGGCTGTGGAAGAATTATACGCCCAAAGTCTAGGCAAAGGCAGAACACTGCTGATGTACCTGTAAGGATCCATAAGTGTGATTTTTTTTTTTAACCTGTTGAGGCTTTTTTTTTCCCCTCCGTGGGCACACATCTCTGAAGTAATTTTAGAAACGAAAAGGGGAAATGGCTTGTTGACAAATTCTCGCTTTACACACAGCTTTTCAGGAATGCTCCGAAAGCATCGAGGGAGGCGGGGCTGTACTCGGAGGCTCGCTCTCTGGTGTGGATTCTGTGATGCAGAGTGAGGGTAGAGCTCCGGGTGAAGGCCTTGCCGCACTTCGTGCACTTATAGGGCTTTTCTCGGGTGTGAATTCTCCGATGCAAAATAAGGTATGAGTTTCGGTTGAAAGCTTTTCCACATTCACTACATTCATAGGGCTTTTCCCCCGTGTGGATTCTCTGATGCTTAGTAAGGTCTGAGCTCTGGCTGAAGGCCTTCCCACACTCGTTACATTCGTAGGGTTTCTCCCCAGAGTGGATCCGCTGATGCAGAATGAGATTTGAACTGTGACTGAAGGCTTTGCCACACTCGTTACATTCATGAGGCTTCTCTCCTGTGTGGATTCGCTGATGCAGGACAAGGTTTGAGTTAAGACTGAAGGCTTTCCCACACTCACTACATTCATAGGGCTTTTCTCCGGTGTGGATTATTTTATGGCGAATAAGGCTTGAACTCCTTGTGAAGCATTTACCACATTCATCACATCTGTGGGACTTTGCTCCTGTCGGAACTTCTTCAGGGGTGTTGAAGTTTGAGCTCAGACTGAAACTTCTCCCCAGTCCTTTACCCTTTTCCCTTGGACCTCGCTCTCCTGTGCTGGGGTTTTTTTTTTCCTTGACTGCAGCTGGCCCCGGATCTCTCTTTTCTTTTCCAGTCTTCTCCTCAGAGTTTCTCTGCTGCCTTTCTACTACTCTGCCTTGCTGGTCACGTTTTTCTCCAAAATCTTTCTGGAATTTTCCTGTGGTCTCCCCATGTGATGCTGAGTCTTCTGCAATTTCAGCTTTTGAGGTGGACTCCTCATTCTCATTCCTGTTTTCACAACCTGACACAATAAATAAAAAATACAAATAGCATCTTTTTCTTTTGAATATGTGGGTTACTCAAGTGACACTGTTTTCCAGGAAGCTTCTACCTGCCTGCAAAATGACCTCACAATATTAACTGGAGATAAAATAGTAGAAAAACAAGGGAAAAAACATAGGGACAACTTGGAGTAGAATTGGGAAATGAGAGGGCAGGCAAAGCGTGGAAAGGACAACGGAGGGAGCGTGCAGAGAGGCCAGGAGCGAGCAGAGGGAACAGAACCAGGCGAGGAAGGAAGGAAGGGGTGAGGAATTAAGGAACATAAGAGGTCACAACTCATGGTTCTATAATTTGGTCACCTGGTAATTAATCGGAAAGAATAAATACACATTAAAAAAAAAAAATCATGGGGCTTCCCTGGTGGCGCGGTGGTTGGGAGTCCGCCTGCCGATGCAGGGGACACGGGTTCGTGCCCCAGTCCGGGAAGATCCCACATGCCGCGGAGCGGCTAGGCCCGTGTGCCATGGCCGCTGAGCCTGCGCGTCCGGAGCCTGTGCTCCACAACGGGAGAGGCCACAACAGTGAGAGGCCCGCATACCGCAAAAAAAAAAAAAAATCATGGTCCAGGGATTTCCCTGGTGGTCCAGTGGTTAAGACCCCGTGCTTCCAATGCAGGGGGGTGCGGCTTCAATCCCTGGTTGGGGAACTAAGAGCCCACATGCTGTGAGGCTAAAAAAAAAAAAAATTAAAAAAAAATCATGTTCCAGTTCTAATTAAGAATTTATGAGTTAATGGGCTTCCCTGGTGGTGCAGTGGTTGAGAGTCCGCCTGCCGATGCAGGGGACACGGGTTTGTGCCCCGGTCCGGGAAGATCCCACATGCCGTGGAGCGGCTGGGCCCATGAGCCGTGGCCGCTGAGACTGCACGTCCGGAGCCTGTGCTCCGCAACGGGAGAGGCCACAACAGTGAGAGGCCCACATAACGCAAAAAAAAAAAAGAATTTATGAGTTAAAAAAAAGAGAGAATGGACAGGTCTTTCCTAGAAAATGGTAAGTGGTATTACCAGAAAGTAAGGAATGCAATTAATAATAAAAAAAAAAGCAAATACTCTGCCAATTCTGTGAGATTTTTATTGACAAGGTGATAGTTAACAGGCAAAACAAGGAGCGCTGAACCTGGCAGGTTACCTTCAGACACAGAAACTAGTTTCTCTCCACCAGGGAGAGCAGCACAGAGCTGACAGTGCTCAAGCAACAGGAATGAGGGTGAAGAAGCTGGTTGGGGCATTAGTACATGTAACTGAAACCTGCACTGACAAATGACTGAGAACTACTGAGAACAAAGAGACCGAAAACAATTCCGGAGACAGCCCACAAAGGACGTAATATAAGACAAGATCTTACAAATGCAGAGATGATCCTCTGATTTTAGCAATCTGCCTGTTAAAACACTGGAATATATTCTTATTGTGAACTGCTATATTTTGTGTGCCACCCTGTTTTTTAAGTATAGACTAAAAATTGTTCAGTACAAAAACACTATTTTATATATGTTTACATTTGTCTAGGAAAAAACCAAACTATCCCAAATCTATTCTTTATTTACTTGGCCTTAAGAAACCTTTCCAAGTGAGTGTGCACTATCTCAACGCAATCACTGAAGGAGTTGAGTATCTAACCCCTGACTTGAGTGATGAAATCACCATAAATACTGACCTGATCATAAGGAAGAGGAAATTGGTCTACTTCTTTCGAATTCCAAGCCTAGGTCCTTGATGATCTGGATAGTTCCCCGGCTGTTCCCAATGTTTTGTTTTGTTTTAAGTTAGCAAGGGGTGGGTACTACCCCGCTCACAAACAGAGATCAGTTTTTTGGCTTAATTTTCACCTCGTCCAAAGAGCAAGTACTAAGAAACAACAAACCCCAGTTATCCCTGTGGTTCAAAACAAAACTTGAGGTTTCTGTAGTAACATCCTTTCTTCATAACTTCCCTTCATTCACCCTACCACTGCCCTCCCTAGGCACAAGTCTTAGGAAGTGGCCTTCCCTATGACAGGACTGATCTGAGAGCTTCCTGCAGTACTGTCTCCCAGGGGTTAAGACCTAATAGAGACATATGGGACTGTTTGTCAACTGTCACCTTGTCTTATCTGGTTGATGCCTCTTAGAACTTCTTTGTTCTTTAACTACACACTCAGGAGCCAGAGCTCTTCATAGAAGATCACCATTAGGTTTGGAATCTGGGAATCCTGACCATAAGGGAGGTACAGGTGCAAGTTCATGGAATTATACAGAGCTGTCGTGGAGCAGCGCTCACAGGATGCAAGACTGAAAGCCCATGGCAGGATGCAGTGTAGGTTCAGGAACATGGTCCCAGGTTAGGATTAGACTGATGATCAATTCTCACCTGGCCCTCTATACTAGGAAATACAGACACTCCCCCTGACAAAAGCACTTAATTGTATCCACAGGGAATGAAGCAGAGTCCTCAATGGTGACAGAGTAGTTGAAGAGGTGGGGATTCAGAACATAAAAGTATTTCTGCTTTCAAACAGCAAAAACTACCTAGAGGTAAAAAATCCACCTGGAATCAGGAAGTCCCAGTACCAGGCTTTTGGGATTAAAGAAACTCAAATTGTTCTCCTTCTCTATCTGAAGAAAGGGGCTCAGTAGTCTCTAACACATCAGAGATCCCAGAACTAACAGAAAAAGAGGCAATACAATCTTATCAGACAATAATCCTGCAGCCATCTTACCCTGGGAAATCACGTTCCCATAATTCTCCTGCCTGGTGTCCCTATTCAGATTCCTCCGAGCCAGGTTCTGACATCCCCATTCCTCCAGGATGAGGGACACGGCCATGTCCTCGATCTTCACCATTGCCTGAAATAACATGAGATCCCCACACTCAGTTCTCCCAAAGTCCAGGGACAGTCCCACTGCCCGAACCTGGAGTCGGGGACGGAGGTGACTGCAAACCTACAGGATGCTGGGAAAGAAAAGGTGACCACGCCAGGCTCTAGTGGACAGGTGGGAGTGGGGCTACTCTGTGGGCAGGGACATCAAGAGCCAGTGTCCTGGTGAAGACCGCTGAAAGAGCCCCAGGAAGAGGCAGATGTGAGGGACTCAGGACGGCAGAGGGGCCCACAGCTCACCTGGGAATCTGCCGAGAACAGTGCAGATGCCATCGCCTGGTCTCTGGGACCCCCCTCGTGATGAGAGGCAGGAACGTGGGTGGCAGGGAGAGCTGAGGGAGGAGAAAGGAGCTGTGAGTGAAGCCAGCTCTGCTCTGGGCCTTCCCTCAAAGAAGGGCCCAGGGGCACCCTCTTTCTTGTACAAGCATGCCCAATGTTCAGTGTTTAACTACAGAACTGAGAACCACAGAGAATATAAGAAAGAAAAGGCATGATCTGTGTCTTCCCAAGACCTCTGTTCTTAAGCAGGAGTAACAAGGGTCATAAAAGGGTCCTTAAAATCACCTGGTTCAACTCCTACATTTTAAAGAAGGGGAAACCGAAGCCCCGAGAGGGTAAACAACTTGCCTAACATCATCCTGTTAAGAGGGCAGAGCCAGAACTAGAACCCGGGTTCCTACTCTCAGCCACAGAAGTAGGTAACACTCAGCCCACATTCAAGTCTGGCTCATAATTTAATTTTCTCCAGTCCAACGAACAGTATACTAGGACTTCAGAATCCCATTCAGTTGTGGAAAATGCAACAGTTTTTAAAATCTTTAGTATAGTAATATCTTGAAACACTGAGAAGGAAGGGGCTCTTCTTACTTCTGGGTAAGTTTCTGCCATTTTTTGTCCCTCTACTTTTCTCCCTCACTTAGCCACAGTTTTTGGATAAAATGCACACATGATTCGAATGTCAAGGAGACATTTACAAATGTATAAAGGTCTGGGTTGACACTCATCTAATAAAAGACATCTACAATATAAGATCACACTAACTGCGATGTGCAAGAAAAACTGGAAAAATTTTAAACGGCAAAATCAAAATCCTCCCTTGCCAAGTAATGTTAGATTTGGAAATGTTACTGGTGAACAGATGATGTTACTGCGCTGCAAAGATACTAGAAAAACTAATTTGAAATGGAATTAGTAAATCTTGTAACTATTTCAGAATATACAGCAATAATATAAGCTAAAGCAAAATGTAGAAAAAGATCAAGTACCTAGCACTTTAACCCTCTGAGAGTTAGGAAACACTCTGGAAGATGAGCAGCACAAAGAGAAACTGAGAAAGTGCATATGCCTCAATTCCTTCAAGAACTATTTACGACTTAACAACTGTATGTTCCAGGGTCTGGAAAGCTGCTACTCTGGTAACCTGAATCAGCCCTAATCTGGCACTTAAAACCACGAAGATCCTCCTCCGTTTCCTGACTTCACCTGGTGGAGTGGGGAGAGAGCTCACAAACCCTACGAGGACCTAACGGGACTGGGTGGACAGCGGTGGATAAACATCACAGCGCACTGGTTGGCTCACAAGGCTTTCTCCAGCTTACGAGCGCTGGCTATCCTGCAGAATGCACGGAAGACAATACTTCCTTAAGCTCTAATATTCCTATCCTGAATGTCATCATAAATAAACACACTGGTTAAGGACTGAGCCTTTGTCATCTCTTGCTGAACAACCATACTTTTAGCATGTTATTTTTTTTTTCTTTTACTGATATTCTACGTATCAACTTTGATTTTAACATGGATAAAAATATTGTTAATATTTCCCTCAAAGGAAAAAAAATTCAACTGATTTTTATTTATATGACCCTGAAGTGATTTTTTTGCCTCATGTTCCTCAACCAAAAACAAAATATTTTTTCCATCCTTTTCCCATTCTTTGGAATTTTTGAAAGTAACCAAGAAATAGAGTGATGTTACAGTATTTTACACATTTTAAATAAAATGAATTGATAAATGATCCTTTTAAAGATAATTTACGACATACTAGAGTGTTGGCTATATTTCATCTCTTCCTAGGACTTTCCTGTAAAAAAAAAAAAAAACCTGCTAGACATCCAGAATACTAACAATTCAACAAATAATAATAATGTCCACCCAAGTTCATTATGCACATTTCACTTACCTCCTTGGTAACATTATTTAACTCCTGAAATTGGTCTGTAAGTTATATTTCCTCTGATATTTAGTAATAACAATAGAAGTAAACATGCTTCTCTATTACAGGCATTTAGCAACACAGAGAGGGCACTCCCATCTGGAATAGTTTGCTTCTTTCCCGCCATGTGAAACCTTGCTTCTTACCCCGTGGTTGTAAGAGGCGGGGTTTCCGAGATGAATGCTTGAAATGGGACTGGGTCGCCTCATGAGGAAGGTCAAAGCTCGAGGACTCCTGTACTGGATCCAGAGGCACCATCCCCCTTGCGAGCATCTCAGGTCCATGAACTTGACCTGGGACCTGAGGACAAACAGGTTGGGCTTGTGGGTAAATCACTTTTTAAACAGGAATTTAAACAAACGAAAAAAGACAGTAAATATACCAGTGGCTGCAGGAAGGACAGGGCCAGAATACTTTTTAATATCCAAGCAGAACAGGGTCAAAGCACCACAAGGACTATATTAATACAAACTTTAAGTCAGTAACTTTCTCTCTGCTCCAGTCTCAAAGTCCACGTGCTGCTCGCACATGACAGGTTTCCCCTCTTCTTACCTGCTGTCCTGATAAATCCAGCTCCAGATCTTCCAGAAGGGTCACAGCCTCCTCCCCACTATCGGGACGGTATTCCTGCAGCCAGACTTGGAGCTCCTTGGGCAGAATGGAAAGGAACTGCTCCAGCACCAGCAGCTCCAGGATCTGCTCCTTGGTGTTTATCTCTGGTCGCAGCCACTGGTGACAAAGTTCCTTCAGTCGACTCAGGGCCTCTCGAGGCCCAAAAGTGTTCTGGTAACAGAAGTGCCTGAACCGCTGGCGGAAGATCTCTGGGTCAGGAGGAGGAGACTCCTGCAGACTGGCGTCCTGCCCCCACACGTGCTCTTCCTCATCTTCCTCTTCGACCTTCACTATCACAATGCCGTCCTTCTCCTGGGCAGCGTGGGGGGACAGACCGGTGGCTTCCCTTGACTCAGCAGTCATCATTCAGGCTCAGGGACCTGACTTGATCCAAACAGGGTCTGTGCTCTCCTTTCTGTCCTGGGAAATGTTTTCTGATATGTTTCTGTACTATTCCTGAAGGAGTAAAAAAAAAAAAAAAAAAAAAAGTTATTGGTACCTTTATGAAAAGTGACCTGTGCTGTTAATACTTCATACAAGGCTCCACATCAAGGCATTAAAAATGCCTCTGGGGGCTTCCCTGATGGAGCAGTGGTTAAGAATCTGCCTGCCAACACAGGGGACATGGGTTCGAGCCCTGGTCTGGGAAGATCCCACGTGCCGCAGAGCAAATAAGCCCATGCACCAGAACTACTGAGCCCACGAGCTACAACTACTGATCCCACGTGCCTAGAGCCCGTGATCCACAACAAGAGAAGCCACCGTGATGAGAAGCCCGCACACCGCAACGAAGAGTAGCTCCCACTCGCCGCAACTAGAGAAAGCCCACACACAGCAATGAAGATCCGACACAGCCAATCAATCAATCAATCAATCAATCAATCAATATCTCTGAATAGCAAAGGGGGAAAAAAAAAGCCTCCAGAGCCACACTGTTTTCCCTGTCACTGTAGATATTAAGGTTTGCAAACAAACTTCCAACTGGCAAATCCCCCCCTCAGGGTGTTTGCCTGAGCACCGTCCCTCCAGGAGGAGGGCAGGCTATGACATCATGTGTTTACACGCTAAGCCCAGTGAGAGCGGAATGTTAGTGGGGTGCCAGGCACCCGCTTCAGCAGCACGCTAGCCATCTTACCACCTCCCATGACACCCTTGGAGCACCATCTCACAGATGACACGACTGCGGCTCGGAGGACTCAAGTGATTTGCTCAGGAACAGGAGGCTACCTCCCTAGCAGAGTCAATACTCAAGCCAAACGTGAAGGCCAGGACTTGCTAACCCACCGTCTAGCTATTTCTATTATTTTTATGGGTGCCTTGGTCAGTACGAGATGATCCACTTTGGACAGAGAAAGAAAATATCAGAACGTCTATTTATATTTTAAAAGTGAGAAAAAATAAACCATATTTAATGTACAAATGGAGAGTACCAAGCTCACTTGGTCTAAATGCTGAACTGTGACATGTCACACATGAGACAAGCGTGGGTGTGTGTGTGAGCAAAATGGGTCAAATGATACAAACTTCCAGTTATAAAATAAGTTAAGTCCTGGGGATGTAACGTACAGCATGGTGACTACAGTTAATAATAATACTGGGGGCTTCCCTGGTGGCGCAGTGGTTGAGAGTCCGCCTGCCGATGCAGGGGACATGGGTTCGTGTCCCGGTCCGGGAAGATCCCACATGCCGCGGAGCGGCTGGGCCCGTGAGCCATGGCCGCTGAGCCTGCGCGTCCGGAGCCTGTGCTCCGCAACGGGAGAGGCCACAACAGGGAGAGGCCCGCATACCGCAAAAAAAAAAATAAATAAAAATAATAATAATACTGTACTGCATATTTGAAAGTTGCTGAGAGTAGTTCTTAAAAATTCTCATCAAAAGAAAATAAAATGTAGGGGACTTCCCTGGCAGCGCAGTGGTTAAGAATCTGCCTGCCAATGCAGGGGACACGGGTTCAAGCCCTGGTCCGGGAAGATCCCACGTGCCTCGGAGCAACTAAGCCCGTGTGCCACAACTACTGAGCCTGAGCTCTAGAGCCCGTGAGCCACAACTACTGAGCCTGTGTGCCACAACTACCGCAGCCTGTGCGCCTAGAGCCCCCGCTCCGCAACAAGAAGCCACCGCAATGAGAAGTCCATGCACCGCACCGAAGCGTAGCCCCCGCTCACCGCAACTAGAGAAAGCCTGCGTGCAGCAATGAAGACCCAATGCAGCCAAAAATAAATAATAAAAGAAAAAAAGAAAATGTAACTATGGTGACAGATGTTAACCAGACTTATTGTGGTGATCACTTTGGAATATACACAAATATTGAATCCTTATGTTGTACACCTGAAACCAATATAATGTTACATATCAATTACATCTCAAAAAAAAAGAGAGACAAGCAGCTTTAAAGATTCTTTCAGAGAAACTACAATTAGGGAAATACTAACGATGCAAACACACACAAACAAGAAAACTGCACAGCAATTTTTAACTCAGCCAGGTTAGAAGGTAAAAACAAATGTGGAACTGAATCAAACTTAAGAAGTCAACCAGTAAGTGAGAAAGTAGCTGCTTAAAAAAAATTGTGAGGAAAGATATATTATGAGAACAGATGTGTGTTGTTACATAATTTTAACTGCCAAAAATGATACTCAGTTTCCTGGAAAATCTTTATTATCTACACACTTTAAAAACTTGGAAATATTTCCTAATTTGTTTAAAAATTTTCCAAATGAGAATTTTTAGTGGGTCTTAAATCTGTTTGTTAAAATTATAAAACACCTTTTTTTTTTGGCTAAACACCTTTTTATTTTTTTTATTGGAGTATAACTGCTTTACAATGCTGTGCTAGTTTCTGCTGTACAATGAAGTGAATCAGCTATATGTATACATATATCTCCTCCCTCTTGGACCTCCCTCCCACACCCACCATCCCACCCCTCTAGGTCATCACAGAGCACTGAGCTGAGCTCCCTGTGCTATACCGCAGGTTCCCACCAGCTATCTATTTTACACATGTTTATGTATTTATGTCAAACCTAATCTCCCAATTCATCCCACCCTTTATAAAACACCTTTTGATTAGTTTGTAAGAACAGATGATTTAAGGGCATGGAAAATGGAAATGTACTAGCTGAATTTCAAGAACAAAAATTTAACATGGTTGGTGGACAGGATCAATCATGAGTTACTGAGCAGAGGCAACAATGTGTTGCTTCCATCTGAACTGACAAATCTTTGTGAAGCATCTTTTTTTTTTCCACCTCTACAGCCATCAAAATTAAGCATCAAATTCAACCTTTAGAGACAGAGCATCCAATTGTTCTATAACAATGAGATAAGCCAAGAGTTTTAAACTAGCAAAGTATTTTTAATTACATGGCTCTCACTGAAGAATTATTAGTAATTTTGATGGAAAAAGGATCATGTACATTGAAAGCACAAAAATTTTTCTAGAATAGCACAACTTAATGTATTTTTTTATTATACAAAACACTGGTACATGTATATAATTTTTCTAAATAGTTTTTACTGACAGAAACGTGTGACCAGAAGTTTGGAGATGACTGTTCTAATCGCAAAGAATATGATTTTAATCTGAGATTTATCACAGGATTAGTTTCTTTCTCTCTCTTTCTTTGGTCCTTAATGAAAACCAGAAACCCTTATTAAAATAGCAGTCTATAATAACAATAAAGAATATTACATTCAAAAAGGCTTTCTACATAAATGTAAAAACAATGTGGGAATTAAGTCATTTCTCCAATGATTTTAAACTGGTAAAAGTCCTGTTGCAAACCATCTTCTAGCCCTTCCCATCCACTCCTTCAGATCTGTTTTGCATCCACCCACCTTGCCGCAGGAAATATATTTGTTTTTCAACTTCAGAACAGCTTTACCTGGAAAGTCCTTACAGTTACGAGTATTCAATTTCCTAACCATTTCTGAAATCTACAATATGCAAAGTGTCTTGCTAAACTGAGGGGAATAAAAAGATGAGAAGCACCATTCCTATTTTTACACAAATAATTACAGTACAAAGCAGATGTGCCAACAGTTCTAAGGAGGTTACAACCTGAGTGCTGGAGAAGCCCTGAGGAGAGACTGACAGCTACAAGGCAGCTTCCAGGAAACAGCTCCCCTGGAGCTGGGACCCAGACAGGAAGAGGCAGCGAGTAGGGAGTCCAAGAGATCACTCCTTTGGCTAGCTTTCTCCCAGCTGGAGGCTAAATAATTCCTGTAAGGTTTAGCCTCTTTATTTCGTTGTGAAAAGTGAAAAGAAAGACTATCTTTTCCAGCTATGCCTCCCAGAACTGTCTTCCACCACCCTAATCCAGGCTCCACATCTCCTGCCGAGACTAGGGCCTTAGCTCCATACAGTTTCTCTAGCGTCCATTTCTCCCCTTTCTAATACGAACAACATACCAAGGTCAACTTAGTATTGCCAAAGCATGCTTCTGGTCATTCCCTCCTTCCCCTCAGTTACTGTCAATGAATCCCTGACATCTACCGATTTAGTGTTCAAACAACACACCCCCTCGACCTTTCTACTCCCATTACTTTCCTTAGTAGTGATCTCCTATGTTTCAGCCTATTGGGCCCATTAATGTTCACCAAGCATAGGGTGCGACTTTGCATCTTCAGCCCTTTGCTGGGACCAGTCTCCTACCTTTATCTACCTCTACTGGCCAAATTTTCACTCACCCTTCAAGATGTACACTGTCTCCTGACATTCTGAATTAAATAAGATATCTTCCTCCTTTGAACACCCCTGGTACTTTCTCTGTTCCTATCTTAGGCACTTCTACTCTCCTTGTATTATCATTACTTGAGTTGCAGTTCCTATCTCCACCTTCCAACTGAGCCCCTCAAGGACAAGGACTTTTGTTTACTTATCTTCTAGGGAACTGGGGAGACTGTTAAACGGCACAGAAGAAATAAGAACAACTCAGGGACTTCCCTGGTGGTCCAGTGGTTAAGACTCCACGCTCCCAATGCAGGGGGCCCGGGTTCAATTCCTGGTCAGGGAACTAGATCCCACATGCCGCAACTAAGACCCAGCACAGCCAAAGAAATAAATAAATATTAAAAAAAAAAAAAGGAAAAGAAAAAAGAACAACTCAAACCATTACAGCTCCCCCTGCCGTCTTATTGCCTTTAGTGGCAATTAGTGATCAGACAGCCCACGAACATCTCATCACTCAGGCGCAGAATCTCACCTTCCTTGACTCCTCTCTCCTTACGTGCATTCAGTCTCCAAGCACCAGGGAGAAGTAATTCTTTGTTCATACTTATTTTTCTATCTAGCTCCGTGGAGGCCAGCTTCCTCTCTTTGGTGCCCTGCCTTCATCCCCCACCCCAGTTCACCTCCCACCTTGCTCTCAGACCTCTTCCTTAAACTCTAGAGCCTTGCAGTCAATACTCCCCAGCACCTGGTCCCAGTTTCCCCATCAAGCTTCATTTCCCATGAATTTCTCTCCCTCCCCTGCATGAACCTTTTCCATCCAGCAAAATGAGTCTACTCAGTACTTCCTAAATATGTCTTGTATTTTGAACACCATCCTTTTCTCCCATGATAATGCCTGGGATTTCCCTCCCCGTCTTCTCTGACTTTTCAAATCCTACTTATCCTTCAGAGCTAAGCTAAAATGCAACTTGCCCCTCATCTGTTCAAGAGGCCTCTAGTAGGCATTATAGGAAGAACCAATGTTAACTGAGTGCTTGCTATGTACCAGGCATTTCACACAACACCCTCAGGAGGCAGGTACCATTGTTGTCTCACTGTATAATGAAAAAACTAAGGTTTACAGATGTTAAATAACATACCCAAGGTCACAGAGCAATTGAACGGTAGAGTGAGGATGTGAAATTAGGTCTGTGGGACCCCTCAGTTCAAGCTCCAACCACCATACTAAACTCATTCTGTCCCAACGTGTGGGGTAAGGAAGGGCTTCTGTGGACATACGGATTCTTTCGAAGAGGAAGGCCTATGAAGGATGACCACTCAGGAATGGGCCTCACCTGCCATCCACTGTTTTCACTGGAGAGCTGCGTGACTAAGGAGACACGGCAGGAGATGCAAGTGGGAATCATCTAAACTCTAACCAGGTGGGACCTTCAAAAGAGACAACTGAGCAGAGCTAGTGTGGCATCTAGCCTGGTGTCAGAAATCTCATTTATGAAAATTCTGTTCCATCTTAGGCATTTAAGGAGACTAAAGGAATCTTAATTTGTGCCCACACCTTAGCCAGTTTTGAAGAGTAGGATGCTCCTTGGGTCAGTGGGACTCAACAGGAAGGGATTCTGAGGAGGAAGTGAGACCTTAAGGGACAGAGATGAGGGCACGGTCACAGCCCCTCTTCCCCCAATTTTGACAGGTACCCTCCCCCCCCCATTTCTCTGCTCCTACTTTGGGCAGGAGAAAAGCCACAATAGCGGTGGAAGGGCTGGGTTTTATTTTAGGTTTCAGAGGATCTGTGCACACAATCTTTTCTCCTCTCTCTAAACTCTAAGCCCTAATGGTCTCCACCAAGCATCTGCTATTCAAGTTCTTTCTTGGTAATTTAATTTTTCATGCCATCTTCTTCGACTGGGCTATTGTTAAGAGTATGCGTCTTTGTACCTCTTAGACCACTTAGTATGACCTCTTTGCAAGCACTAGTTTTTAAAAAATACTTGACTGAATGTTACTCTTTTTGGCCCATTCATACAGCATTCAAAGTTGCCCTCAAATTACAGGCGTGGAAGAGTTTCACTGAGCTGCATCACCACTTACCAGCTGATTTTAGGTTAGTTACTCTAAGTACAGATGTTTCTTCTCTGGGTTAAAAAACAGTATTTGTCTCACAGAGCTGCTGTGAGGATTATAGGAGTTAACATATATGAAGCACTTAAAACAGTCTCTGGCATTTAGTAGGCACTAGAGAAGTGTTTTAAATTTTTTCAATAAACTTAAGAGATGTAACTATACTTTCCAATTTTCAGCCTGCTTAAAAGATTAAGCAACAGGAGAAATCCTGTAATAGTGAAAGTAGCACAGGGTGGAACACCTGAATCCTAGTCTCCCATGAGTAAGAGTGAGTCCCTCCCTGGGTGAGTTATTTAACCTCTCTGACATCCAGTATCCTTATCTGTTAAATTGGGGCAGGGTGGGGGAGGCAACAGAGGAGCAGAAAACTACCTCTGGGGTCCCTTTGAGCTGAAAACCATTCTGACACACTATCCGATTTAGATAAGATCACCCCCAGTACCTGGTTCTCCCCGAAGGTAAATACGAAAGATTTTCTTACAAAAAAGGCTTGGAGTTACAAGCTCAGTTTATTCCAAAGGCTATTTTCTAAACAGGCCAGTATCTTTTCCAGGGCATAGTCCTCAAAGTTTAAACTGCCTCCCACCCATTTCTGAACAGAGCTCTAAGATGTTTTAAAACATGAAAAAGCTACCTTTAAAAGACAACTAGGGCTTCCCTGGTGGCGCAGTGGTTGAGAGTCCGCCTGCCGATGCAGGGGACACGGGTTCATGCCCCGGTCCGGGAAGATCCCACATGCCGCGGAGCGGCTGGGCCCGTGAGCCATGGCCGCTGAGCCTGCGCGTCCGGAGCCTGTGCTCCGCAACGGGAGAGGCCACAATAGTGAGAGGCCCGCGTACCGGAAGAAAAAAAAAAAAGACAACTAGCTACCCAAATACTGATACTCAGAATGAAAAGGTAACATTTAACATAACACTCATCTGTATTTAGATACAATATAAAGTTAGAAAAAATTTAAATGCTTAGATCAAGTAGGGAATCAGCAAAAGACTATGATATTAAGTAGCTAGCTTCCCTGTTTGTATTTTAAGATTGGTGAAAACTGCCTGAAATAATGAACAAGCATCGTGCATAGTAATTCAGAGACAATACAAACTTGGAGAAACATTCTGGGACAAATGACCATTATGGTTCCCTAAGTAATAAAGCTACTTCTCCACACGTGGCTGGCAAATACAGTAACAGGGCTTTGTTGACTGGTTACAATGAATCCCCCACAGTTCAATTCGACAACTATTTACTGACCACCTCCAATCAGCCTAGCAATAGTCTGTACAATAAATGCTTTCTTTGGTCCCAGGCCATGTAACAGCTGCTCTCTGTAATGAAAGTATCTTATTGAGTACTGGAGGCACTGCAGGAAACGGAGGGCAGGGGGTCAGTGTCAGGCTGAGCTGTAGCTGAATTTTTCAATTATATTGACCAAATCAAATTATCTCATTAAATTTTCTTTGGAGAAAACCTAGTTAATCTGATTGATGACAAAACTGAGAGTTGGCGGAAGTGTCTTATCTTATCCAAGGTCACTCAGTTAATCAGTCTCCTAATGGCCCCGCGCAATTTCCACAAATTCCTTTCACTCTTCACCCCTTCCAAGTCAGGCAGAATAACTACTACCCAGAAATGGAAAATCCACCTCATCTACCGGACAGCTCGTTTTCAAAAGCCTTCGAAATAGTCCATAAAGCTGAAAGAGAGTGGGATGTACATATAATCTCTACTAGACCCGAATCATTCTTTACCCGCTCTGACTAGGTTTCAAAAGCTCTTTTAATCACCGCTCGGGGGTGGGGGTGGGATGCGGAGAAGCAGGTGATCTGGAAACACGTATGCGGCACCTTGAAACGTGTCCATTTCTCAGCCTTCCGCATTTTTCACCTCGAGGTCCTGCAAGGACCCCGAAAAAAAAATCTCTCACTGGAATCAAAGCAAATGGCGACGAAAGCAGAGCAGAACATTCAGACAGGGGTCGGTTCGCTCGCGACCCGGTTCTCAGAAACGTCAAGCGACGATGACGACACTGCAGGAGAGGGGCCCGGAAGGGGCCCGCAGACGGCCTCCCAGGACCCCCGGCCAAGGACCGTCGCCCCCTCCCCGCCTGGGCCCGCGGTGGGGAGGGGACGGCCGGGCCTGGGGCGGGGACGCGGGCACGGACTCGCTTCACGCTGCGCCCCGGCCGCCCGGAGAGGACCCCGGGGCCGCAGCTGCAGAGCCCACCCCCACGCACACACCCCTGCGGCCCCGCCCGCCCCCCACAGAGGCCGGCCCCAAGTCTCACCGTGAGCCCCGGGAGCGGCCTGGGGTCGCTGGGCGAGCAAGGGGAGCTGACTCTGGGGATCAGGCCGGCTGAAGGGCGCCGCACACGGATCTAGGCCCTCCTAACGCCTCGACACAGACACAATGAGTCACAAAGGCCGGAAGTGTGTCAGCACCTCGTCTTCCGGGACTGCGCCGCGCTTCCGCGTCCTCTCTAGGAGCGCGGGAGGTTTTGGCATCTCGGTTCCCGAACGCTGGACCAGTCCCCTTCCCTGCCGTGGTCCTGTCTCCCGCTTTGGGGTCTCCGCCCTCAGCCTGTGCGCCCCGTGTGAAGGCTGGGGACGAAGGAGAAGGGATCCAGGCCTTTCGAGATACAAACAGAGTGTCCAGTTCTGACACCAGTCCGTCTGATAATTCGATTTCTCCTTTTTCATCTCGGGCAGTCCTTGTAGTAATTATAGTGATTACCAAGCAATAATACTATTTAATAATTGTATGTCTGTGGCAGAGGAGCTGAAAGAAGGGTGTACACAGAGGAAGGTCAAAGTGAAGCCAGCAGTGGCTGGTTTCACAAGACTGCCGTGGTAGTTTCTCTCGGGCCCTGAAGATGTCTGACAATTGAGTTGGTGGTATTTTTAAATACTTGGCCTGTGGATGAAGGACATCTTTCTACAACCAAGCTAGTTACAGGTTCTATGTTCTGCTCATGTGACATATGCTATTATAGCGATTTGAAAGAAGTTTTCAGAATAATAACAGACACTTTTGCCTTCAAGGTGCTTTCACAACCTACAACAATTAAGGCCTTCACCTGGCAAGATAAAGCAGAAATAATACTCTGCCTGCTGAGCAAGGGTGACCACAGGCTTTAATGATTGTGACTTTGCTGTATATTCCAAGGCAAGTTTGGGGGAGAGACTGAACTTAATAGCTTGGTTGCATGACTCCTATTGCTTGGAGGAGATTACTTTTTAAAAAATATTTGAAAACTAAAAGGCAATTACAGTTTCATTAAATGAAAATTGCAAAATGGAGAAAAATAATCAGCTGTAATCCCTCCATCGTAACCCAACTATGATGGTTTTAATGTATCCCTTTCCTATCTGTTTTCATATGTATATGTTTTTATTGTTTTAAACATGGTTCAAAACTATGATTGTATTGGATATGTGGCTGGTGTACTTGAAGCACCTGCCACATTCATATTGTGTGGCCACTTTTTGGACCAGAGCTGATGGGAACAGTTTTGGGCACTTGATGGAAACACAGCTCATATGCTGTGGTGGTCTGGTCTGAGAGCTCTGATGAATGGGACAGTAGGGAACTAAAGCAACTAGATCTCCTTTCTTGGGGAGTTCAAATGGGAGACACACAGAAAACTGGGGCCAAGCAGAAATCAGTCAGCAGAAGGCATTAGGTGACAGAAGCCACAAAGCCACAAAGCCATGGGTGTCATGGGTAAGCAGTGGTTTCAGTAGAGAAAACTCAACTGAAACAAAGACCAAGAGCGGCTGATGCACCACATGGCAGAGCTCACAGAAGGGAGCCCAGCCACCTAGTGCTGAGAACCCACAGCATGAGGAGGTGACAGCCTGAATAACCCTCAGGTTCCAAAGTTTTATTCTCTGCACCACTTGACTTTGCTGCAGATGCTCTTGTATCCTGTCTCCCTACTTCCCCATGTGACCGTGTGTCCTTAGAATAAATCCCTTGCCAACAAAAGAGTCTCACTTTGTTCCTTGCCACAAAGAAAAGCCCCATGTGGTTGATGTGAAATAATGCATGCTACTTAAAAAACCTTAATATCATATCATTAACATTTAAAATTTTGCTACACAGAATGGATAATTATCATTTTAATAGCTGTATAGTATTCCGTCAAGCAGCTGTACCATTAATTATTTAATAATTCCTGTATTTCTAGACATGCTGAATACTTCAAAAGTTTCGCTAGGTTAAGCAATATTTAAATGAAGATCTCTGTGCAGATGTCTTTTGGATTATTTAAATAGGACAGATTCTGACAAGCAAGTTTACTGAGTTAAAAAAATATATATATATGTACATATATATATATATATATATATTACCATTATTTACAATTGCCAAGATATGGAAGCAACCTAAGAGTCCATCAACAGATGAATGGATTACAAAGATGTGGTGTGTGTATACAATGGAATATTACTCCGCCATAAAAAAGAATGAAAATTTTCCATTTGCAACAACGTGGATGGACTTGGAGGGTATTATGCTAAGTGAAATAGGTCAGACAGAGAAAGACAAATACCATCTGATAGCAGTTATATATGGACTCTAAAAAATACAACAAGCTAGAGAATATAACAAAAAGGAAACAGATTCACAGATATAGAAAACAAACTAGTGGATATCAGTGGGAGAGGGAAGGGGGGAGGGGGAATATAGGTGTGGGAAGTAAGAGGTACAAACTATTATGTATAAAATAAGCTACAAGGATATATTGTACAACACAGGGAATATAGCCAATATTTTATAATAACTATAAATGGAGTATAACCTTTAAAAATTGTGAATCACATTTCCTCTGTGACTTATATAATATTGTATATCAACTATACACTTCAATAAAAAATATGCATACAACCATATTTCTTCCCCAAAGAGGTTTAATTCTTATCTTTGTCCTGCAGCAAATCTACTTACACCAGAAGGGTGGCAAATGTCCTTCCATTGACCTTGCTTAATTTATTGGGTCACATCAGAGTTATGGCAAAACATTTATATATTCATAACCATTGATCATATAATATGTATCAGGGATTATGCTTGACTTTGGAGGATACAAAAGTGACATAGCACTGGTCTTCGAGAAGTTTAAAGTCTGGTGGGGATATTAGATCAATGCATGGGTCACCAAAATACAAAGTGAAATGATGCATATATCCAGAGCCATATAAATACACTTCCCTGTCCTGACTGCAGGTTTCCCAGGGCAGAATTAAGGGATCTGTGGGGCCCCTCTTCCAAAGGTTACTCTCTGGTAGTAGAAAAAGGGCTTGTCTCTTCATAGCACAGGGAAATCTACTCTGTACTCTGTAATGACCTATATGGGAATAGAATCTAAAAAAGAGCGGAAATATGTATATGTATAACTGATTCACTTTGCTCTACACCTGAAACTAACACAACATTGTAAATCAACTATACTCCAATAAAAATTAATTTAAAAAAAAAGAAAAAGGGGTTGTCTCAAGCCTCCTCCAAGGTCAGCTGTGACAAGGTCAGCTGTGACAAGGTCAGCTTCTCCTCCTGCTGCCCCTAAGTGCCACTGCCTGCTGTTGTCTACTCTGAGTCCCCTGGCTTGGAAAAGCCTCTTCTTCAGTTCCTGGACTTATGAAAGGTCCATAACACAATACTGTTGTGCACCTGTGCCAGCGAGGCTGTGGGCAGAGCAGGGCGGGGTGGAAGGGGCCAGGCCAGGGAAGGAGCAGTCCCCACGTGAGGACCTTTCTCAGGTCGGCCACCTCTGTGCTGACTGAGGGCCTGGCCCTCACGCCTCCCCCCTCCCCCTGCCCCTGCATGGCACATCCTCTGTGACCCCAGCTGTCCCACTGTGTGTGGCCTCTGGCCTTCCCACCTGTCCCCTCTTGCTTCCTGTGGCTCCACAGAGAGACCACCACCAGCAGCCAGCCTGCTATCTGGCCCTTGTCAGCGCGTCTGGGTGCAGTGGCTGTGTCCCTGAGCTGGGCTTTCCTACAGCATGGTCGCCCCCCTCACCTGCTCCATTACCTCTGATATGCTGTGCAAACATATTTCTGGATAAAATGCTGGGAAGAAAAAAGATTGCTGTGCACAATAGATTTAATCCTCAGTTTCTGAATCAATGAGGAAAATGATAACATGCAGATTGGAATCAAACTCAAGGTGAATATTCAACATTTGCAACCACTGCAGCCATTGGGAATTTATACCTGCCCAGCTCGCTAATGCTTAGCCCTCCCCCCGCACCCAAGCTCTCTGCTTTACCCAGATCCTCCCTCTCATCTTCCTTCTTCTAGGATTTTAACAATCTCTTGGAGCTTTTATTCTATTGAATATCGATGTCTCTTTATGTACGTCCATCTGCCCCACCCCCAAGTAGCCCCAGGGGCCAGGCAGCCAGTGGCTGGGATAAATTTAATTGTTACCTGAGCTTGAAGTGGGACTGTGGGTGGCTGTCCATCTGTTGAGCACAGGCCCTGGCCGAGGGAGGCACTCACATTTCAGGCTATTGCTGCCAAGCCAGGTGTGGACTCAATTTCCAGAAAGGCTAATTCTTCCAAGGAGAAAAGAGAAATGGGATTTTTAGATGAAGTTTCTCAATTTTTACTTGGTACTCAGCAAACAAACGAGGGGCACACTGGCACTGGGCATGCACACAATACACCCACCCCCTCTGAGTTGGGTGCAGAGAGATTTGCAGGTGGCCCTGTGTGCTACCTCTTGTCTAAAGAGCCCCAGGGCCGAGGGACCTTCCCTTTCTTATACAAGTCCCCTCCATGGGTTTTTCTAAACAAAGAGCCATCCGAACGTGAAGTGAATGCTGATCCTCCACCAACAATATGGAAGCACTATTGCAATTCCTTCCCTTTAAAAAAATAGTTTTTTTCTTTGCACTGCATGAGAAAATTGTACATCCTGGAGGTGGGTGGGCCCTCTGGGAGAAGGATATTGAGGGATGTAGCTGGTTGTTTTGGTTTTTTTAACATCTTTATTGGAGTGTAAGTGCTTTACAATGGTGTGTTAGTTTCTGCTGTATAACAAAGTGAATCAGCTATACTATACATATATCCCCATGTCCCCTCCCTCTTGCATCTCCCTCCCACCCTCCCTATCCCACCCCTCTAGGTGGTCACAAAGCACCCGCTGATCTCCCTGTTCTATTTGGCTGCACTGGGTCTTCGTTGCTGCGCGTGAGCTTCCTCTAGTTGCGGCGAGTGGGGGCTACTCTTCATTGCGGTGCGCAGGCTTCTCATTGTGGTGGCTTCTCTTGTTGTGGAGCACAGGCTCTAGGTGCACGGGCTCCAGTATTTGTGGCATGTGGGCTCAGTAGTTGTGGCTCGCGGGCTCTAGAGCACAGGCTCAGTGGTTGTGGCACATGGGCTTCGTTGCTTCACGGCCTGTGGGTTCTTCCTGGACCAGGGCTCGAACCCACGTCCCCTGCATTGGCAAGTGGATTCTTAACCACTGCACCACCAGGGAAGTCCTGCAAAGGACTTCTCACCATGAAAGATAACAGATTCACAGGTTTCAGGATTAGGGCATAGATATCTTTGTGGGGGGGATCGTTCTGCCCACCATAATTTCCTGGGAGAAGAATTCTTCAAACTCTCCCTGCAGGCTGTCCATCCAGTTCCCAAGTCCTGGGCACGTACGGACCTGCATCCTCAGGCCATTGCTTCACCATCAACTGTCAGCTTGCCATCACCACCATCAAAGATGTTGCTGCTGCCACTACCCCCAAAGGAAATGACACCAGAGTCACCTGCTGGCAAAGGAGTCTGGAAAGTGTAATTTGCATGGTCCTAGCTTCTTCCATACAGAGTGGGAGCCAGAAGGGAGAGAATCAAGCTGGGAGCTGAGAGCTGACAGGAAGAGTCCACTGCACTCCTTCTCACTGTTCATCAAGATTTAACTTCCATGTAGCAGCAGCAACAACAAAACACATTGTACTTTCACTTAAGTTGTTGCAATGATCCCTCATATATGTGAAATGCTTTTGCGCATTTCCACAAATCCCCATCAGTCACTTATTCACCATTGGGTGTTAATATCTGGTTCAGTTCCAATCTCACCTGTATAGTCTGTAACCTAAAATCTAAATTGTAAGTTAACCATTTCTGATGTAAAATTAGTAACACTCTTTATATAAAATAATAGGAGAAACAGAAGAAAAAGGACAGATTAGTAAATACATAGAAATATATAAATACATATATAACTATATACTACAAATAAGGAAGAAAATAGGCATAGTTGCTACAGGTCTTACTTCTGTAACTCACTGTATGGTTGTGTTTGGGGGCTTTTTAATAACCTCTCTAAGCCTTCAGTTCCTTCATATGTAAAATAATGATAATTAATAACTGATCATTATTGATAATCAATTGACAAGGGTGAAAATGATACTAACCTCATGAAGTCTTTGTGAGCATTAAATGACATAATGTATAAATAATGTATTAAATGCATAGCAAAATGCTTGGTACACAGTTAATACTCAAGGCCTGTTACCTATCATTATCATTATTATTGTTATTCTTATCATAATCTGAATCAGAAGAGGAAATAATGGAGCTTACATCCACATGGGGGAAAAGACGCAAGTAAATAATCAAGATAGTTTCATAGTGGTGCTGTGAAAAAAGCAAACCAATTTTGTGCATACTCATTAAAGGCATCTCTGATGATTTCTTTTTTTTTGCGGTACACGGGCCTCTCACTGTTGTGGCCTCTCTCATTGAGGAGCACAGGCTCCGGATGCGCAGGCTCAGCAGCCGTGGCTCACAGGCCCAGCCACTCCACGGCATGTGGGATCTTCCCAGACCAGGGCACGAACCCGTGTCCCCTGCATTGGCAGGCAGACTCTCAATCACTGCGCCACCAGGGAAGCCCCAGAGCGTGGGGCTGTGCGCGTCCAGAGCCTGTGCTCCGCAGAAAAAAAAAAAAAAAAACCCATGCTCTGGACACCAGAGGTGAGCAGACACTTCAGGGAAAAGTCTCTCACGGGTGTGCTTATCGCTCTGGATTGTCCTTTATGGCCTCCAGGGAATTCCCTTACTTTCCAACCAGCTCTTTCACATACAGTATTAATAAAAGATGTCTTTTTCATGGAACCCATCGTTTTTCGGTATGCTCTACAGGGGGAGTTCCTCTAATCTTCTTACCTGCTATATGGCCAGAAGTAGAAGTCCAGGAGGATATTATATGTAAGACTTGTAAGTCTGAAAAATTATAGGTGGCATGACTGGAGTAAAACAGGCTTAATCATTAAATCATGGAACACTAGAATGAAGATGCTCGTGCAAAGTACAAAGGACAAATACCTGGAGATATTGCTTTGTAGAGAAGATAGTGATTTTATGGATCTTATTCCTGGGGGACAGGCTGGAAAAATGTGGCCCTCAATGACTATTTGCTATATAAATGGAAGGCACGTAAGGGCAGAGTTGGATGGAATTTTTAGTTGGTTGAATTACCAGACCCAAGTTCTATTAACAAATTCATATCAACTTTGAATGGAGTCTCCAGAGACTGCTACCACTGGGCTCCATACTGCTATTCTCATTCAACAGGATCCTCTTATTTTATTTATTTTTGGCTGCGCTGGGTCTCCATTGCTGCGCGCGGGCTTTCTCTAGTTGTGGCGAGCGGGGGCTACTCTTCATCGCGGCACGTGGGCTTCTCATTGCGGCGGCTTCTCTCGTTGCGGAGCATGGGCTTTGGGCACGTGGGCTTCAGTAGCTGTGGCACGCGGGCTCGGTAGTTGTGGCACGCGGGCTCAGTAGTTGTGGCTCATGGGCCTAGTTGCTCCACGGCATGTGGAGTCCCAGGGCTTGAACCCGTATCCCCTACATTGGCAGGTGGATTCTTAACCACTGCGCCACCAGGGAAGCCCCAACAAGACCCTCTTATATGTGCTTTATATGACCTGTTTCCTCTTTTATCAGTGTCATACTCAAGAATGTTGGTGTCATAAAGTTGGATTAGCACATGATCCTAAGCTAACGGTGTTAACTAATGTGTTGAAGGTAGAAAAGCAATTTCTGTCCCTTCTCCCCCGACCCCAATCCACAGACAGGGAATGGATGAGTTAAAATATAACAGGGCCAAGTGTTCTGCTTTTAGGGGGAAAAGTCTACAAAACATCCCTGTGGCTACCATCTAAGATGGAACATCAGTCTGGAAAAAATAAGCATAGAAGGCCCAGAAGTGGAAGATGTGGCTTTTTGACAGTAATGTTAGTGAACAAGCCCTGGGGTTCTTTACGGACTGTAAGCTCAAAGGGAGCCAAGGGTGAGTCAATCAAAGTTAAATAAATCTTAGTCTCTGTGAGCAGCAGCACAGAGTCCAATGAAGTGAGAGGCAGGTGCTGGAGCCGGGCTAAGTGGGGAGGGGAGCAGAGCTGAGAGGGTCCAGCTGACCTCACAGGTCAAAGCAAGTTGGATGGAGCAGGACAGCGGGACTTGAGGGACAGAGCTGGAACTCAGGTAACGGCTTCAGGTAGACACGCACAGGTTTGAACGCACGGGGACAAGCCCAAGAGGAGGCAGGGAGAAATGAACTTGGAGGAAAGCTTCGGTGGTCCTATAGCACGTTCCCCCTCCTCCACGATTCCGCTGGTGGTAGAAGAGTGTGTATGTTCTGTGTCGTTTCACCCGGCTGGTCCACATAAGGCTCTGTCTGGTGCCCGGGGAACGCCCCATTGGTGGTACCCATGGACAGACCCCGTGGTCTGGGCACAGTGCCCTGCAGCTCACACCGCCTTTGCTTTCCACTAGGTCCCTGAGATGCAAGGCTCTCTCCCAGGAGCCACTGGAAGGATGTAACATATTGGAACAAGGTCTCCGCACACCTTGCTTTACAGCCAAGTGGGAGGCAGGGGGCGAGGTAGAAAAAGCTCATAACCTGCAGTCACTGGGCCTCTGCCTCTTGTTGGGTATGTGGTTTCGTGCCAGTGACTTGACTCTCTAAGTGTCAGCTCCTCATCGGTAAAACAGGGATGATTTTGGCCGCAGCTACCCACCTCCTTGCTGTCTTGAGGGTCACATGAAACGGTGGAAATGACAATGCTTTGTCAACTGTACCTCGTGTATGAAACATCACCATTCCTTGAGTGCTGAAAATGGCACTTCTCCCCACTTTGAAAGGTCCTAGATGATTTATTTGGTGTGGGTATGAATTAAAGGGGAAAATAATTAGCACTGTTTTGAGAATTTTTCCCAAATCTGCCAGATTCACCCTCAAAGAAGAGACGAGAGCGTCTCCAAAAGACTGTTGTCAGGGGTCTGCTTTCCCCGAGGCCCTGGAACACGGACAGGGCCTGACCTGCGAAGGTCCCCCGCCCGCTTCCCCGCTCAGCCAGAGAATGGCCAGATGGCACTGCCACCTCCCTCCCTGTGCAAACATCTCTCACCCAGCCGAGTAAACAGGTCTCCTGGGTAGCGGCGCCTCTGTGCTGCTTCTGTGTGATGTACCCCAGGAAACGAGGAGCCCTAGGCTCTGGACTTGGGTTCTGTTTTCAATACGGGCCCCCGGGCAATGGGGTCATCCGTCTTGTCTCCTTCTCTCTTTATGTAAACAGGGCTGGGGGCCTCTGTGGTTTGAGTACAGCCAGGCCCCTGCTCTCACTCCTCCCTGTGTAAACACATTACAAAGAATCTTTGTAACCGTCCAGAGGAAGGGAGCTTGAATCAGGAAGCACGTGGTGGTAGAGATGGGGGTGACTGCAGGAAGCGGGGAGAGGGGAGGTGGCGAAGAGGTGATGCCCATCAATACTCCCTGTGCTGTGTGATGCAGAGAGGTCTGCTTTGCCCAGTGTCTGGCCATGGGACAAGTGGGTCTGTCCCCTGCAGCAGAAACCAAGCGGGCTGTGAGAAGAGTTGGGGAACAGACCTGATATCCTTCAGCCCTGACACCTTCCCTACTGTAGAATTTCAGGTGTGGTAAGAAAAAGAACTAAGACCTCCTCTTCCAGCAGTGCAGGGTATAAGAAAGAATATCAGCTGGAGAGTTGAGAAAACAAACTCTATTCCTGCCTCCACCCTTAATGAGCTGTGTGCCTTTTGGATGGTGCCTTAACCTCTCTGAGTTTCCTTGTCCAGATAAATTAGAACTACACTCTCTGCCATTTGTTGAGCCCCTTTGATGTGATGGGGACTTTAGGGGGTATGTTATTTTATTAATCCACACAACTACCCCATGAGGTAGGGAATGATTATCTCCATTTTAGAGATTCAAAAATTTTGAGGCTTAGCAGGTAGACCTGATTTGCCCCCAAAATGCACATTAAGAATCGGAAGATTGGGACTGACATAAACACACTGCTATATATAAAATAGATAACTAATAAGGACCTACTGTAGAGCACAGGGAACCCTACTCAATACTCTGTAATGACCTACATGGGAAAAGAATCTAAAAAAGAGCGGATATATGTGTATGTATAACTGATTCACCTTGCTGCACACCTGAAACTAACACAGCCTTGTAAATCAACTACACTCCAATAAAAATTAACTCAAAAATAAAAAGAAGTGGCAGAAGCAGCTCTTCTCTCTGCCAAACCCCCATTTTGCCCCCGCAACTGAGGATTTCTTTCCTTGACAACTTGGAAGCTGAGCTAAGAAGGTCCTGGCCTACGGAAAACAATCTTTCTTGCCAGAGACAGAGGTTCTGACTCATAAGCTCAAGGCCTGGGAGTCAGGGTTCTGTCTCAGGGGCCCCACCCTCCCCAGACATCTCCTCTCACTGCATTCCTGTATCATCTTGGGTAAAATCCAGGGAAAGAGAACAATCAGCGACTTGTTCCACCCGGGGTAGAACTTGGCAGGAACTCTCGGAATCGCTGTCACCACCTTTTCCACTCCAAGGCAGTTCATAAATGTCTACATTTCCATGGCACGTCTTGGAGGCTGCATGAGGGAGAGAGAACCTGTAACCCTTATACCTACAGGTAAAAATCAGCGCTGGGAGCATTGCTAAGGGGAGGAGTAAGAGAGGTTCAGAGGCCTTTGACAATAAACCCTTGACCACGATGTTCTAGGACTGGGATGGGCAAACTTCCACCACTGGGCCAACTGCAGCTTGCTACATTTTTTGTAGAGCTAGCGACCTAAGAATTTTATGTTTTTATTTTTATTTTTTTAAATTTTATTGGAGTATAGTTGATTTGCAATGTTGTATCAGTTTCAGGTGTACAGCAAAGTGATTCAGTTATACATATACATACAGTCATTCTTTTCCAGATTCCTTTCCCATATATGTTATTACAGAATATTGAGTAGGGTTCCCTGTGCTGTACAGTAGGTCCTTGTTGGTTATCTATTTTATATATAGAATTTTATGTTTTTAAATGCTTGGGGAAAAAAATCAAAAGAATCATTGTTCATGACATGTGAAAATTATATTAAATTCAAATTTCAGCCCATAAATAAAGCGACTTTGGAAGGTAGCCACGTTTCTTCGTTTACACAGTTGCCTTTGCGCTAGGATGGCAGAGTTGAAGAGTTGTAACATCGACCACGTGGCCTGCAAAGCCTAAAATATTTGCTCTCTGGCCCTTTACAGAAGAAGTTTACCATCTCCTGTCCTAGGAAAAACTATGTGCCTGGGACAGGGGCTTGGGGGGAGGGTCTCACCATTCAGGAGGTAGATATTCATTTAACCCCTTGTTTTTGGTACAGCACCCACATCTCAGCTGCGCCTGGTGGCCTCGATCCAGCTGGGTCTAGTTGGTAGCCTGAGGGGTGCAGGCTCCCAGACCCACAGTGGATGAGTGGCCTTGTCCTTCACTCCCTACCCTTCAAGGGTCAGGTCCTTTCCTCCCCGGGCATCCGGAGTACTGGCAGCCTCAGGAGGGAGACTGGAGGGTTTTCCCCCGGAGAAACTGACCAAGAGACAAGATCTAGATGCTGACAGTTGGGAGTTGAGGGAAGCTCGTGGTGGACAAGCCCTGCCCACAGCCAGGGCCTTCCAGAGTCCCACAATGACATGTGAGTGGACGGCCGAGACATGTGAGCAAAGCCCCCATCTTTACGTCTGGTGAGGTGGAGAATTTCAGGGCTGAAGAGGAAGAGATGGGACCATGACGTGTCAGGATCACAGAACAGGCCTACTGGGTCGGGACTGTGTGAAAAGGACCTTACAGACAGCTGCAGGAGACCTTACAGGGGCAGCTGCGGCACCCAGAGGGGGAACAGGGCAAGGGAACTCCCAGGAGAGAGTGGAATCACAGAGGGGACTTTTGTGTCTCCGTGGCATCACTCAGCAGTGCGGTGGGGATTTTCCAGGTCAGAGACCCCTGAAGGGCAAAAGCAGATTTGGGGTCTTTTTTTTTTTTTTTTGCGGTACGCGGGCCTCTCACTGTTGCGGCCTCTCCCGTTGCGGAGCACAGGCTCCGGACGCGCAGGCTCAGCGGCCATGGCTCACGGGCCCAGCCGCTCCGTGGCATGTGGGATCTTCCCCGACCAGGGCACAAACCCGTGTCCCCTGCATCGGCAGGCGGACTCTCAACCACTGCACCACCAGGGAAGCCCAGATTTGGGGTCTTTAATGGGCCCAGGGTTTGTCTTATCTAAGGTAAGCTGATGCTGAGTGCAGTTTTGCAAAGCAGGCAGGCTCAGGTGGCTAAAAATACCCTTCTTTGGGCTATATTTAAAGCAATCAGATGTGTGAGGATTTGAATTTAGCACTGGTGGGCTTGGAGCCTGCTGTGAAGAAGTAAAAAACACTGAGGTCATCTCTAGCCCATGAAATAACAGCAGCCACAACAAGAGAAAGACCAGGAAACCATGGCAATAGAGGGAACAGGAGAAAATCGTGAACAAGAACCCCTGCTGTTAACGTCCTCAGAGATATGAGAAGAAATTGCAGGGTGCTCTATAAAAGGAACACTCAGAAAACAAAAGGAGTAACTTTGAAATGGAAATTATTGGAGCAAAAATGGAAAATTCAACAGAAGAGAAGGTTAAGGAAATAGGACAGCAAATAGAACAAAAAAGACAAAGACAGTGTGGTAGTAATCAAGACAGTGTGGTATTGGCACAAAAACAGAAAGATAGATCAATGGAACAGGATAGAAAGCCCAGAGATAAACCCACGCACATATGGTCAACTTATCTTTGATAAAGGAGGCAGGAATGTACAGTGGAGAAAGGACAGCCTCTTCAATAAGTGGTGCTGGGAAAACTGGACAGGGGCATGTAAAAGTATGAGATTAGATCACTGCCTAACACCATACACAAAAATAAGCTCAAAATGGATTAAAGACCTAAATGTAAGACCGGACACTATCAAACTCTTAGAGGAAAACATAGGCAGAACACTCTATGACATAAATCACAGCAAGATCCTTTTGGACCCACCTCCTAGAGAAATGGAAATAAAAACAAAAATAAACAAATGGAACTTAATGAAACTTCAAAGCTTTTGCACAGCAGAGGAAACCATAAACAAGACCAAAAGACAACCCTCAGAATGGGAGAAAATATTTGTAAATGAAGCAACTGACAAAGGATTAATCTCCAAAATTTATAAGCAGCTCATGCAGCTCAATAACAAAAAAACAAACAACCCAATCCAAAAATGGGCAGAAGACCTAAATAGACATTTCTCCAAAGAAGATATACAGACTGCCAACAAACACATGAAAGAATGCTCAACATCATTAATCATTAGAGAAATGCAAATCAAAACTACAATGAGATATCATCTCACACCAGTCAGAATGGCCATCAAAAAGTCTAGAAACAATAAATGCTGGAGAGGGTGTGGAGAAAAGGGAACACTCTTGCACTGCTGGTGGGAATGTGAATTGGTACAGCCTCTATGGAGAACAGTATGGAGGTTCCTTAAAAAACTACAAATAGAACTACCATATGACCCAGCAATCCCACTACTAGGCATATACCCTGAGAAAACCATAATTCAAAAAGAGACATGTACCAAAATGTTCATTGCAGCTCTATTCACAATAGCCCGGAGATGGAAACAACCTAAGTGTCCATCATCGGATGAATGGATAAAGAAGATGTGGCACATATATACAATGGAATATTACTCAGCCATAAAAAGAAACGAAATTGAGCTATTTGTATTGAGGTGGATAGACCTAGAGTCTGTCATACAGAGTGAAGTAAGTCAGAAAGAGAAAGACAAATACCGTATGCTAACACATATACTTGGAATTTAAGAAAAAAAAAATGTCATGAAGAACCTAGGGGTAAAACAGGAATAAAGACACAGACCTACTTGAGAATGGACTTGAGGATATGGGGAGGGGGAAGGGTAAGCTGTGACAAAGCGAGAGAGAGGCATGGACATATATACACTACCAAACGTAAGGTAGATAGATAGTGGGAAGCAGCCGCAGAGCACAGGGAGATCAGCTCGGTGCTTTGTGACCGCCTGGAGGGGTGGGATAGGGAGGGTGGGAGGGAGGGAGACGCAAGAGGGAAGGGATATGGGAACAGATGTGTATGTATGACTGATTCACTTTGTTATAAAGCAGAAACTAAAAAAAAAAAAAAAGAACAGTATATAATTTATTTCTTTAAAAAAAAAAAGACAAAGAAATTTTTAAAAATGAGTGGAAAATGAAAATGAGGGAAGCAACCCAGGAGGTCCCACATCTGAATTTTAGGAATTTTGGAAGGAGAGAAACAGAGAAAATGAAGTGGGGGAAATTATAAGTAAAAGAATTTAAGATAATTTCTCAGAAATAGAGGACATGCACAGCCCACTGAATACTCAGCAAAATGAATGGGAAAGAAACAAACCATAGATGTGAAATTTTTGGGCCTAAAGATTTCCAGAAATCAAAAAGAGTTCTCATATAAAGGACAAAGAATCAGAATGTTCCTGGGTGGCTTAATCACAATACTAGAAGTTAGGAGACAAAATTCCATGGGAAAATATTTCCAAACTAGAATTTTATGCCCAAACTTAAAAAAAGAGTTTTTTTGAAGGAGAGCAAAAAGATATTTTCAGATATGCAAGGTCTCAAAATATGAACTCCAACAGGCACTCTATCTTAGGATGCTTCTAGAAGAGTATGCTTCACCAAAAGGAGGAATAATCAGGAGAGAAAGGGGATCCAGAAGCAGGAAATCCAACATATGGGGGGTGGGGATGGTCCCAAGGTGACATCAGTGCGGGACTGAGAAGCAGCCGTGCATTTCTGGGGCAGGAAGCGAGAGCTCCAGAATTTTTCTAAAGAGTAAAATACATGCCTGTATTCAGGTGATAAATTGAACAGTTCTCAAAACCGAAAGAAAACATTTTAGCCCCAGTGGAAAAGGACTCCTTTGCATTTCTTAAAAAAAAAACAAAACTTTTTTTTGCTGTTGTTGTTTAGCAGTTTTCAAAAAAACCAATCAAGTCCTTCTGTTTTTCCATGTCATTTGTCATTTGTGCATCTATATGATAATATGAAGAAGACAAAATTTGCGGTAAAGAATATTCCAGCATCTTTGGCTATCTCCAGAACGCAAGATCATACTACCCTCTTGTCTTAAACACTTCAGTTTTCCTCTTGAATACTGTGCAGCAAAACTCCCCCTAATGCATAGAGCCCATGGGTTTTCCAGATGGCTTGGGGCCTGTTCTAAAATGTGAGCACAGTAAGAGCCTATATCTGGAGGATTTTAGTGAAAAGAGCCTGAGCTTTGAACCTGAACAGACTAGCCTCTGCCACTCTGCAGCTGATGCATTCTGGCAACTGTTCTGACTTTTAAAAATGATCCTGTGCTCGCTTCGGCAGCACATATACTAAAATTGGAACGATACAGAGAAGATTAGCATGGCACCTGAGCAAGGATGACACACAAATTCGTGAAGCGTTCCGTAGTTTTTGTGTATCATGGGATAAAGTAAATGAATGATTATACTGATTTTTTTGAGAACTGAGATTTTCAGCATGAGACAAAGAAAACATATATGTAAGATCGATGCAGTTAAACAAAAACTCTATAGTCTTCAAGAAAAAAAAAAAATCCTATCGTGGCTACAAAGCATCTAGTACCATGGGTGGTTCCTAGAGATGCTTAATGCCTTGTGGCTGTGACAAGTGTTAATGTTCTGTAGTTTCCACAGTGCTTTCATCTGTCCTTTCTCATCGACTCTTCATTGAGGTGGGAGGCGAGGTGGGAGGGCGAGTTTGAAGTCTCCACTTAAAAACAGACAAAATCAAGGCTCAGCACAGTCTAGTCCTCTGGGATGGACCCTTTGGTGGCGTAGCGTTTCTCATCACTGGGCAACGCTCTACCACAGATAGAGCCACTGAGAAGGGAACTTCCTTGAAAGAGCATTCATCCCTGCTGTGGTTTTACTTCCCATCCTACCCTCCCAGCAGCAGGACCATGTGGTTGAGAATAGACTGTGATTACAGACCTGCTCCCAGAAAGAGGGTGTTTTGACGTTCCAAGCGGGACCAGGAGGGATAAGTGATGACAGGACAGAGTGGATCCAGGAAATAATGTTTTCCTATCCATTGCCCAAAGGAAATTGGAAAACAAGTGTGTATGAATCACTTCACTCCTGTAAATACGTTTGCTACATAGATGGGATAAGAAATATCAGGGCAGTCTGCAGAAATAACAAGGACAAAGCCCCAAGCAAAGGATAGAGCTTTTTATTCTTAAGCAGGCTTGGAGTTCCTCTTTGAACATAACTAAGTAAACATTTGTGTTAAACCATGTCTTTAAAATGGTGAATGGGAAGGATTGTGCCAAGAATGCCATTTAAAACAAATTCAGACTTCTCGAGTCATTTAGAAATAACTTAAAAAGCTTCAGAGATTATTATAATAACTGCCATGAGAGCAGGATTCATATTTAATTGTCTGAGCAAATTATCTGTGTATACAAGACTTCTGTTTACTTTTTCTTTTAAAAGAAATGTACAGGACTTCCCTGGTGGTGCAGTGGTTAAGAATCTGCCTGCCAAAGCAGGGGACATGGGTTCAAGCCCTGGTCCGGGAAGATCCCACATGCTGCAGAGCACCTAAGCCCATGTGCCACAACTACTGAGCCTGTGCTCTAGAGTCCGCAAGCCACAACTACTGAGCCTGTGCGCCACAACTACTGAAGCCCGCATGCCTAGAGCCCGTGCTCCGCAACAAGAGAAGCCACCGCAATGAGAAGCCCGCACACTGCAACAAAGGAGTCCCCACTTGCCACAACTAGAGAAAGCCTGTGCGCAGCAACGAAGACCCAACGCAGCCATAAATAAATAAATAAACAAATAAGCAAATAAATAAATAAAAGAAAAAGAAATGTACAGTGGAGCCAAGAAAGTTATGTTAGACCGTTTTGTGTAGGGCAAAGAACCCTGAGGGCGTCATTGTGTAAAGGATATTCATAATGTTGACCAAGTCAGAGAAAAGTGAGTTAAATCGTACACAGACAGGCAGGTGTCATAAATTTTAGAAAGATTTCCATGCAGGATGATTAAATGTGTTATTTCTGAAAATATTAGCAAAAGGTCAATAAATGTGGATTGAATGCAGAAAAATTATTTAAAACAATAAATATCCAAAGATGAAAACACTAACATGTAAATGATTATCTCTAACATATAACAATATATTCTAATAGTCCCATTATAGACTGGCTTTTGGGCATTTGGAGCTTATTTTCCCAAATAAGCAGTGCTGTAGACATCAGTTACGCTCTCACAAAAGTTTAGGTAAAACATCATGTAGATAAAACCCTGTGTACCTGCAGTGAAAATCAGTAGAAATTCTAGCATAGAAGTACAAAAGGAAAACAATAAAATTGGGTTAGAAATGCTATATTAGTTTGCATGCTAGTGTTCAAGGATTAGAGAACTACTGAAAAAAGAGATTACTTCTGGGAGGATTCTGAGTGAGGTATCTGGGCTTTCAAATAACTGAAGTGCTGGTGGCACCCATGTGATTTCACTTTAATACTTATGGCCTTCTCTTTTCTTGATACACTTATACCTCTGGATTATTGTGAGTCAAATCAGTGATTATTGTCATCTTTAAGTTCACAAATGGTATGAAGAGGGTGAGGGGATAAAGGACAGTGTTGCTTTTTTTTTTTTTTAACTGAGGTATAATTGATTTACAGTGTTGTGTTAAGGACAGTGTGTCTTTTAAGGTAAAAGGCAAATGATGAAAGATAGGGGCCTGTTGCAGGGACGTAAAGAGGGAGCTTGTGCACCCTTGTGAAAGGGTGTGAGACGGCATAACTTAATGGTAAGCAGTGAGGGGCAGGAAAAGGCAGTGAGTCATGGTTGCCCTGAGATGCCTCATCACACGTGTCCTTCCGCCTTAACTCCTGGGTTCTGGTCAGCGTCTTCAGGGGTGGTGGATTCTAGGGGTGGGGTGGCGTGGGGGAGGGTGGAGCAAGGAGGCAGGGTGCATCCGGCCACTGTACATACAGAACATCTGTAAACTGAACCCTCGTAACTTGAGGACTACCTGTATAGTGTATATTTCAATCTCATCCACGCCACCCCATTTTTTCCCCCACATGCTTTCTCAATTTCTGATAATTGTGAGTCTCTGCAGTAGAACCATGATTATTATCCATCACATCCCCTCCTGAGAAATTAAGAAAAATGTAGCTTGAGGCGTTACAAAAGGACCAGAAGAAAACAGTGACCAGATAGTCTGTTTACCTAGCCTGTGTGTTTCTGGAATGTGAATAAGCTCATGCACACTTGGTAAACAGGGGAACCATATTAGTATAAAGTGAAGCCCTATTGTTTCATATACAAGTTTTCTCAGTTTACTGTTTTGAGCTGCTAAAGCACCAGCGCCTGCAAGCAAAGCACACCAATGAAGCTGAACTCAGCAAGGTGCGGGCCAATCCAGAACAGTACTCGCCCCTTCTTTCCTCCTGTTAGCTCCGGTGGCCACATGCTCTATTTTGGAAAGGCTTATGCACACTCATCCCTAATCTTTGTGTATTAGCCCATGTCTCCCTAACTCTATAGCCTCAAGTTTTCCTCACAGCCCTTCCATCAAGCTACCTTCCCCTTTTATTTAAAAGAATTCCCCCGGTTTTACTGAGATATAATTGACATACAGTATTGTATTAGTTTCAGGTGTACAACATGATTGATAATATGTATATATTGTGAAATGTCCACCACAATTACTTAACACCATCACCCCACAGTTAACAATTTTTTTTCTTGTGATGCAGACTTTTAAGATCCACTCTCTTAGCAACTTTCAAATATATAACACAGTATTAACTATAGTCATTATGCTGTACGTTACATTCCCAGAATGTCTTATAACTAAAAGTTTGGACCTTTGGACCACTTTCACTCTTTTTAGAAGAAATCTCTAGAGCAGGGATTTGTGGCCACACATTCTTTAATCTCCACTACCCAGTGCAGAATAAACATTTACCAGAATGGTATTGAAATATTTACTGCTCTCTCTGCAGTTCTCCCCACCCTTTCACCTTTAGGCTTTTGCACCAGCTCTATCCGGAATATCCTTGGCTGGCAGGGCAGTGCCACAGATCCAATTCTTACTCTCTTCGAATACCACCCCCGCCCCAACCCCCCTTTGCAAAATCTTCAGGATTTGATCTCAGCCGCTGCAGCTCTATCGGTATCTCTCCATCTCTCGGTTGTATCTCACATTATATCGACAACACACGTCAGTTCCCTTGCTAGACCGCCCAGCTCGGGAAATGCAAAAATCTAGTCTGATGTTTATTCCCCCTACACCCAGGTCAGTGCTCGGCTGATTAAGTGCATGTGGAAGAATAAAGAACATGCAAAGCCGAGGGATCCAGCGTGTGTTCTGCGGTTCAACAACCTGGACTTCCCACAGGGTCCTTTCAAAAGGAGTTTCTGTGGACTTGGGAGGGGGCGGGGGCGGCCTGAACTCCGCTGCCAGGCTGGCTCCAAGGAGGCCAGAACGTGGGGTCAAACCTCGCACCTACCCCCGCTCCTGCCCCAAGTCTCCGTAAGTCCCCCCGGGCTGGCTGGGAGGACAACACCAAAAATGGGAGAGTAGGGAGACTTGGTGCCTGCAACTGGCCGCCTCGCCTTCTTGGGCCCCACAGGCCGAGACTGGCATCGCGTAACTCGGTAACCCACGCCTTCATCCTGGGGGCCTCAGAGCCACACCTCACCGCGCACCCCCGCTGACGGGAGCGCGGAGAACTGACCCCCCGGGCCGCGGTCGACTGCGGCACACAAAGGCCGGAAGTAAGTCGGCGTCAGACTGGCGAGGCGTCCTCTCTAGGACCCAGGAGGCCCCACACCTCAGTGGTTCGCCAGACTCGCAGGTGGCAGGAGAGGACCAGGGCCAGACCCGGCAAGACCTCGTCTCCCAGGGCGTGTGCCCCACTCCAGGGGCAGCAAAGTGAATCGAAAGAAACAACTTGGAAATCAAATCCAGAACTTTTATGTGCAAGAGAAACTCCCCTTAAATGTATTCAGGCCTGTTTCAGCTAAGGGTTTGGAGCACAGTGGGTTATCATCCTAGCTCCCCGCAGAGGAGGAGAAAACAACCTGGAGAAAGTTCTCCGTGGCTCAGGGCTCAGGGCCTCTCACTGACAGAGTGGGTCAGACCCCGGACCTGTACCACCACAGTCAGTGCGCTTTCTGCTGCCCGGGGCTGCCTCTCATCAGAAAGACTCAGTAGGGACAGGAGAGTGTCTTCAGTAAATGGTGCTGGGAAACTGGATTACCACCTGCAGAAGAATGAAACTGGACCCCTATCTTCTACCACTCACAAAAACTAACTTGAAATGGATTAAAGACTTAAATATAAGACCTGTAACCATAAAACTAATGAAGAAAACATAAGGAAAAAGCTCCTTGACATTGGTCTTGGCAACAATTTTTTGAAGATGACAACAAAAGCACAAGCAGCAAAAGCAAAGATAAATAAGTAGGATTGCATTAAAATAAAGACCTGCTCAGGGGAAAAAAATCTGCAAAATGAAAAGGCAACCTATGGAAAGGGAGAAAATATTTGCAAACCATCTATCTGATAAAGAGTTACTATCCAAAATGTATAAGAAACTTATACAACTTAACATCAAAAACCTAATAATCGGGCTTCCCTGGTGGTGCAGTGGTTGAGAGTCCGCCTGCCGATGCAGGGGACACGGGTTTGTGCCCTGGTCGGGGAAGATCCCACATGCCGCGGAGCGGCTGGGCCCGTGAGCCATGGCCGCTGAGCCTGCGCGTCCGGAGCCTGTGCTCCGCAACGGGAGAGGCCACAACAGTGAGAGGCCCGCGTACCGCAAAAAACAAAAAACAAAAAACAAAAAACCCTAATAATCTGTTTATTGTATAATGGACAGAGGACCTGAACAGACGTTTTTCCAAGGAAGACATACCAATTGCCAACAGGTACTTGAAGAGATGCTCAGTATCACCAATCATCCAGAAAGTGCAAATCAAAACGACAACGAGGAGCTTCCCTGGTGGCGCAGTGGTTAAGAATTCGCCTGCCAATGCAGGGGATACGGGTTCGAGCCCTGGTTCGGGAAGATCCCACATGCCACGGAGCAACTAAGCCCGTGAGCCACAAATACTGAGCCTACACTCTAGAGTTCGTGAGCCACAATTACTGAGCCCACGTGCCACAACTACTGAAGCCTGCAAGCCTAGAGCCCATGCTCTGCAACAAGAGAAGCCACTGCAATGAGAAACCCGCGCACCACAACGAAGAGCAGCCCCCACTCGCCGCAATTAGAGAAAACCCGCGTGCAGCAATGAAGACCCAATGCAGCCAAAAAAAAAAAAAAAAAGACAATGAGATATCACCTCACATTTGTTATAATGGCTGTTATCAAAAAGACAAGAGATAACAAAAGCTGGTGAGGATGTAGAGAAAAGGGAACAGGGTGCATTATTGGTGGGAATATAAATTGGTACAACAACGAACAGTATGGAGGTTTTTCAAAAAATTAAAAATAGAACTACGATATGACCCAGCAATCCCACTTCTGGGTAGATATCCAGAGGAAATGAAATCAGGATCCTAAAGAGATATCTGCATTCCTGTTCATTGCAGCATTATTTGCCATAGTAAAAATACCGAAACAACCTAAGTGTCCATCTAGGGATAAATGGATAAAGACGATGCGATATCTATCTTCTTCTGGTATATGGGATTATTCAGCCATGAGAAAGAAGGACATCCTGCCATTTTTGACAACATAGAGGGATCTTGAGGGCATTATGTTAAGTGAAGTAAGTCAGACAAGAAGTCTCTGGGTCCAACAGCCAGTTCTGGATTAAGCCAAGCTCTTCTGTTCCTTAGTAGAATGTCCTCAGGTTCATCCATGTTGCAGCATGAGTAAGGATTTCCTTCCTTTCTAAAGTTGAATAATGTTCCATTGTTTGGATAGATCACGTTTTGTTTATCTGTTCACCCTTTGATGGACACTTGGGTTGTTTCCACCTTATCTTGACATTTAAGAGAGAAGTGACGTGATCTTACCTGTGTTGTCAGAGCATCGAGCATGTTAGGAAAGGAGACAGACTTGTGAGGACTGTGAATAATTGATGGCGGTGCAGCATGACAGGAGCAGTCTGCTGGAGAAAAGGGCCCGAGTCAGAGCATAATTTGGTGACATCTAGGCTGCCGGGGCTGAAAGGGAGGGGACAGGAACCTTAGCTTGGGAGGTTGGGAGGAGAAACCCAGAGGAGAAGGATCAGGAGGCGGAAGAGGAGGAGGACGGTGAAGAGGGAAAGTAGTTTTGGTTTTCTTTGGGGGTGGGGTGGAGTGGGGAAGATCATGCCGGAATTGGGACTCGTGATTCTGAGACGTCTTCAGGACATCCACGTGGCAATGCTGGGGAATAGGTGTGAAAACGGAGGGAGATGATCCCATAATTATAAAAGGGATCAACAAATACAGTGGAAGAGAGATGCCCTCCTCTTTCCTGTCACCCAGGGCTCCCGGACAAGCCCTGCAGGTTCTTAGAGCTGCTGGGAGAACCTCTCCGAGCCCGTTAGCTGGACACACAGTGCCCTCTCCTGGCGATTACTTGCAGCTGCAACTGAGCCTCCACCCTAGGGCGGAAATGCCTTTCCCGCTGAGCATCCTGAAAGCCGCAGCTGCGGTCCATTAGCCTAAGAAAGAACTGTGACTGACCAGCAAGATAGGTTTTAAGATCCTGCACGTGAGGATTGCTTGCTCAAGGGTCCAGAGAAGCTAACCGCCCCCTCAGCAGGTGCCGTGAGCCTCGGAGGCACCTGCGGGACAGCAAAGTGGAAATGGGAGACCAATACGGAAGGTTCACGCCTAACTTAAAAGAGTCCGATGCTTTTGCTGTAAACCCCGTTGTTTATTTGAAAGCATTCACACACGGAACCTCACAAACAGAAGAAAGACCCAGGGCGGTGAGCGCTCCTTCATCCCTGTGGTCCCTTGAGGGCGCAAGGGCAATGGTGTAATTCCATCATTTTTCTCTGCCCGGCCCCTGCCGCAGCCCCGGCTCTTTCTGAGAAGTAGACCCCGTCTCCTAATCCCACCTTCTTCCGAGGCCTGGGACTTAACACAGAGGGGCCTTGCCTCTTCTGTGTGTCGGGCATCTGAGCAGCCCCCAGGAGCTCCAAATCCCATCCTCTCCCCCATCAGGAAAAGTGCTGCATCCACCCAGCCCCGGCCGGATCCCCGGCATCTGAGTTTTGAGGTGCCCAGAGCTGGCTCCATGGCTTGGGGGTTTGGAGGAGAGGAAGGAAGGGGGAGAAGGCAGCACAACAGAACCCAGGAAACAGTCTAGACTGAGCTTTTCTCGTAAATTCTGAGATCTCTCCCCTGTCCTGTTATCCACAACATACCACGATTTTTTTCCTGATTGCGAGGCCTCCCGTGGCTGAGACTAAACACTCCCCTGGTTCTCAGAGTTCCGGGTCTCCCAGTGAATTCTCTGCACAGATGCAGCCCAAGCATTCGTTCCTCCTTCCCCTCTTCCCAGGACAGCATCCTGCCCCGGTGCTCCTGGCCTCGAGGGCACACACCCACCCTGTGAACCCGGCCTCCTCCCTCCCGGCCACGGACCCAGGGCTCTCCGTCACGTGTGAGCCTGAAACCACATAATCCACCACCCACTGGGGACACGGAGTGTGCACAGGCAGGAAGGGTGACATCCTGCCAAGGAGCTGGACTTGTTGATAAAGCAAGATTTAGAGGCTCTGGCTCTGTTTACAGAGCAGAGAGAGGGACCGCCCCCCCTTAGGGTGGGGAAAGGCAAAATCAAGGTTAGCGATGGGGTGGCGTTGGGGGTACTCACAGCGGTGGCTCCGGGGGCAGATTTTTAAAATATGTAAATGTTGCAAAACTGTCACATGGCTTCACTAAGGGCCTTTCACAAGCCTGGTGACCATGGGGATAGAGGGTGAGAGATGTGAGAAGGAATGCCAGTGAGGGGCGGCTACGTGGTGAACTGCCCCGTCCTGGGCATCCTCCCCTGGCTGCTCTCTGCCCGTGTCACTCATCTGGAGGCCCGAGCAAGGGCTTGTCCACAGGTAGAAGCACACAGAGAAAAGAGCCTTCTGGCCGGAGACCACCTGAACCCCAGCTCTCCCCCAGGCCCAGCTTCCAGCCACAGCTGTGTCTGCCTCTTCGCTTTCCATTCCCCCTCGGAGGAAAGAAGACCAGCAGCTGGAGGCAGTCCTCCTCCTGCCTGTGTTTGAGAAGCAGCAGAAACATGGTTTCCTGAGCAAGGGGTGGGGCTGGAGAATCACTCCGAAGCCAGTGTGGAGGCAAGGAGGTGATGCCTGGGAGGAGTGCCCTGGGTGAGGCTCTGATCATGGCAATGGCAGGTCTTAGAGCCCAGGGCATGGAGGGGCCCTGGGCAGCAGGAAGGAATGCAGCCCCCGGTTACCTTCCTAACTTTCCTCTGTGTCACCTCTTTGTCCCTGCTGTCTACCACTGTTCAATTCTTAGGCCTTCCAGAAAAAAGCCCTGTGAGCACTGACTATCTCCAATTCTTGCCCCACCATCACTGCTCAAGCCACTGCAACCTGGCAGCTTTTGGCTCTCTTAACCAGCGGGCTGGAGAGGAAGATGGGAGATGCCTGACAGCTGGAGTCAGGAGAGCTGGGAGAGCCCTAACCCTGGTTCTTAAAGAGAAGTGGCACCGAAGAATGTTCCTGAATACAGCTCTGCAAGATTGCAGGTGCTGCAAAGTCAGGGGCTGTGCCTGTCACGCTGACCATTGTGTCCTAAGCTGGGTGTCTCACACGCGGTACATTTGAAGTAACAAGAAAACACAGTAACTAGGAAACAGAAGATGAGATGAAAGCAATCAATTTAACTGTGTCAGAAATCACAACATATTTAAATAGGTTAATTTCCTATATTAAAATGCAGATTGTTTAGGACTTAATTCTCCATTTCTTGGAATCCTTAAGAAGACATACTGTTACCCAGAAGGCCTTTATAGTTTTGCAGTGTGTAAAATAAGCATCAGCCCAGAGCAGAGAAGCAGAAGTTTGCAATCCAAGGGCAATGTGATGAGCTGAATTGCATTCCCCCAAATTCATGTGTTGAGGCCGTAACTCCCAGTACCTCAGAATATGACTGTATTTAGAGATAGGGCCTTTAAAGAGGTAACTGAGTTAAAATGAGGCCATTAGGGTGGGCTCTAATCCAATTTGTCTGGTGCCCTTATAAGAAGAGGAAAGTTGGACACACAGGAGACACCAGGGTGTGCGTGCACAGGGGGACAACTGTGTGACAACACAGGGAGAAGATGGCCGTCTGCAAGCCAAGGAGAGAGGCCTCAGGAGAAACCAACCCTGCCAACACCTGATCTCAGCTTTCTCGCCTCAAGAACTGGGAGAAATAAATTTCTGTTTTTTAAGCCACCCATTGCGTGGTGTTCTGTCACGGCGGCCCTAGGAAACTAGTACAGTCATGTACAAGAACATCGGGTGCTGACAGGTTATGGGCAAGTTACCAAAGGCATCTGCTACAGGGGCCAACTCATTTCATCAGATTCTCAAGGGGGCGATGATCTCCCAAAGTTAGAGTCACAGCGTAGAGATTTCATAACTCAGCGTGGAGATAGAGAAAGGTAGGAAGTGCCCCTCACCCCAGCTTCCGAGGCTGCTCACCCTGACCCATTTGCCTGGCAGGAAGAGAACCCGCTAGAAGGTGGTGTGTGGGGCAGAGGCTCATCTCCTATAAACAACCAAGGGGCTGCAATGTGAGGATGTGAGAAAATTTGGGAAGTAACTGCATAAAGGAAAACCCTAGGGGCCTTGAGTCATCGGGCTGATCCCATGCTGTGTATTTCAGAGTTATGATGAACTTTAACCTCCATATGGGGAAGAGGAAAATAAAGTAAAATGAGGCTGCCTGGGAGGGGGGGGTTGTCTTCTCTCCTTCTGCCCCTTCTGGGGCAGCCAGGGGCATGAGGAGACATCTGCCAAGGGGGCTTCAGGGAAAAGTTCAGTTGGGTCTCTTCAGTTTGGGCCACTTTGTTTAAGAATGATCGATAGCAGTTATTAACCTCCCGGGTAGAAAGTATTTCCACTTCCTGGAGCTCTCCTGCTGTCGGGGATATTAATCCAGCCACCTAGGCTGAAGATACAAATTTGAGAGCTTTCAGCAGATTGATGGCTTCAAATCCATGGAAATGGAGTGAAAATCCTAGGAGAGGGTGGGCACAGAAAATAGAGGAAGGTCCATGCATTAATCGTGAAAGGCAAACCGAGTTATCAAAAAAAAAAAAAACTCTTCTGCATCTCAAAGGCTTAAAATAAAGGTGTGTTTCTCACTTACTTAACAGTTAGTGACCGAGATGTATGGCCCCGCCTAGATGTCAGGGGCCTGGGGACTGAGGCCATCCTGTGTATCCAGGAGGACAATGGATTGGCTTGGTGGACACACAGCATCATCTCTGCCACAGTGCAGGCCCGGGCTTTCATCAGAGGAAGCTGAGGCAGGAAGCCCGTGTGCAACGTGACAGCCTGCAGAGGTAGGGCTGCAGGAAGTGGCTCAGAGCAAAAACCTGGGATGCAGACTTGAGTGATCCCTTCCCCGCAACAGCTCATATCCAGCCCATCAGCAAACCCAGTGCTTGCAGATCCATCAGCAAGTCCTGTAGGCTTGATCTCCAGGATATATCCTAATCTGGCTGCTTACTACCTTCTCCACTGCTGCCACTCTGGTCCAAGCCCTTCACTGGTGCCTGGATCTGGTTTCCTGATCTCCCTCCTTGCAACACTCTGGTCAGTTCACACAGCAGCCGAAGGGATGTTTTAAAAACTTAAATCAAATCATATTGCCACCTTGGCTAAAACCCACCAGGAGTTCCATTTGCAATAGAAACTCCTTTCCAAGGCCTACAAAGTCCTACATGATCTGGTTTCAACATCTTCTCTTAGGGTTTTCCTCTTGTTTACAATGCTCCAGCCCCACTGGTCTTTATTCTGTCTTTCAAACACCTAGATGGTTCCTTCCCCAGGACTTGGCATTTGCTGTGCTCTCTGCCCCAAATGCTCTTCCCTCAGATAGTCCCAGCTTTGATTTCTTTACTTTTCTTTCTCTTTCTTTTCACTTGGGAAGGAAAAAAAAAAAGAGACTCGGTGATGGGTGGTCTGGGATCTCTTGCGACATCCTCAGATGATGTAGAGATTGGCTCACTCAAACTTCTTCTTGAAATCTCCCCTGATATTTCTATCTGAAAGAAATTTCAGCATGAAAAGAGTGCATGTTGGAATTGGTTATCATGGAAGCGGTCATGGGAGGACGTGAGATTGGAGCTGGACCTTAACAGTGAGGGTTGTTTCAATAAGCAGAATTGGGGTAACCTCCATGCAGGAAGGGGCTGTACCTACCTTGTTCTACGGGTCTCCAGTGCTTATTAGAGTACCAAGCAGAAAATAGATACCCAATATAGAATTCTTGAATGAATTCACCACTAAATAAACAAAGGAAAGAGAGTGAAAACACTAAATATGTGTGATGGCGACGAACAATAAGGTCTATTTGGCTAGAACAGCCAGTTCTAGCGAGAAACGAGGTTGAAAAAGCATCATTCAGCTGAATTGAAGAGAGCATTAGCAGAGAATGTATTTAAGTCCTATACCCGGTTGGTGTCTCCTGCCTAATTCGGAGCATGCCATTCCTCCAATCCAGCTGGTGAACTATCCCCAGAGAAATCCTCCATAGAGAGCTGAGGTAGTACTTAGGGACTGAGGAACTGTTGAGAAGGAGATAATTTGCGGCAACGAGCCTCTCCTGGGGTGGGACATCCTCAGATTGCACTGGAAGTTGGTCCTGCCCGCAGGGAATCTGTTGGTGGGTCTTTGCTGGGTGGGCAGGAGGTGACCATGGCAGGACCCACATTTGTCTCTCTGGACCCCTTCTTCCTCCCTGCTTTGTCCAGTCGATGCCCATGGCCCCGCCCCACCCTCGGGTTGCTTCCCTTGTCAGGACCTTGCCACCTTCACATCTCAGCTGTCTCACACCCGACTGGTCAGGAACACTCTTTTTAACCTCTTCTTGGCAAGCTGTCTTAGGCTTCCCCTGAAATCTGAACCCCTCCAGGAAGTTTCTCTGGGTGTCCGAGTGGCTCTGTGCCCTCTCTTTGTCCCCACACCTGGCCAGGACTCAAGTTTTTTGAGGTTTTCTCCCCCTTGCCCATCTCTCCTGTTGTAAGTGGGGCAGATCTCACATTGCCTCAGCCCTGGCCTGTTCATGTGGACTCTGCGTCTCCTCATTGATCTGAAACTTTTCTCCTGTCACGTGTTATTCTTTATTTGTTCAAAGGTCAGAAGTTACTTTGAAATATCACTGGCTGTGTTACTGAGTTATATATATATATATATATATATATATATATATATATATATATATATATATATATATATATATATATATAACTCCTTCTGAGTTATTTGGTTCTTCTTCCATGACTAACTATTAAAGATAGCATTTCCACGTATTGTCCACCAAATACAGGGTAAGAAAGTAATACTACTATGAGTGAGAATTATAGAACCATGGGGCTTATCCAGGCCAGTGTCTCCCTGGGGAGCTCAGGACAAGGACAGAATCCAGACTTAGGCCCTTTTCTTGAGTCTCAGGAGTGGGCTGACAATGTCCTTCCCTGTCTCCAACCTTGTCCTGAACCTACAGCTTTTGAGAGTACTTTTAGTGGGTTAAGCAGGATTCTGAGGAACACTGTTCCACACCTCTAAGCCTTCCTCCTTCTCTTCCACTGAGTCATGCACCCTCTTATGTCCCCTTTCCTCAAGGTTTCTTGGTCCTTCTTTTGCTCAGTGCTGATGAGTAGAACACAAGAAGAAGTGAACACTTAGTCCAGGTAGTAGGTGATCCTGCTGAGCATCTCAGGGCACTCCTCCTCCAGGCAGGCCTCAGCCACTTCACTGAGCTGCTCTCCGATTCCCACTTCTTTTTTTTTTTTTTGCGGTACGCAGGCCTCTCACTGTTGTGGCCTCTCCCATTGCGGAGCACAGGCTCCGGACGCGCAGGCTCAGCGGCCATGGCTCATGGGCCCAGCCGCTCCGCAGCATGTGGGATCTTCCCAGACTGGGGCACGAACCCGCGTCCCCTGCATCGGCAGGCGGACTCTCAACCACTGCGCCACCAGGGAAGCCCTGATTCCCACTTCTGATGGGTGTCTGGGGCTGCAGGGTCCAAAGGGACTCAGGCTGGGATTTCTTTGTTGAACGTGATGAATCCGTCCATTGTAGGCATACCTCCAGACTGCTACCCTGCTTTGTTTTTTTATTTGTGTTTTTACTCCAGAGCTTTCAACCCAACATTCACTGGAAGATGTGAGTCCCTGAACGTATGGCCTCCTGGACCCCGTACACAGTCAGGTGGTCTGGCTTCATTTCCTGCTTCGTTCACAACATGACTTCCATCTCTGTTTTTTTTTTTTTTTTTTTTTTTTTTGCGGTACGCGGGCCTCTCACTGCTGTGGCCTCTCCTGTTGCGGAGCACAGGCTCCGGACGCGCAGGCCCAGAGGCCATGGCTCACGGGCCCAGCCGCTCCACGGCATGTGGGATCCTCCCGGACCAGGGCATGAACCCGTGTCCCCTGCATCGGCAGGCAGACTCTCAACCACTGCACCACCAGGGAAGCCCCCATCTCTGTTTCTTAAAAAAATTTAATGTTTCATTTTTATCATTTTATCCTATAAAGCTATAAAAGCAGTTGAGGCTTGAGCCACATTTTTTTAAAATTAATTTTTATTGGAGTATAGTTGTTTTACAATGTTCTGTTAGTTTCTGCTGTACAGCAAAGTGTGAGCCACATTTTTTGTTTTAAATAAATTTCCACACAGTTACTTCCAATTACATGACCTTTTTGCAATTCTTTCCTTTTTCTGTTAATTATGTTCCAGTAAAAATTCTTTGCTTAAGACCATAAGTATTTTTTTCCAATGCTTGGTTTATGCAAAAAGTAATATGGTTTCCAAAATATTTTTTCTTTATATTTCACGTGATGATTTTTCATATCTTTTAGCTGGTTATTTTGTAGATACTTACCTCCATGTCTCTAAATAAAATGCTTTCTTGGTATTTCATTATAAAGTCAATATCCTGGAAGATGATGAGTTACCTTCATCCTTTCCCAGCCTCCACCACACACGTCCATTTCCCGTCATCCATCCTCCCAACATAAATAGCTTATATGAGAATTTAGGTTAGATCGTCATTATTTTCATTATTATGACTCTGTAATATATTCACACCTCTGCTGTGTAGGAAACTATAATCATTTTACTTTCCCACACAACTTTTTATTTTCAATGGAGCTAATAGTTATTATTTTCAATGTTCTTATTCAACTGCAAGCTTCTCACCAGTCATATTAATCTCATCACAAGACATTCAGAAATCTGGGGTTTAGACAGGTTGCTCTCCACACTTGGGATCTCCCTTCATCATCCTCATCTTGGGAATTCCATCTCTTACCTGTGTGGCACCTTCTATGTCCTCTATACCATATATATAGTCTTCTCTTAGTTTACTTTTTCATTTCGATGGAGCACATTATCAAGAAGCTTTTGGAGGTATATTTTTAGAGTGCTGGTATATCTGAAAATGTCTGTATTATACCCTCACACTTGAGTGACAGTTTGGCTAGGTATAGAAGTTTAGGTTAGAAATTATTTTCTTCATAAGTTGAGGCATCTCTCTGTTATCTTCTGGCTTTCATTGGTACACTTGAAATGTCTGGAGACATTCTGATTCCTGATTCTTTAGTATGTGACCTGTTTTTTTTTTTTTTGTCCCCTTTGGAAGCTTGTAAAAAAATTTATTTTTTTCTCTAGCATTTTGGAATGCAAGATATGAGTCTATTCCTCCTCAATTCTTTCTTTAGGGAACTCCTATTGTGTAGCTGTTGAACCTGCCAGCCAGGTTAATTTTTAAAATCTCTTTTCTCCTACTTTCTATTCCTTTTCTTTTTACTATAGTTTCTGGGAAATTTCTTCAACCCCCCCCCCACCATGAGGGGCTACAGAAACAGAATGACCCATTGCTCTGTTCCTGTGCCTCATGGAACACCTGGAGCTTTCCAGAGCCAGTGAGAGGGGCTGGAGGGGGATGTCCAATGATGGGAGGACCCTCCCTCCCCTTGGTGGAGGGGGATCCCCAAGAGACAGGGGGACTCTGAGCCATACTTCACCAACCATATGGCTGAGGAGGAGGAAGGGGAGGGCCAAGGGGGCAGCAAGAAGAGCAGTCAATCCTCATGGCTATGCCTGGCCAGGAGAGCACTGAGTCACCACACTGATCACCACAAGTGAGGATGTTCCTCTGCCTAATTCATCTGGAAAGCCCAGCTACAAAGATAGGTGCTCTCCCCACTCCCCAGCCTGATCTGAGAAACAGAGGGGGGTGTCCAGGTTGCCGGACACCAGCTGCCACCTTCACTGCCCTGGGGTGCTGTGGATTGGAGGGGGCACCTCACAGGTTCTCCCCGCGACCTCCAAACTCACACAGAAGGGTAGGGCTGTGGGCTGCTATAGCCCAGAATCCTGAACCCGTCCTGCGTCCCATGCCCATGAGAGCAACCGAAGATCAGTGTGTTAGCATCATTCTGATGCAGTCCTGCCTCACCAGCAGGAGCAATCAGCTTGTGTGGACAGTGGGCCAATCTGGTGTAGAGGTGGGGTTGGGGGCAAGGAGCTGGGGAGGGTGCTGTTGGGAGGGGCAATCTGCCATGGGTTTTGAACTCCCTGTACATTCTGGGCGTCTCAACAATGCAAAGTCCTGTGTTATCTTTACCCAGGCTGTTTCTCAGGGTACTGCATGGAGCCACCTCCAAGGATGTGGTATTGATCCCCTCTGGAGAAAGATCAGGCTTGTGCCAGCTCGCTGTCATTCCCCAAGCTCCGTGTTCCCTCCAAGCCTACCACCTGGGTCCTGTGGAGTCACTGTCTGGGATTTAGGGGCCATGCTGCTTGCTGTGCCATAATCATCAGTTCTTTGTCTCTGTTCCAGAGCTGTCCTGTCTCTGTCACATCCATGAAACATAACAGGCTAATTTATTGGCTTGCAAGTAGGGTTCAATTCCAGAGTCTGACAAGCACCTGCCCCAGGGGATGGTCTCACGCCCCTCCCCTGCCTGCATCTGATTCTCTGCTGGCAGTGTGTGTTGGGGGTACTTTGTGTGCTAAGCTGATCAACCCACATGTGTGCACCCCAGCTATGGATATGTCAGTGCACTTTTAGGAAACCAGGTCCACCGTTCCAGGGAAAACAATCAGGATGATCCAGCCCTCACTGCCGGCCTCCTAGAACTCTTGTGGGGGACACCACACACCTTCACTTTAGTAAGGTTCAAACCCGACATTGACACTTGGGTTGGTGTTTCTTAGACTCTTAGAGGTAGTATCCCATTTAGCCACAAGAGGAGCCTATCAGTGGGCTGGGAAAGGAAAATCAGCCCGGTGGGCACTACTGAGTCGGCTGAATAGAATCTTTCTTTCTTTCTTTTTTCATTGAAATATAGTTAATGTACAATATTATGTTAGTTTCAGCTGTCCTATATCATGATTGTACATTTGCATACATTGTGAAGTGACCAGCATAAGGCTAGTAACCTTCTGTCCCCATACAAATTTATTACTATATTACTCACCGTATTATTCTTTATGCTGTGCATTATTATACATCCCTGTGACTTATTTATTATGTAACTGGAGGTTTGTTCCTCTTAATCCCCTGCACCTATTTCACCTACACTTACTCACTCCCTTCTGGCAACATTCATTTGTTCTCTGTATCTGTTTTTGTTTTGACTGTTTGTTTTTTTAGATTCTACATATAAATGAGATCGTGTGCTATTTGTCCTTCTCTGACTTATGTCACTTGGCATAATGCCTTCTAGGTCATCCATGTTGTGGCAAATGGCAATATTTCTTTCTTTTTAAACAGTTGAGGAATATCCCATTGTGTGTCTGTGTGTGTGTGTATATATATATATATATATATACTGTACATACTGTATATATATATATATATATATATATATATCACATTTTCTTTTCTTTCTTTTCTTTTTTTTTTTTTGGCCGACCAGGGATCGAACCCGGGCCCTTGGCAGGGAAAGCGTGGAGTCCTAACAACTGGACTGCCAGGAAATTCCCTATACCACACCATCTTTATCCATTCATCTATCAATGGACACTTAGTTTGCTTCCATATCTTGGCTATTGCAAATAAAGCTGCAATGCACATTGGAGTGCAGATATATTTTCGAATTAGATTTTATTTTCTTCAGGTAAATGTCCAGAAGTGAAAATTCTTCAGGTAAATACCCAGAAGTCATATGGTAGTTCTATTTTTAAATTTTTGAGGAAACTCTATACTGTTTTCCACAGCGGCTGCACCAATTTACATTCCCACCAACACTGCACGAACATTCCCTTCTCTCCACATCCTCATCAACGTTTGTTATTTGTTGTCTTTTTGATGACAGCCATTCTGACATGTGTGAGGTTGTATCTCACTGTGGTTTTTTTTAATTTTTAAAATTTATTTTTATTGGAGTAAAATTGCTTTACAAGATTGTGTTAGTTTCTGCTGTACAATGAAGTGAATCAGCTGTATGTATACCTATGTCCCCTCCCTCTTGGCCCTCCCTCCCTCCCTTTCTCCCCCCCATCTAGGTCATCACAGAGCACTGAGCTGAGCTCCCTGTGCTATACAGCAGGTTCCCATTAGCCATCTATTTTACACGTGGTTAATCTGCATCTCCCTCATGATTAGCAGATGTGTGTGAGGCTGGGGAAAGGCAGAAATGTCTGGATATCTCTTCCCCTCCCTGAACACCTGGGATCAGTATAATCCTACCCAGGGCTTCCTCCTCCTTCCTCCTTCTGTCTATTCAGAACAGTAACTCTAACTAGGATTTAACCCAATATGAGTGTTTTGGTTAACTATCCAGGTTTTACAGACAGCGTGTCCGGTTGAATGTTGAATCCCAGTTCCACCACCACTGGCTAAATTTTTTACCTTGAGCAAATTACTTAATTCCTCTGTGCTTCAACTTCTTCCTCAATAAAATGGATATTTTGATAACAGTTTTATCATAGAATTTTTTGGGGTGAGAATTGAGATAATATGTACCTGGTACAAAGTACTTGCTCAATAAATGCCATCTACTATAATTACATAGTGTCCTGTTGTTTCTGTCTATCTGTCACCCCTGCTACTCATGACTCTGACCACAATTCTTCTGTTCCAGCCCATGTCTCTCCCAGTCCTCTGTGCCTTAATTACTCCTACTTAGGAGACACGATCCAGGCTGCTTTCCTGATCTCTCCTCCTGGAGATTCCAGATTCTCTGCAGCTTTCTGGGCATTCTTTTCTCGAATGCCGCTCTTTACCTCTTATTCCATGTTTTGTAGCAATGGATCTGAGGAACTGGTTCTTGCCCTGGTCTGGATCTTGGAGTCTGTATCACCCATAGAAATTATTTATTCTGAGTCTATTTCCTCATACATAAAATGGCCTGGAGGATTCGTAGGATTCCATGTAGCTATAACAGTCTATGGAAAGGAAAACATTTAGTGAGCACCTGGCATGAACCATGAACTAGGCACCGTATGTACTGAGCAAGTTCTAAACGCCGAGCAATGCCCTTGGCAATGAGGGTCAGGGCAGATCAAGAGACACACCCTCCCTGTCCTCACGATGCTTACACAGGCTAGTTTTTAAAAATTGAATTCTCATAACAACCATGAGGGGACTCATGGGGGCAATGCTATCCAGATGATTAAGTTACTTGATTAAATCACCAAGAAACAGCCAGTGACTGGTGGAGCCATCATGTGAACCCAGGTCTGACTGACCCCAAGATTGGCTCACTTTCCACCCAATAGCCCTGGACAGGGGTGAGTCTGACACCTTCTGAAGCGGGAACAGCCTCAGGCAGATGCGGGGCGTGGAGGTGAGAGGTCAGATGTGCCTGGATCAGAGCTGACTCTGACATCACTTCCTGTGTGAGCTGAGGCCTGGGAGTGGGGATGGGGGAGAGGTGGGGGAAGGAGGAAAGCAGATGAGTGTGGGGTTGGGGAAAGGCAGAAATGTCTGTGTATCTTTGGGGGCTCTGATATTTCCTTCCTGCTATCTCCCTTTCTCATGTCTACCTGGGACTGGCCCTTGAACTTGTGAAAATGGCCTAGTCCTACCTCCCATTCACAGCCTTCACTCCACCAGCCTTCTGTCTTTGGAATGGTCCATGACGTCATTCAAGGTCGCCATGAAGACGTCCTCTCTGGTCTTCTGAACTTGGTTCTCCTTCTGTCCTCCATCTGTACCTCCTGGCTCTAGGGGCCCAGGGGCTTACTGCCTTCACAGTCATAGAGAAAGAAGACCTGATCATTGGAGTGGGCAGTGGCCTAAAACATGGGGAACACTTCATGGGGCCTGGAAAATCTACTGTAAAGAAAGTCACAGAGTAAGGACCTATAAAATTGGAGAGGCCTTTGAGGTGTGGGTCTACTGTGAGTCCCACTGAGGGGCAGCAGAGGGCCAAGAAGGAAGACCTGGTCATTGGGATCAACAGTTGTCCACAGCCTCTGGTCTCTAGCCTTTTCTTCCTGTCAGCCTCTCAGCAATGCACGCTCACAGGGGCAAGGACTTGCCTTCATGTGGTAGAAAGTGCAGGATGGAGAAATTTCTAGAAATCTAGGTAATAAACCAGATGGAACAAAACCAGGATGCTGCTCCCATTAAACTTCACCAGTCCTTTGAGTTAAACTCATTGCTAAGTCGAATCCTTGCCATACTGGTGGGAAATGCACTTGCTGACTCTGTAAATGTTGCACGTTTTAAACCTGCATAATATTAAAAAATTACTAGCTTTGGGGCTTCCCTGGTGGCGCAGTGGTTGAGAGTCCACCTGCGGATGCAGGGGACACAGGTTCGTGCCCCAGTCTGGGAAGATCCCACATGCTGCGGAGCGGCTGGGCCCGTGAGCCATGGCTGCTGGGCCTGCGTGTCCGGAGCCTGTGCTCCACAACGGGAGAGGCCACAACAGTGAGAGGCCCGCGTACCGCAAAAAAAAAAAAAAAAATGACTAGCTTATATTTTTGTGACCTTCAGATTGTCACGCAATGATGGGCCCAGGACTAACTTATCTCCCTTCTCTCCAGGTCACATGTAGTATCCCTGGCCCAGTGCTGTTGAATCCGATTCTCTAGGGAGTTTTTTTTTTTTTTTTTTTTTTTGCGGTACATGGGCCTCTCACTGTTGTGGCCTCTCCCGTTGCGGAGCACAGGCTCCGGACGCGCAGGCTCAGCGGCCATGGCTCAAGGGCCCAGCCGCTCCGCGGCATGTGGGATCTTCCCAGACCGGGGCACGAACCTGTGTCCCTTACATCGGCAGGCGGACTCTCAACCACTGCACCACCAGGGAAGCCTGTTTTTCTTTTTGTTCTGACACTTTCCTTCTACTGACTGTAACTGAGCAGGGCCCTATGAGGCCTTTCCAGAATAACCACCACCCCCTCCGCCCCCACCCCCATGTCCTCCGTCTGCCTTTTGTCTGTAGAAAAACTTTAGTCAACGAATACATTTAATCAGAGAAGTGAGAAAACGCAGAAAGAAAGAAAAACAGTCAAGCAAGACAAACTAATAATACTTTAGCCATTAAACAAAGTCAAGGACCTTTAGTTCTTCCTCAAGGGCTATAGATAATATTCTGAGCCATGTCCTTTGAGCTGTTATGCAGATACTGAAACCCCCTCCAGGTGGAAGAAGTTAACCGTGTGCTGACCACACAGGTAGACCCTAGACCAGTTGGAACCAGAAGGTTGATGATGTTGACGCCCCATGACCTCACCACCGACCAATCAGAAGAATGTCCACGAGTTGACCACGCCCTGCTCCTAGAACACTATGAGACTCCTCATTACCCCCTCCGGGGGGGGACACACAGTTTTGAGGGCATTAGCCCGCTCTGGCCCCCTTTGCCTGGCAAAGCAATAAAGCTATTCTTTCCTACTTCACCCAAAACTGTCTCTGAGATTTAACCCGGCACTGGTGTACAGATGCCCAATTTCGGCAACACTCTTCCTCCTCAATCCTCGTTCCTGGTGGTCTCTCACTCTCCCCCAAAGCAGACAGACACATCCAGCTGTGGAAAGAGGGAGGGAAGGAGGGAGGGAAGAAAGATTTCTCCCTCCATCACCATGAGGGTACAGAGATGCTCCCCAGCCTTGGGTGACCCCTGCACCCCAGGCACCCTGCTGCTCCAGGTCCTGGCACGTTTCGTCAACATATGGCTGTGGGAGGAGTCTGGTTTCATCTGCTGGGAGGAGGGGAGACAAAGAGGGCCTTGTTTGGTGGAATAAAGAAGTGGGAGGAGAGTTCTCTTGACCCTTGGGGGCTTCTTTCCTGGCACCAATCCTCAGAAACTTACTGTGAAAGAGAAGTTTGTCTTGGTGCTTTAGGGTCCTGTCAGAAGCTTAGAAATAATTAGGCAGAAGCCCCCTCCCCCCAGCCTCCAGCACCAACCTTAACCTCCTGCCCTGATACCCACACTGACCCAGGCACTGTGGACATTTATAAATGGAGCCATTGAGGAATCAGGAGAAATCCAGGCAACTTTGAAAAATGTGCCTATTCTCCGAGTCCTGTGTATCTCCCCACTTCCCACCCCCATCACAGACAGTTTGTCAAGGACTTTGGTCACTGTGGCTGGACTGTCTGCATAGCCCCGAATGGCGGGCTCACAGTTCTCTGTTTCCAAGGAGGTGATCACATGCCGTCAGCAAAGAGGTGCTGTAGGCACCTGACTCAGTGGCTCCTCCTTGAGAGGGGGAAAGAGTTGGACCCTAGATTCACCCTTGGTTCCCATCCTGTCTCTTCTACTTACTGCCTGAGTGGCCTTCACAAGTGATTCAACCTTTCTGAAACTTTGTTTCGTTGCTAGTCACTTAACTCTGTTATTAGGTGTATTAATGCTTAGGATTTGATGAATTGACCCCTTTATAATACCGGAATGACCTCTTTATCCCTGGTAATAGTTTTGCTATGAAACCTAATTTGTTATTAATATAGTCCTTCAAGCTTTCTTTTTTTTTAAATTTATTTTACTTTATTTGTTTATTTTTGGCTGTGTTGCGTCTTTGTTGCTTCGCGAGGGCTTTCTCTAGTTGTGGCGAGCCGGGGCTATTCTTCATTGTGGTGCACGGGCTTCTCATTGTGGTGGCTTCTCTAGTTGTGGAGCACGGGCTCTAGGTGCGTGGGCTTCAGTAGTTGTGGCACATGGTCTCAGTAGTTGTGGCTCGCGGGCTCTAGAGCGCAGGATCAGTAGTTGTGGCCCTCAAGCTTTCTTTTGATTAGTGTTAGCAAAGTATATTTTTCCATCCTTTTACTTTTAAACTATGTGTGAATTTATATTTAAAGTGAGTTATTGGTGGGACTTCCCTGGTGGCGCAGTGGTTAAGAATCCGCCTGCCAATGCAGGGGACATGGGTTCAAGCCCTGGTTCAGGAAGATCCCACATACCGTGGAGCAACTAAACCCATGCGCCACAACTACTGATCCTGCGCTCTAGAGCCCGCGAGCCACAACTACTGAGACCATGTGCCACAACTACTGAAGCCCACGCACCTAGAGCCCGTGCTCCACAACAAGAGAAGCCACTACAATGAGAAGCCTGTGCACCACAACGAAGAGTAGCCCCTGCTCGCCACAACTAGAGAAAGCCCGCGTGCAGCAATGAAGACCCAACACAGCCAAAAAATAAATAAATAAATTTATTTTAAAAAAATAAAAATAAAAAATAAAAAATAAAGTGAGTTATTGGGACTTCCCTGGTGGCAGAGTGGATAAGACTCTGCACTCCCAATTCAGGGGGCCCGGGTTTGATCCCTGATCAGGGAACTAGATCTCACACGTATGCTACAACTAAGAGTTTGCATGCCACAACTAAGGAGCCTGAGTGCCGCAACTAAGGAGCTGGTGAGCCGCAACTAAAGAGCCCTTGAGCTGCAACGAAGGAGCTCACATGCCTCAACTAAGACCCAGTACAACCAAATAAATAAATAAATATTTAAAAAAATAAAGTGAGTTATTTGTACGTAGCATATAGTTAGGTTTTGCTTTTCTACTCAGTCTGTCTCTCTGCCTATAAATTGGAGTGTGTTGACCATTTACACTTAATGTGGTTATTTATATGGTTAGATTTAAACCTCCCATTTTGCTATTTGTTTGCTATTTGTCTCATATGCTTTATTTCCTTTTCTTCCTTTTCTGCCTTCTTTTGGATGAATTGATCACATGTTTATATTTCTATTTTGTCTCCTTTGTTGCCTATTAGCTACAATCCTTTTTTGACTATTTTATACTGTACATCTTCATCTTTTCACAGTTTACCTTCAAGTGATATCAGACCATTTCACAACACAGTATAAGAATCTTGTAAAACATACTCCTGGCCTGTATGTAATATGGGGTCACAGCACACTTCACCATGCTCTCACCGCAGGTGCAGGTCTTTTCTTACTGAAGTCAGTCTACAAAGTCTGGAAAAGTAGAGGACACTTCCCCATTGTATTCCTTGCCTCATGGCCCCTTCCACACATCACTCCAGACTCCTGCCCCTGATATCACATCTCCCACTGTACTCTCTGACCTCCTGCCACCTTCTTATAAAGAACCCTGTGATTTCATTGGGCACACCCAGACAATCCATGGAAATGTCCGCATCTCGAGATCCTTAAATTTTATTTTATTTTTTTTCCGGCCACACCTAGTGGCATACAGGATCTTAGTTCCCCAGTCAGGGATTGAACCCATGCCCCCTGCAGTAGAAGCACGGAGTCCTAACCACTGGACGGCCAAGGAAGTCCCATGATATCCTTAACCACATTCGCAAAGTCCCTTTTTCATATAAGGCAACATTCACAGGTTCCGGGGATTGGGATGTGCATATCTTGGGGGGCATTACCCAGTCTACTCTAGGCAAGAAAAGGAGGCACAACTGGCCCCCAAACATATAAAAAGTAGATCAACATCATTAATATTCAGAAAAATGCAACTTAAAATCAAAAGGGCATGATCACAGAAAACTGTTAGGCATTGCCTTATAGGATTGGGTATATTCTATCTAACATTAGCCTACATTCTGGTAATTCCTCAAAGATGAAAACTCTAAAGAAAATCTTGCATGGGTGCAGATATAGAAACGTATGAGAAATGTGCATAACAATATTGATGAAATAGCAAAACCGAGAAACAACCCAAATATCATCAATATTAGAACATATAAATCATTGTGGTTTATTTAAACAATGAAGAACTACACAGCAGTGAAAATTAATGGACTTCAACTGCATGTATGAGCATTACTTATATTCATACTCATGTTAACATGTATGAGTCTAAAAATATATAATACAGAGACAAAAAGGAAATCACAGAACTGTATAATTCCACCACATGTATAAAAAGTAAAAAAAGGCAACATTAAAAACAGATTTTAAACAAAGTAGATATGTGTTAAAAGTATAAAAAGATAAAGGTATGATAAATAAATATTTTAGGAAGATGGATACCCTGGAGGGTTGGGAGAAGGAGATTTTTAAAAGGGGCAAACACATCATTAAAAACTCTACAAATAACAAATGCTGGAGAGGGTGTGGAGAAAAGGGAACCCTCCTGCACTGTTGGTGGGACTGTAAATTGGTGCAGCCACTATGGAAAACAGTATGGAGGTTTCTCAAGAAACTAAAAATAGAACTACCATATGACCTATCAATTCCACTCCTGGGTATATAGTAAAAAAAAAAAAAGAAAAAAGAAAAAATGAAAACACTAATTCGAAAAGATACATGCGCCCCAATGTTCATAGCAGTATTATTTACAATAGCCAAGATATGGAAGCAACCTAAGTGTCCATTAACTGATGAATGGACAAAGAAAATGTGACACACACACACACACACACACACACACACACACACACACTATGGAATACTACTCAGCCATAAAAAAGAATAAGATTTTGCCATCTGTAACAACATGGATGGACCTGGAGGGTATTATTCTAAGTGAAATAAGTCAGACAGAGAAAGACAAATACTGTATGATATCACTTACATGTGGAATCTAAAAAATACAACAAACTTGTGAATCTAACAAAAAAGAAACAGATTCACAGATATAGAGAAAAAACTAGTGGTTACCAGTGGGGAGAGGGAAGGGGCGGAGGGGCAAGAGAAGGGTAGGGGATTGAGAGGCACAAACTACTACATATAAAATAAATAATCTACAAGAATATATCTTACAACACAGGGAATATAGTCAATATTTTATAGTAACTATAAATGGAATATAACCTTTAAAAATTGTGAATCACTATGTTGTATAATATTGTACACCAACTATACCTCAATTTAAAAAAAAAGAAAGAAAAAATGAGAGTTTACCCCTAGACAGTTCCCTAGTAGAAGAAATACTAAAGGTTGTACCTCAAGAAGAAAATTTAGTGCACCTATGTTCATAGCCCATTATTCACAATAGCCAAGAGGTGGAAACACCCCAACTGTCCATCAGTGGATGAATGGATAAACAAAATGTGGCACATACATACACACAATGGAATATCATCTAACCTTAAAAAGGAATGAAGTTCTGGGCTTCCCTGGTGGTGCAGTGGTTGAGAATCTGCCTGCTAATGCAGGGGACACGGGTTCGAGCCCTGGTCTGGGAGGATCCCACATGCCGCGGAGCAACTAGGCCCGAGAGCCACAACTACTGAGCCTGCACGTCTGGAGCCTGTGCTCCGCAACAAGAGAGGCCGCGATAGTGAGAGGCCCGCGCACCGCGATGAAGAGTGGCTCCCGCTTGCCACAACTAGAGAAAGCCCTCGCACAGAAATGAAGACCCAACACAGCAAAAATAAATAAATTGAAAAAAAAAAGGAATGAAGTTCTGATAGATGTTACAACATGAATGAACCTTGAAGAGATCACGCTAAGGAAAATAAGCCAGTCACAATGTTCTATGATTCCACTGATATGAGGGGTTTAAAGTAGTCAAATTCATAGAAACGGAAAATAGAATAATGGCTGCCAGGGGCTGAGGGCAGGTAGAAATGGGTACAAAGTTTCAGTTTTGCCAGATGAAAGAGTTCTGGAAATCCACTGAACAACAAGAATGTGAATATATTTAACACTACTAAAATGAACACAAAAATGGTTAAGAGCACGGTCACCAAGAAAAAAGAGAGAGAGAGAGAGAAGGAGAAAAAGAGTTAATCCGGAGGAAGGCATAAAATTGAAGAAGCAACACTGAGCAAAGAAACTGGTAAACATGTTGGTAAATCTAAATAAGAATTGAATTAAATATTGTCTGCAATGCAAGGAATGCATTAGAGGTGGACAAGTCTAGAAACAGCGACACTAGGGTGACATTTCGGTAATTCAGTCTTTTTTTTTTTTTTTGTAAATTTCTTTATTTATTTTTGGCTGCATTGAGTCTTCATTGCTGCGAGCGGGGGCTACTCTTCATTGCAGTGTGTGGGCTTCTCATTGCGGTGGCTTCTCCTGTTGTGGAGCACGGGCTCTAGAGTGCAGGCTCAGTAGTTGTGGCACGTGGGCTTAGTTGCTCCTCGGCATGTGGGATCTTCCCAGACCAGTGCTCGAGCCCATGTCCCCTGCATTGGCAGGCGGATTCTTAACCACTGCGCCACCAGGGAAGTCCCGGTAACCCAGTCTTGAACTAAGGCACCTTCTTAATTCATGGGACAGAAATCTGTGCAACCAGTCGAATGATAAGATGTGCTCAATGAAGGAGAAGTTGTCAGTGATGACACCTAAGTTTTTGCTTGGAATCCAGGGTTGATGGCATAGCTAGTCATTAAGATGGAGAAAATGCCAGCAGAGGATTTTTATTTTCTTGAGGGTATGAAATTATAGTGGATTTACCATCAGAAGGTCTTTAAGGGCTGGTAATTTGAAATATGATGAAGCTAGGAGTATAGTAGTGTTTAGGGGTTTGCTATCTGCAGCCAGATTGCTTTTTCAGATCCCATCTCCTTTACTCACTAGCTGGTCAACCTTTTATAAGTTATTTAACTTCTCTATTCTTCATTTCTCTCCTCTGTACAAGGGCAGTAACAGTATTTACTTCATAAGGTTGTTATGAAGTGTGAATTAATAACCATTTAGCACTTAGAATACCCATCATTTATTAAACAACTAAATAAATGTTGGTGTAACAAGATATTGGAAATTTGGACTGGGATTTCAAGATGGAATATTTTAGAAAACACAACACATATGACATTCTAAAGTGATTTGTTAGTCTAAAATACAATATTTCAAAGGAAAACCAAATAAATAAGTTATGCCACTTGAACTCTACACCCATGTCTAAGTTGTATAAAATGGCAGAGTTGTTGGAAATTAGAGGGAGAGAGGATTAACTCTGGAGGGAAGCTGCCTTGGCAAGAGATGTGCTGTTAGTTCTCCCCAAGGGAAAGGGGTGAGGGTGCTGCCTCCTGTATCTCATGCCTAGTGAGAGGGGCTCCATTGTGTTGATTCCCGACTGATAAATCAAAAAGGCAGGAGATAGGATATCCAGCAGATGAATGGAAGGAGATGTGGCTGGGCTGGAAATGGCCTGTATGCCCAGAGTTTCTTGGCCCTAAGGATGCATCCATATTTCCTGTGTACCAGATGTGAACAGGAAAGAGCCAGTGAGAGGTTTCTATGTCTAGCTGAGTAGTATCCCCTGGAAGAGTGAACAGGCTTCAAAGGTAAAAAATCATCCATTTGGCAAACTGTCAAAAAGATCAAATCACTTAAAAGATGAAGACTATTGAGCTGGACTTGAACTTCTCTATAACAATGTGAAATGCTAGAAAATAGTGGAATGATGCTCCAGATCTCCACAGGGGCAGTATCTGGAACTCAGGTGGTGCAATTTTCCCTGGGCCTGGCGGAGAGGGGCTGGGCTCCCTGAGTTGCAGAGAGCCCGTTTCTCCCAGCCAAGAAGAGAGGATGTCCAGAGATAAATGTATGAAATTCTATCTGTTGTTGCCTGCAAGCCCCTATATTGAAAACATGCCAAAGCCTTTGCCCCCCTTTCAGATGATCTGAAAATCCCCATTTCAGTTCACTTAGAAGACAGAGCCCTCACCCTCGACAACAGAGGGTTATTCTCCAGAGCCCACTCTTTAGCAGCTGGGCTGCCTGCCCCTCTGGCTGCAATTCTTTGACCCTGCGCTAAGGCTGCCAGGAAAGGCGAGGGGCGGGGGAAGGAGTGGGTGGAGGCATGGAGGCAGGGCCTGGGGGAGAGCTGGGACCCTGCGGGCTCCAGCCTGAGGGCTCTTACCTCTGCCTCTTTCCCCAGCTGTTGGTGCTTCTGCTCGAAGCTGCCAGGTGAGTGCCAGGGCAGAGCAAAGCTGGGCTGGCACAGGGCCTGGGGTAGTGGTTGTGGGGACCGCCTGGGGCTCTGGGCTGTGCATCTGCAACTCTAATGCACACGCCCACGGCCTGGGGATTATTATTAAAATTCAGACTTGACTTGCTAAGCCTGGGATGTGGCCTGAGGTTCTGCACCCCTGGTGATGACAGAGCTGCTGCACCATGGACCGCACTTTAGTAAAAGATCTGGAATGTTTTCTAGGCCAGGTGGGGTGAGCTGGAAGCAGGGAGCTGCTCTAGTGCTGGCCTCAGTGGACATCCTTCCTTCATGCCTTAACTCTCTGAGGTGGATTCTGCCGCCCATAGTATCCTGAAATTTTTCTCCCAAAGAACAAGAGATGCTTAGAAAAATTCTTAACAAAACTGTTATGGAATTTTAAAAAATCTGTTTACGTATTTGAAAATCCCCTCAAACTCTGGGTTTTCCTCCTTCTCCCAACTCTTGAGCTCATAGGAACTGCTTCTAAAATCTTGACAGGGCTCAGATCCTGCCAGCCCCCTCCCAAATAAATTGATTTGCAAACTATTTCTCCCCTTGGAGAAACAGAGTGGTCCCTTGAGCTTTCTCAACAATGCTGAGCCCTCAGCTCCCTAGGTCTCGAAGTTTAGCCTGGGGTCTCTGGCCCCCTGTGGGCAAAGCTGCAGACGTGTTTGTGGGAGGAGGATGCGGGTCTCAGAGAACGAGAAGGGTGGGCTGGAGATGGCTGGAACAGATGGGGAGACCACAGGGTTCCAGGAAAGCAGGGGAGGAGGGAGGACAGACAGCTGTGTTTGAGCTTCGGTTTATAGGAAACTCCCTTTGGTCTGCAGACTTGGGGAGATGGAGCAGGATATTTATTGTCTGCTCCCTCCAGGAGGCCCTGGAATGTGTGTTGAATAAGCATTGTTTTGGTTATAACAGCCGCGGGGCAAAGGGCAGGAAGGGTGCTCCAAACCAAGGGATCTCAAGCAAGCCCTCTTGTCCTGCTTCTGTTCTCTCTCTTCCAAACCCCCAAAGCTCTGTGGTGAGCCCTGGAGACCTCAGCTCGGTTCTGAGAGCCTCTCAGAGGACATCTGGGTGTCTGGCTACAGGTCTGGGGTGGGTACGGGAAAGAAGAACCAGAGAGAGGGCTTCAGGAAGCTACTCAAACTCCCGACACTTGGAATATGTCAGGGCTGCTCTGTGTTAAATTCCAGGTCTGCTGGGAATGTGCTGGCAACATGTGTATAGACAATGCTGGGCCTGCACTTGGAAATGAGACGAGGCGGAGAGCTTGATTTGAGAATTTACCAAGTTAGCATTTAGTCTGGTGACTCGCCAGGAGGGCCAGGGCAGAAACCCCCAGAGCCCAGGGCTCTCCCCCAACCCCAAGTGCTGGGCCCCTTTGAACTTATGAGGTGGGAGAGGCTGCAGGCATCCTCACAGGAGGATGTACAACCAGCCTGGAAATGGGCTGATTATCATGCCCTACAAAAGCCCTCTGAGATGCTCTGGTGCAGACATCTTGCTTTACAGAGCTGGCAACTGAAGCCAAGAGTGGAGAGCTGATGGACCAGTGCTACCCTAAAGCAGTGGTTCTCAACCAGGGGTGATTTTGACCCCAGGGGACACTTAGCAGTATCTGGAGACAGTTGTGGGTGGGAGGGGAGAAGTGTGCTACTGGCATCTAGTGGACAGAGGCCAGGAATGCTGCTAAACATCTTACAAAGCATGGGACAGCACCCCTGCTACCCCTAAACAAAAATTATCAGTCCCCAAGCATCAACAGTGCCAAGGTTGAGAAACCCAGGACCAGCCTTGAAACTTGCTGTGGAGCTGTTTTCACCAAACAAAACTGAAACATTTATGGAGAAACCACTTCTTTCCTAGACACTTCACTAAGTGCTTTCTCACCAATACGTAAGCTAGTGACTTTGTTTACTGTTGTCTTGATTTCCAAGTTAGAAACAGATTTTGTTCCTTATCTATTTACCTTTTATTATTTTCAATTATTCATCTTCTTCCTTTGAATTCTGGAAGAATTATCCAATGTGCTTTTTAGCATCCTGATCTAATTTCCCCCAGAATCTGTCTTATTGCCTTCAAAGATCAAGCTGATGATCTATCTCCTACTCTATTTATAGTGGGTGTACACATGTAAAGATCCATTTACTCTCATTTTTGAGGAGTCTTAGGGATGAGAAGGGATAAATCTTTATCTTCAATATGCCATCTTTAATCATGGGACCAATTCTGCATCTTTCTAGAGACTGGAAATAAATTTCTTCTAAAAATTTTAACCCAATTTTATAGAAAAGAATTTTCAGCAGCTTCTAAGTTTTAACTTCTAAGTTTTCACAGTCTATGAAGGAAGAAGAAAGACAGGGACTGAGGGGCAGGCAGAGGTTCAGACTCTGATTCTTAGTGGCTCAAATAGGGTTTCTCACAGTTGGTGGATGGTGACATAATTCTCTGGTCAACTGAGGCCCTTAGAACTGTCCCTTGGAAGCATCTCAATCCGTCTCTTTTGACTGCACACAAGTGACCGTTCGGCCTAAGTTTTGGCATGTGGTCCATTCTTATCTATAGTTTATAACACTAATACTCATTTAAGATTGTTTTGTGCATCTCTCTGGGTATTATAATTGGGAAGCCGACGTGAGATAAATTAGGCCTGTCTCACTTGCTGCCATGTTAACTTAGAAATTCAGGTTATTATTATTAGACTTAACAGGAAGAAACCTAAGCAAGTTCAAGGTCAGAGCAGATACAAGGATGGTCTGAATTACAGCAAAGATAATTAGGGGGTCAAATTCTTGAAGAAGCTGGAAGGAGTGACCCAGGGACACAGACTTGAAAGGGAGGGAAACCTTGGACAAGTGGAAAGACACTTCTTTCTCTGAGATGCTACAGCAGGACGTGACTGTGAAGATACGAGAAGAAGGAGCTTCAGGGTTTCACACTAACAAGTCCATTTTCTCTGGAATAAGAGCTTTGCATGGTCTTCTGAGAGTGAGGGGAACCAGGTATGTAAGAGTTTGGGCTGAAGGGGGAGGGTTAGAAAGAGAAGCTTGGCGTTGAGGAGGGCTGCTGAGGAGGACAGAGAAGAAGATGGCAAACTGGGCTTGTAGCATGACGGCATTTTGTCCAGAGAACAGAAGAATTTCTGAAGCCTGTCCTCGACCATGGTCACCTCTCACCACGAGGGAGATGTAAACCCAAGGAGCAATGACAAAGCAGAGTTGAATTTTGAATTTTGATCCAGTCACCTCTGGCTTTGGCCCAAACACCATTATGTTTAACCAGTAGATTCTGCTGGGTTTTCTTCAAAGTATTCTCCTCTCCTAAGCTGGTTAGGTCTGAAGAACATCAGACTAGAGCAAGCCTTGACATTCACTCTGTTCACTGGATCCCCATCGAGCCCCTTAACCTAACTTCACTTCAGTCTCTGGGGGCCAGAATGACACACCTGTGAGCACCTGGGGGCCTGAAGCCAGAGAAAGGCAGACAGGCAAGGCAATGCACACCCCTCCCAGGGGCAGCACTGATTTCATTCAGGTGACACTGACAGTAGCACCAGACCTAGGAGCCATCACCTAGGGAAGCAATGGTTTTCAGAGGACTCAGGTCTCTGACTATTTAGCCTTTGGGAAGCAGAAGCGGGAGGGAGGGAAAGAGAGAGACAAAGACTGACCCTGGCCTCCCCGCAGGCCGAGAGTTCCTCTCCCCTCCAGCAGTACCGGAGGGGGGACAGAAGAGAAAGCCACACCCACACTCACTCACTATTAATATTCTACATAGATGATTCCGTTAACTATAAAGAGGTGCCCTCAGGTCATGGTATTTGATCAGCCAGGTCCTGAGAGAGGAGCAAGGAAGCCTGCCTTAGTCACCGTTGGATTGGGAGTGAAGAGCTGGCCTGGCACTTCTCCCACAGGACAGTGAGCATTACACCTACACTCACCGCTGTCCTCTCTCCCTGACAGGATGTGTGGCAGGTTCCTGAGGCGGCTGGTGGTGGAGGAGAGCCGGCACTCCACCCCCGTGGGGCGCCTCCTGCTTCCTGTGCTCCTGGGGTTCCGCCTCGTGCTGCTGGCCGCCAGTGGGACGGGGGTCTACGGCGACGAGCAGAGCGAGTTCGTGTGTCACACGCAGCAGCTGGGCTGCAAGGCCGCCTGCTACGATGCCTTCCATCCTCTCTCCCCGCTGCGCTTCTGGGCCTTCCAGGTCACCCTGGTGGCTGTACCAAGTGCCCTCTACATGGGTTTCACTCTGTATCATGTGATCTGGCACTGGCAGGAATCTGAAAAGGTGAAGAAGGAAGAGGAGACCCTGATCCGCCAAGGGGAGAAAAGCAGAGATGCCTTGGGGCCTGGAAGCCCCAGGGTGCTCTGGGCCTATGTGGCACAGCTGGGGGTGCGACTAGCCCTTGAAGGGGCAGCCTTGGGGGGGCAGTACCATCTGTATGGGTTCAAGATGCCCAGCTCCTTTGCGTGTCGTCGAGAGCCTTGCCTTGGTAGTATAAGCTGTAATCTGTCTCGCCCCTCTGAGAAGACCATCTTCCTGAAGACCATGTTTGGGGTCACCGGGCTCTGTCTCTTGTTCACGCTTTTGGAGCTTGTGCTCCTGGGCCTGGGGAGATGGTGGAAGATCTGGAAGCACAAATCTCCCTCTTCTAATTACTTCCCAACTTCAGAGAGCACCCAAAGACACAAGGAACCGACTGATAACTTCCCAGTGGTAGAAACAAAAGAACGGTTTGGAGAAGCAGGTGAGAGGGGCACTGATGTCCCTCTTTCTACCTGTCCCTGATGTATGGGTCCTGATGATCCCCCATGGCAAGTCCCTCACCCTCTGGGAAGTACAGCTCCCACACGTTACAAAGTAGAAAACCAGGTTCTACGCAGATGTGTCCTAACCACTCATCCCACCCCATCACCCAGCTGCATCCCCATCAACTGGATGGCTCCTTCCAATGAACCAGGACCCAAGTGCTCAGTTGATTGTACCTCCTGCCCTTCCATTTAGGTCTCTTCCCACTTAGGAAAAGTCTCAGCTTCTGCTTGATCCTCTGCTTTGCAGAATTATGAAGACACCTGGCTCACCTCTGAAGGAAACCCTATGACTGGATCTTCGTCCGAACATCCAGTGAGTGGGGTGTTTATCTCCATGGTAAATTAAAGGCTGTTGGAGCATATCCAAGAGCCTTGGGGGGCCACAGTGTCTGAAGCTTTGCCTTGGAGATCTCCTGCTTGTGCCTTCTCACCAGAATTCCCTGGTGTCAGCATCACAATTTTCATGGGCTTGGTTCCAGAGTCAGCCAGCAGAAACCTCCATAAAACCTCCATAAAACCGTGCCTCTCTGTCCTGCACAATAAATATTGACCACTGTTGCTGGCACTCCTGTTGCTGAGGACAATCCTCTTTCCCGTCTCAATGAGTTTACTCCTCTTTCCTGCTGTCCACATTCTCTGCTCCCCCCACCTTTAAAATCTTGTAACCTATAAATGCACCCAGGCCTGCAACATACGTCATATTCAGAAACTCTGGCTTTCCAAGCATATGTAACCCAGGGTCCTTTAATATATAGATTCAATGTATTCAAACACTCAGCCACACTCTTCTGGAAGATTCCTGTGAATTCAGAGTCTTACATACCCTGGACCACTGACAGATCTGATTTCTGCTCAATCCTCATTCTCTGCTTTGTACGTTGCAGTTGCTTCATTGTTTCATATGGGGGGGGGAGGGGCCAAGTCGTTACTTTTTAAACTCATACTTCTCAGTATCACACAGAAAAGACAGCAAGTTTTATTGCTGATTCAGGGCTAACAGTAAGGGACATTTATATCACAGTGGGATTCAGCAGATGATTTAATGCTGAATATCAGGCTTCTCTTCCTTGAGTCTCTCAGTCATTTCTGTCCAAAAGCATCCCAGCCTCCCACCTTTTCTGCAGAAACACTTCCCTTCTCAGTTCTTCCTCACCCTCAAATTCTCAACAAAGAGCAGTTTCCAGGTTTGGTTGTCTCCTCTGAATCTCAAATGATCCCCAAGTAAATTAGGAAGGCTCATTCCTAAGGAAAGATACTTGATTCCCCAAAGACACTTTGGCAACAACTAGCAAAGTAACAGTTTTCTTTCTGCTACACAGTGTTTCATAAAGAATCCTGTATCTAGCATAGCCAGAGCCCAGCCAAGTGACCAAGGACAGAAAAAAAAAAAACAAATGTCATCATTCTGAACTCCTCCTTGATAGTGTCCCTTTTAAAATAGCTTTATCTTTTAATTAATTAATTTTAAATATTTATTTATTTATAGCTGCGTTGGGTCTTCGTTGCTGTGCGCAGGCTTTCTTTAGTTGCGGCGAGCGGGGTCTCCTCTTTGCTGTGGTGCGCGGGCTTCTCATCACGGTGGCTTCTCTTGTTGCGGAGCACGGGCTCTAGGAATGCGGGCTTCAGTAGTTGTGGCCCACGGGCTCTAAAGCACAGGCTCAGTAGTTGTGGCGCATGGGCTTAGTTGCTCCGTGGCATGTGAGATCTTCCCAGACCAGAGCTCGAACCCGTGTCCCCTGCATTGGCAGGCGGATTCTTAACCACTGCGCCACCAGGGAAGTCCCTAAAATAGCTTTATTGACATATGGTTCACACACCCTATAATTCACCCATTAAAAGTATATAATTCAACGGCTTTTAATAAATTTATTTATTTACGGCTGTGCTGGGTCTTTGTTGCTGCACGCGGACTTTCTCTAGTTGTGGCGAGCAGGGGGTACTCTTTGTTGTGCGCGGACTTCTCATTGCAGTGTCTCTTGTTGTGGAGCGCGGGCTCTAGGCACGCGCGCTTCAGTAGTTGTGGCACGCGGGCTCTAGAGCGCAGGCTCTGTAGTTGTGGCACACGGGCTTAGTTGCTCCATGGCATGTGGGATCTTCCCGGGCCAGGGCTCGAACCCATGTCCCCTGCACTGGCAGGTGGATTCTTAACCACTGCGCCACCAGGGAAGCCCTCAATGGCTTTTAGTATAGTCAGAGTTGTGTATCCATTAACACAGTTTTAGAAAATTTTCAGCAATTCAAAAAGAAACCCTATAGTACTTAGCTGTTACCTGCAAATCCCCAAGCCCCCAAACATAAGCAACCACAAATCTACTTTCTGTCTCTACAGATTTTCCTAGGCTGGGCTTTTCATAAAAATGGAATCATACAGTATGTGGTCTTTTGTGACTGGCTTCTTTCACTTAGCATCATGTTATCAAGGTTCATCCATGTTGTAGCATGTATTAGTACCTCATTCCTTTTATGATTATTATTTCATTGTATGGCTATACCACATTTTATTTACTCATTTTTCAGATGGACATTTGGATTGTTTCCACTTTGGGGCTATTATGAATAATGGTGCTACGAACATTCATGTACTAGTTTTTGTTTATGTTTTCAGTTCTCTTGGGTAAATACCTAGGAGTGAAATTGCTGGGGCATATGGTAACACTTTACTAACTTTTTGAGGAACTGCCAACCTTTTTCCCACAGCAGCTATACTATTTACTATTTCACAGTCCCAGCAGCAATGTACAAATGGATTCCAATTTAATCTGCATCCTTGCCAACACTTGGTATTTTGTTTTTATTTTTCTGTTTGATTTTTAAATTCTAGTCATCCTAGTGGGTGAAGTGATATTTCATTATGGTTTTGATTTGCATTTCTCTAATGACTAATGATGTTGAGCATCTTTTCATGTGCTTATTGGCCATTTGTATAGCTTCTTTGGGGAAATGTCTACCCAAATCTTTGTCCATTTTAAAATTGGGTTGTTTGTATTTTTATTGTTGAGTTCTTCATATATTCTGGATACTAGATCCTTATCAGATTTAAGGATCTGATATTCCAAATATTTTCTCCCATTCAGTGGATGGTCTTTCACTTTATTGAGTGTCCTTTGATGCACAAAAGGTTTTAATTTTGATGAAATCCAGTTTATCAATTTTTTCTTTTGTTGCTTATGATTTTGGTGTTATAGTTAAGAAACCATTGCCCAATCCATGACTATGAAGATTAGACCTATGTTTCCTTCTAAAAATTTTATAGTTTTAGCTTTACATTTAGGTCTTTGATTTTGAATTAATTTTTGTGTATGGTATGAGATAAGGGTCCAACTTCATTCTTTTGCATGGAGATACCCAGTTGTCCCAGCACCATTTGCTGAAAAGCCTATTTTCCCTACATATAATGGTTTTGGCACCGTTGTTGAAAATCAATTGCTTGTAGATGTATGGCATTGTTTTTGTACTCTCAATTCGATTCCATTGATCTACATGTCTATCCTTATAGCAGTACCATGTTTTGATTACTGCAGCTTTGTAATAACGTTTGAAATTGGGAAGTGTGAGTACTCCTAGTTTGTTCTTCTTTTTCAAGATTGTTTGGCCAATTGGGATCCCCTGAAATTCCATATGAATAAAATTGTAAATCAGGGAGCCTCAATATTTTCAGTAAAGAAGGATGTTCATTTCAGGAGTATGGCAGGATTGAAGACACAAAGACATTAAGGAGATACAGTTCAGTACAAAGGCAGACATACAGATACATAGACACTCACACCACAGATACTCATGGCAAACATCAGTAACTGATAAGAGCACCTCATTCTGCTTGGTCCATATTTAAGACGCAGATTCTTTCTCTCTCTCTCTCTCTCTTTTTTTTTTTTTTCTCTTTTGGCCGCACCATGTGGCTTGTGAGACATGGGATCTTAGTTCCCCCAACCAGGGGCCAGGGATCGAACCCAGGTCCTCTGCAGTGGTAGCACGGAGTCCTAACCACTGGACTGCCAGGGAATGCCCTCAGATTCCTTCTCAAGATAGTATTCCAATTTACAAGGGAAACGCAGCTATCTGTTGTAAACATTTAAAGACATTCTGTGGAACTTTCACCAAAACCCCAAAATAGTGATCGCAGGAACCCCCTTTCCAAATCATTTAATCATATATTCAGTGACCACTTACAGAGCATATTACAGGAAAGGTGGTATCTGATTTTGGGACACAGGAAGAATTAAAAATTTCTTTCATAAGAAAAGGAATAGAGGAAAGAATAAAAAACCAAGCACCTCAGAAACACAAGCTCAAAAATCCATTGACGAGGAGCAGATAATTCCCTGAAACAGGCAAGCACACTGTTTGTTGAAAACCTCAATGGATGTGCCTTGGGATAGCAAAACGGTTGCCGTCTTCAAGTTGGGTACCAAAAGGCAATGCATCTGTGCTTCTGAATCTTAACTTGAAACACCTGATTTCCTTCCCACCACTCTCCCGGTCCTATCAGGTTTTTCACAATGTCCTCAGAACAGCTACAGCTTCAGCTCCACTCTCCAGGTACTGCTCTCACACCCTGGTGTTGACCTTCTCAGGTAGGACGGTCAGGAACTGCTCCAGCACCAGCAGCTACAGGATCTGCTCCTTCCCAGCATATAGGATGACAGCCGCCCATAGCAGGTCACCCAGAGCTGGCTCAGAGCATCCTTTAGCCCACAGACCTCCTCCGCACTGAACCACCTAAAATACTGGTGGGAAGTCTCAAACCTGGGGAAGACCATCTAACCCTAGATTCTTTCCCCTAACTTAATTATTAGACCCTCTATCTGCACTGGGTGAGTGAGGCCCCTGCTCTAAGAATGGGCTTCCTCTACCTGGTGTGTCTCTTGTGCTGGGGAAAAAAAGAGAGGGAAATCAGAGTGCAGAGTGATCAGACAGCTCCCCACTAGGTCGTGGGGCTAAACACTCCCTTCCCTGGTGGCCTCTTAGAAAACTGGCTCTCCAGTTCGCCTGAATCCTCGAACTCCAGGAGAGTTTGTGGGCTTCGAGTTTGTGGGCTTCGTGTGGGGAGCCAGAAATCCTGCCTTTCTAGAAACTCAACTAGACCTTGGGGTTGGAGGACAAGAACGGCTTCCACTCTTGGAGAATGAGGCTGAAAGAAAAAGGAGAGACTTCAAGAACAGCCAGCCTACCGGGCACGGCGCCTCCTTAACCCCACTCCAGGCCCGGCTGCACACATGCGCCCCGGTTTTCTGGCCCTTCTGCCGCTAGGCTGCTGCCCGCCTGGAACGCCCTTCTGGGCAGCAGCTCGCCTAGGACTCCAGACCCTAAATCTTCCGGAGTGGACGGCGAACATTGACCTCACCCCGCAAACCTGAAGGCTAGACCAAGTTAATTAGCGCCTCCCCGTTTTGCTCCACCAGCAGCTGCTGCAGCTGCGCGATCGTCGCATTCCGGCGCGTCCCCCGAACTACGGGCTCCTCGAGGCCTCTCTAGGCTTCTTGGGGAACTTCCGCATCTCTACTGTTCGTCCAGTTGCAGCCCGCAGTCCCGTCACGCCTAGCGCGCAGTCCTCGCGAGGAAACCCGGAGGTTCGCGGGGTCGGCGCCCTCAGCACGCGTGGGAAAGGGCCGCCGTCCGGCCCCGCTGGGTGTCGAACCCCGGAAGAGGCTGCACTTTTCCCTCCCGCCGGAGGCGGCGGCCGCGGTTCCGAAGACCACCTCCCGCAGCCTGCAGACCTCTCATCCAACCACGACTCCGGCTCTGGGGCCGAGGAGCAGCATGGAGGCCGAGGACTTCCAGGAGGAGCTGACCTGCTCCATCTGCCTGGACTATTTCGAGGACCCGGTGTCCATCGAGTGCGGCCACAACTTCTGCCGCGGCTGCCTGCGCCGCAGCTGGGCGCCGAGCGGCAGCCCGGTCCCCTGCCCCGAGTGCCGGCAGCCGTCGGCGCCCGCTGCGATGCGGCCCAACTGGGCCCTGGCCCGGCTGACGGAGAGGATGCGGCGCCGGCGCCTGGGCCCCGTGCCCCACGGCCTGTGCGGCCGCCATTGGGAGCCGCTGCGGCTCTTCTGCGAGGACGATCAGCGGCTCGTGTGCTTGGTGTGCAGGGAGTCCCAGGAGCACCAGGCCCACACCATGGCCCCCGTGGACGAGGCCTTCGCGAGCTACCGGGTGAGCCGGCCCTTATGGGGCTGCCGGTATTGTCTGGGAACGTTTACTGTTCACGTTGGAATCATGAACCCCCACCAGGCTCAGAAAAGTTAAGCGACTCACGGATCTCAGAGCTGGAGTTAAAACTGGGATTGGGAGGGCCGGTGCAAGGTTCAGTCATCACTGCAGAATTTTCAAGGGACTGGCTTCCGGGAGCTCCTAGTTTAAGACGGTTATCCTGAGAGGTTATACACCAGTGCTGTCCAATAGAAACAAAAATACGAGCCACATATGTTATTAAATTTTTTTCTAGTGGTAAAAGGAAACAGATGATGTTAATTTTAATAATTTATTTAACCCCATTATCGAAAATATCATTCAACATTGATTTTTTTTCTTAAAGCTCATTCTGTTTCCTCTTTATTGTGAAAATGAAACAAAAGATAATCGGGAAATGGAGAACTCGGGTTTTTCTTACAGCTGTTCTCTGACTTGGATGGGCACAGATAGTGTGATTTCACATACATATACATTTGGAGTATAGTTGCTTTACAATGTTGTGTTAGGTTCTGCTGTACAGCAAAGTGAATCAGCTATACGGATACATCTGTCCCCTCTTTTTTGGATTTCTTTCCTATTTAGGTCACTACAGAGCACCGAGTAGAGTTCCCTGTGCTATACAGTAGGTTCTCATTAGTTATCTATTTTATACATAGTAGTGTATATATGTCAGTTGCAATCTCTCAGTTCATCCCACCGCCCTCCCCCCTTGGTATCCATACGTTTGTTCTCTACGTCTGTGCCTCTATTTCTGCTTTGAAAATAAGTTCATCTATACTATTTTTCTAGATTCCACATATATGCAATAATATACGATATTTATTTTTTTTCTTTCTGACTTACTTCACTCTGTATGTCAGTCTCTAGGTCCATCCATGCCTCTGCAAATGGCACAATTTCGTTCCTTTTTATGGCTGAGTAATAGTCCATTGTACATATGTACCACATCTTCTTTATCCATTCCTCTGTTGATGGACATTTAGGTTGCTTCCATGCTCTGGCTGTTGTAAATAGTGCTGCAACGAACATTCATTCAACATTGATTGATATAAAAAATTATCAATGAGAAATTTTACCTTTTTTTTCATGATAGGTCTTTGAAATCTGTGTACTTTACATTTACACACATCAGTTCGGACTATCCACATTTCAGGAGCTCACATGGCTAATGGATGCTGTATTGGACAGTACGGGTTTATACCTACAGATGTCATAGACAACTAATGATTTGGGAAAAACCTGGCTTGTAGGGATGAGTCTGGATTTTACTAGCTTCCTTCGTCAATTGGGAAAATCACTTAATGTTTGAATTTGGAGATTATCTATTCTGCCTTATCTTAGAGTTAAGAAGCTTCAGTCAAATAAATCGGTTTATCATACTCTGGTCCAGCCACACTGGCCTTCTTGCTTTTGTTTCAAGCCTGTTCACTCTCTACTCATACCTTCCATCCTTTAGATCCTTTTAGACTTTAGCTTGAAGACCTTCCTTGATCATCCTTTCCAGAGTAGCCCCACCCCCTTCCATTACTGACGGTGTCACTCCGGTGGTCTCCATCTGAATTGGTATCTAGTAAGTACTTGCTGAAAACACGAATTCAATGATACAAGTTAAAGTGTTTTGTAAACTGTGAAATGCTGTACAGTTTTATCAGCTGACTACAAACAGGAAACAGATGCAAAGTTAGACAAGAAAGTGTACATTCATTTTTTTATTCAGTAACCTTTATCGGTGCTTCCTGTATGCTAGTCGTCGTTCTAGAATCTGGACGTAAATGGATGAGAAGGACATGGGCCTTGTCTTGTATGGGGCGTAAGCATGTAGTCCTGTAATTTCAGTGTGTGTGAGAGTTATTAACGTTTGTACCAACACACAGAAGGTCTGAGGTTAGAGTGATCAGACAGGAGTGAGGATCGCCTTCACAGAGGAGTGGAACATGAGTCCACTCTTGACGGATGAGTACAGCAAGGTGGGGGGGGAGGATATTCTGGCCAAGGGAACAGCATATTCAATAGTGTGGCAACGTGGAATAGCATGTGATAAATAAGAAGACCAGAGGTCGCTCTGTGCTTCAGGAGGGTAGCGCGTGGCAGGGAGGATAGTGGGAGTTGAGGCTGAAGACAGAGGCAGGGTCCATGTTGTGGAGGATCTTGTTGACCATACTGAGAAGACCGAGCTTTCTCTTCCAGGGAATGGGGATCATTGAAGGATTTTAAGGCAGGAGATGACACGATCAGTTCTTTTGTTTTAGAAAGTTCATTGTGGCATCCACGGGGATGAATGGAGAAGACCAGTTGGGCTGCTGTTGCACTACTTCGAGCAGGAGGTAGTAAGGGCCTGAATGAGTGCAGGGCAGGGGAGATGGAGAAGAGGAGGGCATGGAGTTATGATGAGCTGGAGCTGCATGACATTGTAACTAATTGGAGCTGATGGGTCGGGGAGAGAGAGGAGTCTAGGACGGCAGTCTGGGTATCTGGTGCTCATTTGGGACACGTTGAGAGTAAAGTAACTGTGACAGGACGTCCAAGGAAGAGGGACAGGAGGCAGGGGGCATAGGAAGCTAGAAACACAGTATTTTAGATTAGAATCATCAGCTTACCCTTGAAGTCATGGAAGAAGTAAGCTGATTAGATTTTCCTGGAGAGACCACATAAAGGGTAAAAAAAAAAAAGAGGGAAATGAAGAGAAGCTCGGGAAACACCAATGCTTAGTAGCCAGCAAAAGAAATTGGAAGGACCCATCAGAGAAATGGAAGAGAAAATACATGGGACTTCCCTGGAGGTCCAGTGGTTAAGACTCCGCGCTTCCACTGAAGGGGGCGTGGGTTCGATCTCTGGTCTGGGAACTAAGATCCCTCATGCTACACTGCACGGCTGAAAAAAATCCAAAAAAAAAACCCCCCAAAAAAAATTTATGGGGGAGGGCTGAGGCAAGTGTAAGTGGTTAGGTATGAAAGGAGAAAATAACCCTTAAAGCTTCAACCTTTGGCAATAATCATAATATTAACGATAGCTATCAGGTGTTGATTACTTATGCATCACTGACAGTTCTAAGCATTTTTCGTATGGTAATTTTAAATTTCCATAGCAGCCCTGTTGGATGGATTCTGTTATCCCCATTTTGTAGATGAGGCAGCTGAGGCCCAGAGATGTGAGACCACTTACCCAAGGTCACAGAAGCTAGGAAGTGGCTAAGCTTCGACTGAGGTCCTCTAATTCCTAGTCCATATCATTTTTCACTCTGCTACAGCTAATCTAGCTGAGAAAACTAATCGGAAGAGGTGGGATTTCAGGATTAAACAAAAACGGGCCAACAGGGAGTGGGTGAGGGTAAGGCTGGGGAGAGTTGAATGTCATGAGGTTGACTGGCCAGGTGTTCCGGAGTCAGGTCATTAGGCACAATTGCCCGTTGTCTGTCCTTTTCTGCACCCTCCTCTGCTTCATTGCTGCTCAGTTTATCCATCTCCACCCCACCCCAAGTTAGCTAGAAAAACATTAAGTTGCTCTTGGGTAGAACAATTCTGTTTCCACCATCCCATTCCAAGCACATACTCAGGTGGGTGCACTGTGACTTAAAAGTTTGGAGTTCCCTAAATCCATGGAAAATATCCCCCATCCTATGCCCACACCTGAGCCCTGCAGACAGTGTGCTAGATGCTTTCTCTGAGGATCTGAGCCCCTGAGTACTGCATCCAGGAAACCTGCTTTGATGAATTCCTAGCCCACTCTGCTCACCCTCTTGGGCCACACCAGTGACTCAGGATACACCTGGGAGCACTTTTAAGCAATACTGCCCCCCAACCCCCACGAGTGTTTGATTCAGTTGATGGGGCCCTTGGCATCAGCATTGTTTAAAAATTCACTAGGTGATTCTAGTGTACAGATAGGATAGAGAACCATGGACCTACATCTTAGTATCTTCACAGAGGGAATCTCAAAAAAATCTTTCAGAGCACAAGTTGTCTTTAATGGAGTCATTGGTGGTTGGGGAGAAAAAGAGAACAGAGAAAGAGAACAGCGTCCTAAGCTTCAGGGAGCAAACTCTTTGCCTGGAAAAGGCTTCCAGGCACAGCTCTTCTTTCCCTCAAGCCAGTGTTTAGTCTGTGACTCTGGGAGCTAATCCCTTCATTGCTATTAACTCATTTAACAGATACTCAGTATTTCTTGAACCACCCGTTTTGTGTCACTTGCTGTACTACAGTACCAGACTCAGCACTGGGCAAACAGTGGTGAAAAGACCATGGGGCTTACAGTCTGGCTGGGGTGGGGGTGAGAGGCACACCGTGGACAATTAAATGACCACAGATGGTGATATGTGCTGTGAAAGAAAGATAGTGCCGTGCCAGAGAAGTGACATGGGCTTTAATAAGGGAACACGGTAGCCTCCTCTGAGGAGATGACATTTCAGTTGAGACTTGATGGATGAGGAATCAGCCATCTGAGGAACTGTGGGAAGAACATCCCAGGCAGTGGATAGCAAATTCAAAGACCCTGAGGCTGGGAAGAGCAGGACCTATCTAAGGAACTGAAAGATCTATGCACCTGGAGCATCACGAGCAAGGGGGAAAGCAGCACGAGATGAGTTGGGAGATGCAGACAAGAGTGGGGTTATGTCGGACCACAAGGTGTTTGAATTTTCTTAGTGATGCAGGAAGCCAATAGAGAATCTTAAGCAGGGGACTGACATGATCCGACTGGTCTTTAGAAGATTATGCTGGCTTCTCTGTGGACATTGGATAAGAGAAGGACAAGACTGGAAGTAGGGAGCCCAGTCATGAGGTTATTGTAGTTGTGCAGACAAGAGGTGGCTTGAACTAGGAGGTGGCTGGGGACGGCAGATAGGCAGATTTGATATGTATTTTGGAGGTAGACCTCCCTGCTTGGATTGGATACAGAGGTTACAGTGACTGAAATTCACAGAACCTAAGTGCTGGGATCGTTTTAAGAAAAGACCATCTAGTCTAGTTGTCTTCATCTTCTAGGTAAGGGAGCTGTGGCCCAGGAAATGTGTGAGGCTGACTTGACCACAGATCCATAGCTAGTTTGTGAAGGCCTAGACTGAAACTCAGACCTGATTTGAAGTTTCATGTCGTTTGAACTACATGATCACAAGTCAGCAAATGTCTTCATTCTATAAATGTCTGCTCTTTTATTATAGTTTTATATACACACAATTGTCTGATGTTAAATGAAGAGAGTGATTTTTAAACTTTGGTACGTCTACCCAACTTTGAAATGCTTGTGTTGCCGTCCTGCCACCTCGTGGCAGTTTCTGTTATTGCAGGGAAGAAGTTTTCTAATCCCAGAACGTTACCAAGTTTACTCAGGGGACCACTTTAAGAGCCCAACTGTGGCAAGATACAAAAAAGCTTAGGTAATGAAACAGGAAAATTCATACATAGTGAAAATTGTTAAGGGCTTTTAAAAACTGAAAAGTTCTATTTCAAATATATTTATGTTTATTAGCAAACAAAAGTGAAAGCTTAAAAAAAAATCTTGGTCACATTCAAAGGAGATATTTATCTCATGACAGCCTTCACACGTACATCAGATTTGACAGTGATTTGTGCATGTCTCTAACCTGTCTGCCTCTGTCTCTAAGGTCATCCCTGAGATTCTGCTGTTAGGTGCTTCCCCTCTGCAGCCTACTGTGTTCCTTCTGATCGACTCAATTTTTTTAATAGCTTATTTGGGTTTTTCTAATTATAAAAAGAATATGTGCCTCTTGTAGAAATTCAAACAAAACAGAGATTTATAAAATTTCTAGTCCTCCCCCTCCAACTTTCAAGCCATTCCTATTCCCCAGAGATAAACAGTGTTAATAATACTTAGGTATATACCCTTCCAGATTTTCCCTCTGTTCAGATACAAACGCACACACTTGCACAGACACATGTATATTTGTTCTTTTCAAAACAGAATTATATAGAGAGCTACCTGAAATTGATGTAGAGTATCAATATACCATAATTTAATGATTCCACATTGATGGGTAGTGAATAATGCTGCAGTTAACTTTCCTATACATATTACTTTTGCTAATGTTTTGTTGGATATTATTAGAAATAGGATTATGCATATTTTCAATTTTGTTAAATCCTGCCAGTTGCTCTTCAAAAAGATGGGACCCTTACTCTCCTACTATTATGGTGCCAGAAGCCTTTTCCCTTGCCAGGACTAGGCATTTATGAATCTTCTAACAATTTAAAATTTTTGTCTATTTAATAGGCATACTCTATATTGTGTTATGACGATTTTAGACCAGAATAATCCTTATGCATTAGCCTGTAGTCATCTTCAGCATTTTCTCAATCTCATCCCTTGAATTAGGTGACTTTTAGCTCTTGAACAAGGAAGATGCTGGGGGAGTTAATTTCTTACTTATGCGTGTTTCTGCTGACAGGAAAAACTTCTTAAGACTCAGCGTAGTCTGACAGCCAAGATGAAGAAAGCCATGCATTTACAGGACATGGAAGTGAAGAATGCTGCAGAGTGGAAGGTAAGAGCAGAAGTTGGTTGGGTATTTCTTGCCCTTGAGTCCTTTCAGTCTGAGGCTGCTCAAGGGCTTTCACTGGGAAGAGCTTGTGGACCTCATCAGTTGTTCAGCCCCTTTCAGATAAGGTGATAGAACAGGAAGAATCTATCTCTACTGACCTGTGTCTTTGGGCAACATGAGTTCCACACACTTCATCCTCATATCTCAAGGGTAGTGTCCCTTTCCTTCCTGCTTTCTCCCTAGGTTGGCTTCCTACATTGGAGTTGATTCGGGTCTGTGGCACTGTGGAAAGCAAATGGAGTTTGCTTCCAGAGATGCTAGTCTAGTTGACGTGGGCGCACATATGCACGTCTAAGATTTAACATAACGGTAGGTGATCTGAGGGCTAAATTAAATAATAGATGTGCAAGTGCATTTTAGTTTAAAAAGTATACGAACAAGGCATTGCTATCATAGCAGAGACTCAGATGTTACAAAGAATGAATTAATACTATATAGACTAGTACAAAGATATCAAGTAGGTGTAAAGAAAGGAGTAGGGGAAATTTGTAGGGGCTGGGCAGGAACTTTTCTGGAGGAGGTGATTTGAAAGGAAGGATCATGGATTGTTAGGGAGTCATGTGCAGGGAATTTAGGAGGAAGGACCAGGCAGAACAAGGACTGAGCCAGTCTCCTGTGGCTATAGGAGAAGATGAAGAATAAGCGAACGAGAGTCAGTGCGGAGTTTGCAAAGCTGCATGTCTTCCTGGCTGAAGAAGAGCAATTGTTTCTTAAGAGACTGAGCCAAGAAGAAGAAGAGACAAAAAAGAAACAGAATGAGAACACATTAAGGCTCAATCAAATGATCACTTCCATGAAGAAGCTCATCTTTGAGGTGGGGGAGAAGAGCCAGAGCTCCACCCTGGAGCTGCTCCAGGTGAGACCGGCAGGGAAGGGTGCAGTCTCTGTCTTTACAGAGTTGTTAGTTAACATCCCTAACTGAACTCTCTCTTGCCTTTAGAACTGAATGTCCTTCCTGGTGAGTGGGTTTAGTAGAAGACATATTTTCTCTGTGTTGCTGTTGTGTTATTATTTTTATTCATTTATTTTTGCGGTACGCGGGCCTCTCACTGTTGTGGCCTCTCCCATTGCGGAGCACAGGCTCCGGACGCGCAGGCTCAGTGGCCATGGCTCACGGGCCCAGCCGCTCCACGACATGTGGGATCTTCCTGGACCGGGGCACGAACCCGTGTCCCCTGCATTGGCAGGCAGACTCTCAACCACTGCACCACCAGGGAAGCCCCTTATTATTTTTATTATACAATTAAAGAGTCAAAGATTCACCTTTCAAAGGAAATTAATGTGAAATTTAGGTCTGATGAGCTCAGGTAATATGAGATACTTAGATTTCAAGAATTGTCTAGAACTTTTACAACTTGACTGAGCAGTGAAGTTCCAATTGCATATCCAAATATATACTATAGCAGAATCTTTGAAATAACACATTTCTTTTGTATATGGATTCTTTCATTTAGTGTAATGTTTTTGAGGTTCATTCATGTTGTATATTAGTATTGTATTTGCATCCCTTTTTTAAATTCCAGAATAGTATTGCATTGTAGAATATACCATATTTTGTATATCTGTTCACCAGTTGATGGACATTTGGGTTGTTTCCACCTTTTGGTTATTAGGAAGGATGCTGCTTTAACACTTGTCTATCATTCTTTGTGTGGACATATGTTTTCATTTCTCTTGGGTAAGTAATAGGCACAGAATTGCTAGGCTGTATGCTATATTTATATTTAACTTTTAAAGAAACTGCCTTTTTCCAAACTACCTTTTTCCATTTTATATTCTCACCACATCCTCACTAACATTTGTCTGTGATTGATGAAAGAGTGTAGACGGAGAAGTAGGCAAAAAGCCAGGAAAGAGCTAATGTCATAGTGCCAAAGGAGAAAGAGGAGGGCTTCAAGGAAAGGATTGGTCAACATTGTTAAATAGTTCAGAGGGGTCACATGAAACAAAGACTACGTTGTGTTAATGCATTGGGTTTGACAGCATGAGAGCATATGTGACATTAATAAAAGCAACTAACAGAAAAATACCTGCTCACAAAGTTGAGTAAAAGATCTCTAGGGGAAGGTACATAACTTATTTCTTTCTTCTCTTCACAGAATCCAAAAGATGTGTTGACCAGGTACAAACTCTTGCCTTCTTATGGGGGCTTGAGTAGAATGGTAAAGATACAGGCCAAGCAGAGGGGAAATGAGGCCTGGGCTCCATAGATCAGTGTGGACATTGACGTGAGGGGGTTGTCGGGGAGGAGTTCCACTGTTCACTTTTGCCAGGAGGAATGGGAGAGAAGTAGTCTGACCTCTGGGATTTGAACCTTCAGTTGGGAGTTGGGGGTCTTGGGTGTCCTAGTTGTCTCCTAAGCAGAGCAGCCTTCTGCACTTCTCTTAGGTGTGAGAACCAGGATGTGAACTATTCCTTTGAAGTTCTAAAGGTGAAGACTGTGTGCCGGCTACCACTGATGAAGGAAATGCTGAAGCGATTCCAAGGTGAGCAGAATTTCTGGAAGTTGGAGCTCAGAGAATGAACAAGAGAAGTCTGGAAAGGAAAGAGAAAACAAAGCATGCAGCTGACAGGAGGGTCAGGAAAATGGTAATAAGTACTTAGGAATAAATGGATATATGCTTCATTCAAGAAACATCCATTAAACACATACTGTGTGTTATAAGGTACTAGTGATACAAAAAGAAAAAGACCTATTTGCTTACAAATTGGAGAGACAGACACATATCACTTTACTGTAATACAGTGGGATCCAGTGGTATGGTATGAAATGGTATGAATAAAATACTGCAAAACTACAGAGGAAGACCACTGTTGGGGGTGAAGTGGGAAAGTTTTCACAGCAGAGGTGATGACAGTTGTTTGGGAATTTGAAGGATGAGTAGCAGTTTGCCAAGTGGAAAATGAGGGAATCCTCTTCCAGGCAGAGGCGGCAGCATGAGCTAAGGTGTGGAGAAAATCGAGGAGAGGGTATCTGATGTGACTGAACCATAAAGTGCATATGGGGAAAGGCAGGAACTGAGTTTGAGAAGATGAGTGTAGGAAAGACTGAAGATAAACTTATTAGATCTCCAGGGAAGTACCAAGGCATGTATGTGATGTAAAGGTATGCACTCAATTCTCATGTGCATGTACCTGATTAAGAATCATGGTGTGGGGCTTCCCTGGTGGTGCAGTGGTTGGGGGTCCGCCTGCCGATGCAGGGGACACGGGTTTGTGCCCCGGTCCGGGAGGATCCCACATGCCGCGGAGCAGCTGGGCCCGTGAGCCATGGCCGCTGGGCCTGCGCATCCAGAGCCTGTGCTCCGCAATGGGAGAGGCCGCAGCAGTGAGAGGCCTGCATGCAGGAAAAAAAAAAAAAAAGAATCATGGTGTGGATGTCTACTTCCAGCTAAAATGCAGTAACAGGGACTGGATTTACTCCTGAAACTTAGTTGAGCAAAAAAAAACCCAAAACAGACAATACATAAAACAACAGTTTTTAAAACACTGGACCTTAGGCAGTGAAGGACAGTGATTCATGGGAAATGTGAAACAAATGAGGTGCACTCTATGATGGCCCCAGCCTACAGCCTTGAGAGAGTTTCCAGGCCACCTCAGGGAGGGTAACAGAGGTGGAGCCAGGTGGACTTCCTGAGTTGAGGAGTGGAGCTGAGAGTCCAGGGAGAACAAAGCAGCGAGAGTTTACAGAGCACTGGACAGAGTACTGGAGAGGAGAGAGCTGGACAGAGAGAGAACCCAGATGATCTACAGAGACACGCCGTGAACATTCAGCAGAATGCTGATCAGTACATGCTTGTGAAGAACTAACCGAGTTTGAGGAAGGAAATTTCCAAAATGAGTAGAAGAAACAGTTCCTGGTGCTCACACAGGGCCAGGAACAATGCCTGTTCCTACCAGCCTCTGGAAAACTCTTAATTCGTGGGGCACTGGGTAGAGTACTCAGGAAAATCTTGCCTCATTAGTGGGAAATAATTAACCCTACACTGAGCACTGCTTTGGACCCACTTTACAAATCATGAAATAAGACCCAAAAGGATGAAATTATTTCCAAGTAACTGCATCCCAGGACAAAGCTCAACAAGATGGATAGGAATTTTAAAAAATGAGTACCCAACAATGTAAAACCACAATGCCTGGCATCCAATCAAAGATTACTAGGCAGGCAAAAAGATAGGAAAACATGACCCATGGTGAGGAGAATAATCAATTGAAACTGATCCAGGATTTACCTGGACGCTAGAATAAGCATAGAAGAACATTAATACAGTTATTGTAACTATTTTGTAAAGAGGCATATGGGGACATGAAAGATATAAAAAAATCCCAGACAGACTTCTAGAGATGAAAACTACTGTAACTGAGATGAAGAACAAGCTGGTTGGGGTTAATGTGTCATTGCAAAAGAAAAGCTTAGTGAGCTTGAAAAGATAGAGCAGTGGAAACTAGGCAAAATGAAACACACAGAGAAAAAAACTTAAAAAATGAAAATAGCATCAGTGAGCTGTGGGTCATTTTCATGCAGCCTTATGTCTGGTCATTGGTACCTCTCAGGGAGAGGAGTGGGATGGGGATGAGACAGAAAAAACATTTGAAGAAATAATGACCGACAACTTCCCAAAGTTGATGAAAACTATAAGTACACAGATCCAAGAAACTCAGCAAATCCTAAGCATGATGAAAACTACACCAAAACCAGTGATAAAGAGAAAATTTTAAATGCAACAAGTTAAAAAGGACATGTTACAGTGGAACAAAGATAAAGATGACATCACATTACTCATTGAAAGCAATGCAAGTGAACAAAATCTTTAAAGGACTGAAAGAAAATAACTGTTAACCCAGACTTTTATTCCTGGCAAAAATACCCTTCAAAAACAAGGTGAAACAAAGATGTTTGCTGATATCCAGAAACATAAAGAGTTTATCAGACCAACACTGCAAGAAATGTTAGAGGAAGTCCTTTAAGCAGAAGGAAAATGATACCAGATGGAAGTCAGATCTACACAAAGGAGTAAAACATCTTCTGAAATGGTAATGACGTAAAGAAATATGTACTTCTGTCATTACTTAAATCTCATTAAAAGGTAATAGGGATGGTTAATTTATATGTTAATTTGACTGGGGCACAAGGTGCCCAGATACTTGGTGAAACATTGTTTTGGGTGTTGCTGTGACAGTAAGAGTGTTTTGGGATGAGATTAATATTTAAATCAGGAAACTTGAGTAAAGCAGATTGCTCTCCATAATGCTGGTGGGCCTAATCTAATCAGTTGCAGGCCTGAATAGAACAAAAGCCTGACTTTTCACCCTGAACAAGAGGGAATTCTACAGCAGACTGCCTTAGGACTCCATCTGCGGCTTTGGTTCTTCCTGCCTTGTGGCCTTTGAACTGGAACATCAATTTTCCCTGGGTCGTGAGCCTTCTGTCACACACAGTGGATTTGGACTTGCCAGTCACCATAATCACATGAAACAATTCCTTATAATCTCTTTCTCTATACACGTACATCTTACTGGTTCTATTTCTCTGGAGAACCCTGACAAATACAGTAATTGACTGTTTAAACAGACAGAAAATAACATATTGTAGAGTTTATAACATTTACAAGTAAAATGCGCAACAATAATAGCATGAATGTTGGGAGGGGAGAAATAGAAGTATACCATTATATAGTTCTTTTTTTTTAAGTATTTATTTATTTGGCTGCGTCGGGTCTTAGTTGCGGCATGCAGGATCTTTCGCTGTGGCGTGCAGGCTCTTCATTGAGGCGAGCGGGCTTCTCTCTAGTTGTGGTGCGTGGGCTCTAGAGCACGTGGGCTCAGTAGTTGTGGTGCGTGGGCTTAGTTGCCCTGCGGCATGTGGGATCTTAGTTCCCCGACCAGGGATTGAACCCATGTTCCCTGCATTGGAAGGCAGATTCTTAACCACTGGACCACCAGGGAAGTCCCTATTATACAATTCTTATATGTGAAGTGGTATAATATCTCTTGAAGGTAGGCTGTTAAGTTAAAGATGTATATTATAAACCTTATGGCAATCACTAAAATAAAAGAGTTGTAACTAATAAGTCAACAAAGGAGATGAAGTGGAATCATAAGAATACTTGGTTAATCAGAAAGAAGGCAAAAAAGAAGAAAAAAGAATAGGACAAATAGAAAACATAACAAGATGATAGACACAAACCTAATCATATTAATAATCATATTAAGTATAAGTGGTCCTAATCAAAAGGGAGAGAATGGTTGGATTGGATAAAAAAAGCAAGACCGAACGATACGCTGCAAGAAACGCACATTAAATATAAAGACCCATATATATTAAAAGTAAAACAATGGAAAAAGCTATACCATGCTAACATTAGTCAAAAGAAATCTGGAATGGTTATATTAATATCAAGATTTCAGAGCAAGGAATATTACCAGAGATAAAGTCAAGTCCTAATGATTAAGGAGTCAGTTTATCAGGAGGACATAACAGTTCTAAACATTTATACACCTAATAACAGAGCTTCAAAATATATTAAGCAAAAATTAATAGAGCTGCAAGGATAAACAGACAAATCCACAATTATAGCTGGAATTTTCAGTACCTTTAAAAAATAATTTTTAGAACAAGTAGGCAGAAAATCAGTAAGGATATAGTAGACTGAATAACACTATCAATTTGAATAGCAGTATCAACCAACTTGACCACCCTGTTATTTATAGAATACTGCCCCAAACAAAAACAGAATACATATTCTTTTTGAGTGTACATGAAACATTTTCTAGGGTAGAACAGGGTGGGCCATAAGACATATCTCAGTATTCAGAAGGATTCAAGCCATACAAAGTGTGTTCTTTGACCGCAATGCATTTGATTTAGAAAAAATCCTTGGAAGTTCCCCAAATGTTAGGAAACTAAATGACACACTTCTCAATAACCCGTGAATTAAAGGTGAAATCAAAAGGGAAGTAGAATGTGTTGATACTTTGAACTGAATGAAAAGGAAAACACAACATTTCAGAATTTGTGGGATACAGCTAAAGCGACACTTACAGGGAAATGTATAGCACTAATCACCTATATTATAAAAGAAGAAAGTCCTTAAATCAGTGACATCAGTATCTACCTTAAGACACTAGAAAAAGAAGAGCAAATAAAGCCCCCCCAAAACAGAAGAATGGAAATAATAAAAATCAGAGCATAAATCATTGCAATAGAATACAGAAAACAAAAGAAATATTAGTGGAACCAAAAGCTCTTTCTTTGAGAATATCAATTTTATTGATATACTTTAAGCAGAATGACGAGATACATCACTAGTATTAAGAATGAGAGGGCTTCCCTGGTGGCGCAGTGGTTGAGAGTCCACCTGCCGATGCAGGGGACGCGGGTTTGTGCCCCGGTCCGGGAAGATCCCACATGCTGCAGAGCGGCTGGGCCCGTGAGCCATGGCTGCTGAACCTGTGCGCCCGGAGCCTGTGCTCCGCAATGGGAGAGGCCGCAACAGTGAGAGGCCCGCATACCGCAAAAAAAAAAAAAAAAAAGAAAAAGAAAACTATTTGATCACCTAGTAGTTGCAGAAAAAGTCCTTGTCAAAATCTAACACTCAGGACTTGAGGACACGGGGAGGGGGAAGGGTAAGCTGGGATGAAGTGAGGGAGTGGCATTGACATATATACTCTACCAAACATAAAATAGATAGCTAGTGGGAAGCAGCCGCATAGCACAGGGAGATCAGCTCAGTGCTTTGTGACCACCTAGAGGGGTGGGAGGGAGACGCTAGAGGGAGGGGATATGGGGACATATGTGTACATATAGCTGATTCACTTTGTTATACAGCAGCAACTAACACAACATTGTAAAGCAGTTATACTCCAATGATGATGCTAAATTTAAAAAATCTAACATTTCTGATTAAAAAAACAAAACAAAACACAACTCTCAGCAAACTAAAGAGACATGGAGAGTCTGGGAGGGAAGAGAAGTTGGAGGCAGGCCAGGGAGGAAGTTATAGACACAGTGAAAGATGCTGAAGGTCCGAATGAAGACAATGGCGATGGGAAAGGAGAGGAAGAAAAGAACCTGAGTGATATTTCAGAGGCAGAATTGATACGACTTGGTGATTAATTAGCCACCGAGGGTCAGAGGGAAAGAAGAATCAAATAACCTTAAGATTTCCAAGTGTGAGTGTTTGGGTGGAGCTAATATTCTTAGACCTTAGAGAACATAGAAAACAAGAAGTCTGCATGTGAGGGAGGATTAGTCTCAAGAGAGTGGAAGGGGACTTGGGATGCTCTGAATTCGGTTTTGAGTTACCTGCTGGGGGCTTGCAGAGATGCCCAGTGAACAGCTGGAATCAGTAAAGAGATACCTTGTTAATGATGACATCTGTGTGTTCCTGTACAAAGAACCAGCCAGTCGACAGCTTTGGTTCTGGTCCTGATTCAACAAGTCAGTATTTGTTACTGTTTCTCCTAATTTTATGCTGATGGTGAAGACTTGGGGCCATGAAATAATGGGCTCCCCATTTTCTAGGTCATAGTCTTTTAAAGCAGAAGAGGAATGAAGATTTCAGGTTACTCATACATACTATGGCCTGTTAGGCGCAGCTGAGGATCAGTTGAAGGACAATGAGTCGTCTTCTCCCTAACAGTATGTGATAGGGAAGAAGGATGGCACTGAAGCTGGAGCAGACGGGCATTTCTGGAGGAGGGTTGGTGGTAAGCTCTTGCATTATTGATCTCAGCTCTCATTTTCTCTGCAGTGGCTGTAAATCTAGCTGAGGACACTGCTTATCCCAAACTTGTCTTCTCCGAGGAAGGGAGATATGTGAAAAATGGAGCATCAGCCAGTTCTTGGCCACTATTTTCTACAGCGTGGAGCTACTTTACTGGATGGAGGAATCCTCAGAGGACCACAGAGTTTGTGGAGAGATTTCAGCACTTACCCTGCGTTTTGGGAAAAAACGTTTTCACCTCAGGGAAACATTACTGGGAAGTTGAGCACCAAGGTAGCCTGGAGGTTGCTGTGGGGTTGTGTCGGGAGGACATCATGGGGATTACTGGTGGTTCAACAATGTCCCCCCGCATGGGAATCTGGGCTCTTTGTTGGAGTTCTGCTGGCTATTGGCCCCTGACAGGCATCTCTGTGAGGCCTACCAAGCTAGAGCCAGCTCTTCACCGGGTGGGAGTTTTCCTAGATCACAGGGCTGGGGAAATCTCATTCTACAGTGCTGTGGATGGAGAGCACCTATACACTTTTTCCTGTCCTTCCATCTCACGTCTCCGGCCGTTTTTTTGGTTGAGTCCATTAGCATCTTTAGTCATCCCACCAGCGACTGGTGGGAAATGAGGCTGTTCTTCTCTTGCCCAAGAATCTTTGCCTTGTACCCCAGCCCAGGGACATACATCCCTTGGCCCTCATCTTTGACTTCATATATAAATCCATCCTGGGTGGTCCCTCAATTCTGTCCATTCAGATTCCAACTTCACTTTTGTTCAGCGCCCCCTGGACATCATGTGCGTAGACAGATGTGGAAGACCCTGCTGCGTATCTTTCCAGTGGCCACTTGGCCTACTTTTTCTCCTCTTCTGGTTCTTCCTAATTGAACTGTTCAGGATGTGCCCTCCACATGCTTCAGGGAGACAGGCCCATAGGAGGGAATTCTGGCCAGTGAGGTGGGGTGAGAAATTCTCCAAGGTGCCTCTGAGGAAAGTTTTTTAGCTTTTAGAAAGAGATGTTTGGGAAGACACAGCCCCTCTCCTGATGTTAGTAGGTATACTGGAACCGAGGGCAGCACAATAACTGTGGAAAAAGGAGGAGAAATGTGGTCTTTGTTGGCATCATGAAATGGTCGGAATTTCCCTAATCCCAAATTTCTTGTTATATGAGATTATTGCTGCTTTATTGTATAAGGCAGTTCTAGTTGCCTTCTGGTCACTTGCAGGCTGAAGTATCCTAACCGGTGCTATAGGCACATAGCTTGGACATCTCACAGTAGAGGCCTATCTCACTCTTTTTCCTGAAATTTCACAGCTTTATAGAATCCCTTTCTGTTTAGTCATGTAATTCCTGTTCTTTCCAGTAAGTACTGATATTCCTCACTTTCTTGGATTGGAGAATTGAGGCAGTGTTCCCCTGCTCTGCCCGTGTTGTTACTCTTCACCTGACCGTGTCTCTCTCTGCCCTCAAGGGTTCATTGTGCTCTCCCTTCGTCAGATTCCTATACTGTGTGCACAAGGTTATTAACGTCATCCTGAAAATGTTGGGAAACCCTCCTTAAGTATTTACACTGTGCTAGCCTCTTCACATACATAATGCTCCCACGTGACTCTTGCAACAGCGATGGAAATGAGATGGAAATTAAAATCCTGTCTTTACAAAAGAAAAAACAAACCTTGAGATTAACTTGCTCAGTCCTGCCCAGTTGTCAGATGGGCATGTTGGGATTGAATCTAGATCTGAGAGGAAAGTCCTGGTCTTTTCTACTCTACGTTCACCTGTGAGCAGTTATTGAATGCTGATTGTGGTCTCCAACACCTCTGTTTCAGGTTTTTATTTCGTTACATGTTTTTACCCTGTATGAGTGTTCTCCTCTCTTTACCTTCCTGCTTTAGATTGTATACACTCAGAGGATTGTGACAGTTACTGGATAGTTATTTGAAAATAATGAATGTTTCTCTCTGGTTATAAAATCATGTACTTATTATAGAAACTTTGAAACATATAAAAAGTATGAAGAAAATTAAAGTTACTGATAATCCCACCACTACTAACATTTTAATGTGTCTCCTCCCAGACTTGCAATAGGCTTTCTGGCAGCTTCTTACAAAACTTCCAGCACCCTCCCTAATCCCTCCTCCCCTTCCTGTGTCCCAGCCCATCCTGGCTTGTCTTCCTTTGCAGCTGGACCAATCCCCCTCATTCAGTGATTTCTGCTGAGTTCTCCTTAACTCTCCAAGATACTTGCTGTTATGAGTTGAATTCTGTCCTCCAGAGAAAAAGATAGGTTGAAGTCCCAGCTGTGAATGTGACCTTATCTGGAAATTAAGCTGAGGCCATTAGGGTGGGCCCTAATCCAATATCACTAGTATCCTTAGAGGGAATTTTGTACACACACACACATACACTTACATACACGGAAATGCCATGTGAGGACACAGAGGGAAGATGGCTATGGGAGATGCTGGAGTTATGCTGTTACAAGCCAATGAATGCCTGGGGCTGCTAGATGCTGGAAAAGGCAAAGAAGAATCCTCCCCTAGAAGCTTCTGAGGGAGCATGGCCCTGCAAACACCCTGATTTCAGACTTCTAGCCTCCAGAACTGTGAGAGAGTAAATTTCTGTTGTTTTAAGCCACTCAGTTTGTGGAATTTAGGAATTTAACACACTTGCCCATCAGGACTTCCTTCAGTGCTGTGAAATAATATTCATATTTTATGGCAAGACAAAAATTGAAACATAAAAAATTTTCTCTGCTCATTGGTCTCTGTCCCTGCGCTGTGCATTGTGTGTCTGCATTATGCATCAACCAAACCTCCCCCATCAGCAGAAATACCTGCTCAACATAAAGAGCAACATTCTCCTAGCATCAACAAGACAACTCCTTAAAAGATAACATTCCTTCTTGATAAGGGGTCACATGGTGCTTAGATCCGATGTAAACTGTCATTAATATGTCATTTAATGTACAGCCCTCATCTCAAAGAACTTGTATAACTGTGCCTTGACTTCTAACGGGTGGAATGGTTCTCAGATGCTCTTCCTGGGTTATAATCCTCAAATTTGGCTCGAATAAAATTTTCCATTTCCTTCTTAGATCGATTAGTTAGTTTTTTGTTGACAATACCTACATTGTTAATTTCCAGCCCTTGGGAAACTCATTAGTACCTTTCCTCCACTCTTCTTTCTGGGCTGTTGAACCAGGTTGGTTGGTTCTGCTACAAAGACTTGTTCTCTGACTTCAAGTAGGCTCTGTGGGCTGCTTGGTAAACAAGCTTGATCTTAAATTCCTTTTTACATCTTCTGATGGCAGTGATTCCAAACCTTTTCCTCTTTTCTCAAAGAAAAGACCTTTATAAGCCTCCCTTTATACTACTATAACGGAGGTAAAACTTTACTTACTGAGGTTTTCAGCTGGGACTCTAACGAAAAGAAAGATTAACAAGAAAAAGTTTAACACATGCAACACGTCATGCAGGAGAAACGTAAAATGAATACTAACTCAAAGCCTTGGCTTAGAATTCTGGCTTTCATAGTATCTTCGACAAAGAACAATAAAATTGTGGAGAGATGTTAGGACAAAGGAAAACAGTTTTAGTCTTCCAAGGGTGGCAGACTGTGTGAAGGTAAATATATGTGTGGAAACAAATGGGTCAATGTGTGTTTGCTGATTCTTCTGGCACTGCCTCTGGGCTGAGTCTGTCTCTGGTAAAAGAAGAATTTATATCCTGCCTTTAGGATTCCTGGGTTTGCTGCCTCTTAATTGCCTTCAGCTCAAAATAATTTTTATGTCAAAGAGGCATATTTTGGGGTGACACATTCTGGTTTCCATCACTACTTACTATTGCAAAGAACTTGCATCTTTTACTGAGAAAAAAATTTTTCTCTTCTACCCATCTGATTAACAATTTTTTGCCTCTTTTTTGGGTCTTGATATTGGACCGTCTCATCTCTTCAGGCATGGAATGGGACCCAGTTGTTGTATTGGTTAAAAATAAACTCTTCTGATGCTTCTGATGTACAAACAGTGTCCCAGTCAGCTTCCTATTTTACTTAGTTTCTCTGAGTCTTTATTAGTGTGTTATATGACTCTTTAGGAGGGGTATTTATTCACCATTTCTTAAGTTTATTTCACCACAGAAACTCTATTTTTTATTGAAGTATAGTTGATTTACAATGTGTTAATTATTGCTGTACAGCAAAGTGATTCATGTATATATGTATATATATACACGTGTGTGTATATATATATATACATATATATAATATATATATGTATATATATATATACATTCTCTTTTTTTTTAATATTCTTTTCCATTATGGTTTATCATAGGCTACTGAACACAGTTCTCTACCACAGAAACTTTAGCTCTGGGAGCAGCATTGAAGACTCCCCAGAAGATAGTTTGGCAACCACTGTTTAGCCTGCACTTTCTTGAGGTGATCTTGGCCATCTCAGATTTCAATCTAGCTTGCACCCCTTAGCCCCCAGAGCTGGTGGGTACATGCATTGGTGCTATAAGCCACCCACACTGTGTGGCCCTGGATAAGGTTCTGCTAAAGTCTTTTCCCCTGGATTGGGACTTCCCTGGTGGTCCAGTGACTAAGACTCTGTGCTCCCAATGCAGGGGGCCTGGGTTTGATCCCTGGTCAGGGAACTAGATCCCACATGCTGCAACTGAAACAGGAGGGAAGGGGGCAGGGCACAACCTTTAAAAGAATGACATAGCCTGAGGACATGACATAAACAGATTAGAACCAAATAGGTCCAAGATGGCAGATGAATCGACTTCCACTAGACTTTGAGCCTCATGGTAGAACATGAGCATGCTAAATGACATGCCCACAGGTGCCATGACAGTTCCAAGGCTGACCATAAGGAATTGGGTGCTGGCCCAATTTCTGGAAATCCCCACCCCTTCCCCAAAATAGCTGGAATGCTCCTCCCACTCATTAGCCTATGAAATTACCCACCCCTATAAAAACTGACAACCCCATACCCAGGTGCCACTCTTGACTTCTGAGATGGCCCACGTGCTGTCTGTGGAGTGTGTTTCTCTCTAAATAAATCCACTTCTTACCTACCACTTTGTCTCTCACTGAATTCTTTCTGCGATGAGACATCAAGAACCTGAGCTTCATTAAGTCCTGAGACCAACTGAGTGATCTCAGTTAAAAGACTGGGTTCTGGGTTTTGGCTGGGTTCGAGTCCTGGCCTGTGGGTTCAAGTCCCCATCTGACTTACACAGTTCACAACTAAAAGATCCTGCATGCCACAACTAAAGATCTTGCATACTGCAATGAAGATCCCACACGTGGCAATGAAGATGCCGCGTGCTGCAACTAAGACCCGGGGCAGCCAAGTAAATAAATAAATAAATAAATGTTTTTTACAAAAAAGTATTTTCCCCTGGAGACGAGGCTTTTGCTATGGAAAACACTGGCCACATTTTCCCAATGATTTCTAGTCCTCCTCCCCCTGCCAGAGCCATGAGGTGATCGTTCTCAACTTTTCACTCAGCTCATACGCAGCTCACCCATACCGCAGCTCCCCAAAGCTTCTTACTTGTAAGCTAGCCCACACTCAACCTCCAACAATTCGTCAAAACTACCATTTAAGTATTCCTACTAGTTTATGGCTCCAGTGGATTTTGCTTCCACTGTTAAGTAGATCTCATCTTCAACTGTGTGGATCTGTCTATCCAGATTTTTTTTTTCTCTCTCTCTCCATTACTCTGCCCTGCAAATGCCTATAAGCTTGATCTCCCCTAGACTCTCAACTTTATCTCCTCAACTTAGGGAAGTGGTTTGGCTCTATCTGGTTTCTTCCTCCCAACACTGCAGCCTGAAAACTCTCAAGGCAATAATATGAGACAATTGTAGGGCTCATCTCATTTTCCCCCAGCTCTCAAGGATCACTGTCCTATTTTGTCTGACGTCCAGTGTCTTAAAACTGTTGTTTCATACAGTCTGTGTAGTTTTTTTCAGTTGTTTCAGGCAGAAGGGAAAATCCCCTCTCCACCACCATGTTACTCCATCTTGGTCAGAAGTCCTTACATGTATGTTTTAAGCAATTTGAAAAGGATTCTTTTCTCACACTCAAACCATCTCTTTCCCACTTGTTCTGATTCTATTTTCACTATACAGCATGTTTTATTTAATTGAAATTCTTGACTACACTAATGCTTGTCATATTCTAATTAAATTACATAACTTTAGTGTGTAATATACACCATTATAAAGTGAATTCTAATGTGGCTGTATGATCAGAGAAATTCAAACAAATGTATTAAACTTCTGGTTTATTTCTAACCAATCCTGGTAATATGGTTATATAAAATTGCTTGTGGTTAGAAAATTCAAATTTTGTTTTAGATACTGGGAATGCATCAATGAAGAAAACAGACCCCGCCCCCACAAAGAAAAAGAAAAAGAAAACATAACTTACTGGTCTCATGGAGTCTACATTCCAGTGGATAATAATAGCTTACTCTTACATAGCACTTATGTAGGCATCATGGCATTATCTTGTGTGTTTTAAACATATTGACTTACTGAATTCTCACAAACCCTATGAAGTATATATTATTTTTGTCATCATTTTTCACAAGAGGACATAAGCACAGATAATTGAGGTAACTTGCCTGAGATCATATAGCCAATAAGTAATAGAACTGGGATTTGAACTCAGTGTCTCTGGCCCTGTCATCCTGTGCTTGCTTAATTATTACAACACCCAGGTTCTCTCAGTAGACCAGTGAGAGCTATCTTATTAATTATGTTGGTTAGGTATCTCTCTCTCTCTTTTCAATCTTTACTTATATTTTTGTTCACTTAAATCTTTCTTACACTTAGGTAAAGTTTTCTTCTTCCAGTGAACTTCTGTTTCTCCTTATAGTTCCTGTAATTTTCTTTATTAAATATTGCTGCTCTGGGCTTCCCTGGTGGCGCAGTGGTTGAGAGTCCGCCTGCCGATGCAGGGGATACGGGTTCGTGCCCCGGTCTGGGAAGATCCCACATGCCGCGGAGAGGCTGGGCCCGTGAGCCATGGCCGCTGGGCCTGTGCGTCCGGAGCCTGTGCTCCGCAATGGGGGAGGCCACAACAGTGAGAGGCCCGCGTACAGCAAAAAAAAAAAAAAAAAAAAAAAAAATATTGCTGCTCTGTTAGTGCTTACCTTTTCATAACTAGTGTAACTTTATTATAGATTGCACCCATTTATACAGTCTTTTACAGATTTTAGTTTCACTGTTATATACACTTCAGAGAATGCCCTTTTAAAATTATAAAATTTTCGTTGTCTTTCATGCCTTTGGAATTGAATTCCAGTTTTTTAGATGATAAGATTAAAATCCTTTATTTTTTTAAATTTTAATTTATCTCTGCCCATTCTTTTATTTTTAGCTTTATGAACTAGTTTTTAAAAGAGATACATTCTTTTATACTGTAACAGAGTTTGGTTTTGCTTTGTGACCTAATTTGAAAAGCCTTTTCTATGAATAACTGGGTTAAATTCATTTATATTTACTAATAGTCCAGGTATCTTTGTCCTGAATTCTGTTACATTGTATTCATATGCTTTCTGCTCTTATTTAAAAAATATTTCTACATATAACTATTTTTTTGTCTTTTTAATAGTTCTGAAATTTAAGAGAGCTGTATATTTTGTCCTAGTTTCCTTCATAATTAATTTTATGCTACCCTTAATCCTGTTTTTATTAAAGCAGTTTTATTAGTTTCCTATCATGAGATTCCATTATGTTCAACTCTCCATATTAAATCAATTGCTGTTGGGATTGACATGTATACACTGATGTGTATAAAATTGATGACTAATAAGAACCTGCAGTATAAAAAAACAAAGAAGCAAACAAAACAACTAATACTAAACTTTCTTGGGTTATTTGTATGGAAATATGTTAATATAAATGTCTCAGACATTACATGAAATTTCTAAAAATCTTATATGTTCTGGTATAATGTTATAAGTCATAATTCTAGTTATTACTTTAAAATGTATATCTCAGAAATAACTAAATTTCCTTGTCAATTGCATTATTATGAACTTTCATCAAATCTTTAACCGTGGGCTTCCCTGGTGGCACAGTGGTTGGGAGTCCGCCTGCCGGTGCTGGGGGCGCGGGTTCGTGCCCCAGTCTGGGAAGATCCTACATGCTGCGGAGTGGCTGGGCCCGTGAGCCATGGCCGCTGAGCCTGCGCGTCCGGAGCCTGTGCTCCGCAACGGGAGAGGCTGCAGCGGTGAGAGGCCCGCGTACCGCAAAAAAAAAAAAAAAAACTTTAACCGTGGTCATTTTAAAGTCTTTTGTCATTTACAGACAGTTCTGGGTGTACTCTGATGCTTTTGCAAATATGTTCCTATAAAAGGGTTTCATGGGCTTCCATGGTGGCGCAGTGGTTGAGAGTCCGCCTGCCGATGCAGGGGACACGGGTTCGTGCCCCTATCCCGGAAGATCCCACATGCCGTGGAGCGGCTGGGCCCGCGAGCCATGGCCGCGGAGCCTGTGTGTCCGGAGCCTGTGCTCCGCAACGGGAGAGGCCACAGCAGTGAGAGGCCCGCGTACAGCAAAAAAAAAAAAAAAAGGGTTTCATCTTCAAGGAATTCATGGAAAAGACTCTGACAAGTACAGGTTTCTGGTAACTGACTATACTGCTGAACTGAATGAATAAGCATTTTCAGAACTCTAATGGAAAACTGATGAACTCATAAAAGTGCTATTAAAAGATCAAGATGAAAAAGAAATTAATTACATGGGACTGAGTGAACTGATGAGGATGATTATAATTTTTGTGACTTTCTGTTTGAATAAAAAAAAAATCCCACAAGGACTCAGAGGCAAAAAATATACAAATCAATATTCACTGCAAAGTAAAGGAGCTGTTACAGTGGAGAAAAAAAAAATCAAACGTTATACTAGGCTAATGACACTCCTAAAATATCTGGAAATTATTCACTGCTACAATCAGTCCAAACACTATCCTCTTTTCTTTGGATGTAGCAATAGCCTCATAAATGGCTACACTGCCTTCATCCTTACCCAGTAATATATATCCACTGTCATACATCATCTAGTGTGAGCTTTAAAACATGTAAGTTTTATCTTGATGCTTCCTTACTTTAAAACTTTCTAAGAACTCACATTCTACTTTGAATAAAATTTACTAGACCTTGCTTTCCTCCCTTCCCTTCCCTTCCTAACCCTAACCTTCCCTTCCCTTCCCTCCCTCCCTTCTTTCCCTTTCTTTCTTCTCTTCGTTCCTCCTCCATCTCCCTCCTTCTTTCTTTATTCCATCTTCCTTCCTTCTTCCCTTCCTTTCTCCCTCTCTCTTTCTCTCTTTCTCCCCCTCGCCTGCCTCATCCTCATGCTTATATCCATCATGGCTTCTCCTACTTTGCTCTTAATTGCACCTACTGTCATACTGGCTCCCTTTCAGCTCCTTAATTACATCAAGAATTTTCTCAACTTAAGGATTTTGCATACGGTATTTGTTTTTCTCATTCTGACTTACTTCACTCTGTATGACAGACTCTAGGTCCATTCCTCCTCACTACAAATAACTCAATTTCATTTCTTTTTATGGCTAACATTCCACTCTATGTGCCACGTCTTCTTTATACATTCATCTGTCCATGGACACTTAGGTGGAAAGCATCCATTTTCATAATTTAAAATGTTGTTGCTGATCCTCTGACTCACCTCACTGGTGTGCGGCAGCAGTGGGCCTGCAGTTACTCTACCTTCACCTGGTTCTTCCTTTAGCTTCTCTGACTTCTGGGCCAGGACTGTAAGTTTAGCCTCATTAAGTAGGGCTCCAGCTTGTGCAAGAGAACCATGCTACCAATTCCAGAGGCAATAAGAAGTGACATGGGTTTCAGTCTGTCCTTGTGGGATTAATGTCATGTTTGTGGGTTCCAGCCTGACCTTGATCTACCACACATTATATCCATCCTCCCTTCCTGACTGCTTGCCCCATGGACTTCAAGTTCCAGCATCAGACACAAAGGTAACAGGCTTACATAGATTGCTTAACCAGCTTTCACGGTCAAGTAAGGCCAAACTTCTATACAATCCATTAAATGTATATTCATATGTACATATAAATCTCTTAGTGGTTCAGTTTCTCTGGTTAAACCCTAACTGATATAAGAAAAAAATTGTATATATATTACATTTATATCATATGTAAAGTTTAGAGTATATCTATAAAGTATATGGAATTTATAAAAGAATATATGCATATATACACACATAAATGTGCATATATATGTCTTTCTTAATGAGGAGAGACTCTTGTTTGAAGTTTGGCACTTAATAGAGTCTAGATATTCTGGAATTTCAGAATGATCATACTCGTGAAGAGAGATTTGAAGTTCTCTTTTTTAAAAAAAGGTTAATTTCAATAATTAGAGCCATTGAATAATTAGAACTAGAAAAAATTCTCATTCAAAACTCTTTTGTGGATCAAAAGATGCTTATTGTCAGGTTGGATGAATCCCAGCATTTCTGACATCACATTTCATCCACACTTCCTATTTCCCCAGGGACAGAGGAAGGGAAGAGGTGGCAGACGAATCAGACCTCTCTGGCTGACTTCATCCAGGAAGGGCTCTTTGATGATTCCCTCACACACCTTTTCCTTTCTCCCTGACCATGGTGGTCTTCCTCACTGCGGTGAGTGGCAGCGCCCTCACGCTTCTCCACATCTGTGCTGATCCCCGGGCTTCACACCCCCATGTACTTCCTCCTCAGCCAGCTCTCCCTCATGGATGTGATGCACGTCTCTACAGTAATCCCCAAGATGGCGACCAACTACCTATCCGGCCAGAAGTCCATCTCCTTTGTGGGCTGTGCCATCAGCATTTCCTCTATTTGACTATGGGTGGTGCTGAGTGTGTTCTCCTAGCTTCCATGTCCTATGACCGCTATGTTGCCATCTGTCACCCACTGCACTACACTGTTCTCATGAACAGAAAGGTGGGACCAATGACGTCTGCCATGTCTTGGTTGGGAGCATCAGTCAACTCCCTCATTCACACAGTGATCCTGATGCACTTCCCCTTCTGTGGGCCTCGAGAAATCCACCCCTTTTACTGTGAGTTTCCAGCTGTTGTGAAGTTGGTATGTGGAGATATCATTGTTTATGAGGCCACAGTTTACATCAGCACCATCCTACTTCTCCTCCCCCCATCCTCCTGATTTCTGCATCCTGTGTCTTCATCCTCCACAGTGTCATTCAGATGCGTTCAGCTGCGAGTAAGAGAAATGCCTTTTCCACCTGCAGCTCTCACCTCACCATGCTTTCCCTCTGGTTTGGTGCCTGCATCTTCTCATATATGAGGCCCAGGACCCAGCGCACTCCACTGCAAGACAAAGTTGGTTCTGTGTTCAACAGCAACATCACTCCCACACTGAATCCTTTAATTTGTACTCTCCAGAATACGGATGTAGCTAAGGCTCTGAGGAGAGTGCTGTGGAGAGATCTTATCACTAAAAGACCGGAAGTGCAGTTGCTCTGAGTATAACAGTGGAATTCGATCAGCTCCTTAAATTGTTCGCTGTAAACTTCAAAGATTTTTCAAGGGTCTATATCCCTGATGACTACTGCAAAATCAAAGTGGTTAACAAACAATTCCAGTATTCTAACTTGGTCTCAGGCATCTAAGCACCATAGAGTACCATCTTAGTCCATTTGGGCTGCTATTACAAAAGTACCAAGACTGAGTGACTTAAACAACAAACATTTATTTCTCGCAGCTCTGGAGGCTGAGAAGTACAGATCAAGGCTTCAAAGTGCTAGACACTCTCTCATTTCCTTTCGATCTCTTTTCAGATGGAACCTTGCTCAAATGTGCTTCCCTGATGACCCTATTTAAAGCAGCATCTTCATTCTTTGTCCCCTGATCCTACCTTATAATCCAGTTTTGTCTGATGTTGCATAATGTTATATTATATTCTACTTACTGCTTCCTAGAATGTAATTTTCAAGTAGGCAAGAACTTTACTTTGTTTACTATTGTCGCGCCAGAGCCAAGAAAAGAGCCTGACATGAAATAAGTACTCAATAACTGTTTGTTGTGTGGTTAATAAACGAAAGGGACCTAGATTTTATTACTATCTCACATAGAATTAAAGATAGCCAGCTATTAATCCCATGCAAATGCAGAGACCTGACATCTCAGTGAACTTTCCTGAAGTCTAGAGGGCTGAGAGATGCCAAAGCGATGGACAAATATCTCTATCTTGCTTTTCCTACTAGTTAAAAAGGTTGTTCAGCCCAGGGGCCATCTTCAGAAGAATAACACTTAACATTTGCAAGCAAAGTTATGCTTTCTTTGACAGCTAAGTATTTTCTCTTTGAGAAACAGCTTTTTGCCATTCTATAATAAGATGAGCTGCCCATTATGAATTCCGTGCTATCTTACTCACAAAGCCCCTAAGGTTGGATTTGTGTTGTAACACTCCAATATCAAGTAGAACTAATTTTCAGGGAAATGATGCCTGGGTTGTTTCTGAAGGCACAAGGGTGTTGCATAAACAGCTAGCTCACAACCCCAGTTAGAGAGAGGTGTCTGTTCTTCTGCTACCTCTCTCTCTACACATACATAACTACGACTTTGTCCAGAATGCTGTAAGATTATTTGGGAATGAAACAACCCAAGCTAAGTTGATGGATGGTTATTCATGTAATGCTAACATCCGCCAAAAGTAAATAGTACAGTGTTTTATGACCCCCCCCCTTGAGAAGAGCTTTAATTCTATATAATTGTAATTATTCTTGATATATTTTAGATATTAACCCCTTATCTTATATAGGGTTTATGGATATTTTCTGTCATTCCATAGGTTGCTTTTCACTCTGCTGATTGTGTGATTTGATGAACACAAGTTTTAAAATTTTGATATATTCCCATTTATCTATTTTTAGTTTTGTTGCCTGTGGTTTTTGTGTCATATCCAAGAAGTCACTGCAAATGCAACGTAATGAAGTTTTCCCCCTATGCTTTCTTCTAAGCGTTTTATAGTTTGAGCTCTTACATTAGGTTTTTGATACATTTTCAGTTAAATTTTGAATACGGTGTAAGGTAAGAGTCCAACTTCATTCCACTTGCAATAGAAATCAAATAGCATAAAATACTTAGGAATTAACTTATCCAAGGAAGTGAAAGATCTATACACTGCAAACTACAAAACATTGCTGAAAGAAATTAAAGGAATGTAAATAAATGGAAAGATATCTTGTGTTTATGAATTAGAAGCCTTTATATTATTAAGAGCTCTTTATTATCCAAAGTGATGTACAGAGTCAATGCAAAACCTATCAAGATCTCAATGGCATTTTGTTTTCAAAAAAGGAAAAATCTATCCTAAAATTTATATGGAATCAAGGGACCCCAAATAGCCAACACAATCATGGAAAAGACTAAAATTAGAAGGCTCACACCTTTTGATTGCAAAACTTACTACAAATTTACAGTAATCAAAAAAGTGTGATACTGGCATATATATGGATGCATAGACCAATGAAACAGAATAGAGACCCCGAAAAATACCCTCACATATATGGTCAGATAATTGTCATCAAGGATACTAAGATCATTCAGTGGGGAAAGGACAGTCTTTTCAGTAACTGTGCTGTGAAAACTGGATATCCACATGCAAAGGAATAAGGTTGGACACTTACCTTACACTATGCAAAACATTAAGTGAAAATGTATCAAAAACCTAAATGTAAGAGCTAAAACTATTAAACCCTTAGAAGAAAACATAAAGGGAAAGCTTCATGGTAAGAGGTAAATATCCAGAATATATAAAGCATGACTACAATTCAAAGGCAACCACAATAAAATAATCCAATTAAAAAATGGGCAAAGGACTTGCATAGACATTTTTCAAAAAAGTTATACAAATGGTCAACGAGCACATGAAAAGATGCTCAACCTCACTAGTTATCTGGGGTATGATTTAAGAAAAATCATCTCAAATTGGATTAAAGCCTTGAAGGTAAAACCTGAAACCATTAAACTCCTGGAAGAAAACATAAGAGATAAGCTCCTTGACATCAGTCTTGACAATATTTTTTGGATATGACACCAAAAGCAAAAACAACAAAAGCAAAAAGAAACAAGTGGGACCGCAAACTAAAAAGCAGAAGATTTTCACAGCAAGGGAAACCATCAAAAAATGTGAAATCAGGGGCCTCCCTGGTGGCGCAAGTGGTTGAGAGTCCGCCTGCCGATGCAGGGGATACGGGTTCGTGCCCCGGTCTGGGAGGATCCCATATGCCGCGGAGCGGCTGGGCCCGTGAGCCATGGCCGCTGAGCCTGCGCGTCCGGAGCCTGCGCATCCGGAGCCTGTGCTCCGCAACGGGGGAGGCCACAACAGTGAGAGGCCCGCATACCGCAAAAAAAAAAAAAAAAAAAAAAAAAAAAAAATGTGAAATCAACCTAGAAAATGGGAGAAATATTTGCAAATCATATATCTGATATGGGCTAAATATCCAAAATATATCAGAAAGTCACACAACTCAATAGCAAAAACACAGATTAAAAATTGGGCAGAGGAACTGAATAGACATTTTTCCAAAGAAGACACACAAATGGCCAACAGGAATATAAAAATGTGCTCAACATCCTTAATCATCAGGGAAATGCAAATCAAAACCACAATGAGCTATCACCTCACACCTGTTAGAATGGCTCTTATCAAAAAGAAAAAAGGGACTTCCTTGGTGGTACGGTGGTTAACAGTCTGCCTGGCAATGCAGGGGACACGGGTTTGAGCCCTGGTCCGGGAGGATCCCACATGCCATGGAGCAATGAAGCCTGTGCCCCACAGCTACTGAGCCTGCGCTCTAGAGCCCACAAGCCACAACTACGGAGCCTGAGTGCCACTATTACTGAAGCCCACATGCCTAGAGCCCGTGCTCCACAACAATGAGAAGCCTGCACACCACAACAAAGAGTAGCCCCCGCTTGCTGCAACTAGAGAAAGCCCGTGTGCAGCAACAAAGACCCAATGCAACCAAAAAAATAAATAAAATAAGATTTATAAAAAAATAAAGTAAAATTTATAAAAAATAAATAAAATAAAATTTATTTTAAAAATAAATAAAATTTATTAAAAAAAATAAAATAAAATTTATAAAAAATAAATAAATAAAATTTATTAAAAATAAATAAAATAAAATTTATAAAAAATAAATAAAATTTATAAAAAATAAATAAAATAAAATTTATAAAAAATAAATAAATAAAATTTATAAAAAATAAATAAAATAAAATTTATAAAAAATAAATAAAATTTATAAAAAATAAATAAAATAAAATTTATAAAAAAATAAATAAAATTTATAAAAATAAATAAAATAAAATTTATAAACAAAAAAAGAGGTAAGTGCTGGAGAGGATTTGGAGAAAAGGGAACCCTTGTGCCCTGTGGGGAATGTAAATTGGTAGAGCTACTATTGAAAAAATATGGAGGTTCCTCAATAATTAAAACTAGAACTACAATTATGATCTAGGAATTCAACTTCTGGGTATATATCCAAGGATGTGAAATCACTATCTTGAAAAGTTATCTGCCCCCCAGTTATTGTAGTGTTATTAATATTGGGTAGGCCAAAAAGTGCCTTCAGTTTTTTAAGTAAAAATAAAAGACACATTTTTCAATTTCACCAGGAACTTTATTGAACAACGTATTCATCCTTTTGTTCCACTACCTTCTGCCATTTTTCAGGCAACTTCATAATTCCACCCTCGCAAAACTTCTTATCTTTTTGAGCAAAGAACTGTTCCAGGTGTCTTTTATAATCTTCCAGGGAATTGAAAGTTTTCAATGAAGAGAATTTTGTAAAGACCAAAATAAATGGAAATCTGAAGATTTCATGTCTGGTGAATACGGTGGATGAATCAGAACTTTCCAGCCAAGCTGTAACAGTTCTTGCCAGGTCATCAAAGAAACGTGCGGTCTTGCATTATCCTGACGGAAAATTATGCATTTTCTGTTGACTAATTCTGGACGCTTTCTGTCGAGTGCCGCTTTCAATTGGTCTAATTGGGAGCAGTACTTGTTGGAATTAATTTTTTGGTTTTCCGGAAGGAGCTCACGATAGAGGACTCCCTTCTAATCCCACCATATACACATCACCTTCTTTAGATGAAGACCGGCCTTTGGTGTGGTTGGTGGTGGTTCATTTCTCTTGCCCCACCATCTCTTCTGTTCCACACTGTTGTACAGTATCCACTTTTCATCACCTCTCACAATCTGTTTTAAAGACGGAACGTTTTCATTACGTTTCAGTAGAGAATCGCATGCAGAAATATGGTCCAGAAGGTTTTTTCGCTTAACTTATGTGGAACCTGAACATCAAAGTGATTAACATAACCAAGCTGGTGCAAATGATTTCCAGCGCTTGATTTGGATATTTTGAGCTTCGATTTGATTGCTGCCATCTTCAACTGGTCTACCCAACCGTGGAGCATCATCCAGCGAGAAATCTCCAGCACAAAACTTTGCGAACCAATTCTGACATGTTCGATCAGTCACAGCACCTTCACTGCACAGATCTTTTTTTTGTGTGTGTTTCAGTTGCGTTTTTTACCTTTCTTTAAATAATAAAGCATGATATGCTGAAAATGTTGCTTTTTTTCTTCCATCTTCAATATTAAAATGGCCACACCAAAATTCACCAACTTTGATAAGTCTTTTTTTTTTTTTTTTTTTTTTTTTTGCGGTGCGCGGGCCTCTCACTGTTGTGGCCTCTCCCGTTGCGGAGCACAGGCTCCAGACACGCAGGCCCAGTGGCCATGGCTCATGGGCCCAGCCACTCCACGGCATGTGGGATCCTCCCGGACCGGGGCACGAACCCGTGTCCCCTGCATCAGCAGGCGGACTCTCAACCACTGCGCCACCAGGGAAGCCCTGATAAGTCTTTTTTTTAATGTACACTGATATGACAGCTGTCACATACAATATAACAAAATTGTTTTGAATGAAGTTAAAGACAACTAAGTGCTACTAGAGTCATCTTACAGAAAAACCAAATGAACCTTTTGGCCCACCCAATAATAGCCAAGATATGGAAAAAACCTAAGTGTCTATCTATGGATGAATAGATAAAGAAAATGTGGTGTATATAATACAATGGAATATTATCAGCCATAAAAAATAAGGAATTCTTGTCATTTGTGACAACATGGATGGACCGCGAGGGCATTATGCTAAGTGAAATAAGTCAGACAGAGAAAGACAAATACTCTACGCTATCACTTGTGTGTGGAACCAAAAAAACCCCTCAACTTTTAGGTACAGAGAACAGATTTGTAATTGCCAGAGTTGGGGCTGAGGGTGGGGGGAATGGGTGAAGGTGATCAAAAGGTAAAAGCTTCCAGTTGTGGGCTTCCCTGGTGGCGCAGTGGTTGAGAGTCTACCTGCCAGTGCAGAGGACGCAGGTTCGTGCCCCAGTCCGGGAAGATCCCACATGCCGCGGAGCAGCTGGGCCCGTGAGCCATGGCCGCTGAGCCTGCGCGTCTGGAGCCTGTGCTCTGCAACGGGAGAGGCCACAACAGTGAGAGGCCCAAGTACAGAAAAAAACAAGCTTCCAGTTGCAAGATAAATTAGTTTGAAGGATATAATGTACAGCATGGTGACTACAGTTAACAGTACTGAATTGTATATTTGAAAGTTGCCAAGGGAGTAGATCTTAAAAGTTCTTATAACAAGAAAAAAATTGTAACTACTTGAGGTGAATTGACTAAACTCATTTTGGTAATCATTTTGGAATACATACATCTATCAAATCAGTGTGTTGTACACCTTGGACTAATACAGTGTTATACGTCATATACATCTTAATAGTGAGGCAGGAGACAGATGGGCTCCAGGCTAGGCATTTACAATTGGCCTCCTGTTTACATTTCTTGTGGTGAGAAAAAGATGGACTTCAGGCTGGACACTTATAACTAGCCTCCTGTTTGCATTTCCTGAGACATGAGATAGGTGGCTCCAGGTTAGATATTTACAACCAGCCTCCTGTTTGCACTTCGACATAGAAATAACAACAGAAACAGGGTAAATAGCCAGACTTTGTCTCCTGAGGGCACTTTAATATAACAGTCATGGCAGGAACATAGAGGGGCTAAACCCTTTTGAGTAAAAGATCAAGAGGTCATGTATTTCCCTTCCTTGGGAAAGGGAGACATTGCACAAGTGCAGAAAGGCTCCTTGGGGGTCAAAAAGGAGGGGGTACCACCCCATAATAGGTGATGTCAAGGCCCCCCGAGAGGGTGGGCTGGAAACCATCTTGGAAAAAAGTTGTGCACGCATGCTGGGGAGGATCCTAGGGTAGGGCAGGTGTGGAGAAAGAAACCAGATAATTGGCCAAAGATAAACAAAGACCCGAAGAACTGCCCTATATAAATGATTTAACCGCCTTTTTACTGGCTCCTCCTCATTAGGGAGGACGCCCACACCCTTTCTCTCTGGGTGTGTATCTCTGCCTTGCGTTGGTCTTAACTAAACAAACTGTTTCCCTGTGTGCTCTCCCACTTGTGCTGTCTCTAATAATAAACCTTGTATCTGTTTTTACAGTTTTTGCCTCCTTGAGAAATGCATTTTTCAGTGAGGGGCAAGGGCCAGGGAAAATTTGCTTCAGCCTCTAGCCCTTGCTAGTCTAGTGGCTAGGATTCCTGGTTTTCATCCAGGCTACCCAGGTTCAATTCCTGGGCAGAGAACTAAGATCTCCCTTCAAGCCAGCGCTCACTGCTGTCTCTCTGAGATCAACAGCAGTAGGAAAAATGAATCTTACCCTTTAATAAAAACAAGCAAAAACCACAATAAGATTCCACTTCACGCTATTGAGATTGCTATTATTAAATAGCAGAGAAGGGCAAGTGTTGGTAAGGATGTGGAGAAATTGGAACATGTGTGCACTGTTGATGGGAATGTAAAATGCTGCAGCCACTCTAGCAAACAGTTTGGTGGTTCCTCAAAAACTAAAAAAAAAGAATTACAGCAATTCCATTTCTGGGTATATGCCCAAAAGAACTGAAAGCAGGATCTCAAAGAGGTATTTGTATGCCCTTGTTCATAGCAGCGTAATTCACAAGAGCCCAAAAGTGGAAGCAACTCAAGTGCCCATTGATGAAGGAATGGATTAACAAAATGTGGTAAATATACATACAATGGAATATTATTCATCCTTGAAAAGGAAGGAAATTTTGACACATGCCACAACATGGATGAACCTTGAGGAATTATTCTAAGTGAAATAAGCCAGTCATGAAAACACACATACTGTATGACTCTACTTCTCTGAGGTACCTAGAGCAGTCAAATTCATAGAGAAAGAACCTAGAATGATGAATGCCAGGGGGTAGGGAATTGTTTTGTGGGTGTAGAGGTTTAGTTTGAGAAGTCCAAAAGAGTTCTGGAGATTTGTTGCACACAACGCCAATGTACTTAACACTACTGAAACTATACACTTAAAAATGGTTAAGATGGTAAAGTTTATGTTATGGGTATTTTATCACAATTTTTTAAATTTATGTAAAAAACTTAGGTTGGGTTGAATACAGGGCACTCTCATCATTAATGAGATATTCATTTGGATTAACAAAAAGGTATGATCCAAAGACCTACCACAAACATACATTTTAATGGAAAAAAAACATTAGAAGTTTTCCCACTAAAGCCAAGACACAAAACTACAATTACTGCTACGATTAAGCATTGTATTAAAGAATCTTGCCAATACACTAGGAAAGAAATGTTATCTTGAGCAGAAAGAAACCTTACAGTATTTTTCATACCTTAGAAGACCAAAAGAATCAATTTACAATTAACAGGAGCAAACAAGTAAGCTCAAGAAATGTACAAGAAACAATACATTACTTAACAAGCCAAATAACCAGTCAGAAACTATAATAAAACATTAATAAATAAACTGAAAATGCTAAGATAAATAGAGATAATGCACATTCCTGAGTGGGAAATTTTTAATTGCAAAGAGGTCAGTCCTTCTTCAAATTAATCTTTGAATTCAAAATGATTCCAATCCAAATATCTTACTGTGTATTATGGAATTTGCCAAGACCATTCAAAAAGTCAAAGAGAAAATTGTAAGAATAAACAGAAAGTAACTGAAAAACAGCAATAACGAAGAACAGGTATTATCAACTGTCAGAACATACCATGAAATCCAGAAAGTTAAAACAGCATGGTATTAATTCAGAGAAAGAATCAATGAAAGAATAGTGAGTGCAGAATACAGATTTACATCTAGGTATTTAGTTTATATAACCAGAGCATTGAAAATCAAGGAGGAAATGATGTTAGAACATTTAGATACTCATGGCAGGGTGTGAGGAGTGAACTCTTCAAAGTATTGCTTAATTTAAAGCTTTCTAAATGTTTTATGAAATCCATGAAGTAAAGCCTTAAATATTTCTTTTTCCCCAGAGTTTGTTTTACCCCTTAATCTTGGCAGGGTATTCCTATCTTGCTTAAGGAGAATATTATAGCACCTGGAGGCAAAGATGCATCCTAGTAACACAGCACTGGAAGACAAGATGGAAAAGATCTCCACAGCCACCATGACCTTCCCCTTGGAGCTATTATACACAAGGAGGAAGGTGATCCAGACACCGCAGAACACCAACATGCTGAATGTCAGGAACTTGGCTTCATTGAAAGTGTCAGGCAGGCTTCTGGCCAGGAAGGCCAAGGTGAAGCTCGAGAGGGCCAAGGAGCCCAAGTATCCTAAGGAAAGTTAGAACATGACAACGGAGCCCATATTGCACACAATGATTAGGAAAGTAGGCTCTGAATGTGTATCCATGTCAACGGAAGGGGGCGAGGTTCCCAACCAGACAGCACAGAGAGTCACTTGAATCAATGAGCAGATGGGAATGATCAAATTGGGTGCCCCTGAAAGCAACCACTGGCTCATCTTTCTCCCTGGGGTTGTGACCTTGAAAGCCAGGACTACAGTGATGGTTTTAGCCAAAATGGTGGAAATAGCCACAGTGAACACGACTCCAAATGTCATCTGTTGGAGGATGCAGGTGGCAGTGTTGGGATGGCCAATGAAGAGGAAAGAGCAGAAGAAGCACAGGATGAGGGAGATGAGCAGGATGCAGCTGAGAGCCTGGTTATTAGCTTTGACTATGGAGGTGTCCTATACTTCACAAAGACACCAAGAACTACAGCTGTGAGGACAGACAGACAAAGGGCAGTGCAGGCTAGGACCATCCCCAGAGGATCTTCATAGGACAAGAAAGTCACAGCCTTTGAGAGGCAATGATCTCGATCACTATTTGGGTACTGAGGGTCTGGACACTTCATACATTGCTTCACATCCAGCAAGAAAAGCAAGGTGCCATTACCTTGGGTTCAGTGATTCTCTTGATCTCCCTAAATATTTACATGTGGTCAAATTTCTATAATTCGACACCAAATAAAGGAACATTACAGAGTGAAGAATTCTGAGTTAATGCTGTCTAGTGTTTCTTAGTATATCAAGGACCAAGGAACCTAACATCACCTCTTTTGTTTATCTTACATATGCAAAGGAACATGTTCTTTCATATAAACAAAAATTACACCCAACTATTTCACTTAGATATGGGCAGAGTAGGACATATCCTGGATTCATTCACTCAAAAGCAAGCGTTTATTGATAACCTGCAGTGACCTAGAGAATGTCCCAACTGTTGCACATATAGAGAGCACCAAGGCATAAACGCTCACTTAAGAAGCTACAAATTTACATTATTTCTGTTATCCACATCATTGCAAACCTATGTCCTGTTCATTATCAGTTTCACTATGTTGTTCCAATTTGAATAAGTTGTATTTTAACAGAATAACTCCCTAATGAGTCTCCCTGTCTTCTGTCTTGAATCCCTCTCACCTCTCATCCATTCAATCACAGGTATTATTGTTTCTATTATTTAAATCCTTTCATACTACTTCCTTGATTCAAATGCCACAATTATTCTCATGTTCTTCTAGATCAGTGATTCTCAGACATTAGCATGCATTAGAATCATATTGGGGGCTTGTTAAAGCAGTTTGCTGGTTCCCCATCAGAGTTTCTGATTGGGAAACTCAGAATTTACATTTCTAACATGTTCTCCAGTGACGCTGATGTTGTTGGTATACGTACTACACTTTGAGAATCACTGTTCTAGATTGAGTCCAAACTCTCAACCATGCAAAAAGCTCTGTTATTATCTACATTCTACCTACCTCTCCTGCAGCACTTTTTTTTTTTTTTTGAGGCCGTGGAGTAGGGAGGCTAAAGAAACCAATTCTAATGTGTCCCTGTGATACTCCAGGCAATTTGCTTCATATAATATCTCCCCTTCAATTTTCACAGAATCTCAGGAGGTAGGTAGATAGAAGCAACCACTTTGCAGAAGAAAACTGTTGAGGCTTAAAGAGCTGAAGTAACTCACTCGAGATCTTGGAGGTAGGTCGAGCAGGGCTAGATGTAGACTCGTGACCAGGGGGCTGAATTAGGGTGAGCCAAATAGGACACCCACAGGGGCAAAATTCAAGCAGGATTCTGTTTCAGGTGCCAACCCTGCCCCTGCAAGACCCCGAGTGCCTCGTTAATGTTTGTACCTCCTGCACCTCACTTTCCTTACCGTTGTCTGGGCCCTAATCACGTTTGTCTGATGCCAAAGCCTGTGATCTTTCCCTTATACACATTTTGCTAGTTTTCATGTTCATTACAACCTTTTCTCTTTTTTTTTTTTTCTTTTTTTTTTTGTGGTATGCGGGCCTCTCACTGTTGTGGCCTCTCCCGTTGCGGAGCACAGGCTCCGGATGCGCAGGCCCAGCGGCCATGGCTCACGGGCCTAGCCGCTCCGCGGCATATGGGATCCTCCCAGACCGGGGCACGAACCCGCATCCCCTGCATCGGCAGGCGGACTCTCAACCACTGCGCCACCAGGGAGGCCCTACAACCTTTTCTCTTAAAAAGCTGTCATTCTCTTAGAATTACAGGGTTTAGAGAAATTTCTGTATTTTGATATTTATCTCAATATGAATTTCTCAAAATTTAATTTCATAAATTTATCATCAAAAAACCATAGGTCAATCTCATTTATAAAATGCTAATAAATTTTAAATAAAGCCTTAGAAAAGATTAATCAAGTACATTAAATAAATAGCACACCACAGCCAACCGGGACTAAAATTTTTAAATGTTTTCTAACAAAAGAACTTGAAAGAACATTAGAGTCAGGCAGAACTGAGTTCACAATAATCCAAATATTGGCAAGAATTTTATACTGAATTATAATAAACAAAAGCAAACCATAAAATTTATGAAGCTTCCCTCTTTAAAAAAATTATGGTACTATTAAATTGAATGGAAATTACCTGTTTCCTGAAGGTTTAATGGAATCTTCAGCTCAACTGATCAGGACCTGGTGCCCTGTTGGGTGAGCAGCCCTTTGAGATCCTTCATTACTATCAAAACCTTGAAAGAAATCTACCTTCAGTTCTCAGAATGCTCCTTTGTCCTCATACCTGTGTGAATCACACTTGCGTTCTCTTCTTCCTGGGGCATCATTTCCTCCCTTCTCCACGTAACTAACTATAAACACCTGTCTCTAGACTGAGCTTGAATCATCTCACCTGAGTAGCATCCCTTGCCTGTGTCAGGACTATTGACTCCATATTTCCCCAACAAATAATTTTAGAATACTTTTGTATCAGACTTGTGCACTTGCAGTTCATTACTAAATATTTTAAATGCGTACCTACATTTTGGAATATTTTTCTGCCATAGAGTTAATACGGTTATTATTTGTCTATAGAAAAGCTGCTGCACTTTTGTGTACTTATTTATAGACTGGACTTACACAATTGTGGCAAAATGATCAGTTTTGTCTTGTTTTTAAACAAGAGTGCTTTAACGATGGTGAAGAAAGTAGTTTTTAATAACCTTCAATATCTTAAATGGGGTTTTCACCCTAATCACTCTCTTATATAATTATTTTCTTGGAATTGATTTTTCTTACAAATGAAATTTGAAATGATTTTGCCTGATTTCAAAATGAGGGTTCTGGCATTGTTTCTTATTTAAAATTTATTTAAGCCTACTAATTATTTCTGAGTAGATTAGGATGTTTCCAAATTCCAAATTTGTATTCTGTAAAATAAAGAGATGTTATATAGACAGGAAGGGGAATCTATTACAGAGAAAAGAGGAAGCTCATCGAGTAAAGCAGACAGAAATAAGAGGAGTTAATTAGTGAATTCAGGAAAAATTCTACTTTACAGCCTGATTTGTGGATACAGGGAGAGAAAACTGGCAGAACTTTGCAGTGTTCGGTGTACTTTTGATTCCAAATGTGTGTGAAGCCCAGAACATAGTAAAAATCGGATCAAGCAAGGTAAAGGGCTCTTTTTCAGGTCACAGGATCCACTGCAAGCTGCTCTGGCAATGACCCCCCAACTGATGACAATGAGCTTCTAATGAGAAAAACGTGCAAATAAAGCCAACACTAATTCGAAGTGAGCTAGTCAGCAGCCAAGTTTGCAAAGGGTTCATGCTGAAGAAGAGGTTGAGTTTCCCTAAAAGGATTCATTTGAGCTTGTGTTCTCCTGAGAGCTCCTGGGTACACACCTGACCTAACAGTCAATTACCCGAAAAGTAAGTCATATCCATGGCATTTTCTATTTTACACTGTCATCACTGCTTGTAAGCAAACTTCAAGAGGCATGGGGTAGGAGCATGAGGAATTCTGCTCTTGAGGTATTCTACATCAATTTGCCAGAACAGAGCAAGATAGACCACCTACTGCTTTTATAACTTTCCATGCTTTCACCATTGGCCCGAGGGTGAGCCCAGTCAGCTGGTTTAAAGAAGTCAAAGTTCGTTCTTTCATTTAATCAAGATGTACACCTCTCCAGAAGTTAGCATTTTGATGATATAATTACCATGCAGTTCTTCTTAAGGTTATCCCGAGATATATTGTACATTGCTACTATCCGAATGGAATATTTTATTTCATCTACTTGATTATTTTTATAAAAAGAAAAATCATGTATTTTTATATATGTGTCTTGAATCAGGAGATTTTACATGAAAGTTTTAGCAATTATACTGTTTCAGTTGATTCTCTGGAGTAGTTTTGGTACAAAAGGATGTACTTTAATCTCTTGTATTTTCCTTTTCTATAAATATGACCCCTTTTGTTCCATGCATTGTTGTGCTGCTCAGGACTTCAATGTTAATACCAGGAAGGAAAGTGACCAATTTATGTTTCCACAAATTTAATTGGTGGGGGGTGTTTTCCCTCTCTCATCATTTAATTAGCTTGTCTGTTGGCAAATCCAAAATACTAGCTATGGCGTGAAAAGTCTCCAGTACAAGACTGTTGTCACTTCCCATCATGGGGTCCCACCATCCCACCCTATACTTGCTGTTTTTCAGCCACATTAGACTTTTTTTTTTTTTCAGGTCCCTGAAGAGTGGGAAAAATGTACCACTTATTTCTGACAAGGAATTCTTCCTCCCTTTATTCAGCTGATACAATCCTTTTCAACTTTCAGAAGTCAATAATAAAACCTGGGGCTTCCCTGGTGGCGCAGTGGTTGAGAGTCCGCCTGCCGATGCAGGGGATGTAGGTTCGTGCCCCGGTCCAGGAGGATCCCACATGCCGCGGAGCGGCTGGGCCCGTGGGCCATGGCCACTGAGCCTGCACATCCAGAGCCTGTGCTCCGCAACGGGAGAGGCCACAGCAGTGAGAAGCCCATGTACCGCAAAAAAAAAAAAAAAATAATAATAATAATAATAATAATAATAAAACCTGCACACCTTGTGGAAAATTCTCTGACCTCCCAAAGTAATGTTAAATCCTCCCCCACATTTTTGTATAGTGGCCATGGTCCGTGTGTTCAGCTCGCATATTCATCTCCTCTCCTTGACTCTGAACTAGCAGAGCATAGGCATGATTGAACAATGAGGGGTACCGGAATTTATCCTCAGCACATTGTACAATACAGGCTCACAGCAGTAATACAGGATGTTTTTTCATTTGTGAAATCACACAAATTATTTCTGAATACTTATTTGTGTTATGAATGGTGCTAGGCACGTGAGAAAGGAAGCAGAATAAGATACAACCTTCAGTGTGATCAGGGTTTGGTTGAGAGTAACATGTACAATAAAACCAAGATACTCATAATACTGTGTATTAAGTTTCCTGGTAGAAACAAACATAGGTCCTTCTGGGATGGTCCTTAAAAATATTTTCTTGAGAAGATAATGCTAAGGGTCAAAAAGATGAGTAGGAATAAACCAAAGAGAAGAGTATCCTTTCAAAGGGATATTAATTCATATCCCTTTCATACTTTAGGGGATTAACTTTAATAGTGAAATTGCTGAGTAAATGAGGGAACTTGAAGATTTCAGTCATAGTCTAGATCCTTCACTTTTGGGGGACAAATAAGAATGTAAATGAAAGGGTGAGGAAGGAAATTCCTCCTGATCAGTACCTGTGTGATTGGAAATCTCCTTGTCTGGGCAGCGCATGCAGTCAAAGTAGCAGGCAGCCTGTCCCCACTGGGGAGCTTTCCTCCATCCAGGGCCACCGCTTTTGCTGCACACAGAGCAAGAAGTCTCGAGAAATCAGAGAAAAGTCTTGTTGAAACCTGCACATGTGATCTAGTCCTGTATAACCAGAGTGTTTCAGGGACAACCAGCAAGTTTTACTTTGAAAAAGGAGCCCATTCATTGACTGGATTGGATGCTCTTCTGTACTGCATGACACTAACTCTACCAAATGTTAGGAGCATATACTTGATTAGATGTATTTTTCCCAAATCCCTTAGGCACTAGGAAGGGAAAATTGCTCAGATTTGAAGGAAACTTAGAAAATTACTCAAGTTAGAAAGGGGGCGCTCGGCTTCTCGTGTTGACCTGGAGGAGGTCACCAAAGTGCTCATGACCCAGCTCTGTTCTAAATACCTAAGTGTCATAAATATCCAGCAACCAACCTCTTTAAATCTGATGGCCCAATCGATCAACTCTTCATAGATGGAAAAATCTTGTCCACGTGGAGCCTGTGGGACAAACTGTCCTACTTTCACCTGAAGCCCAAGTCCATCGGGAAAGTTCCAAAAGTTGAGAATATCATACTGTTTCTCAGAGATTCTTTGCTGATCCAAATATACCTGGTCCCTAGCACTGTTGTTAAAGTGGATGCTCTTCAGAAAGGAGTGGAGCTGGAAGAGATGTGGTTGGGTGGTAGAAAGAATTCTGATGAGGACACACAACATCTGTCAGCTGTATGACTTTGGAAAGACTCTTATCCCTTTTAAACTTCAAATTTAAAAAATTACTCACTTTTATTATAAAAATCAAATGAGGTAATTCCTATGAAAGCAACTTCATAAACTATAATGAGAGTATATATCTATCTATGTAAATGCATATATTTAATATTATATGATATGTATATTAATTGCATATGTGATATGATATATATAGTACTATATATAGTATATACTATCAATAATATATATGTACTTAGATGAATTTTGTAAATTAACAACTGTAGTGTCAAACCCAACATAGGTATATTTTGTCAGTTACTTCCTTGATGAAGTGCTTGAGACCATGAGAACTGAAAAATATCTATTCACACAATTCAGAAAATATTGACCAGAGAGTCAAATTCAGCCTCATTTAGCTATCATTATTAGTGTCTTATAACTTCACTTTACTCATTGGCAAAATGGGGATAAAATACTGTCTAAAGTAATTATACAAGAAATCATATACATATATATGAATTACATAACACACACACACACACACACACACACACACATATATATATGCATAAGATAAAAATTTTAAATTTGCCAATATAGTGCCAGACCTGACACAGCCATGTCAAGAACTCTTGTTCTAAAAATTTCACAATTTGTATGGAAACACAAAAGACCCTGAATAGTCAAAGCAATCTTGAGAAAGAAAAACGGAGCTGGAGGAATCAGGATCCCTGACTTCAGACTATACTACAAAGTTATAGTAATCAAGGCAGTATGGTACTGGCACAAAAACAGAAATATAGATCAATGGAACAGGATAGAAAGCCCAGAGATAAACCCACGCACATATGGTCACCTTATCTTTGTTAAAGGAGGCAAGAATATACAATGTAGAAAAGACAGCCTCTTCAATAAGTGGTGCTGGGAAAACTGGACAGCTACATGTAAAAGAATGAAATTAGAACACTCCCGAACACCATACACAAAGATAAACTCAAAATGGATTAAGGACCTAAATGTAAGGCCAGACACTATTAAAATCTTAGAGAAAAACATAGGCAGAACACTCTATGACATCAATCACAGCAAGATCCTTTTTGACCCACCTCCTAGAGAAAGGGAAATAAAAACAAAAATAACAAATGGGACCTAATGAAACTTCAAAGCTTTTGCACAGCAAAGGAAACCATAAACAAGAAAAAAGACAACCCTCAGAATGGGAGAAAATATTTGCAAATGAAGCAACTGACAAAGGATTAATCTCCAAAATTTATAAGCAGCTCATGCAGCTCAATATCAGAAAAACAAACAACCCAATTCAAAAATGGGCAGAAGACCTAAATAGACATTTCTCCAGAGAAGATATACAGATTGCCAACAAACACATGAAAGGATGCTCAACAACACTAATCATTAGAGAAATGCAAATCAAAACTACAATGAGGGCTTCCCTGGTGGCGCAGTGCTTGAGAGTCTGCCTGCTGATGCAGGGGACACGGGTTCGTGCCCCAGTCCGGGAAGATCCCACATGCCACGGAGCGGCTGGGCCTGTGAGCCATGGCTGCTGAGCCTGTGCGTCCGGAGCCTGTGCTCCACAACGGGAGAGGACACAACAGTGAGAGGCTTGCATACAGAAAAAAAAAAAAAAAAAAAAAAAAAAACCCTACAATGAGGTATCACCTTACATCAGTCAGAATGGCCATCATCAAAAAATCTACAAACAATAAATGCTGGAGAGAGTGTGGAGAAAAGGGAACTTTCTTGCACTGTTGGTGGGAATGTAAATTGGTACAGCCACTATGGAGAACAGTATGGAGGTTCCTTAAAAAACTAAAAATAGAATTCCCATATGACCCAGCAATCCCACTACTGGGCATATACCCTGAGGAAACCATAATTCAGAAAGAGTCATGTAGCACAATGTTCATTGCAGCTCTACTTACAATAGCCAGGACATGGAAGCAACCTAAGTGTCCATCGACAGATGAATGGATAAAGAAGATGTGGCACATATATACAATGGAATATTACTCAACTGTAAAAAGAAATGAAATTGAATTATTTGAAGTGAGGTGGATGGACCTAGAGTCTGTCATACAGAGTGAAGTAAGTCAGAAAGAGAAAAACAAATACTGTATGCTAACACATATATATGGAATCTAAAAAACTGGTTCTGAAGACCCTAGGGGCAGGACAGGAATAAAGACGCAGACATAGAGAATGGACTTGAGGATATGGGGAGGGGGAAGGGTAAGCTGGGACGAAGTGAGAGAGTGGCATGGACATATATACACTACCAAATGTAAAATAGATAGCTAGTGGGAAGCAGCCGCATAGCACAGGGAGATCAGCTCGGTGCTTTGTGACTGCCTGGAGGGGTGGGATAGGGAGGGTGGGAGGGAGGAGATATGGGGATATATGTATATGTATAGCTGATTCACTTTGTTATAAAGCAGAAACTAACACACCACTGTAAAGCAATTATACTCCAATAAAAATGTTTAAAAAAATGGATGAGAACCAGTGCATTATTTCAAAAAAATATTCTAAAACTGAGAGGGTTTAAGTGAGTGTCATATGCATTTAGTGTTGAAGCAGTGACAGAAGGGATTGAGGAGGCACTTAATCTGCTTTTTCATCTGATTGACCATATTTCTTGGATGATTTCCCTTCTTCCCATCATGTTTTTTCAAAAACACCTGGGTTCAGAAGGGGTAGTGGTTTGGGGTAACCCTTTATACTCATGATATCACTCCAGCCTTAGTATTTCTTACACTCTGAGTTAAAATTCAGATTCTTGGGCCCCATCCCAGATCCTCTAGGTTCAGTGTGTTGGTGGGTGGAGTCAGACTATATATATATTTTTTTGGCTGCCCCACGTGGCTTGTGGGGTCTTATTTCCCCAAGCAGGGATTGAACCCGGGCCCACGGTAGTGAAAGTGCTGAGTCCTAACCACTGGACTGCCAGGGAACTCCCACAAAGTCCGTGGTTTTAACAAGCCCTCCCAGGTGGTTCATATTTATACCCAAGCATGAGAACCATTTTCTAAAGAGAGAACTGGAATCCATGATGAAAAAGTTACTCCATCCAGAGCTGGAAAGTACTAAATGTTGGAGCGGCAGTTGGAGCTGGGCCAGTGGTAATGCAAGGGCTATGTGTTCTGTCCACTCGATCACATTGCCTTTTGGGGCTGTGCCAACTCAGCAGGGCCTGATGGTTTGTGAGGACTTGTTGGGAGAAGATGAAGAGGTACGGAGATGTAGAACCTTCTCCCACTTGTTTCTGGCAAACAAGCACTACATGACTACTAGCCTGCTACTCTCACCAAACCTCCAACATCTCTGAAAGGGAACTCCTGCTGCAATCAATCCTGGCCACTCTACAATATCATCAAGTCAATTAGCCCACCTGGGGAAAATGTGGGTTAGAAATATCCAACAATTCTTCAAAATCAGAGGAATAGAATAATGGACTAATTATACACAGTTCTACTGAAATTCTTTGCTTAAAAAAAAACCCCCAAACTCCATACTTGTAGACAGTGTTAAAAAAAAAAAAAAGAACATAAATTGTTTCCCATTCTATTTATCTGTGCCCCCCAACCCTGTTTCCATAAAACATATTAAATCCAAAACTTACAAAAATGATTTCTGGCTTATAATTTAAAGTGAATCAGTGAGAAAGGTATAATGACATAAATTTATGAGCACATATTAGAAGGGTTTGGAATTATGCATTTTGTGTAATTAAATGTGCCCTAAGGAAGAAAAAAGGAGAAAAGGGGGAGAGGGAGACACTGGACAGAAAGTGATCCTAGGAGTCCCTGGGCCTCAAAGCCTGGAGCAAAGTGATGACCTGTGACTCTCCAGGCCTGATTCAGACTGTGGACCTGGATACCTGGTGACATCTGGGATCCCTGGAGGAATAAGCCTCCAAAGCTTTACAATAGATGACTTCATCCTAGGAAGCTCTGGACTGTCTTCCACACCACAGGGGGCACCTCGTCATAACAAGTCTATCCAATGGAAGCTTCCAGAGTACTTACCCCCGCATTTTTCCATACTTTTAAAACAATTTCTTGTCAAAATCCCAAACACCCTGTAGGGGAAACAGAATTAGATTATTAGTCTAAATGTATTGAGCCCTACCTTTAACTGGGACAAAAATGACGTGAATGCCATGAAATCAGTCTTACTATTTTTCATGGGAAGTTGTAAGGAAGCTCTCATCCAGGGATGTCTTAGGGGAAAGGAGGGTAAATGGAGGATGTATTTGAAATGGAGAATTTAGTCACTCTTACCCTTGTCTGTAAATACTAATTACTCCTTGTCTTTCTGAAGTGTTTTTGCTTGTGCATGTGTGTCTCCAAGATCTTATAACCCTCTGAGATAATCCTCCAGGGAAGCATGAGAAAACTGAAGCTGAGAAAAACTAAGAGTTTCCTACGCACACTTTGATCTCCTAGTTAAACATCCTTTTCGTTCATCTCTTGAGCCCTTTCTAGAATTCTTAAGAATCAGGAAGTTAAAGCACCAGTGACCTCTAGTGTCTAGCAGATTTAAATAAGTCTAAGGCAGGTGTGTTGAGTGAGAAAGTGAGTGAATGAATGAATGACAAAGTGGACTCACTTTCCTGTTTTCCAGCTCAACACTGAAAAGAAGGGGAGATGCCACAAGTACACTAAGGACAGTGCAATGAAAACACTTGCCCTGAGTTTTCACCTCAGTGAATAAAAAAATCTTGTTGTAAAGTTTAAGTTGTGCTATTTTAACTAAAAGAAAGTCTAAGGAATATGAATCTTGGTGTCCATCAACTAAGGGGTTGACCTGAGAAAGCTGGAAAGGAAATTTGCTTTTTCAGAGGGAAATAAAATTCAGGAAGTTCTTAGGCAATAATGAGACAATTTAGGCCTCTGATGGGAGAATTAGAATCTGAGGAACAAGCCCAGGGCTGCAGGGAAGGAAATTTGAGGCAGAGAGCAGCTGGCACAGAAGTCTCTGCCTGATTTCTGTCTGGATGTGAACTTGAAACCGTCCATCCAGGGGTCAGGCCATGGGCAAAGCATTAGAACTGGATTAACCACAGAGGTTCCACTAAAATTCACAGTCCATGTCTCACCTAGTACATTCCGTTCCCTGATTTAAATTTCTAATAATTTCATCAAATCATCTCCTTTTTTAGTGATTTTGTATAGGTGATTCTGCCTTTGTTTAAAAAAACCCCACACAATTCATTTAGTGGTTAAATATCTGAAGTTGATAAACAGCCAGCATCTTATCTCAGTTATACTCACTCTCTGCTCTGACTCACCCATGAGGCGCCCCTTTGAAGGCCGAGAATCAAAGCAGAAAGTTCTTGCTCCATCTTTCAAACCCCCCAAAATGTCCTGAGTAGCAATGGAGCAGAGTCACGGAAACAACTGCAGGGCTGAGCAGGTCTTGAGAGAATTCGAGTATGTGCCAACTACCTGATGAGGAGTACTCAGACTGCCTTAGACAATGAAGTTCCCATCAATCCAGAACGAAGAATAAAAGAACACCCGGAGCTTATCCTACCAACAGGAAAGTCTGACTCTCATTTACACAGCTAATGAGCCATAGTTACACAGCTAACCCCTCCATGCTTTTCTCCTAATGCTAAATAGGACTGATCCTTCTTGGGAATCTGAATCTGGCAGAAATAAAATCCTCTTCACAATACTCACAAGTTGGAACATCAAATCCCGTGCTGAATCAGCTAGAGAGCTGGGCTGTCTGACTGAGGAAAAACTGAGGCTCCTAACAGCTGACAATAGACAAAACTGGCCATGTGCTGGGTGGGGCCTATGATGCTATTTCTGAAAAGTGTGAAACCTCAGAACTTTCTCCTGAGAAGGTACATTTTGGGGATGGAACTCAGCTTGGATTTGCAACCATAAGGATCAAAAGAGAGAGTTCAAACAGCACATAGCTTACGGTAGGACAGAATATTTCCAAAATAGGGCAGAGGTGTTGGCCCAGGAATCCCCAGCTTCTTAAAAAGTCCATGTGAGTAAGTCCCATATCTATAAAGAAAGAGAAAAACCAGGTCACAGGAATTGTGGAATAAGTGCTGGAGCTGGCCAGTCACTGACTCAGAACTGGAACAGTCAACCTTGGGAGGTAACATGTGGGTGATAAATAATATCAGCAACTCCAAAAGCATATTTTCTTCACTCATCACTTCCTTCCCCACCTCCACTGTGAGACCCACAGAAGGTAATGATGATTAGCTAAAAGCAGCTGAAGTCTCCATGATCTCAATCCGAGATTGAATACTTGATAAATGTTCCCAAATTTGAGTGTTCCTGAGAAGCTGAGGCTGGAATTCTTCCAGAAAATTCATTCATGCTTATTTAGATTCTCATTCTAGGTTGAAAGGGGAAACATTTTTTTTCAGTTCTGATAATGAATCTTGCTTAACTTCGTCCACTCAATAACAGTTACTGAGAGCCGAATGTGACAGTGTTCTTACAGATTACTTGGAGACTTGCTTTTCCTTACCTCTATGCCCTGACCCCATGTTGGGATCTGATTCTTCTGAAACCTATTTACAGAAATAGGCCTTGGAGCAACCAGTGTTTTTATTTCTATGGAATGCAAACTGCATTCAAGGATTCCATTGCCATCGTGGAAATATGAGCCCCTTTCAGCTACACCCAAGTCTCTGTTGTCATGCAATGTGGTTGACGTGGGCTACAGAGAAGGGTGATTAACCATATGTTCCATGAATGAAACTGTACAAAGGAATCAATGACTAAGGGATCCATTTCCAGATCATTCCCCCATCATGGTACCTGGTCTTCCAACCAGTGACACTCACCTGCTAAGTGTCCCAGGCACACTCATTTTTTGGAAGATATCAGTAACAAAGCAGTTACTTTACTGTCTCTCTGTGTTAACTGTCTCCACAACCCGGTAAGTTCTGACACTCTCTGTGACAGACCTGCTGGCAACGCATCTTTATGTTTCCTGTGTGGAATCCCACAGCTGGGGGTTTTGAAATCTTGCAAGCATTCTCATTCCTGTGTTTCTGAGAGATAACAGAGTGGAGGAGAAGAGAGGCTGAGCAAAGAGATTGCCAGCAAAGGTTTTAAACATGAACTTGCTAGGCCTCCAAGACTAACACAGTAGAGGCAAATTAGGAAAGTATGCTATGGATAAATGGTTCAACATGCTCTACAAGCCATTTTCCCTAAAAGATAAGGGGCTCTTCCAAACTTCAGGTACCTTCCTGTGGATAGCAAAAGATGTATCATGCAAGATAGAATGAATAAGCACAAAATGTTCTGGAATGGTTGATTAAGACTTTGTCTCTTCCTGTTTGGAGTTTAGACTTTACAGTAGTACAAGACTAAATATTCTCTACAAATCCAGCAAACCTTATAATACGTGATAAAATAAACCCCCCAAATTGCATGAAAGGACGTGCCTGTTGGACAGGCCCAATAGGTACTTTGGCCAAGCCCCGCTGGGTGTTTCTACCCTTCCTCCAGAGCAGTTGGTGGAGGTCTGAGCACCAACTGCCAAAAAAGGGGGCGGCCTGGGCTATTCCACCCAGGTCCTTCCTTTGCCATCACAACCAGGGCAGATCAAATTCTGCTTCTGACCTTTCAATGGGTTACATGAATTCAAAAGTGATGCCAAGGGCTTCCCTGGTGGCGCAGTGGTTAAGAATCTGCCTGCCAATGTAGGGGACACAGGTTCAAGCCCTGGTCTGGGAAGATCCCACATGCCACGGAGCAACTAAGCCCATGCACCACAACTACTGAAGCCTGCGCACCTAGAGCCCATGCCCTGCAACGAGAAGCCACTGCAATGAGAAGCCCGCACACCGCAAAGAGCAGCCCCCGCTCGCTGCAACTAGAGAAAGCCCACATGCAGCAACAAAGACCCAGTGCAGCCAAAAATAAATAAAGAAATAAAAGAAATAAATAAGAGAAAAAAGTCTCCAAGTATTAAAAAAGAAAAAGAAAAAGTGATGCCAAGCAATTGAGCGACCGTGTCAGAACACTGATCCCAAGGAAAGATTTCGTCTAGTGTCTAAACTTACAAGGCTCCACATCAAGGCAGAAAGTGGGCTCGGTGAATTCTTTGCTTTCTTTCCAACTTCCCTCTTTCTGGTAGAGTAATGCTGCTTTGGGTAAAAAGGAAGGGGCTAACAGTAAAGCCAATCATTTTTATAGTCTTTACATTTTGTTGGCATTAAGGAGAGCTTTGCCTGCAGCTACTGACTCTTGGCTGCATCAGTATCTTCTAAGGCTGCAGGAATGTTTGCTTCATGGTGACATTGTCTAGTGCTGGACCCGCTGCCAGACGGACCACACAGTGTGGCTTAGATGGTGTCCCTTCCCCCAGGCCTCAAGCAGATGAGATGCTAAATCTGCTGACCCGCTGTGGAACCAAGGGAGGTTTGCTCTGAGGAATGAGGAATATTTTCCCCCTTCATCCTGACCCCACCTGGATGCCTCTCACATCATCACTGGCTTCCAGGCACAATTACTCACCTGCCCTGAGAGATTAAAATAACCTGTTGTCAGGTATATTTAAAACAATCTGTATCATAGATGTATATACACACTTTACACTAGATTCATTTTCCTCACTTTGTTCTAGAAGTGTGAGTTTATATACCTACCTTTATGGTAAAAAATACTGAACAGCAGCCCTCTTTTATCCCCCCAAAAATATGCTGGAAATAGTTTTACATCAGTAAAAAAAACTGGTATTAAATAGAATGAAATTAAACCATATCAATTAATTTTATAATGTCATCAGAAGGAAAATTTGTCACCACAATGCCTTGAATTCTCACCCATCTTTCAAAGAAGCGAAATGAGGTATATATTATCTATGTTCATGTCATCATGATTTCCTACACTCAATGAAACTGAAGTGGAGAAAGAGGTCAAATGTGACATGGAGGAGGCTTTCCCTACTCACTCTGTTCTCCTACCCTGCTCCATGATGCCAAGAAAGGAATTCCTCTGCTAGGTGGTTTGGATTCGTCCTCCTGTACTGTATTAAAGGGAAATAAATATTTTAAATACAAACTGCCTTTTAGGTCTCATGCCTTTGCAGACTGTTAGCAGACTTCAGATCAAGGCGAAAATAAGTGTATATACTAATGCTAACCCTCCCAGAGACTGGAAGAAAAGGTGAAGGAAATGACTAAAATTTCCAGATTTCTGCCATGACTCCTCTGATCTAAAGACTCCTCATTTGGGGCTAGATAGTTCTGCATAGTACAGGGTGGGGGACTTAAATCCTAGGAAGGGAGTGCAGGTGGGCACAGAAAAGGGGGAGGGCTGAGTCTGAAGAGAAGGGTGATCAGTCTCCAGCCCCACCCCGAACAAAGTCAGGGTACACCAGTTGTCTTGTGTAAATGATACCTGTGATGGGAAGTAAGGAAGAAGGAACCCCCAAGTGGCACAGGGGCCAATCCTTCTAGAGGTCTTTTGCAGCAGACACAAAACCCAGAAGATGAAAGTAATGAGACAAAAACCCAAGTTCCTTCTTCCTGCCTCCAGGATCCCGAAGCTTGGGAAGGGGTGAGGACTGCACTGCACATGGGCCAGTTGTTTCAAATCTGCCTTTGCTGGATTCTGGTTGGTTAGTCTAGGTCTATGCAAACTGGCAGTCAATCAGAAAATCATCCACAGGAGTAAATAATTGTCATTAAATCCTCCTAACTACAATAATAGGAACTTGGGGGTCTGGGTGGGCGTTAACTCCTTCAACAGATCTGGGTAAGGTCAATAGTAAACTTTTTGGTTTGTAGCACACAATTATTAAGCAACTTCCCCTCCATTAACTTTGATCTTCAAACAGTAAAGGGAAAGGGGGACACGATTAGCACCCCAGGTCCAAGGTTACAGAGGAGATGAGCCTGGACAGTTACTCACAGATTGAGGAGCATCAGGCTGGTTGCCAGGAGAACCCAGGTTTCCATGGAAAAGCTTGGGATCAGGTCCATGGCCACTTTCCTCCGTGATTCCCTCCTCTGAGTTTCCCTTCAGCTGCATGTGCTGCTCTTTGCCTGCCTCTGAGTGTGGAGCTTCGGTCATGTCAGGTGGAGATTGAGCGAGGCTGGAAAGTTTATGTGCTGAGAAGGGAGTGGAACTGGAGCTGCAGCCAACAGAAGGGCCACCTGTGCTCCATCTGCAGAGCTCTGTCTGCCTTGATATTTGGCAAAGCATCATGGACACTCCAGTTTGACCTCTCTTGAGTTCTTACTCTGTGGAAAATCAATAAACAACTCAATCAGTGTCATCAGTAAGCCCAAAGGTCACAGAAAGTCAACTAAACCCACTGGCCTTGAATCACTACTAATCTGCCTTTGTCTCCATGGCTGCCCACACTACAGAATACTTGAAATCCTTCAAACAAGAGAAGTCTACAGATTGTTACCCATGCAGCTTTTTTCTTCCTAGAAATGTCCCTGCCAGCAAAGAATCAGTGTTTCAATTTCTACGCATTCTCACCAACATTTGCTTTTTATCTTTTCTTTTATGATAGCCACCTAGTGGTTGTAAAGTAGTAAAATTTCTGGAATTCTGACATTTGCAACTGCAGAATCAAAATGGTTAAGAATCTGTGAGAATTTGCCATAGATAGAGGAAGACAAGCAAACGTTGTGGTTGCAAACGTGCCCCACGGTGGCTCTTGAGCTTTCTATGGACTCCAGGGATATCTATGCTCCTATTGTGTGGACAGCTGACTAGTAGGGATCCACTGAATGTGACTGATATGCAGGCCCTAGGTGAGTTATTTAAACTGTCTCAGCCTCAGTTGCCTAATCTATAGAATGAGTGTTAATAATTATGTCTTTCCCCGGACTTCCCTGGCGGTCCAGTGGTTAAGACTCTGCACTTCCAATGCAGGGAGGAGGGGTTCGATCCCTGGTTGGGGAACTAAGATCCCACACGCCGTGGGACACAGCCAAAAAAGAAAAGAAGAAAAAAAGGTTATGTCTTTCCCTCCTAAAAGAGCCCAGACCACACCAGCCCCCGGTTCCAGGCTTGGGACCTGGATCTGTGAGTCGGCCTCCTAGTGGCTTTGAGTGAAGAGAACATGTGACCTTGTCCATCAGATACCTGACCCTTACCAGACCCTCTAGAAATGTCCACTCAATACGAGATCAAAAAGTTCAACTAGTGGCTAATACACGAGTGTTATAGTGTAGTCCAAGTTATGAAATGTATATTTTGTTAGCAAGAGGAGCAGACATGAGTTCAAATCGGAGTTGAAAAGATAATTAAAAGGTTGGGAGTTTGCTGACTCTAAACTCCTTTTTTCCTTCTTATTGATTGTGTTTAAATGCCTCTTTTGCCAACTGCTGTGTGTGGAGCCACTGAGTCATAAATGTTCAGGACATTATTTCCTGGATTCTAATTGGGGCTGGGGGTGTCTGTCCAGCTCTGTGAGCTCAGGGCCCTGAGCAGGCCCTCCAGCCCCAGGTCTCCCCACCCCTGTAGGATGTCAAAGACCCTGGGTTGAAACCCCTCCCACTCTCCTCCTCCTACCCTGGGGCAGAAATTGTTTCTAAAAAGTTCCCAGAGTTGAGTCCATTGTTGGCAGAGAAAAGATAAATCTCAAAGGAACAACAAAGAGCTCATTCCCTCCTTACAGACACCGTGTATTCATGAAATTCAGCCAGTACTTCCAGGCAGTTACCAGATCCCTCACCCTGAGCCGCACGTTCCTCCCCCAGTTACTGGGAGTATTGGCTGCTACTGATTAAAGCCTGTCCTGTTCTCTAGAGAATCTCCCCCCGGGCCAAATTGAAGCCACTTCACCTGGGAGCTTGTTCATCCTGGGGGATGGGAGGGCCAATCAATGACTCACTGATGGGTTGTGAAAGGTTGGCCCCTGCCTCCAGTTTGGACCTACTCTGGGTTACAAAACTGTCTCCGAGCTCTCTGTGGGGTTGGGCTCCACAGAGAGCACATCTTCACTCAGCTTTTCCTCTTCCTGCACCCAGCTCCCTTCATTCAATTATCCTGAGAGCACTTTCTCAGTCAAGTACTTGTGCTAGAACCCCCGCCTCAGGTTCTGCTTTTGGGGAACCCGACCTAAGACAGTGGCTGAGCCTGAGCTAATGTGTTCACAGTGACATTCAGCTGAGGGGCATAGAAGCACTGAAATTCAGCCAAATTCTCTGGTCCAAGCTATGCAAGGGATGGGGGGCTTGTCTCATTTGCCCCAAACCACTGATTAGTCTAGACTCAGCTATGGAAGGTGCTAGGATTTGAAACCCAGGAGCTCCAGCTTCAGATCCCCCCATCTCTCAGTCACACTGTGGTGCCTGCCTCCTTAGAATAAAATAAGACAAAGAAAACTAAGGTGAGAGAGTGGGGAGAGCTGTATAAGCCCAAAGAAAGCTGCCTTTGTGACCCTCTCCCCACAATCACAAGCTTACTGAAAAATCTTTTGAAAGAACCATTTTCCTGACCCTTCTCAGAGTAAGTCACCAACTTCATATTTCACACCCCCTGAATGACCCACAGACGACGACATCTCTACATGACCACAATATGACCTCCAAGTCAGGAAGTTAACGCTGACACATCACTGCCGTCTAACCTCAGAGCCCCCAGTTCCCCCCACCTGTCCCAACAATGTCCTTGTAGCAGAAGGACCCAGCCCTCGAGTTGTGTTTACATATCACCTCTCTGTAGTCTCCTTTGTCTGGAACATTTTCAGTCTATCTTTGGTTTTCAAGACGTTGACTCTTTCGAAGATTCCAAACCAGTTACAGACAAGGAGGAAAATGTTCCTCCGTTTGGGTTTGCCTGACTCTTTTCAGGATTTCCTTCAGGTTTGCCTCCTTGGCGGGAATATCACACAGGTGAGATGAGTTCTTCTCACTGCATCCTATCAGGTGACTCAAGATCAAATCATCCTGTTCCTGATGCTGCTCTCTGATCCCTTGAAAGGAGTGTCTGCCAGGTTTCTCCACTCTGAAGTTACCCCTTCCCCTCTATAATTAATGGGTATTTTGAGCAGCACTACTTTGAAGCTATGTAAGTTTCCTCTTCAAATTGCAATTCATTCATTAATTTATTTACATATATCTGTATGTACTTATGTTTTCCTATTTTCTTGAGTGGCTTAACAACTCTTACTATCCTTATTTATTATCATGCTCAAATGGTCCCTGATTTGGTCAGTGGAAGCCCCTCAGGCTGGTTCTGTGTCCTTTTGTCATGTCGATGTTTAACATTTCCTTGTCTTCTAGCCCAAGATGTTCCATGGGCATCATGTACTTTCCCAGTCCTGGAATCAGCGATTTCTCTAAGAAGTCCTGGCTCCTTTCCGTGGGAAATGATCTTTATAAGCCAAGATCTGGGCACGAGGTGTGCTTATTGCTATTTTGGTGTTTTGTTTCTAAACCATATCAGTAGAGAAAAGTAGGCAATATGCATTTTTATACACACACACATACACACATTTCTATCTATCATCTATCTATCTATCTATCGTCTATCTATCATCATCTATCTATCTTTCTATCATCTGTCTATATCATCTAGCTAGCTCTCTTCTACATATGTAGAAAAGCATGGATTTACACTACACATTCAGTTTCAGTTGCTGACTCCACGGGATTTATTCTGGTTTCTCCCTCTCTGACTCAGTGACTCTCTTCTCCAACAGTGAGAATTCTGCCTTCCATCATCCTTTATATACTTACTTACTTGATCACTCCCCCTTTGTGTAGCTAGTCCTCACTTCATTCCTTTCCACTCATGGATGACCTCCTCAACTTACTTGCATTCTCCACACCCTATTTAGCCTCTGGCTGCCCTTGCCAGGCCACGCATATGAGTGGGCAACATTCTCACCTTGCTTGGGTTCCCACACTCATGCCAGGCTGCTGTTCCTGTGGACACTTTCCCCTCCCTACTCAGTCTCTGACTTGGAGTCACTGTGCCTCCCTTCTCTGCCCCCACCCTGCACTGTGTGCCTGCCCACCTTCTGTCACCCCACCCCCCAATGACTTTAGGACTGGATTATCCAGGAAGGGAAGGCAAGGCGGGAAAGGAAAAATGGAGGGAGGGGGCAGAAAAGGGAAAGGAAGAGCCCTGGGCAGCTTCTGATACCAACTGAAACTGATCAGTGCTTGTAGCCTTTCTGCCTGAACAACTGACCAATTAACCATCTTTTATTTCACATTCATTGTGGTTGACAGTTGGGAGTTGAGGATGGAATGCAAAGAGGTGTGAAAAACATCTTTGTGGTTAAGACAGTTGGGAGTTGAGGATGGAATGCAAAGAGGTGTGAAAAACATCTTTCCTGCCTTCCAGAAACATCAGGGGAGATGAGATGAAAACATTAAATCAAAACAAATAATATAAGTTTCTCAGTTGAGCGTTACAAAAAATATGTGCTCCAAAAAAGGTAGGTATAAACTACGAATATACTTTCTAAGCAATAGGCAAAGTCGCAAAATAGGCTCTTACCTATTTAATAGGAGTCAAATTGGAGTATTGATAAAGTCCCCAACCAACCAGTGATTTTGATGGTCAAAAGCAAGTAGTCACTGAATCTCCCTGATTCAGTTGTATACATTCTTCCCTAATGTGCACAAAGGCATCAGATTATACTTTTGTAAAGAGATGTTTATTGACTTGCTCAATATAATATTTAATTTAGAATATTCAAAATAAAATCTGTGATATAAATGTCACTACTTCAGTCATCACAATCATTCTTCTTTTCATTAGAGTTTGTGAGAAATCTTCATTCTGATCAGTGCTCAGGAGGAGCAGATGGTCCTAAGTGGGGTGTGGTGGGGTGGAGATAGTTCTGTGAGAACCAGATAAGCTGAGTTTGCATATCTGGCACTTATTAATCACCTCTTTTATATGACACAATGCATAACACTCCACGTAGACAGTGAGAAAGCTAAATGAATGTGCAGAATCTCTAGTCATCCACCAATTGCAGTAGGTGAATCCCATCTTCATTTCTGTGTTTTATCACAAAGTAAATCAAGGCCTCTGTTGTCCTGGGATGCAGCTTCCTTGAAGAACAAAGCGCAAGTCCTTAGGGAAAGTCAGGCTCCAGTTAAGGTCCCATCTCTGGGCTCAACCATTAGAATAATGGGTTTTTCTAGTTGAAGAAGTACCTGAGGGCTTAATTTCAGGTGCATCTGCAACAGTTAAACAAACACGTGAGAATCGAATAATGAAGCACGGCCAGCAAGAGAAACAAAGTATTGATATATAAGATACATTATGGACAATAATGCTTTACAAATATATAACAGCTAGTTTTAGCATCATATACCTTTGATTCTTTTTTAAAAATTACAAATTCCATGTATTTAATAGATACAGGGATAGTCAGCTTATCTGTTTTTCATAGGGTGAACTTTAATAGTCGTGTCTTTCAAGGAACTGGCCACATTTATGTATAAAATATATGGAGTAAACTTGTTTGCCGCATTCCCTTATTATCTTTTTATTAAATTAAAATTTCCACCTATTGAGACATAACTGTCTTACAGGAGTTCATAAGTTTAAGGTGCACAGCATCATGATTTGACGTACATATGTCGTGAAATTATCACCACAGTAAGTTTCATTAACATCCATCAGCTCATAGATACAAAGAAAAAATATTGTTTCCTTCAGGTGATAGCTCTCAGGATCTACTCTCTTAACAACTTTCCTATACACCAAACAGAAAGGTTAACTAGGGCCATCATGTTGTACGTGGCATCTCTAGTACTTATGTATCTTATAACTGGAACTTGGTAGCTTCATCCAATCTTCCCGCCTTATTTGTGATTGTTTATACTTATTCTTTAAGTTGTGTCAAGACGAGATAGTGAAAGCATTCATCCATCATTCTTTCCACAAAATATCTATTGAGCACTTATTTCATACCAGGCTAGAGACAAAAATCTGGTTGGCTTGTGTTCTTTTTTTGATTTAACTTTTAGGTACAAAGAATGAGGTTTTAAAATTTACCAGATTCTTAGGCATTATGGCCAACTATCTTGAGCCATGTAAAGATAATTTTGTGTCCATTGAAACTTGCAAGGTAATCCTAGTAGGAATCACACATGTTAATTACATCGGGCTTCCTCAACTTCTGCAGAGTCCAGTCACCTCTCCCAGTAGAACCCATCCAGTTTCATGATCGGAAGAGGTCGTTGTGAAGCATTATGCCTGTTTTTTTTTTTTTTTTAACATTTCCTGTCTCCCAAATGTAGTGGAAATGGTGAACTTCTGACGACCTACAGTGTTTGTTCCAGTACTTTTAGCCCTTTTCTCACCCAGTCACTCCTTCAGTGTTGGGGGAACCAACAGAGTGACCTTCTAATCTCAGTTGACTGAAGGGCAAACAAATGTCATGGAGGAGATAAGCCCCAGCCTGTGGATGCCTGGGTGGAGCTTCAGGGAGCATCTGCCCTTCCCAGGTGTGCCAGAGGCCCCCTTTCTCTCAGGGCTAAGTCCCCTTTCTGTACACACCTACACTATGGACACACAGATGCCCACAAGTAAAATGGAAACCGTCTCTATCCTCCTCTTCCCTGAGAAAGCCTACTCAAATGGGGTAGCTGCTTACAGAATGTGTGACTCCTAGAAAAAAGCCTTATTACAGGGCCGTGCTTGATATGAATGAACAATGGCAACTGTTCTTTGTGCTCCTCAGAGGAGAGATTCCAGATATTTCTATAAATGTAACACCTTGTTATTTTAAAATTTCAAATGACATGCATATATGTCCCCAGCAGATAGACATACACATGTACACCAGGCATGTACACAAATGTCATTTGTTAAATTTCAAAAGTTCAAATTGTTCACAATTTGTATCCAAGAACTCTAATCAATTGCACATCTAACTCCTTAAGCATTTGCTGGGTGACTGGGAGGCATCGTTCAGAGTTTACGAAAGGAATAAAATGAGAGGCTACAGTTAAAGACGTTCATAGGTGTAAAGAAAACATAGAACCAAACTGGATGGTTCCATGACAAAGTGTTAAGTTAGGTGGTAGGAACCATGATGCCAGCCTGTGGTGACTGATACAGAGCAGAGGGGAGAGTGAGCTGTGGACTGGGTGGGGAGGGCTCCATGGAGGGGCTCGGGATTGAGCTAGAACTTGAAGGGGGAAGAACAGAATGGGGGCGGGGAAGAGCACACATAGAGTTATTATTAGAAGGTAAAGGGAGCCCAGCTTGATGGCAGCAGGACCCCTGGAAGGTGAGGGGGCTGTGGGAGTCCTTCACATCTGGCAGAAATGCTTTCCAGCAGGGGTTCTCACCGTGACTACACAGGAGAATCCACGGGAGTGCTTTGAATGCCACACTCCCGGTGAATTATTTTAGAATAAATGAGATGACCTAGGCATCAGGATTTTTTAAAGCACCACAATAATTTCATTATACAAGCAGTGGCCGAGGACCGCTGCCAGGAGAGCTTCTGTAAGTTCTGGTGGAGAAGAGCATCACTGAAGAGCCATGATGTGGTCGTCACTGCTCTCATGACTGCACACACCTCCCCTTCCTTCCGGTGGACTTGAAATGAAATTTAAAATATTGCTGAGGTTCAAAAGACTGCAAAGAATCATGTTATGCTAACTGCATTGACTCTAGATGACCTTTACAGTTGGGTCATTACAAAGCCACAGGCTTAGCTATCCAGAGCTGAAGGACTCTTAAAGGTCACAGATGGCTCCAAATACATTCATGTCCAATATGACAAATTATTCCTTGAATAGAACACATTCATATATATGTGTGTGTGTGTGCGTGTGTATATATATATACATATGATATCTATCTATCTATATCAGTTTTTTTTTTTTTTTTTTTTTTTTTTGCGGTATGCGGGCCTCTCACTGTTGTGGCCTCCCCCGTTGCGGAGCACAGGCTCCGGACGCGCAGGCTCCGGACGCGCAGGCTCAGCGGCCATGGCTCACGGGCCCAGCCGCTCCGCGGCATATGGGATCCTCCCAGACCGGGGCACGAACCCGTATCCCCTGCATCGGCAGGCGGACTCTCAACCACTTGCGCCACCAGGGAGGCCCCTATATCAGTTTTAAAAACTCACAATAAACACAATTAATGCAGCTAGGTAACTGTCTGACCTGTGTTTCTTTGCAAGGTTTGCAGGATAAGCTCTGCAGGACTTTGACAACAGCAAGTTTCACGTTCATGATACCAAGTCTCATACCAATGCAGTTTCGGGGTCCAGTTCCAAAAGGCATGTGTGTGTAAGGATTTCTGCTCTCCTTGTTCTTCTTACTGAACTTGGTTCCACGGCAGTAGATGAAACAAATTAATGAAACAGAAAAACCACAAGAGCTCAAAGTCTGAGGTTTAACTGAAACACTCAACTAGTAGCATTAGGGATGCCTGTGTGAGCTAGTCATTGAATCCTGCTGTGGTGATTTTGCTATGAGAAAGGTAAACTCCAGATCCTTCCCATTCCCTGGACCCTATAGGAGCTTTCAGTCCTGTTGAGGAGATGAGATGAATGCTGTTTAAAAAAAAAAATTTATCTCTAAACACTAAATTTACATTCAGGCAGTGAGATGTTCACGTTCTGAATTGATTGAAGGAAACGTGGGTTCCCACCTCCACGCACACTGATGTCGGTCATGTGCTCATGGGGGAAGGAAGCAGGAGAATCATCTCCCAGGATTTAAATTGTCATTTCCCCCTTGTATTCCCTTCCTTCCCGTCCCCTTGTGTCTGTCTGTCTGTCTGTCTGTCTCCCCCACAGCACAGTATGCTTAGGTCACATTTACATAACTATATGACGCTACTATAGAATAACCACTGATTTCCTTGTCTATCTGTTCCACTAGCCTATAAATTCCTTGATGGTTAGACCTCTGTTTTATTCAAATTTGACTCCTCAGTATTTGAATATATTAAGGAAAAATATGGAATTGTGGAAAGTGATAATAGCATTGCGATTATGTATATTTTAAAGAGTCCCTACTTTGCAAAACATTTTGGAATATTCACAGACACTGTGACTTCAAATAATATGGGAAGATGGAGGAGGGTAGCAGTAGCTTGTGGATGGAGCAGAGACATGGGATGGTTGTTGGGCAGGGAATGGGCACATATAGATACATTAGGAGTCTTCCATAGATTAGTGCCTATAGAATATACTTGTGCATATGTCAAAAATTCTCCATGATAGGCTTTTCTGTAAACATTTGGATTTCTCACTGCCTGGCCGAGTCCCTGACACGCAGGTGAGCACTAACTCTCTGCTTGACGACTGAATGAATCAAAAATGAATTGGGAGGGGCTTCCCTGGTGGCGTAGTGGTTGAGAGTCCGCCTGCCGATGCAGGGGACACGGGTTCGTGCCCCGGTCCGGGAGGATCCCACATGCCGCGGAGCGGCTGGGCCCGTGAGCCATGGCCGATGAGCCTGCGCGTCCGGAGCCTGTGCTCCACAACGGGAGAGGCCACAACGGTGAGAGGCCCGCGTACCGCAAAAAGAAGAAAAAAAATGAATTGGGAGATTAGGATTGACATAAATACACTACCATGTGTAAAATAGATGGCTAGTGGCAACCCGTGGTATAGCACAGGGAGCTCAGTTCTGTGCTCTGTGACGACCTAGATGGGCAGGATGGGGGAAGATGAGGGGGAGGTCCAAGAGGGAAGGGATATAAGTATACATACAGCTGCTTCACTTTGTTGTACAGCAGAAACTAACACAACATTGTAAAGCAATTATACTCCAATAAAAAAATAAATAAATAAGTAAAGTGAACCGAAATGAACAACAGCAACAGCAAAAAAGAAATAATAGTGAGTGGTCTCTGGTTTTAGGTTCATGAAGCTGCAGGAGAGGGAGCTACTGAGCTTCAGGGAAACACAGAGTTTCCCTGGGCCAGAAAACAGAGGACTTGGTCCACTCTGACTTCCTGTTTCAAGAAGTGCTATGTGTAGAGGTTATGCCAGCACTCAGGACACTAGGGCGAACAAGATAAAGTCCTTGCCATCAGGGAGCTTATAGTCAGGAGCTCATAAAAGTCTAGATCCCAGCTAGTGCCCTAAAATATTCATCTCAAATTTTGCTCACTGTACAATAAGTGCGAAAGCATCAACTCTTCCCAGAGTCCAATCTGTACTGAAGCCAGACCTTGACTCTGAATTCCCAAAAGAGGATGCTCAACCCCTCCAAGGAGGAAGTCTCAGACATCTAGAGAGCAGAGAACTTCTCTTTGGAAGGTCACCAAGTACTGAGGTAGAAGGGAGCTGGCCCAGGTGTGCAGCCACAGACAGAACCAGGGCACCTGTGTGCACATCCGTCCTTAGTGAGGCTGCTTGAACCATCAGGGATGAGACCTCTAGGTCCCCAGCCTGCACTCTCACAATAATGCTAGAGGAAACATAGCCAGTGTTTAAAGAAATGGAAATGTGGGAACATTAGTGATGAATTCAAAGAGCTAAGGAGAACAGACAGAAAAACTTAAAGGAAATAAAAAGCCTATACACCTAAAATAAGACAGTGGTTACATAAATTATGGCATATGCATATAATCACTCATATATATTATATAGATAGATAGATAGATAGATACACACACAAATTCACATAGAATGTTGTTTATAGTTTACTGTTAAATCAAGTAAGCAGTTCAAAACCAAATTAAATATACTACCATTCTAGTTTTTAAAAATCTATATATGCATAGACAAATGTCCATGCGGACATACAACGAATTATTAATGAGGCCTATCTTAAGGTATTAGGAATGTAGACAGCTATAATTCTTTTTTCTAGTCCACAGTTTGTAAAATTTGATTCGAACAATGATCACTCTTATATTAAGAAAAAACGTCAAACAATAAAAAGATGCACAAATAAATGATTGTACAATCACTCATTTTCTCCTACAGTAAGAGGCGTCTAATATGCTGGAACCACTCTGGATCAGAGAGGGTTCCTTTCCCTGAGTTCTCCTACCTTTCAGGATGGAACTCCTCAGGCTCTGACCAGTGTTCCGGATCTCTGTGTAGAGTGAAGAGTGGCACCATCACCACTGTCCCTTTGGGAATCAACACCCCATGGATTTCCACATCTTTTTTACAGACTCTCTCAAGTCTAGCAGTAAGTGGGAATAATCGGAGAGATTCATTCAACACCATGTCAAGATATTCCATCTGTTCCAGGGACTCATAGGTGGGAGGTGCCTGGAAGAAAGAAATAGATTTTGATAAACTGAGATTGAGGATCAAACTTCAACTCAGTCTACATAGTCCTGTTGAAATGGTAGGAGCTCCAGAGAATAATTTCAACTGGTAAAGGACCTTAACATTTATAGGTGTTATAATATCTATCATGTCCTTTGACCTGCTCAGTGGCCCACTGAGATGTGTGGAGTGGTTATGACTATACGAGAACATTGGGACAATCCCCTAAACAGGGCCTGAAATCCTGCACATCATTATGCAGTGTATTTTCTTTCTCACAAGAACAAACATGACTAATAGACTATGACCCTTAGTCTCAAGTGAAACGTGCCAAAGTCACTGTTTCCTTTCAAAAGAGAGGCCACACATCTGTACCAAGGGAAGAAATGTATAAATGCAAATCCTCTATTCAACATAAAATTGTTACTTGAGAAATCTCATTTACTAATTCTTTTGACTATACCTATAAAATCTGAAAATACTTTATGATATTAAAACTCTATAAATAATTTAGGGAGAAACAAGTTGCTTTTTAAACCAAATATGCAAAAGAAGGGTAAAATGGGTGCTACAAGGAACACAATTTCAGATCCAGGGAAAGTTACAAGAGGATGAGAACCCTATCCTCAGCCACAGCCTCTGTTGCTGGAACAGTCTCTTAGTGTCCCTTCAGGGGTGACTGTAAGGTCTGAAGGTCTAAACAAGCCACTCCAGCCCCAGAGGCCAGCTCTTCTCACACCACAAAGAATTCCACTTTTGGCAGAGATCTGAGACCAGTGGGAGTGACACGTGGCTGTCACGTGGGGTTATATTTAAGGGGCAACATTGTAGAGGGTAAGAGTTGGCTCAGGAGACAGACACCCTGGCACATAGGTTGGCGTTTTCACCACTAGGTACACGACTAGTATGTGAAAGTATTTCATCTCTCTGTCGCTCAGGTTTCTGAAATGTTACATGGAGATAATTAGAGTTGACACTTCATAGGCTTGTGTGGCAGAGACACTCACTGCTCACCCAGTATCCATGTAGTCCCTGTATTTCCCAGCCCACTGGAAGTTACAGGAAACCAGCTTTGCCAATGGGCTGTGAACTGAGGCGATTATGTCAGTTTGGGGACAAATCATTTGAAAAGCCAGTGAACAACGCTCGAGTCCCTTATTCCCCAGACAACAGGAAGTCCTCATGCTCCAGATAAGGCAGCTACAGGAAGGTGGAGCCTCTTAGCCTGTATCCCCGAGTAACGCTGTGGAGCCAAGCTGCCCGCTCCCATCCTCCGCTAACAGTCCATGTTGGTCATGTAGATGTGGGTTAGAAGTAAACCTTTGCTATGAAAGCTCTGAGATTTGAGGGCTCATCTGCTACTGAGGCATAACTTAGCCTCTCCTGACTTATACAGAATTTTATGAAGATTAAATTCGTTTATAAATAGCATCTAGAACAGACATATATAGTAAAAAAGCAAATGTTGGCCAATAGTGTTCTTGTCATTGTATTATTATAGAAGAGGAAGAAGACAATGCTTTAGCAATTCTCTTTTGCCTGGTGACCATCTTATTACAATGAAAAGAATTGCAATATGTGGTTTACCAGAGAAGACAGATCATCTCTAATTTAGTAAGGCACTACGATCTATCCTTACCTTATATTTGAAGGACCCAGGACCCTGAAAGGTGATAAATTTTGTCCAAAACCACAGCCAGGATTCAAACTCACATCCTCTGTTTCCTACTTTAAGCCCTTTGTTGTTACAAGGCTCCTCCTAGTCTGCAGTGTACCCAGGGCAGTAGACGGAATTAATGGTCCCAGTTCTCCAGCCCTTACTGGGTCCATGCCCTTTGCCATCTACCTTTGTGTTTCCCTCCCATTCTGACTCTGGGGTTGGTCAGGTGGTTTGCTTTACACCAGTGGAAATTTGGCTAAGTGTGATGCTAGGAGAGTTTTGAAAATCACCCATATGATTGGACTTTTGGTTCTTGCCATCTACCATTGCCTTGAGAAGTAGACATGTGGAGATTGAGAGGCAGGAGAAGCAAGTGTGGAGTTGAGTCAGCCTAGCCAGCTTAGCCAAGGCCAGCCTAGATCAGCCAACAGCCAGAACCAAGCAAGTCCAGCCAATATCAGCAGATAACTATGTGGACACTAGAGCAATAGATGCTTACTGTTAGATGCCACTGAGGTTTCGTGATTTTTATGTGGCATTATTGTGATAACTGATATGCCAGGACCAGCAATTGTTTCAAACTACTTATATTTCTGTGAGTAGTATGCATTACCTATGTTTCCCCCCTTTGTGTTTGACTCTTGAGATCCTTCCTAAATAGCACAAGTGAAAATTTTGATACTTATGCTTTTTGCAAAAATCTCCTGAGAAATGGCAAGGAGACATTCGTGCTGAGGCTTCATTCACTTTCCCCTTCCCTCTCCAGGTATCATCACTCACCTTACTGGGGAGAGTTGCATCAATCTCCTCCTGCAGCTTCTGCTGAATGTGAGGGTGAGTGGCCAATTTATAAAAAAGGAAGGAAAGAGCCTCAGTAGTGGGCTCATAGCCACCAAAAATAAAGATAATACCTTGGGCCACCATTTCTGAGTCAGACAGAGCTAAAAGGGGAGGAGAGACATTGTAGGTAAAGCATGTCAATATAAAATATCACAGGTTAGAGGATGAGAAATCCAAATGAGACTCCCAAATCCCTAGGGAAAAAAATGGAAAAGCAATTCAGAGCAAAACTGGGAGTGGTTTGCACTCTCATGTCTGTTTTACAGAGCCAGAAACAGGCAAAACTTTTCTTAATCCAGTTTTTCCTCAAGGTCTGTACTATACTTGGCCCTCTGCTCCTGGTTATGTCACACTTTCCACCAACACAGCTGAGTAATTTCAAGAGATAGCATTTCTGTCTAACACACACAGCATTATCAGTATGTCCCTTGGAGAATCCTAAATGCACTTTAGCTAGAAACAGTATGGGGTAGCCATGTTTTTCCTTTAAAAATTATATTATTCTAGCTAAATTATAACATGAATTTTTTGGAGAAAGTTTGCAATACTAAGGCTATACTGTAGGGAAAATTAATAGAAGACTTGGGGCACAAGTCTTCAAATGGATGATCACAGACATACAGAAACTACAGAAAAAAAAACAAAGCTAGAAGAGTGTTGATTGATCCTAGTCTAATCAATGGCATTAAAATAGCAGAAGAAAGAATGTGTCCTTAGATGGGCATTGGCCAGCACACAATATAGAAAAATAGGATCCAGGGAGTGGAGTTAGCAATGCTTATTCAATCATGACCTGAATGTCATCTTCCTCAGTACAAGCCCACTCTCTTTGCTCTCCTCTGTGCTCAGCAAACAGCCCTTGTGATTATAAATTGGTCGCCATTTTTATATTCTCCTGAGAAAATCCAAGCATGGTCAGCCTCCAATCTATTTGATGGGACTATACTACTAGGTACTTAGAGCACTCAGATCAACATGGTACCTGCCCAATCATGTAATTCACAACTAAAACAATATAAAATGAGTGGAAGAAAGATCTACAGACTTCTGATTTCCCCATTATAGTTTATGTGAAGCTGTTGTGGGTAAATTCAACTATCAAATTATTTCCCCCAGTTAGCATAAACCCCAGGATACTAAAAGTTTAGAGCTGTACTGTCTAATATGTGGCTATTTAATTTAAATTTTAATTGATTAAAATTAAGTACAATTTAACATTTAGTTCTTCTGTGGCATTACCCATATGTTCAATAGCCACATGTCTAATGATTACTGTATTGAACAGTGCAGATGTAGAATATTTCCTATGGAAATTTGTATTGGACCACGTAGTTAGATAGATGTCAGATAGATAGATAACTAGATAGATAGATAGACAGATAGATAGACAGGGACATAGTTGTAGATGTATTTACAGTGGTGCGCTAGAGTCATCTCATCCCTCTCTCAAGAACCAATCTGTAAAAATCTAAGAATATTGTGAGATGGTTGTCAAACCATTGGTATCTTGAAATTAACCAAGTGTGAGTATTCATACCATGGAAATAAACTAAAAACCAGGGCATTCTTGTTTTAAAGAGACGTTCTGTTTACATCACTGGTTATGAGTAGATATAGAAATACTTGGGGCTTCCCTGGTGGCACAGTGGTTAAGAGTCCACCTGCCAATGCAGGGGACATGGGTTCGAGCCCTGGTCCGGGAAGATCCCACATGCCATAGAGCAACTAAGTCCATGCGCCACAACTACTGACTCTGCATTCTAGAGCCCACGTGCCACAACTACTGAACCTGTGCCACAACTACTGAAGCCTGTGCACCTAGACCCCGTGCTCCACAACAAGAGAAACCACCGCAGTGAGAAGCCCGTGCACCGCAATGAAGAGTAGCCCCCGCTCGTTACAACTAGAGAAAGCCCGGGCGCAGCAACAAAGACCCAACACAGCCAAAAATAAATAAATAAAATAAAGTTTAAAAACCAAGCAAACAAAAAAAAGAAATACTTATGTTCATCAGTCTTGTGTAAATATATTTGATGATATGTTTGATGGTCTTATCTTTGTCCACCGAAAGGATGTAGAAGCAAAGAAACCATAGTAGAAATGAACACTCCTAGATCCCAGGTTTTGATTTCTAAATACCATTTCTCACTAAAGGAAACCAGAGCTCCTCTCAGGACTAGTCAAGGGAAACAGAATAGATACCTGGAACATCTTGCATCAGAATAGAGACACAGATGTAGAGAACGGACATGTGGACACAGGGGGAAAAGGGAGGGTGGGACAAATTGGGAGATTAGGTTTGACATAAATACACTACCATATGTAAAATAGATAGCTAGTGGGACCCTGCGGTATAGCACAGGGAGCTCAGCTCGTTGCTCTGTGATGACCTAGTTGGGCGAGATGGTGGGGGATGGGAGGGATGTCCAAGAGGGAGGGGATATATGTATACATATAGCTGATTCACTTCATTGTACAGCAGAAACCAACACAATATTGTAAAGAAACTATACTCCAACAAAAAAAAAGAAAACAAGGAAGTTCTCAGAAAATGATACTCTATATACTATAATGGTGGATACACATCATTGTATATTTGTCAACACCCATAGAAAGGACAACACCAAGAATGAACCCTAATGTAAACTATGGACTTTTGGTGGTAATATGTCAATGTAGGTTCATTGACTGTAACAACTGTACTTTGATGTGATCTTTTGATAGTGCAAGAGGCTGTGTGTAGGTGGGGGTGGATGTATGTTTGAAATCTCTGTACTTTCCCCTCAATTTTGCTGTGAACCAAACTGCTCTAAAAACAGTCTATTGGGAAAAAAACATTTAGGAATAAAAAAAGAAATAAAAAAGTATACAAGAGCCTACTTAAAAGGGATCCAGTGGACAAACCTGAGAGAATTCTAGAATCAAAGTTAAAAATGATATGAGAATAAACTAATGATGAAAAATCTGAAAGTGAAATTAAGAAAACACTCCCATTTACCACTGCAACAAAAAAGAATAAAATATCTAGGAATAAACCTACCTAAGGAGACAAAAAACCTGTATGCAGAAAATTATAAGACACTGATGAAAGAAATTAAAGATGATACAAATAGATGGAGAGATATACCATGTTCTTGGATTGGAAGAATCAACGTTGTGAAAATGACTCTACTACCCAAAGCAATCTACAGATTCAATGCAACCCCTATCAAACTACCACTGGCATTTTTCACAGAACTAGAACAAAAAATTTCACAATTTGTATGGAAACACAAAAGACCCCGAATAGCCAAAGCAATCTTGAGAACGAAAAATGGAGCTGGAGGAATCAGGCTCCCTGACTTCAGACTATACTACAAAGCTACAGTAATCAAGACAGCATGGTACTGGCACAAAAACAGGAATATAGATCAATGGAACAGGATAGAAAGCTCAGAGATAAACCCACGTACATATGGTCACCTTATCTTTGGTAATGGAGGCAAGAATATGCAGTGGAGAAAAGATAGCCTCTTCAATAAGTGGTGCTGGGAAAACTGGACAGCTACATGTAAAAGTATGACATTAGAACACTCCCTAACACCATACACAAAAATAAACTCAAAATGGATTAAAGACCTAAATGTAAGGCCAGACACAATCAAACTCTTAGAGGAAAACGTAGGCAGAACACTCTATGACATAAATCATAGCAAGACCCTTTTTAACCCACTTCCTAGAGAAATGGAAATAAAAACAAAAATAAACAAATGGAACTTAATGAAACTTCAAAGCTTTTGCACAGCAGAGGAAACCATAAACAAGACCAAAAGACAACCCTCAGAATGGGAGAAAATATTTGCAAATGAAGCAACTGACAAAGGATTAATCTCCAAAATTTACAAGCAGCTCATGCAGCTCAATGTCAAAAAAACAAACAACCCAATCCAAAAATGGGCAGAAGACCTAAATAGACATTTTTCCAAAGAAGGTATACAGATTGCCAACAAACACATGAAAGAATGCTCAACATCATTAATCATTAGAGAAATGCAAATCAAAACTACAATGAGATATCATCTCACACCAGTCGGAATGGCCATCATCAAAAAATCTACAAACAATAAATGCTGGAGAGGGTGTGGAGAAAAGGGAACACTCTTGCCCTGTTGGTGGCAATGTAAATTGATACAGCACTATGAAGAACAGTATGGAGGTTCCTTAAAAAATTAAAAATAGAACTATCATATGACCCAGCAATCCCACTACTGGGCATATACCTTGAGAAAACCATAATTCAAAAAGTGTCATGTACCAAAATGTTCATTGCATCTCTATTTACAATAGCCAGGACATGGAAGCAACCTAAGTGTCCATCAGCAGATGAATGGATAAAGAAGATGTGGCACATATATACCATGGAGTATTACTCAGCCATAAAAGGAAATGAAATTGAGTTATTTGTAGTGAGGTGGATGGACCTAGAGTCTGCCATACAGAGTGAAGTAAGTCAGAAAGAGAAAAACAAATACCGTATGCTAACACATATATATGGAATCTAAGGGGGAAAAAAAGGTCATGAAGAACCTAGGGGCAAGACAGGAGTAAAGACACAGACCTACTAGAGAGTAGACTGAGGATACGGGGAGGGGAAAGGGTAAGCTGGGACGAAGTGAGAAAGTGGCATAGACATATATACACTACCAAATGTAAAATAGATAGCTAGTGGGAAGCAGCCGCATAGCACAGGGAGATCAGCTCGATGCTTTGTGTCTACCTAGAGGGATGGGATAGGAAGGGTGGGAGGGAGGGAGACGCAAGAGGGAAGAGATATGGGAACATATGTATATGTATAACTGATTCACTTTGTTATAAAGCAGAAACTAACACACCATTGTAAAGCAATTATACTCCAATAAAGATGTTAAAAAAATGATATGAGAGTAAATTACACATGAGAATGTACTGATATAGATAAATAAATAAATGATGGGGGAGAATGGAAAGCTCTCCCTTAAAATAGAACATCAGCTGATAAATACAGAAGAATGATGAAATTACAAATTCATTTTTCAAACATCACAGTAATGAAGTTTTCAGTCAAAAACCATTCATGGATGATAAAACTAGTAGGTGACAATGTGAAGAGGAACACTATATTTCCAGTCTCAAAGTTTTCTCCCACCAGCTGCTTGTTAATGACAAAGGAAAAAATTGAACTTTACAGTAGACTAAGCTAGTGAACACAACTTTAACCAAGTGCTCCAAGTTAAGGTCAACAACACTGGGGCAATGTTCCTCCTGATGGGATGAAGCCTTGATGCAAATTTCCAGGCAGAGGTTCTGACTCACTGCGTCTGGAGGAGCCTGAGAATTGACATTGGAAACAAGTTCCCCAGAGGTTTGGCTGCAGGTGATCCACAGACCATGACTGACTGATGGGCATGACATCCTTGTTATACTTGCCCTTCAAGCTCTGAACAAAGTTATGCCTGCATACACCTATGAAGTATCTCTGGCTACCATTTCTATCTGACCATGTGTCTTCCTTCAACTTGGCAGAAATCCCCAGCTGCCTGGAAAACTTCCTGCACATTTTTAGAACCACACCCTAGCTCTGCGCCTCCCCACAGCAGCCCCTCGTAAGCTCTCCCTGGTTACCTTTATGGGTGTCCACATCTTTGGAATTCTGAGAGTTAATCATCAGCTGAAGAAGATCCACTCGGTGCTAGAAGCAGAAAGAGAAATTTCAATGACTGAAAGTCACCTGTGAAGTCAGAAATAAATCAGGAGTGCATATTTCACACCTCTTTCCTGAGAATATGTCCCCTTAAAGAGCAGAAGGCTGACCAGTACTGACTGAGGCCTCAGTGAACAAAACATCCACCTACAAATCTTGGAGATCATGATGTTTCCTTGAGAGAAACCCATCACGCCCAACTGCTTTGTGGTCCTCACTCCCTGATCTTTGTCTTCTCTGGCTTTTGAAACAGCTTCTTAACCAAAGAGTAACCTGCTCTCTCTCCTGTCATACCTGTTTGCCCAGGAGAGCAAGAAGAAAAAACCTCAATCTTTTTTTCCCTCCAGCTTTAATTCTTAAGGAATGGCCACATAAATTAATACCCAGATATTTGCAGAGTTCACTGGCAGCTTTTGTAGAAGCAGCTTCAAGAGCCCCATCCTTCCAGAATGCTACACAACTTTCAGTGCTTTCCTGGGATACCCAGCCCTGTCCCCCTGACCTGCAGACATCCTTGTGCTGGCCTCCAGGCCTCATGAGGCAAAGCCGGCTTAACCAGCTTGCAGCCTCATCGCCAGCAGAAGACCCCTGCCCACCCCAGCCTATGAGAGGGCTCAAATTTAACACAGACTACACTCTACCAGGTGCCTGATGGGGCATTCCATTGGAAAATCTGTAAAATAGGAGGCTCAGATTTGAAGTGATTCTTTGCCAATCGAATATTTGGTGAAATATGAGTAAAATCATTTATAAACAGTAATTTTTATCCTTTGACAATTTATTGAAGGGAAATGGTAAAGTCTTAACTCAACAATATTTATACAGTGATATACTAATTGGCACACCTATTTTAAACTTAAACATTTCTCTCTGACTCAGTTTCTTATCTTCTTCCCCAAAGAACTTACCCCCAAAGGTAAATTATATATTTATTTACCCCCAAGTTTAGAACTCTTCTACTCTAAAATCTGTAGTTCTCTACCTACCTTAAAAAATGCTGAGATGTGCATAAGTCATGTGTATACAGCTCAATAAATTACCAAAAGGTGAACACCCTCATGTCACCACCACCAGATTTTACCATTTCTTTATCTTTGAGGCGACTTTCTTTCATCCTTTTTATAGATTTTGTGATAAAATTCACAGCATGTTTTGCAAACACAGAGAGATTTAATATTTCAAAGACTGGACGAAGGAATGGAAAAAGTGCTGTAAGGGAAAAGATAAAAGGAAAGCAGAGTAAAAATGCAAAATTTACCTGGAGCAATTATAATTTGCACTACCAATCAGAGAGTAAGAGACACCAGGGCTCTCAACCAGGATCAGTCCCTCTATGACCTTTGATCAGACTTCCAAGCCAAGGCCTGAGCAAGGGCAAGTCCACATATAGGGGTCATCACTATAGTATTGAGATCAGTGGTCCTCCCTCTATCTTTCACATGACCAGAGGAACAGGATTACATTGTGGACTTCATTGACTTTCATCTACTGAACTACAGTTTCTTTGGATAAAACAGACCATAGTCTGCTACTTCAATTAATCATGGTGTTCAAAAAATAATGAGATAGATTTAATACAGTGTATGTCTTTCAACCATAATGGAATGTAATTTGAAATCAATAATAGGAAGAAAATTGGGAAACTCACAAATGTGTGGAAATTAAACAATACACTCCTAAATAACCAATGAGTTGTAGAAGAAATCAAAAGGGCAATCAGGAATTACTTTGAAGTGAATAAAAATGAAGTCATGACATACCAAAACTGATGGAACGTTGCAAAAGGAGTGCTCAGAGAGAAATTTATGGCTTTATTTACCTACATTTTAAAAGAACAAAAATTTCCTATCAATAACCTAATAATTTTCCACCTTAACGTTCTGAAAAAACAGGAGCAAACAAAAACCAAAGTAAACAGAAGGAAGAAAATAATAAAGATGAGAGCAGAAATTAATGAACTAGAGAATAAAAAATCAATAGAGGAAAATCAATGAAACAAAAGGTTGATTCTTTTAAAAGACGTTTTTCGCTAGATTGACCAAGAGAAAAAGACAAATTGCCAGTGTTGAAACTAAAGAAGGGAGACTACCACTCACATTAAACAAATGAGAAGGACTATAAAGGACACCATAAACAACTCTATGCCAATAAATAAGATAACTTAGATAAAATAGACACAAACTACAGAAACAGATGCAAAAAAAAAAAATAGACAATCTGAATAGACCTGTAAGAAGTACAAAGTTTGAGTTAGTAATCAAGAAAAAACCAACAATTTGACAAAGAAAAGCTCAGGTCCACATGGTTTCAATGGGGAATACTACCAAATATTTAAAGAAGGATTACAACTCTTCTAAAAAATAGAAGAGGATGAAACACTTTCAAACTCATTCTATATGGCCAGTATTAATCTGATAAAAATCCAGGCAAAGATAGCATACGAAAAGGAAGCTACAGGCCCACATATGTTATGAACATGGATGCACAAATCCTCAACAAATGAATCCAGCAAAATATAAAGAGAGGTATACACCACAACAAAGGGGGGTTTAATTCAAGGAATGCAAGGTTGTGTAATACACAGTTTCAATAGCATAAAGAACAAAACCATATGACCATCTAAATATACAGTAAAAGCAACTGACAAAATCCAACACCCTCTTGTGATAATAACACTCATCAAAAAGGAACAGAAGGGAATTTCCTCAACCTGATGAAGGCCATCTACGAAAAACCCACATATAACTCCATACTTAATCATCAAAGACTGGATGATTTCCTCTAAGTTTATGAACAAGACAAGGAAGCTTCTCTCACCACTTCTTCTTGACATTGTACTAGAGGTCCTAGCCAGGAGAATTAGGGAAGAAAAAGAAATAAAACTTATCCATATAGGAAATGAAGATGTAAACAACCTCTATCATAAGATAACATAACCTTGTATATAGAAAATTATAAAGACTCCACTAAAAACTTATTAGAACTAACAAGTTCAGCAGGGTTTCAGGATACAAGACCAATATACAAAAATCAATTGTATTTCTATACCTTGCAATAAGTAATCCAAAAGTGAAATTAAGAAAATAACTTCATTTATAGTAATGTAAAAAATAGAATACTTAGGAATAAGTCAACAAAAAAGTGCAAAATTTCTACTCTGAAAACTGCAACATTGTTGGAATAAAGATCGAAGTCAATGAAAAACATCCCATGTTCATGTATCAGGATACTTAACATTGTCAAGATAGCAATTCTACAGATTTAACACATTCCCTATCAGAATCCTAGCTGGCTTCCTTGTAGAAATTTACAAGCTGAATTTAAAATTCATATGGAATTTCAAGGGGCCCAGAAGAGCCAAATAAATATTGGGGAAAAGAAAAAAGGAAATAAGTTGCAGGACTCATACTTCCTGATTTCAAAACTTATACCACAAAGGTGCAATAAGCAAAGCTCTATGCCCTAGCAACATTCAAATATATCATACAGCAGTTTTAACTGTAGTCACATTGCACATTATACCACCAGTATTTATTTATGTTATAACGCAAAGTTTGTACCTTTTGACCACCTTCATTCAATTCCCCCACAACCCAACCCCACTTCTGGTAATCAAAAATACGAAATAGTTCTTTTATGAGTTTGATTATCTTCTTTTTGATTCAGCATTTAAGTATTTGTCTTTCTCTGTCTGACTTTTTTCACTTATCATAATACCTTCAAGGTATATCCACATTATGCAGATGGAAGTATTTCCTTCCTTTTAATGGCTTAATAGAACTCCACTGGGCACGAACACACACACACACACACACACACACACACACACGCACATACATATATATACCACATTTTCTTCATCCATATGTCAACAGACACTTAGGTTCTAAATATTATTGAACTGTATATTTTAAATGGGTGAATTACATGGTATATAAATTATATCTCAATATAGATATCTATAAAAGGAAGAAAGAGGTGGAAGGGAGGAAGGAAGGAAGGAAGGAAGGAAATAAAGAAAAAGAAATATAGTAGTCCACATACCTGAAAAGATAAGGAGTGGATCAAGGAAATCAAATCTTAAGAGCTTCTTAGTATGTTACACAAAGGGATCGTGTGGGTTGCTGAGGGAATCAATCTTCACTCCAAATGCTGTGCCAGTAATCACATCCATGCTGTAGGCCCCAAAGAAGCTGAGTAGAGAGAGAGACATGGGCAGTTCAAATCAGCACCTCTTCACCATCCTTGCCCAACACATGCAACAAGAAATCCACGTAAAATCAGATGCCCAGACAAGGCAGGTAAAGAGCCACACACTTTCAGAACCATGTTGGACCATAGAAGAGTCTATGCTACTATCACTCACTTATGAGGTGTGTCTGAGGTACCAGTGATGCAGCTGGCCCTGTGCCAGGAGGGATGGGGACACTAAGGCAATTTAGATGTCCCCCCACAAACTCAAGGAGCTCAGTCATAGAGGGATAGACACCCATAATCAGACAAAGTACAGTAGTGTGTTTTGACTACAGGCAATAATAGGTGTATAAGGACTGTGTCTGAGCAGAACCAAGGGTGTAAAATTAACTCATCCTGGGGGAGTCAAGAAAGGGGACATTGATCATTGATCTGGATCTTGTCTCACCACAGAACCTGTGCTCAGAGCTGATTACTCTTCAGCACATTAGAGAACAGCAGCAACCTGTTCTGAGTTGCCAGGAACATCATCCCTCACTGTCTTACACCCCTGCTAAGGATCCTGAAAGACCCACACTTCCTCAACTCCAGTGATCTGTGGTTGCCCAGAGGGCAGACTCATTTCTGTAAAGGGTAAAGAGTAAAAATGTCTCTCGTTAAAAATAAATAAATCACTCTAAAATTGACTTAGGGGATTTAACAGCTAAGTGATCCTATGTCCCCAGGTTTTCCAGGGCAGTCCCAGTTTACTTGTTGTTCCTGCATAGTGAAAAAAATCTCAGTTTAGATGATCAATTCTATGGTCATCCTACCCACAGCCCGTACAAGGCCTTCTGTCTTTTTGGACTGACGGAAAGGGGAGTGGTGGCAAGATTTAACATTCAGTATTTGCAGGTGTCCTCAGCCAGATTGTGAAGAGATCTAAGTTGTTCCAAGTTCCATATTGTGATGATTGTACGTCACCCACTGCCTACCAGTATGTACCAAGTCCCTTCCCTGCCACCATTCCATGCCATCCACACTCAAAATTGGTGCAGTCATGTTTCTTCCTTCTCTCCTGGCTGTCCTGCTTTTTTTGGTGAGCCACCTCTCTTTCTGGGATGGGCCTTTGGGAGTTGTACCACCACATATCTACTTCTGTCTGGTCACTACCGTAACTCAGCAGTGGGAACCTGGCTCCCTGGCAGGCAGCTGGAGGGTCTCAGTGGAGCTCAGGTACCAGCAGCCTCACCGCTACTTACTCTTTCACGGTGATGGGCTTGCCTTTCTCTGCTTCCTTGCTCAGGTTCCTCACCAACACATCACCTCCATACGTGCTAATGATGGGGAACATCTAGACACAAAATAAACACCACCCGAAGTTAAATGTGGAGACTCAAGTCCTAGAAGGACCTGACTTTCCCATGAATGGAGCAGTGACATTTGATAACGAATCTCATAATGTCTCTTCTAGGAGGTGAAGATAAAAGGCTATTTTAGGAAGCTCGAATTTAGTAGCCTCCTCCCTGGAAAAGGACTGTGATTTTATTTTCTACCTTATTCTTTACGTTTCTAATTGAAAGTCCTCTTCTTTTCTTACCTCCTTGAGCTTTCCACTGGACACAGCAATGTTCGTATTTTCTTCCATTGTTCATCCTCAGCCAGCGAGATGGCATTTTTCATAACTCCCACTGGACCAAACACCTAGAGTTGAATAAAACACATTTTACCCTACATAAGTTTTGAAAGTCTCGACATTTTTGGAAATTGTGTTAAATATGCACCAATTATTCAACAAATATTTAGTGACTGTCTACTTGGAAGCAGGCCCTATGCTAGATGCTCAATAAATATTTATCCCAAATGCATAGCTTCCTGTGAGGGTCAAGGAGACATCCAGCCACCTGACATCATTTCCGGACTTTATATGCCAATCTCCTTTTAAATGAAATGACCCACATAGTAGGAAAACTGTTCTTCCAGAGGAAGAGACAGGCATACGACCTAGTTCATCCTCCTGGGCTGTGCAAAGTAAAAGGGTATTGGTGACAGATAGCCAGATAGCCTTGGCAAAGTGTATGTTGACTCAGACAAGTTCTGTCTTTACATATATCTAAAGCCTGAGCAAGTGGAAAAAGGGATGTCTTGATATGGTGATTGTTTCTAAAAACAGTGCTTAGCACTTGAAAGATTAGGAATCTATTTGCTAGTCTGAAGAAATAATGCAATTACACAAAAAACATTTTCCCCTACATTTTTTGCCCAGGATAAGAAGGAAAAAAGGTAATTCTATTTCTCAACTTGGGACTGGCCTATCAAACCAACCTGCTTGGAAATTTACACATTCTTCCAAAATAAAATATTGTTTTAAAATGGATATTTCCAACACCCATTCATGATGAAAACTCATAAACTAGGAGGAGAGGGAAACTCCCTCTACTTGATAAAGGGCATATGCCAAAAACAAAACAAAACAAAAAAACTATAGCAAAAAAAAAATAAAGTCAGTACTTTGCAAAGATCAAGTAAATAAGTTGAAGTACTAACTTAAAATCTCTCCATAAAATATCCCAGGCCCAAATGAGTTCATTGTTAAAATATATAAAACATTTAATGAAAAAATAACGAATCAAGGATACTTTTCCCAAAAAAGGGATCCTTCAGAAATGAGGGAGAAATAAAGACATTTTTAGACAAACAAAAGCAGAAAGAATTTGTCACTACTAGAACAGCCTTACAAGGAAGGTCTTCAAGCTGAAAAGACAGAATACTAACTAGTAACATGAAATCATATGAAATAATAAAACTCACTAGTAAATGTAAATATACAGTTAAATTCAGAATACAGTAATATTGTAATGGTGGTGTGCAAATCACTTATGACTCTAGGGTAAATGTTAAAAGACAAAAGAGTTTTTAAAAAGTATAGCTAAAATAATTTGTTAATAGATACACAATATAAAAAGATGTACAATTCACCCTTAATTAATTCAGGCTTGAACTATGCAGGTCCACTTACAGGTGCATTTTTTTTCAATAGTAAATACTACAGTACTACATGATCCATGATTGGTTGAATCTGTGGATATGAAACCAGGGATGGAGGAACCTCAAATACAGAGGAACCACATAACAGAGGACGGACTATAAGTTATATGCAAATTGACTACAGGGAAGGTTAGCGCCCCTAAACCCAACACTGTTCAAGGATCAACTGTAAACTATGACATCAAAAACATAAAATAAGTAGGGGAGGGAGAGTAAAAACATTCAGCTTTTGAATGAGAATAAATAGGCTGTTACATGTATGTATAAGATGTTTTCTGTAAGCTTCACTAACCAGTAAGTAAAACCTATAGTTGATAAAGAGATAAAGAGGAAGGAATCAAAGATACCACTATAAAAATATCATGAAATAACAAAGGAGACAAGAAGAAGAGAAAAAGAAGAAACAAAGAATCTATGAAACACCTGGATTAAGAAAATTGCAACAGTAAGTCCGACCTACAATCACTTTAAATGTAGATGAACAGATGAATGGATAAAGAAATGTGTGTGTGTGAATAATTATATATATAATGGAATGTTATTCAGCTTTAAAAAAGAAAATCCTGCCATTTGCTACAACATGGATGAACCTTGAGGACAACACGCTAAGTGAATTAAGCCAGACACAGAAGGATAAATATCACATGATCTCACTTATATATGGAATCTAAAAAAACCAAAAAAATTCAAACTGATAGTAACGTAGAGAAGAATGGCGCTTATCAGAGGCTAGTGGGAGATGGGGCAGGGGGAGGGGGAGAAGATATTGATCAAAGGGTACAAATTTTCAGTTATCAGGTGAATAAATGGAGACCTAATTTACAGTACGGTGACTCAAGTTAATAATACTGTAATGCACACTTGAAATTTACTGAAAGAGTAGATCTCAAACATTCATACCACTCACACACAAAAGGTAACCATGAGGGGGGAATGTATGTGTTAATTAGTTTGTGGTAATCATTTCACAACATATACATATATCAAGGTATCATGTTGAGTACACCTTGAGTATATACAATTCTTTTGTCCAAAATAAATGAATAAAAAATTTTAGGTGGTGAAAGATCAGGAACAATGCACCATTCTTTTCCTACATTATAAAAAGTTTGAACTCGTGCAGTAAGTTCTAGCTAGTGCAGCAAGACAAGAAAAATAAATGAAAGGCATACCAATTGGAAAAGAAAATAAGTGTTCCTATTTTCAGTTGACATAATTGTCAATATAGAAATTCTCAAGGAAATAATAAGGAAATCTCTAGAACTAATAAATGACCTGAACAAGTTTGTAGCATATAAGATCAACACACAAAACTCAACCCCATTTCTATATAATAACAATGAATATGTGACAACACAGTACCATTTACAATCACTCTAAAGAAAATGAAATAATTTAGGTATAAATAAAACAAAACATGTATGAAATCTCTATGCTGAATACTACAAGCTGCTGTGAAATGATCAAAGAAAGCCTAAATAAATTGAGAAACAATACTATGTTCATAGATTCAAAGATGTGACCTAGTAAAATAATAGATTTTCCCCAAGTTGATGTAAGGGTTAATTCAATTCTTATCACAACCTCAGCAAGTATTTTGCAAACATAGATTAGCTTATCCTAAATTTGTAGGGAAAGGCAAAGGACCTAAAATAGCTAAAACAATTCTGAAAAAAATTAAGGGGGAGGAATATTCTACTTGCTAAGACTTACTGTGCAACTACAGTCATCAAGATTGTGTGGTACTGAGGGAGGGATAGATACATAGATCAATGAACTGAACAGAGAGTAAGAAATAGACCCACAGAAATAGGCCCTAATGATTTTTGACAATGGTGCAAAAGCTATTTAATGAAGGAAGGAGTCTTTCCACAAATGGTGGAGGAACAACACAGACATTTACAGGCAAACCCCTCCCCAAAAAAACAAAAACCAAAAGAACTGTGACCTAAGCATCACATGTTATACAAAAATCAACACAAAATGGATCATAGACTTAAATATAAAACATAATACTACATACTATTTAGAGGAATAAGGGAGAAAAACTTTGGAACCTAGGACTAGGTAGAGGTTTCAGACTTGACATCAAAAGTACAACCCATAAAAGAAAAAATTGGCCTCATCAAAATTAAAAAAAATGTTCGCTGTGCTAAAGACCCAGATAAGAGGAAAAGACAAGGTACTCACCGTGACTATAAAAGAATAGTAGGACGGAGCCTTATGGTGATGGAACAGTTCTGTATATTGATGGAGGTAGTTACACAAACCTAAATACATGATAAAATTTCATACAGCAACACATACACACAAATGAGTGCACAGGGCTTCCCTGGTGGTGCAGTGGTTGAGAGTCCGCCTGCCGATGGAGGGGACACGGGTTCGTGCCCCGGTCCAGGAAGATCCCACATGCCACGGAGTGGCTGGGCCCGTGAGCCATGGCTGCTGAGCCTGCGCGTCCGGAGCCTGTGCTCCGCAACGGGAGAGGCCACAACAGTGAGAGGCCCGCGTACCAAAAAAAAAAAAAAAAAAAATGAGTGCACAAAAAACTGATTAAAACTGAATAAGCTCTGTGGATAGAATCAATGTCAATTTCCTGCTTTGATACTGTACTATAATTTTTCAAGGTATTATCATTGGGAGAAACATGACGAGGGTACATAACATGGGATCTCCCTGTATTTTTTTCTTTTGAGAACACGCTGTGAATTTATAATTATTTCAAAATGGAAATTTAATAATTAATTAATTAAAAATTTAAAATGCATGCCTACCCGCCAGTTTGTGAAGACAGAATAACATTCTTTCACTAGCACTGTTTTGATCATGTCTAGATCTGTGATAGCCAACACAGGCTGTCGACCATCAAAAAACCTGTGTAGGGAAAACAGAGCTGATTAAACTTAATGAGCCAGTTTCTGCAGCTGGAGCCACAACTACAAGTCCAGATTTTCAACTAGATGTTACATAATCCCTAGTCCTAGAGATCATGGTTAGAAATAACATTAAAACATGGGTTAGGTCTAGGTGGTATGTGTATGGGTATTTCCTATACCAACTTCATAAATCTGAGGGCTTTAAAATATTTCATATCAAAACATAAGTTAGCTTAGTAAATAATTGAAGGCAAGTTAATTAACTTGAAACAGAAAATAATTAATTATGGAGAGTCCACCCACTCTGTCATTTTTGAAGATATATCAAAAGCATGAAAAATGCAATGATGTAATAGCTGAAACTTGAAGACACACTGATCATAAATATGTACAATGTGTCTGCAAATGGAAGAAGATTAAGAATGCTCAACAAGTAGGATTATGAAAAGTTTCTTTGCTCTATTTTCAAAAATACACTTACTTTATACTTTTTTAAAGGAAATCATATTTTAAATAACAAGGAGATATCCTTGGTAGCATCAAGGATTTGAAACAAAAGGACTGAGAGAATAAAGTAATTCAGAGGAACATGTATAAATTCATTTTTAAAATATTTTCTTTTCACTATTTATATTTATTCTTCAATATGGGTTCCAAGTGGGCCTGGGGCTCCATGTAGGTGACATCCATCAGCAGCTAGGCAGGCCCACTTTTGACACATGTACCACACAAAGCTGACTCCTCAGATGTGACACATCCCAATTTGACCTGATCTCCTGACTGTCAGGATGCCCGTTCATGAGAATGGGCCACTGGCATGAGGCTGACTCTAAGTTAATCACACTGTCTTCCAGCATTTTGTTTCCTCTATCAATCGTTTGCAATGGCTAGAACACAATGGAAGGTTTTCTACATGTTACCTATTATTCCTCTGACTTCACACAGGAATTTCAAATGGTTTTGTGATCCCATATAAAAATGGATGAGAACTAAATCTGAGAGGGTTTAATTGAGTGTCATGTGCATTTAGTGTTGAAGCAGTGACAGAAGGGATTGAGGAGGCACTTAATCTGCTTTTTCATCTGATTGACCATATTTCTTGGATGATTTCCCTTCTTCCCATCACGTTTTTTCAAAAACACCTGGGTACAGAAGGGATAGTCGTTTGGGGTAACCCTTTACACTCATGATATCACTCCAGCCTTAGTATTTCTTACACTCTGAGTTAAAATTCGGATTCTTGGGCCCCATCCCAGATCCTCCAGGTTCAGTGTTGCTGGTGGGCGGGGCCCAAGCCTTTATTTTTAACAAGCCCTCCCAGGTAGCTCTTATTTACACCTAAGCATGAGAAACATTTTCTAAAAAGAGAACTGGGATCTGCTATGAAAGAATGACTCCATCCAGAGCTCAAAAGTACTAAATGTTGGAGGGGCATTTGGAGCTGGTCCAGTGGCAATCCAGTGCTATGTGTTTTTCCACGCAATCACGTTGCCTTTTGGGGCCATGGCAACTCAGCAGAGCCCTATGGTTTCCGAGAACTTGATGAGAGAAGATGAAGCGGTACAGAGAGGAAGAACTTTTTCCCGCTTGCTTTTGGCAAATAGTCACCACGTTACACCTCTCCTGCTGCTCTCACCAAACCTCCAGCAGCTGCAAAAGGGACCAGCCACTGCAATCAGCTGGGGCCACTCTACAAAATCATCAAGTCCTTCAGCCCATCGGAAACACTCTGGGTTAGAAATATCCCACATATCTCTTCTAAGTCAGAGGAATAGAGTAGTTAAAGCAGTACCACTATACACTTCTCTGAAAAGTCTTGACTTAAAAAAAGAACAAACTAAACTACGTAAGTGCAGAGACATTTTTTTAAAGCTGAGCAGAAATGGTTTCCTTTTCTTGTTACCTATACCCCCGAGTCCTTCTTTGAAAAGGACATATTAAATCCAAAATTTAGGTAAAGGAATTTTGGGTTTTAATTAAAAGTGAATCATGTGGGAGATGATAAAAAGTACGTTTGTGAGCAGATGTTAGAATGTTCTGGAATAATGCACTTTATGCAATTAAAGGTGCCCCAAGGAAGGAAAAAATGGTGAAGGGGGGAAGAGCAAGGTACTGGGCATAAAGTGATGCTAGGAGTCCCTGGGCCTCAAAGTCTGGAGCAAAATGATGACCTGTGACTCTCCAGGCCTGACTCAGACTGTGGACCTGGATACCTGGTGACATCTGGGATCCCTGGTAGAACAAGCCTCCAAAGCTTAACGATACATGGCTTCATCTCAAGAAGCTCCCGGCTGAGATTGTCCTCCACACCACAGGGGGGCGCCACATCATAACAAGTCTATGCAATGGAAGTTTCTAGAATACTCACCCCCACATTCTCCCATACTTTTTAAAACATTTATTGTCAAAATCCCAAATACCCTGCAAGAGAAAAAAAATTGGATTATTAGTTTAAATGCATTGAACTTTACCTCTAATTGGGACAAAAACGATTTGAATCGCATGATATCAGGCTTACTATTTCCCACTGGCAAATGCAAGGAAACTCTTATTCAGAGACATCTTAGGGGAAAGAAGACAAAATAGAGGAGATATTTGAAATGGAGAATTTAAAATCACTCGAATTTTCTTTGAGTATTGTAGATAATAAACACTTACCCTTGTCAGTGAATACTAATTACTCCTTGTCTTTCTGAGGGTTTTTGCTTGAGCACGTGTTATCTCTAAAATCTCATAACCCACTGAGTTAATCCTCCAGGGACAAGTGAGAAAACTGAAGCTGAGGGTAAGAGTTTCCTACACACACTTTCATCTCCTAGTTAAGCAGCCTTTTCATTTATCTCATGAGCCCCCTCTAGAATTCTAGCAGAATAAGGAAGTTAAGGCGCCAGTAACCTCTTTGGGTCTAGCAGGTTTAAAAACATCTAGGGTGTGTGGTGAGTGAGAAAGTGAGTGAGTGAATGAATGAATGACAAAGTAGATCACCTTCTAGTTTTCCAGCTCAGCACGGAAAAGATGGGGAGATGCCACAACTACACAAAGGACAGTGCAATTAAAACACTTGCCCTGAGTTTTCACTTCTGTAACTTCAAAACAAACAAACAACAACAAAAACCTTCCTGTAGCTAAGTTTCTGCTGTGATATTAGATGGTTTAACTATGCAAAAGAAAGTCCCAGAAATGTGGGTCTTGGAGTGCATCTACTAAGGAGTTCATCCGGGAAAGGTGGAAAATAAATTATTGCTTTTTCAGAGAGAAAAAAGTTCAGTAAGTTCATAGGCAGTAACGAGACAATGAAGACCTCAGCTGGGAGAATAAGGATCTGAGAAACAAGCCTTATGTCTGCTGGAAAGGAAATCTGAGCCAGAGAACAGCCTGCACACAAGGCTCTGCCCCCTGGAAATATGGACATAGCTCATGACCTTCAGTTCAGGGGCCAGGCCCTGGGCAAGGCATCAGAGCTGGATTAATATCAAGGCTCAGCCAGAATTCACAGTCCACCTGTCACCTAGTACACTCTGTTCAGTTCAATTAAAATTTTAATAATTTTGCCAAATCATGTCCTTTCTAGTGATTTTGCATAAGTAATTTTGCCTTGTTTTTTGTTTTTTAACCCACAGTTCATTTAGTAGTTAAATATCTGAGGTGGAAGACAACCACTATCTAGTCTCCGTTACACTCTCTCTCTGCTCAAACTCATCCATGAGGTGCCTCCTTTGAAGACACAGAAGTAAAACAGAAAGTTCTTGTTCCATCTCTCAAATCTCCAAAATAGTCACCAGTACAAGAGGTGGATTAGAGCATGGAAATAACTGCTGGGGTTAGCAGTTCTTGAGGGAATTCAAGTATGTGAAAATTACTCAATGGTGAATACTAGGGTTGCCTCAGAAAGTGAAGTTTCCTATCAATCCAGGAGGATGTTTTTTTTTTTTAAAGGGTACCCACAGCACATGCTAGCAAAAGGAAAGCCTGACTGTAGTGTACACAGCTTAATGAGTCATGACTGGGCACCCCCTTCATGCTTTTCTCCTAAGGGGGATTGTACCTTCCTGGGAATCTGAACCTGGCAGAAGGAAAATCCTCTTCACAATACTCACAAGATGGGACATCAAGTCCTGTGCTGAATCAGCTAGAGAGCTGGGCTGTCTGATGCGGCAAAACCTGAGGCTCCTAACAGCTGAAAATGGAGCCATGGGGTAAACTTTGCCATGTGCTGAGTGGAGCTTATGGTGTCGTTTCTGGAAAGCATGAAACTTCAGACCTTTCTCTTGAGAAGGGGAAATTTTATTATGGAACTCAGCTGAGATTTGCAACCATAAGAAGCAAAGCTGGAGTTCAAACATCACGCACCTTTCGGTAGGACAGAATATTTCCAAAATAAGGCAGAGGTGTTGGCCCAGGAATCCCCAGCTTCTTAAAAAATCCATGTGAATAAGTTCCATATCTATGAAGTGAAAAAGAAAACCAGGTCACAGGGATTGTGTAGTAAGTGCTGGAGCTGGCCAGTCACTGACTCAGAATTGGACAGTCAGCCTAGGGAGGTAACATGTAGGTGATAAATAATAACAGCGATTCCAAAAGTGATATTACATTCACTCATCACCTCCTTTCCCACCTGCACTGTGACACCCACAAAAAGTAATGATGATTAGATAAAAGCAGCTGAAGTCTTCACGGTCCCAATCTTAGAATGAATACTTGATAAATGTTTCCAATTTGAGTGTTCCTGAGAAGTTGAGGCAGGAATCTTCCAGGGAATTAATCATGTTTATTAGTTACTTGACTCTTCCATGATGTGGAGATTCTCATTCTAGGTAGAAAGGGGAAAATGTTTTCTTTTGGTAGTACCCAAAGCTTTAGCAACTTCTGGTCCATTAACTTGGATCTTCAAAACAGACAAGGAAAGGGAGACCTGATTAGCACCCCACGTCCAAGATCACAGAGGATACAAGGCTGGACAGTTACTCACATATAGAGAAGCACCAGGATGGTAGCCAGGAGAAACCAGGTTTCCATGGAAAAGCTTGGGATTAGGTCCATGGCCACTTTCCTCTGAGTTTCCCTCCTCTGAGTTTCCTTTCAGCTGGGTGTGCTATTCTTTGCAGGCCTTTGAGTGTGGAGTTTCCCTTCCTGGCCAGTGGAGATTCAGTGAGGCTGGAAGGTTTATGTTCTGGGAAGGGGGTAGAGCTGGAGCTGCAGCCAGTAGAAGGGCCACCTGTGCTCCACCTGCATGAGCCCTCCCTGCCTTGATGGTTGGCAAAGCATCAGGGACACTCCAGTTTGACCTCCCTTGAGTTTATATCTGTGACAATTCAATATCAACTCAATCAGTGTTATCAGTAAGCCCAACCATTACAGAAACTCACATAAAGCCACTGACCATATCTCCTCTAAACTACCCTTGTCTCCATAACTGCCCACACTTTAAAATACCTGAAATTCTTCCAACAAGCTAGGTCTACAGATCTTTACCCATGCAGTTTCTTCTGCCTAGAAATGTCCTTGTTTCCTCTATAAGTCTCCTGTTCATCCTTCAAATCCCAGCTCAGACAGAACCCACTGTTTTAGAGACTTTCCTAACCAACTTCCTTGAACAGATATAACCTCTTCTTCATCTGGCAAACTTCTGTCCTCTGCACACAATCCTAATATGTCCATCACCATTGTTGGATTCCTTACCTAGTTCCCCCACCAGATTGAGAGCTTGCGCACAGTCTGGGTATTCATCACCATCATGTCCCTGGAACCAAGACAGTGCTTTCTGCCAAGTGGGAATGAGAAAGTTTGGTGGACTTGAGCTGGTGGAGGTAAGATCACTGGGCCACTCTATGTCCTTTTCATGTGGCTCTTTGGTGACCACACCATCTTCCTGGATTATCAATACAACAAGAGAGCCTGGCTGCACCTCGGTCACCATCCCTGCACATTCAGGATGATCCATCAGGATTCTATTGACAAGAGGGCTCCTGAAGGAGAGACAGGATATGGAGGGCATAGTGATGGCGCACTAAGGAGTATTGATTCAGGCTGATTCCTGTCCTGCCCTCAGATGGTCTTGCATTAGACAGCAAGTTAGACAGATTCTAGACCAAAGAATGGCCCCCTGTCTCTGGAGAGGCTGCAAGTCCAAGATCAATGGGTGTAAAGAGGAGAAAGCAGCCTGATAGCCAAGTGGGCCCCACCTCTTTATCCACCAGTGATGTGGCACACACAGTACACAGGACTCCAAAAAGACGGTATGAGGTTTTTCTATGGGGCAAAGTGGGGCCAGAGCAGATGGCTTCCTGCTTTTTGACAAGTAGGGAATTTATAACGGGTATGAGGACCTGGCAAGGAGGAGGCTTATATTAGAGGTCAGTGTCATCTGTGAGCTCGCACCCCATTCCTTATGAGAGAAACCTGAGGACTGAGGGTCTGGAAATTACATGGCCTCATTGTCATTACTCTGACCCAGGTCCTTGGATTGCTTGGCCTGGGAAACCATGAATTACATAAAAAACAAAATCTCAAAGATTCTTAAACTCAACAGAAACCCAAGACATTTAAGCTGTGCTTGTGCACTTCCTTCTCTCTTTATCCTTTCTCACTTTAAGTCCTTCTGCAGAAAGTGATACCCACCTTTCACCAACTCTTTCCCTCCCTCTGACTTGAAAGTCCCCAGGGCTCCTGGACAACAGCCTGAGAGGGTGGATGTCTCATTGGTAAAATTCAGTAAGTCCCAACTATGTCACCTGCCTTCTTTTGTTTCCTTGGGGACTTGTCATGCAGCATGAAATTTCTACCATCATAGTTTGTCATCTTTGGGTTCAGACTTTCTCCAGGAGACACCTGTTAAAATCCATAGCTGCCACTGGTAAGTAAAATGCATGAATACATCTATTCATTCGTTCATTGATTCAAGGTCAAGTGGGTGAATGTCAGGTGCAGGTATTGTGCTGAGGTGTGGGCTAGAAGCCATATAGTCTCCTTCCTTGAGAGCAGCTTCCAAGTGGAGGGAGTGAGACACACAACCATGCTTAGTATGTGGCATACCTCTGGAATCTCTGAAAAAAAAATGGAATCCTACAGAGAGGTAGTGAAGGAGGAAAGTGGCTGCAAGCTTGAATACAGACAAAGGACATACCTGGGAAACTGGAAGATGATCCCTAGGAAAAGTAGGATAGAAAGTCCCAGAAATTCTGATACATTTCTGGCCTCTTTCGGTACCTTCTCTGGGTGCTGTTAAGTAGGGTCGTGTTACAGCCCCCAGTTTACAGATGTAGAAACTGAGGATTAGTAACTGCAGGTGGCTTCCCAACAGCTGTTGATCACAACCTGTCATATGTAAGCTAACATGAAGATAGATTGGCAAGTCTTCTGCACTGAAATGCCAGTATTCAATGTTTGCTGTTTCGTGATAAGGGTCACTATGCGAAATAGTGAGACCCAAGGCTGCAGCAGCAACTTGGTTACAATCTGGCTCCTATCTCCATGGCTATCTCTGCCCAGGAGCTCCCCCACGGGTCTCCAGAACCAAGGACTCTATCTCACCTCACCAGGAATAAAGACAGGTGCAGGTCATGAGGACACTAGGGTCTTGTGTGTAGGATCAACCTCTCTATGTTCCCAACTGAGAGGAACATAAAATACATCCCACATGGGATAATTGGGGTGTTGTCTGATAACTACTGACAACTTAATTCACTCAACTAAACTCACAGCCTTTCTTATTCTTCTTGGGAACAAAACCTTTTATAGAAACTATATGATTTCATCTTCCTCCAAAACACATACTTGGCTATGATGATTTTCTCACTAAGCCTTATATGACCGTCACCTGCCCTATTCACCTCAGGGCTGGTCCAGCTGGTTGGAATCTATCCCAATGGCAATAGGATAGTCATTTTCTGGGAATAAAATGTAGCCAGTACCATGTCCTAAACAATGCAAATAGCCTTGCTCTGCAAGGGGAAATAATAGAAGGCATGATCTTTGTACCCCTTCATTCACAGCCAGGAAGACCTAACAGGAAGCGATGTATATACTAAGATTGTGAAGGAAGACATGTGTGCCTGAAGATCACCCCACACCCCACGTCTCTCATCTAGTCATTTGTGTACTAATGGGCTCGTTATGTACTTTTGAAGCTCTTTTCTCAATGCCTAGGGCACAAATATGACTAAAATCCAGACAGTATTCAGGTTGAAGACAGAGACAAATAGGTAGTTATAGTACAGCCAAGGTAAACTAATTATACAAGTTTCAGAAACACAGTGTCTTCATCAACTATAAATGGCTTATCTTCTCAGCCCTTAGCAATGAGTCGGAGTTGAAAATCAAATAACACTCAGGGAGGCGTTAGGCTCACTAATAGGTGAACAGGGTGTCAGGGGCTCAGTGATGCAAGAGGCACTGTCAGTCTGCTATTCCTGTCCTTTTATATTGTTTGCCCAGGTGGCTCCCCTTCTGGGAAGCCTGTCCTGACGTCCACTGGCTGAAAGAATTGCCCACCATATAGGGAGGCAGTGCTGCTGTGGAGTGATTTGTGTGTTAGACTCAAATTTCACAGGTCACAGTCTGGAGTGTACAAACAATGAAAGCAAGATTATGTGTTTGTATTATATCTCTGCTCCCATGCCCTCATTCTTCTCAGCAGGGCAAAACTTGAGCATGCCATTTCAGGGTAACAGGTGATAGCTAAGTTTTGGTGGCTTGGGGAGGTGAGTAGACAACTTTTCAGGGTCTCCTAGTATCAAGGGTGGGGAGATAGTGACAGGACATTCTGTCCTGGCCTTAGAGGAGGTGGACACCTCACTCTAGTGTCACTGTATGTTGGTTGGGATCCATGCCTGCTGTGTTCAGGCCACATGTCAAGCCCTGATTATAAAAAAGTCAAAATCTTTGCTCCCATGAAACCTACACTTAAAGGGGAGAGAGACATAAACAAATAACTTCTCAAATAAGTATTGAGTTACACATCAGGACATGTATTATGAAGTAGAAGAACCCCTTACTTAAGCTCCCTTATCATTGATATAGTTGACTTTTCTTTCTTTCCTTAAACTCTGTTCTCCTTGAAAGATATGAAGGCAACAGAATAAGCAGGACTTGATGCATTGGGAGTGTGTGACCTTGGGCATCCCTGGGTCTGTTTCCTCATCTGTCCGTGATGGAATTTGACCAGAATTCATCTAAAAGGAACTTATTTCAACCAGGTGGTCCCTTCACTGCCTGCCTCTCTCAGCCTCTGTGTCTGTGGAGGATTTTCTAAACATTCCCTCCATTATTCTTCTTCCCTTATATGTCATTGAGGGTCCCCAAGTCCCCCAGCCCAGTCAGGAACCAAGGGTTCTTGAGGGCAAGATGGAGAGCCAAGATGGAATAGGATGGACCTGGGAGAATACAACCAACCATTTAGGTCTTGAGCTCTAAATTCTAGAGTGGTTTCTCAACTGGGGCTGCAGAGAGGGGCATATACCACACACACACACACACACACCACACCCACTCATAGAGCAAGACCTAACCTCAGGCAAGGAAAGCTAACAATTCTTTTTTTTTTTTTAACATCTTTATTGGAGTATAATTGCTTTACAAAGGTGTGTTAGTTTCTGCTTTATAACAAAGTGAATCAGTTATACATATACATATGTTCCCATATCTCTTCCCTCTTGCTGTTGTAAGTACTCAGCCTTCATTAAGTGATTCAATTCCCCGACAAGCCCATGAGGTAGGTGTTGTTATGATCCCTCTTTTAAAAAAGAGCAAGCTGGGACGAAGAAAGGTGAAGTGACCACTCAAGGATGCATCACTAATTACTCACAGAGTTGGGATTCAAATTTAGATTATCTAGCTTTAGAGCCCAAGGTCTTAAATTAAACCAGGCTCAGCCTTGCCCAAGAATTTAATGGGCGGCTATCACTAAAACCCGGATCTTCCAAGAGGGTGGTGACCAGTGCTCTGACCCAAACCAGAGACAAGGTGACGTCCCCTTGCAAACCCATCAATGAGAGCTGGGGTGAGGTAGGAGAAAATTTTTTCAGACCCACACACATTGCACCATAGAGAAAGCCCCTCCCCCATGCCCCGAAGCAGAAGCACTGCCATAGACTTCACAGCAAAGGGAAGAGGAGGAGGAGGACATCCTCAGGGCTGCTCACTTTCTACTCCATCCTGGAGGGTCTGTTTCCTGATAAACTAGCCACTAACATCTCTACCACCCTGTACACCATATAAAGTTCTTTCATGTCTCTCTTAATTGATCGTTGTGAAAACTCTGTGAGATAAGCAGTATTGGGATAATTTAATTCCCACTTGACAGATGTGGAAATAGAAGCTCAGGGTGGAGAAAAGTCCTGCCCAAGCAATTAAACCATGAATCCAGATCACAGAGCCAGATCTTGCGATTCTAAATTGTGCCTATGGCTTGTTTGCTTAGATTCAAGGGGCCTCCTGAAATAACTTTGCAGGTTATGTCATCTTCCCATGGGATAAATATTTCCTTCCACACATCCCATCATGCTTCCACTCTTGTTCCAAATGCTGCACAGCTGGTTGTGACTACAAAAACGATATGCACATCCTTCTACCTGTTACTAAGTTGGGTATTCACTGCACTTTTGGTGTCAGCAGTTAGAGGATGTAGCAAATGGTTCAGACATGTCACAATCAGAATCATTTGGGTTTCCAGGAGAGCAGAAAGTAAAAAGTGATGAAAAGGAGTAAAAGAGGAATCAGAGAATAGAGGCAAATATCGGACAACCATATGGAAAGGAATGAATGAAACAGGAAGTGTAAGATGAAGGAAAAAAACGAGGGTCTTGGGGCATGTTGGAAAAGAAAGGAAAAGCATTGGTCTCTCCTCATTGCTGCAGTAACTTCCTAACAAGTTTGGCTTGACTCTGTGCTGGCCTCATCCAGGGAATTCCCTTCTTAAGCCACCAGACGGAGCTTGGTAAAACACAGATCTTGTAACATTCCTCTGTGGTTCAAATCCCTACAACCACTCCCATCATCCCCAAGATAAAATCTAAGTGCCTCAGGGTAGTATCTGAAGACTCTTCTTCATCTGGCCAAGAGTGGCTCCTTCAGACTTATCTTGATCCCATCTCCTCATGCATTTGGCCAGAAGGAGAGAAGGGGAGAGGGCATTTCAGGATGTGAGAGTGGCCCACTTCATTATCATTGTTGAGTATGCTTCTCATTTCTTGGTTGAAAAAGACAGGCTCTAAATCAAGCCAACTTTCTTACTGCTAATAAAGGAGTGATCAGATCCCAGGCCAAGATAGGGATCCTTTGCTTCTAGGGTCAATGTCTCACCCTGGTCTGGTCAACAGGGGGCTGGAGAGTGTGCAAGGCCTCTGGAAAGAGTTATTGGGCTTTGCAGGCACCGTAATGACCTGTCTTGTACTTGTTAGGGTACATTCCTGGGATTTGAAAATTTTAACTGAGGCAAAACTCATATGGCACAAAATTAACCATTTTCAAGTGAACAATTTAGTGTCATTTAGCACATTCACAATGTTGTGCTACCGACACCACTATCTAGTTCCAAAGTATTTCCATTACACCAAAGTAAAATTTGTGCCCATTAAGCGCATACACTCCACTCTCCTCTTCCCAGGCCCTGATAACCACCAATGTACATTCTCTCTTTATGGATTTGTTTATTCTAGATGTTTCATATAAATGGATTCATGTAATATGTGGCCTTTTGTGTCTGGATTCTTTCATTCACGTTTTCAAGGTTCATCCCTCTTGCACCATGCATCTGTACTTCACTCTTTTGATGGCTGAATACTATTCTATTTATTTATGAAAAAATTAATTAACAGTCAATCTAGGGCTTCCCTGGTGGCGCAGTGGTTAAGAATCCGCCTGCCAGTGCAGGGGACATGGGTTCGAGCCCTGGTCTGGAAGATCCCACGTGCCACAGAGCAACTAAGCCCATGTGCCAAAACTACCAAGCCTGCACTCTAGAGCCCGCAAGCCACAACTACTGAAGTCCCCGCACCTAGAACCCATGCTCCGCAACAAGAGAAGCCACCGCAATGAGAAGCCTGCACACTGCAAGGAAGAGTAGCTCCCGCTCACTGCAACTAAAGAACACCTGTGCAGCAAGGAAGACGGAAGCAGCCAAAAATAAACAAATAAATAAAAATTAAAAGTTCCCTTAAAAAAATAGTCAATCTAAGAAAGAAATAGAAAATTTTATTCGAGCCAATCTGAGTATTATAACCTGGGAGACAATCTTTCAGAAAGCTTTGAGGACCATTCCAACCATTAGAGGTCAAAGCACAGTTATGTAAGTTTTTGAGTCAAAGGGTTATACATCAAATGACATATTGACAGTTTACACAAGCTAGATCTGCACATTGCAACCCCTTACAAGACTAAAAGGATTGTTATCTCTAAGGAGTTATCTTGCTGGCACCAGAGAAAATTGCTCTTGACCATGAAGCAGGCATTCCTGTGTCTTCTAAGGAGGTCTGGTTAATGCACGTGCACAATGCACTGTAAAGGGGGAGTGTGGCCCAAATGGCAGAGAGGGAATTTTTTTTTAAGATTTTTTTTCTTTTGATGTGGACCATTTTTAAAGTCTTATTGAATTTGTTACAATATTGCTTCACTTTTTGTTTTGGTTTTTTAGCCGCGAGGCATGTGGGATCTTAGCTCCCCAGCAGGGATCCAACCCACACCCCCTACACTGGAAGGCAAAGTCTTAACCACTGGACCACCAGGGAAGTCCCGGCAGAGAGGAATTTAATGTATGAAAAATTTTTTTCTTGTCTTGCCTTAAAAATAAGTTTGTTTCATCATATTGTATACAACATATACAACCATTTGTTTATCCATTCATCCATGGATTTTCCTTGTTTCCAACCTTTTGCTTTTGTGGATAGTGTGGCAACGAACATGAAGATACATGTACTGGTTTTGAGAAACTGTTTCCAATTCTGTTATCTCCCCAGGAGTGCAGTTGCTGGGTCATATGGTAATTCTATGCTTACCTTGCTGAGAAGTGGCCAAACATTTTCCATGATTGTTGCACCACTTTACAACTCCACCAGCAATGAACGAGCCATCCAATTTCTACACATTCTCACCAACACTTGCTTTTTACCTTATTTTTTATAGCCGTCCTAGTGGCTGTGATACAGTAACATTTCTGAAATTTTGACTTTTTGTAACCACAAAATCAAAACGTCCAAATGGTTAAGAATCTGTAAGAATTTGCCAAGGATAGAGGGGGAAAGCGGGGAGGAAAGAGTATGGATGGGAACCTGCCCCAGGAGGTCCCTTAGCTTTCTATGGACTCCAGGGACATCTGTGCTCCTGTTGTGTAGACAGCTGGCTAGTAGGGATCCACAAAATGTGGCTGATATGCAGGCGCTGGGTGACTTATTTAAACCCTCTCAACCTCAGTTGCCTAATCTATAAAATGAGCATTCATAATTATGTCTTTCCCTCCTAAAGGAGCCAAGATCAGACCAGACCCTGGTCCGTGACCTGAAGGTTTTGGGGCCTGATCTGCAAGTCGGCCTCCTGGTGGCTTTGAGTGAAGAGAACATGTGACCTTGTCCATCATATACCTGACCCTCAGCAGACCCTCTAGAAATGTTCACTCTTATGAGCTCATAAACTGTTCAACTAGTGCTAAAAAGGACAAGAATTATAGCATAATCACAAATTATGGAATGTATCTTCTGTCAGCAAGAGGAGGAGACGAGCTCAAGCTGTAGTGAAAAATCATTAAAATGTTGGGAGTTTGCTGAATGTGAACTCTTCATTTCTTTCCTCCTTATTGTGTTTAAATGGCTCTTTTTACTACTTGGTATGTGTGGAGCCACTGAGTCATAAATGTTCAGGACATTATTTCCTGGATTCTAACTGGGGCTGGAGGTGTCTGTCCAGCTGTGTGAGCTCAGGGCCCTGAGTAGGCCCTCCAGCCCCACTTTGCCCCACCCCTGTAGGACCTCAAAGTCCCCTGGGGTGATGTCCCTCCCACTCTCCTGCTCCTACCCTAGGGCAAAAATTGTTTCTGAAAAGTTTCCAAACTTGAGTCCATTGTTGGCTGAGAAAAGACAGATCCCAAGGGAAAAAAACAAACAAACAAGAAGAATCAAGAGAGTTCATTCCCTCCTTACAGACAAGGTGTATTCAGGAAATTCAGCCAGGACTTCCAGGCAGTTACCAGATCCCTCACCCTGAGCTGCACGTTCCTCCCCCAGTTACTGGGAGTATTGGCTGCTACTGATTAAAGGCTGTCCTGTTCTCTAGAGAATCTCCCCCCGGGCCAAATTGAAGCCACTTCACCTGGGAGCTTGTGCCTCCTGGGGGATAAGAAGAGCAGTCTATGATGGGGTACAAAAGGCTGGCCTGTGCCTCCAAGTGGCATCTACTCTGTATTACAAATCTCTTTCAGGCTTCCTGTGGAATCAGTCTCCACAGAGAGCACATCTTCACCCAGCTTTTCCCCTTGCCCACCCAGCTCTCCTCATTCCCTTCCCCTGAGATCACTCTCTCAGTAAACTATTTGTGCCAGAGCCCTCAGGCCCTGCTTTTAGGGAACCAGACCTAAGACAGTGGCTGAGCCAGAGTTAATGTGTGCACAGTGGAATTCACCTGAGGGGCATAGAAGCACTGATATTCAGCCCAAACTCTGTGGGCCAAGCAATGCAAAGAATGGAGGGGCTCGTCTGATTTGCCCAAAGCCACTGATTAGTCTAGACTCAGTCCTGGACAGACGGTCCTGGGATTTTAAACTCAGGAGCTCCAGCTTCAGAGCCACTCCTCGGTCACGGTCACGGTGTAGTGCTACCTCCTTAGAAAAAAACAAGACAAAGAAAACTAAGGTGAGAGAAGGGGAGAGCTGTATAAGCCAAAAGGTACCCTTGTGACCACCAACCTAAACAATCACAAACTTACCGAAGTGTCTGTTGAAAGAACCATTTTCCTGACCCTTCTCAGAGTAAGTGGCCAACCTCATATTTCACACCCCCTGAGGCTCCCACAGACGACGACATCTCTACATGACCACAATATGACCTCCAAGTCAGGAAGTTAACGCTGACACATCACTGCCGTCTAACCTCAGAGCCCCCAGTTCCCCACCTGTCCCAACAATGTCCTTGTAGCAGAAGGACCCAGCCCTCGAGTTGTGTTTAGATGTCACCCCTCTGTAGTCTCCTTTGTCTGGAACATTTTCAGTCTATCTTTGGTTTTCAAGACGTTGACTCTTTCGAAGATTCCAAACCAGTTACAGACAAGGAGGAGAATGTTCCTCCGTTGGGGTTTGACTCTTTTCAGGATTTCCTTCAGGTTTGCCTCCTCGGCAGGAATATCACACAGGTGAGATGCGTTCTTCTCACTGAGTCCCATCAGGTGAAGCACGATCAAGTCAGCCCATTCCTGATGCTGCTCTCTGATGAGGAAAGGGCTGCCTGCCAGGTTCCTCCACTCTGAAGTTACCCCTTCTGCTCTATGATTAATGGGTATTTTGAGCAGCACTACTCTGAAGCTATGTAAGTTTCCTTGTCAAATTGCAATTTATCCATGAACTTATTTACATATATCTGTATGTACTCATGTTTTCCTATTTTCTTGAATGGCTTAATAGCTCTTACTCTCCTTATTTATTATGATGCTCAAATGGTCTCTGATTTGGGCAGTGGAAGCCCCTCAGGCTGGCTTCTGGGTCCTTTGGACACATCCCCCTCAATGTTTACATTTCCTTGCTTTCTAGCCCAAGACGGTCCATTGTCATCATGTACTTTCCCAGCCCTGGAATCAGCCATTTCTCTAAGGAGCCCAATTCCTTTCAGTGGAAAGTGATATTTATAATCCAAGATCTGGGCACAAGGTATGCTTATTGCTATTAGGGTGTTACTGTTTCTACACTATATCAGTGGAAAGCAGTAGGTGTTATGTGTTTTTGTAGCTACACAAACACACACATGTACCTATCTATCTATATCTGTAACTCTCTGTCATCTGTCTATCTATCATCTATCTATCTATCTATCTGTCTGTCTATATCATCCAGCCTGCTATCATCTATCTGCATAGAAAAGCATGGATTTAATATGACCCTGCAATCCCACTTCTAGGCATATATCTGGAGAAAAACATGGCCCAAAAGGATACATACACCCCAGTGCTCATTGAAGCACTATTTACAATAGCCAGGACATGGAAGCAACCTATTTCCATCGACAGAGGAATGGATAAAAAAGATGTGGTACATATATACAATGGAATATTACTCGGTCATGAAAAAGAATGAAATAATGCCATTTGCAGCAACATGGATGGACCTAGAGATTGTCATACTGAGTGAAGTAAGTCAGAGAAAGAGAAATATCGTATGATAACCCTTATATGCAGACTCTAAAAAGAAATGATACAAATGAACCTATTTACAAAACAGAAACAGACTCACAGACTTAGAGAACAAGCTTATCATTACGGGGCGGGGGGGGGGATAGTCAGGGAGTTTGGGATTGACATGTACACACTGCTATGTTTAAAATGGATAACAGGGCTTCCCTGGTGGTGCAGTGGTTGAGAGTTCGCCTGCTGATGCAGGGGACACGGGTTCGCACCCCAGTCCGGGAGGATCCCACATGCCACGGAGTGGCTGGGCCCGTTGAGCCATGGCCGCTGAGCCTGCGCGTCCGGAGCCTGTGCTCCGCAATGGGAGAGGCCACAACAGTGAGAGGTCCACGTACCGAAAAAAAAACAAAAAAACAAAAAAAACGGATAACAAACAAGGACCTACTGTATAGCACAGGGAACTCTGCTCAATGTTATGTGGCAGCCTGGATGGGAGGGGAGTTTGGGGGAGAATGGATACATTATATATATGGCTGAGTCCCTTTGCTGTGCACCTGAAACTATCACAACATTGTTTTGTTTTGTTTTTATAAATTTATTTACTTAATTATTATTATTTTTTTATTTTTGGCTGCGTTGGGTCTTCGTTGCTGCGTGGGCTTTCTCTAGTTGTGGTGAGCGGGGGCTACTCTTTGTTGCCGTGTGTGGGCTTCTCATTGTGGTGGCTTCTCTTGTTGCAGAGCACGGGGTCTAGGTGCACGGGCTTCAGTAGTTGTGGCTTGCGGGCTCTAGAGCGCAGGCTCAGTAGTTGTGGTGCACAGGCTTAGTTGCCCTGTGGCATGTGGGATCTTCCCGGACCAGGGCTCGAACCCATGTCCCCTGCATTGGCAGATGGATTCTTAACCACTGCATCACCAGGGAAGCCCTCACAACATCGTTGATCAGCTATACTCCAATATAAAATAAAAAGTTAAAAAAGAAAAGCATGGATTTACACTGATACATTCCGTTTCAATCGCTGACTCCACAGGGTTTATTCTGGTTTTCTCCCTCTCTGAATCAGTGACTCTCTTCTCCAGCAGTGAGAATTCTGCTTTCCACCATCCTTTATATATTTACTTACTTGATCACCCCTCCTTTATGTACCCGAATCCATGTTCCATCCCTTTCCACTCATGATGCCCCCTCCCCTTACCCTACTTTGGTTCTCCACACCCTATTTAGGCTCTGGATGCTGTTACAGGCCACCCCTATGAGTGGGTATTTTGGGTTCCCACACCCATGCCGGCTGCCATCCCTGTGGATACCCTCTATTCCCTACTTTGTCTCTGACTTGGAGTCACTGTGCCCCCTTCTCTGTTCCTGCCCTGCAGTGTGAGGCTGCCCACGTTCTGTGTCCCACTTACTGGTTTAGGGCTGGATTATCCAGGAGGGCAAGGCAGGGGAAGGAAAAGGGAGGGAAGGGGCAGAAAAGGGAAAGGAAGAGCCCTGGACCGCTTCTGATACCAAATGAAACTGACCAGTGCTTGTAGCCTTTCTGCCCAATCAACTGACCAATCAGCCACCTTTATTCCATGTTCATTGCATTAAGACAGTTGGGAGTCGAGGATGGAATACAAAGAGGTATGAAAACATACATGCTCCGGGACTTCCCTGGTGGCGCAGTGGTTAAGAACCCGCCTGCCAATGCAGGGGATGCAGGTTCGAGCCCTGGGTCCGGGAAGATCCCACATGACATGGAGCAACTAAGCCCGTGTGCCACAACTACTGAGCCTGCATTCTGCAACTACTGAGCCCGCATTCTGCAACTACTGAAGCCCATGCACCTAGAGCCCGTGCTCTGCAACAAGAGAAGCCAACACAATGAGAAGCCTGTGCACTGCAGTGAAGAGTAGCCCCCGCTCGCCACTACTAGAGAAAGCCCGCACGCAGCAAAGATCGAATGCAACCAAAAATAAATAAATAAATAAATAAATTTTTAAAAAGAAAGAAACAAAACATATGTGCTCCAAAAAAGGTAGATTTAAACTATAAAGGTAGATTTAAAAGGCAGATTTCTAAGCACTGGGCAAAGTCACAGTCAATGAACTCTTATCTATTTAATATGTCAACCTGTAGTTTTTAAAAGGCCCCACCCACCAGGGATTGTGATGGTCAAAAGCATTTAGTCCCTGAGTCTCTCTGATTCTGCTGTATACATTCCCCCTAATGTGCACAAAGGCATCAGATAATACTTTGTAAAGAGATATTTATTGACTTGCTCAATGTAATATTTAATTTAGAATATTCAAAATAAAATCTGTGACATAAATGTCACTACTTCAGTCACCACAATCATTCTTATTTTCATTAGAGTTTGTCGAGAAATTTTCATTCTGACCAGTGCTCAGGAGGAGTAGATGGTACTAACTGCAGGTGGATGCAGATGGTCCTAGGAGAACCCATGAAGTTGAGTATCCGGCACTTACTTGTCATCTCCTTTATATGACGCAATATATAACACTCCACATAGACAGTGAGAAAGCTAAATGATTGGGCAGAATACCTAGTCATCCATCAAGGGCAGTAGGTGAAGCCTATCTTCATTTAATGGTTTTATCACAAAGTAAATAAAGTCTCAGGTGATACAGCTTCCTTGAAGATCAAAGCCCATGTCCTTCGAGAAAGTCAGGCTCCACTTATGTTTGCATCTCTTGACACAACCTTTAGAACAACAGGTTTTTCCAATTGTGTAAGTCCTTGAGTGAGAAATTTCAGGGGGATCTGCAACATTTAAACAAACACATGAGAACCGATTAATGGAGCCCCATCAACAAAAAAAAAGCAAAGTAGACGAGATACATTATGGACAATAATGCTTTACAAACATGTAAAAGCTACTTTTAGCATCATGTATATTTGATTTTTTTAAACTACCGATTCAATATGTTTGATAGATAGAGGGACAGATATAGGGACAGCCAGGATGTCTATATTCTCTTGATTGAATGTTAATAGTTTGTGTCTTTCAGAGAATTGGTCTATTTAACGTATATTATAAAACATGGGAAAACAGTTGTTCACGGTATTCCCTTTTCATGTCCTATCAGAATTTAACTTCCATTTTTATTGCAATATAGTTGACTTACAGCAGTGCATAAATTTAAGGTGTACAGCATAATGATTTGACTTACATATATCATAAAATTATTACCACAGTTTTGTTAACATTCATCATCCCATATAGATAGGAAAGGAAAAGAGAAATATTATTTTCCCTTTGTGAGACCTCTTAGGACCTACTCTCTTATACCATACAGAAATATTAACAATAGTCATCATGTTTTGCATTATAGCCCTAGTACTTATTTATAACTGGAAGTTTGTACCTTTTGCACACCTCCATTCAATTTTCCCTACCTATCTTTGATTCTTTATATTTATTCTATAAGCTGTGTCAAGAGGGATAGTGAAAGAATTCATCCATCATTCATTCAGCAAAATATCTATTGAGCACCTATTCTGTACCAGGCTTGATACAAAATCAGGTTGGCCTGTGTTCTTTATTGATTTAAATTTTAAGCAAAAATACTGTTTTAAAAACATATCAGAGGGGATCCCTGGTGGCCCAGTGGTTGAGAGTCCGCCTGCCGATGCAGGGGAAGCGGGTTTGTGCCCTGGTCCGGGAGGATCCCACGTGCCGCGGAGCAGCTGGGCCCGTGAGCCATGGCCGCTGAGCCTGCGCGTCCGGAGCCAGTGCTCCGCGGCGGGAGGGGCTGCGGCAGTGAGAGGCCTGCGTACCGCAAAACAAACAAACAAAAACCATATCAGATTCTTAGGCATTATGGCAAAATTTCTCGGAAAAGGATATAGAGGTAATTTTGTGTATGTTGGAACTTACAAGGTAATCCTGCGTAGGTATTACAATTTTAATTGTAAGCACATTCCTCAACTTCTAAAGCGTCCAATCACCTCTCCCAGTAGAATCCACCCAGTTTCATGATGGGAAGAGGTCGTTGTGAAGCATTATGTCTGTTTCTTAACACCTCCTGGCTCCAAGTGTAGCGCAAATGGTGAACTTCTGATGGCCACAGTGTTTGGTCTGAGACTTTTAGCCCCTTTTCACCCAGTTGCTCCTTCAGAGCTGGGGGAACCAACAGTGACCTTCTAATCTCAGTTGACTGAAGGGCAAGCAAATTGTCATGGAGGAGAGAAGCCCCAGCCTGTGGATGCCTGGGTGGAGCTTCAGGGAGCATCTGCCCTTCCCAGGTGTGCCAGAGGCCCCCTTTCTCTCAGGGCTAAGTCCCCTGTCTGTACACACCTACACTATGGACACACAGACGCCCACGAGTAAAATGGAAACCGTCTCTATCCTCCTCTTCCCTGAGAAAGCCTACTCAAGTGGGGTAGCTGCTTACTAAATGTGTGACTCCTAGAAAAAAAGCCTTATTACAGGGCCGTGCTTGATATGAATGAACAATGGTAACTGTTCTTTGTGCTCCTCAGAGGAGAGATTCCAGATCTTTCTATATATGTAACACCTTGTATTTTAAAATTTCATATGACATACATATATTTCCCCTGCAGACAAATAGACACACACACACACTAAGCATGTACTTACATGTCTTTTTTTTTTTTTTTTTTTTTTTTTGCGGTACACGGGCCTCTCACCGCTGTGGCCTCTCCCGTCGTGGAGCACAGGCTCCGGACACGCAGGCTCAGCGGCCATGGCTCACGGACCCAGCCGCCCCGCGGCACGTGGGATCCTCCCGGACCGGGGCACGAATTCGCGTCCCCTGCACTGGCAGGCGGACTCCCAACCACTGCGCCACCAGGGAAGCCCTACATGTCATTTTTTTTAATATTTTAAAAGTTCAAACTGAACATAATTTGTGTCCCAGAAATCTAACTCAACTGAAAGTCACTCTTCAAGCATTTACCGGATGACTGCAAGGCAGCACTGGGAGTTTATTAAAGGAATAAAATGAGAAGCTAGAGTTAAGGGTATTCTTAGGGGCAAAGAAAACGTAAGAACCAAACTGGATGGTTCCATGGCAAAGTGTTAAGTTAGGTGGTAGGATCCATGATGCCAGCCTGTGGTAACTGATAACAGAGCAGAGGGGAGAGTGGGCTGTGGACTGGGTGGGGAAGGCTCCACGGAGGGGCTTGGGGTTAAACTAGAACTTGAAGGGGGAAGAACAGAATGGGGGCGGGGAAAAGCACACATAGAGTTATTATTAGAAGGTAAAGGGAGCCCAGCTTGATGGCAGCAGGACCCCTGGAAGGTGAGGGGGCTGTGGGAGTCCTTCACATCTGGCAGAAATGCTTTCCAGCAGGGGTTCTCACTGTGGCTACACAGGAGAATCAGTGGGGCCGCTTTGAATGCCACACTCCGGGTGAATTATTTTAGAAAGTCTGAGATGACTTAGGCATCAGGGCTTTTTTAAAGCTCCCCGTCAATTTCATTATACAAGCAGAGGCTGAGAACCAGGTCAGGAGAGCTGCTGTAAGTTCTGGTGGAGAAGGGCATCACTGGAGAGCCATGACTTTTCAGTGTGTTCTCTCATGACTGTGCACACACTTCCCTTCATTCCAGTGGACTTGAAACCAAATTTAAGATGTTTCTGAAGTTCAACACACCATATATAATCATCTCATGCTAACTGCATTGACTCTAGATGATCTTTATAGTTGGGGCTTTATAAAGCCACAGACTTAGCCCTCCATGGATGATTGACAATGAAAGATTTCAGATGGCTCCAAACAGATTCTCTGGCTAATAGAATAAATTATTCTTTGAATTGATAACATGCTTAGGTATATAGAGACCCATCAGTTAAAAAAAAACTCCCAATAAAATGTTATTCATGCAGAAAATTAACTACTGACCTGTGTTTCTTTACAAGGTTTGAAGGAGAAGTTCTGCAGGATTCTGACGAGAGCAAGTTTCATGTTCATGATAACAAATCTCATGCCAATGCAGTTTCGGGGTCCAATTCCAAAAGGCAGGTATGTGTAAGGATTTATGCTGTCCTTGTTCTTCTTACTGAACCTGTAACCATAAAAGTAGATGAAACAAGTTAATGAAACAGAAAAACCACAAGAGCTCCAGATCTGAGGTTTTAACTTAACTCTTGGACCAGTAGCATAAGAGATACCTGTGTGGTCTAGTCATTGAATCCTGCTGTGGTTATTTTGTGTGAGAATGGATCCTTCCCATTCCCCTGACTCTACAGGGGTGAGATAAATGCTGTTTAAAGAAAATTTACCTTTAAACACTAAAATTACATTCAGGGTGGTGAGATGTTCACACTCTGAATGGCAGTTAGGAAATGAGACTGGCTGAAGGAAACATGGGTTCCCATCTCCACGCACACTTATGTAGGTCATGTGCTCATGGGGGAAGGAAGCTGGAGAAACGTCTCTGAGTATTTAAATTGTTATTTTTCAATTGTTTTCCTCTCCTATCCCTTCCAATTCCTTTGTGTCATTCTCTGTCTGTCTCTCTGTCTCTCCCCCACACAGGGGATGCTTAGGTCAGAATATGTACATGGGCATATGACTCTACTCCAGAATAACCACTGATTTCCTTGTCTATCTGTTCCACTAGCCTATAAATTCCTTGATGGTTAGACCTCTGTTCTATTCAAACTTGACTCCTCGATATTTGAATATGTCAAGGAAAAAAATGTATATTTGGGGAAAGTGATAATGGCATTGCAGTTATGTATTTTTTCAAAACATTTTGTAATATTTACAGACACTGTGACTTAAAATAACATGGAGAAGGGCAGCAGTGGCATGTGGATGGGACAGAGACGTGGGCTGATGGTTGTTAAGCAGGGAATGTGCACATACAGGTACACTGAAAGTATTTCAGGTGGCTCCACCCCTGTTTCTCATGCTTCAGCTAGGCCTGTGCTTTTTGTGCATCACCTCAGGGAGCGCTCGCCTAGTGAAGAAGCTCAGGGTAAAGGCACAGCCGCCAAAGCAGGAGTGAGAGCGAGCTGACGCCGGGAAGGAGACCGCAAAGAGGCCCCAGCTACAGGAGGCCAGAGGCTGGGCCGATGTCAGCCTTCCCCGAGGGCTTCGACCGCGTACCAGCTGAGCGCCGCCCGCCTCATGGACCCCACCCTGCCTCACTGATCCAGTCGCCCTCTTGCCAGAATGAGCTGAAGTCTGAAAATTGCTCAGCAAGACCAGGCACAGCACGGGCCTCTTCTCTTGTGGTTTCACTTGCCAGTGACCACTATCTTGATAATTCCGTGTGGCTGACAGGGTCTTGGTGCTCAGGCCAGGTGTCAGGCCTGTGCCTCTGAGGTGGATGGGCCAAGTTCAGGACACTGGTCTACCAGAGACCTCCCGGCTCCACGTAATATCAAACGCTGAGATCTCCATCTCAACGCTAAGACCAAGCTCCACTCAATGACCAGAAAGCTACAGTGCTGGACACCCTATGCCAAACAACTAACAAAACAGGAACACAACCCCACCCATTAGCAGAGAGGCTGCCTAAAATCATACTAAGGTCACAGACACCCCAAAACACACCACCAGACGCAGTCCTGCTCACCAGAAAGACAAGATCCAGCCTCATCCACCAGAACACAGGCACTAGTCCCCTCCACGAGGAAGCCTACACAACCCACTGAACCAACCATAGCCACTGGGGGCAGACACCAAAAACAATGGGAACTATGAACCTGCAGCCTACAAAAAGGAGACCCCAATCACAGTAAGTTAAGCAAAATGAGAAGACAGAGAAACACACAGCAGATGAAGGAGCAAGGTAAAAACCCACCAGACCAAACAAATGAAGAGGAAATAGGCAGTCTACCTGAAACATAATTCGAGTAGTGACAGTAAAGATGATGCAAAATCTTGGAAATAGAATGGAGAAAATACAAGAAATGTTTAACAAGGACCTAGAAGACCTAAAGAGCAAACAAATAATGATGAACAACACAATAAATGAAATTAAAAATTCTCTAGAAGGAATCAGTAGCAGAATAACTGAGGCAGAAGAACAGATAAGTGACCTGGAAGATAAAATAGTGGAAATAACTAATGCAGAGCAGAATAAAGAAAAAAGAATGAAAAGAATTGAGGACAGTCTCAGAGACCTCTGGGACAACATTAAACACACCAACATTCGAATTATAGGGGTCCCAGAAGAAGAAGAGAAAAAGAAAGAGACTGAGAAAATATTTGAAGAGATTATAGTCAAAAACTTCCCTAATATGGGAAAGGAAATACTTAATCAAGTCCAGGAAGTGCAGAGAGTCCCATATAGGATAAATCCAAGGAGAAACACATCAAGACATATATTAATCAAACTATCAAATATTAAATACAAAGAAAAAATATTAAAAGCAGCAAGGGAAACACAACAAATAACATACAAGGGAATCACCATAAGGTTAACAGTTGATCTTTCAGCAGAAACTCTACAAACCAGAAGGGAGTGGCAGGACATATTTAAAGTGATGAAAGGGAAAAACCCACAACCAAGATTACTCTACCCAGCAAGGATCTCATACAGATTCGATGGAGAAATTAAAACCTTTACAGACAAGCAAAAGCTAAGAGAATTCAGCACCACCAAACCAGCTTTACAACAAATGCTAAAGTAACTTCTCCAGGCAGGAAACACAAGAGAAGGAAAAGACCTACAATAACAAACCCAAAACAATTAAGAAAATGGTAATAGGAACATACATATTGATAATTACCTTAAATGTAAATGGATTAAATGCTCCAACCAAAAGACACAGACTGGTTGAATGGATACAAAAACAAGAACCATATATATGCTGTCTACAAGGGACCCATTTCAGACCTAGGGACACATACAGACTGAAAGTGAGGGGATGGAAAAAGATATTCCATGGAAATGGAAATCAAAAGAAATCTGGAGTAGCAATTCTCATATTAGACAAAATAGACTTTAAAATAAAGACTATAATAAGAGACAAAGAAGGACACTACATAATGATCAAGGGATCAATCCAAGAGGAAGATATAACAATTGTAAATATTTATGCACCCAACATTGGAGCACCTCAATACATAAGGCAAATGCTAACAGCCATAAAAGGGGAAATAGACAGTAACACAATCAGAGTAGGGGACTTAAACACCCCACTTTCACCAATGGACAGATCATCCAAAATGAAAATAAATAAGGAAACACAAGCTTTAAATGATACATTAAACAAAATGGACTTAATTGATATTTATAGGACATTCCATCCAAAAACCACAGAATACACTTTCTTCTCAAGTGCTCATGGAACATTCTCCAGGATAAATCATATCTTGGGTCACAAATCAAGCCTTGGTAAATTTAAGAAAATTGAAATTGTATCAAGTATCTTTTCTGACCAAAACACTATGAGACTAGATATCAATTACAGGAAAAAATCTGTAGAAAATACAAATACATGGAGGATAAACAATACACTACTTACTAACCAAGAGATCACAGAACAAATCAAAGAGGAAATCAAAAAATACCTAGAAACAAATGAAAATGAAACCTAGAGTCTGTCATAGAGAGTGAAGTAAGTCAGAAAGAGAAAGACAAATACCGTATGCTAACACATATATATGGAATTTAAAAAAATGTCATGAAGAACCTAGGGGTAAAACGGGAATAAAGACACAGACCTACTTGAGAATGGACTTGAGGATATGGGGAGGGGGAAGGGTAAGCTGTGACAAAGCGAAAGAGAGGCATGGACATATATACACTACCAAACGTAAGGTAGATAGATAGTGGGAAGCAGCCGCAGAGCACAGGGAGATCAGCTCGGTGCTTTGTGACCGCCTGGAGGGGTGGGATGGGGAGGGTGGGAGGGAGGGAGATGCATGAGGGAAGGGATGTGGGAACAGATGTATATGTATGACTGATTCACTTTGTTATAAAGCAGAAACTAATAAAAAAATAAAAAAATAAACAATATTAGGTTTTCCAATCCAAAAAAAAAAAAAAAAAAAGAAAACACGATGACCCAAAACCTATGGGATGCAGCAAAAGCAGTTCTAAGAGGGAAGTTTATAGCTATACAAGCCTACCTCAAGAAACAAGAAACATCTCAAATAAACAACCTAACCTTACACCTAAAGCAATTAGAGAAAGAAGAACAAAAAACCCCAAAGTTAGCAGAAGGAAAGAAATCATAAAGATCTGATCAGAAATAAATGAAAAAGAGCTGAAGGAAACAATAGCAAAGACCAATAAAACTAAAAGCTGGTTCTTTGAGAAGATAAACAAAATTGATAAACCATTAGCCAGATTCATCAAGAAAAAAAGGGAGAAGACTCAAATCAATAGAATTAGAAATGAAAAAGGAGAAGTAACAACTGACACTGCAGAAATACAAAGGATCATGAGAGATTACTACAAGCAACTATATGCCAATAAAACGGACAACCTGGAATAAATGGACAAATTCTTAGAAAAGCACAACTTTCTAAGACTGAACCAGGAAGAAATAGAAAATATAAACATACCAATCACAAGCACTGAAATTGAGACTGTGATTAAAAATCTTCCAACAAACAAAAGCCCAGGACCAGATGGCTTCACAGGTGAATTCTATCAAACATTTAGAGAAGAGTTAATACCTATCTTTCTCAAACTCTTCCAAAATATAGCAGAGGGAGATTGACTCCCAAACTCATTCTACAAGGCCACCATCACCCTGATACCAAAACCAGACAAAGATTTCACAAAGAAAGAAAACTATAGGCCAATATCACTGATGAACATAGATGCAAAAATGTTCAACAAAATACTAGCAAACAGAATCCAATAGCACATTAAAAGTATCATACACCATGATCAAGTGGGGTTTATCTCAGGAATGCCAGGATTCTTCAATATATGCAAATCAATCAATGTGATACACCATATTAACAAATTGATGGATAAAAACCATATGATCATCTCAATAGATGCAGAAAAAGCTTTTGACAAAATTCAACACCCGTTTATGATAAAAACCCTCCAGAAGGTAGGCATAGAGAGAACTTACCTCAACATAATAAAGGCCATATATGACAAACCCACAGCCAACATCGTTCTCAATGGTGAAAAACTGAAACCATTTCAACTAAGATCAGGAACAAGACAAGGTTGCCCACTCTCACCACTATTATTCAATGTAGTTTTGGAAGTTTTAGCCACAGCAATCAGAGAACAAAAAGAAATAAAAGGAGTCCAAATCGGAAAAGAAGAAGTAAAGCTGTCACTGTTTGCAGATGACATGATACTATACATAGAGAATCCTATAGATGCCACCAGAAAACTACTAGAGCCAATCAATGAATTTGGTAAAGTAGCAGGATACAAAATTAATGAACAGAAATCTCTTGCATTCCTATACACTAATGATGAAAAATCTGAAAGAGAAATTAAGGAAACACTCCCATTTACCATCGCAACAAAAAGAAGAAAATACCTAGGAATAAACCTACCTAAGGAGACAAAAGACCTGTATGTAGAAAACTATAAGACACTGATGAAAGAAATTAAAGATGGAGAGATATACCATGTTCTTGGATTGGTAGAATCAACATTGTGAAAATGACTCTACTACCCAAAACAATCTACCGATTCAATGCAATCCCTATCAAACTACCAATGGCATTGTTCACAGAACTAGAACAAAAATTTTCACAATTTGTATGGAAATACAAAAGACCCTAAATAGCCAAAGCAATCTTGAGAAAGAAAAACGGAGCTGGAGGAATCAGGCTCCCTGAATTCTATACTACAAAGCTACGGTAATCAAGGCGGTATGGTACTGGCACAAAAACAGAAATATAGATCAATGGAACAGGATAGAAAGCCCAGAGATAAACCTACGCACCTATGGTCAACTAATCTATGACAAAGGAGGCAAGGATATACAATGGAGAAAAGACAGCTTTTCCAATAAGTGGTGCTGGGAAAACTGGACAGCTACATGTAAAAGAATGAAATTAGAACACTCCCTAACACCATACACAAAAATAAACTCAAAATGGATTAAAGACCTAAATGTAATGCCAGACACTATCAAACTCTTAGAGGAAAACATAGGCAGAACACTCTATGACATCAATCACAGCAAGACCCTTTTTGACCCACCTCCTAGAGAAATGGAAATAAAAACAAAAATAACAAATGGGACCTAATGAAACTTCAAAGCTTTTGCACAGCAAAGGAAACCATAAACAAGATGAAAAGACAACCCTCAGAAAAGGAGAAAATATTTGCAAATGAAGCAACTGACAAAGGATTAATCTCCAAAATTTACAAGCAGCTCATGTAGCTCAATATCAAAAAAACAAACAACCCAATCCAAAAATGAGCAGAAGATCTAAATAGACATTTATCCAAAGAACATATACAGATTACCAACAAACACATGAAAGAATGCTCAACATCACTAATCATTAGAGAAATGCAAATCAAAACTACAATGAGGTGTCACCTCACACCAGTCAGAATGGCCATCATCAAAAAATCTAGAAACAATAAATGCTGGAGAGGGTGTGGAGAAAAGGGAACACTCTTGTGCTACTGGTGGGAATGTAAATTGATACAGTCACTATGGAGAACAGTATGGACGTTCCTTAAAAAACTACAAATAGAACTCCCATATGACCCAGCAATCCCACTACTGGGCATATACCCTGAGAAAACCATAATTCAAAAAGAGTCATGTACCACAATGTTCATTGCAGCTCTATTTACAATATCCAGGACATGGAAGCAACCTAAGCATGCATCAATAGATGAATGGATAAAAAAGATGTGGCACATATATACAATGGAATACTACTCAGCCATAAAAAGAAACGAAATTGAGTTATTTGTAGTGAGGTGGATGGACCTAGAGTCTGTCATACAGAGTGAAGTAAGTCAGAAGGAGACAAACAAATACCGTATGCTAACACATATATATGGAATCTTTAAAAAAATGGTTATGAAGAACCTAGGGGCAGGACAGGAATAAAGACGCAGATGTAGAGAACAGACCTGAGGACACGGGGAGGGGGAAGGGTAAGCTTGGACGAAGTAAGAGAGTGGCATGGACTTATACACACTACCAAATGTAAAATAGATAGCTAATGGGAAGCAGCCGCATAGCACAGGGAGATCAGCTCGGTGCTTTGTGACCACCTAGAGGGGTGGGATAGGGAGGATGGGAGGGAGACGCAAGAGGGAGGAGATATGGGGATATGTGTATATGTAGAGCTGATTCACTTTGTTATAAAACAGAAACTAACATACCATTGTAAAGCAATTATACTCCAATAAAGATGTTGAAAATTTTTCTTAAATAAAGTATTTCAGGGGCTTCCCTGGTGGCGCAGTGGTTGAGAGTCCGCCTGCCGATGCAGGGGACGCGGGTTCGTGCCCCGGTCCGGGAAGATCCCACGTGCCGCCAAGCGTCTGGGCCCATGAGACAGGCTGCTGAGCTTGCGCGTCCGAAGCCTGTGCTCCGCAACGGGAGAGGCCACAACAGTGAGAGGCCCGTGTACCGCAAAAAAAAAAAAAAAAAAAAAAAAAAAAGTATTTCATAGGCTTGTGCCTATAAAGTATTCCAGTGTATGTGTCAAATCACACATACTTGTGAATATTTTAAAAATTTTCCATAATGGGCTTTTTTCCTAACCTTTGGATTTCTCACTGCCTGGCCCAGTCCCTGACCCACAGGTGAGCATTTATTCTCTGCTTAACGACTGAATGAATCAAAGGGAAGTACAGTGAGTGGTCTCTGGTTCCAGGCTCGTGAAGCTGCAGGACAGGGAGCTACTGAGCTTGGAAGAACTGCAGAGGTTCTCTGGCCCAGAAAACAGAGGACTTGGTCCACTCTGACTCTTCTGTCAATAAGTGCTATGTGTCACCCTTGTGCTAGCACTCGGGACACCATGGCAAACAAAACAACTCTTGGCCATCAGGGAGCTGATACGGTGTAATAAAGGTCTAGATCTCAGCTACTGGCCTAAAAAGTTCATTCCAAATTTTGCTTACCATACACTAAAAGGGAGAGCATTAACTCTTTCCAGGGTCCAGTCTGTGCCCAAACCAGATCTTGGCTCTGAATTCCCAGAAGAGGATGCTCAAGACCCGTCCAAGGAGGAAATCTCAGACATGTAGAGAACAGATGACTTCACTTTGGAAAGTCACCAAATACTGAGGTAGAAGGGACCTGACCCAGGTGTGCAGCCACAGACAGAACCAGGGCACCTGTGTGCCCATCCGTCCTCAGTGAAGCTGCTTGAACCATCAGGGATGAGACCTCTAGGTCCCCAGCCTGCACTCTCACAATAATGCTAGAGGAAATGTAGCCAATGTTTAAAAATATGGAATGTGGGAACATGGGGTGAATTCAGAGAGCTAAGAGAGAGCAGAGAGAAAGGCTTAAAGAAAATAAAAAGACAGTGGTTAGGTAAATTATGGCATATGCATACAAACATATACACATAGAATGTTGTTTATACTTTACTGTTAAATAAAGTAAGAAGTTCAAAACCAAATAAAGTATAATACCATCCTGTTTTTAAAATCTATATATGCATAGAAAAATGTCCATAAGGATATATATGACATTATTAATGAGGCCTATCTTAAGGTATTAGGAAGGTAGACAGCTATAATTTTCTTTTTCTAGTCTATACTTTGTATAATTTTGACTCATATAATGAACACCCTTAAAGAGAAAAACCTTCCAACAATAAAAAGATATACAAATAAATTATTGCATGATCACCCACTTGTCAACTATAATAAGAGTTGTCAAAATATGCAAGCACCAAAAAGGATCAGGGTGGGTGTTCTTTCCTCAGGATCTTGTACCTTTCAGGACGGAACTCCTCAGGCTCTGGCCAGAGCTCTGGGTCGTTGTGAAGAACGAAGAGTGGCACCACCACTGTTGTCCCTTTGGGAATGAACACCCCATTGACTTCCACATCCTTCTTACAGACCCTCTCAAGTCTACCAGCAATTGGGAATATTCTGAGAGTTTCATTCAACACCATGTCAAGATACTCCATCTGTACCAGAGCCTCGTAGGTGGGAGGTGCCTGGGAAGAGAAAAAGAGATTTTGATAAATTAAGATTTCGGATCAACCTTCAACTCCATCTGTGTAGTCCTACTGAAATGTTAGGAGCTCCAGGGAATAATTTAAATTGGTAGAGGACCTTAGCATTTATAGACATTTTAATATCTATCATGTGCTCTGACCTGCTCAATGGCCCACAGAGGTGTGTAGCGTAGTTATGACTATGGGAGATGTTAGGACAAGGCCCTAAACAGGGCCTGAAATCCTGCACGTTATCGTCTAGTGTATTTTCTTTCTCATGAGAACAAACGTGACCAATAGACTATGACCCTTAGTCTTAAGTGAAATAGGCCAAAGTCACTGTTTCCTTTTGAAAGTGAGGCCACTACATTTGTACCAAGGAAAGAAATGCATAAAAGAGCAAATCCCCTGCTCAACATAAAGGTTTTTAGTTGAAAACTCCTGACTGCTAATTCTTTTCATTATACATATAAAGTTTGGAAGCATTATATTATATGAAAACTCTATAAATGATTTGGGGAGTAACGAGTTCCTTTCTACACCAAATACAAAAACAAAGAGCAAGATTGGGTGCTACAAGGAACACAATTTCAGATCCAGGGAAAGTTACAAGAGGATGAGAACACTACCCTCAGCCACAGCATCTGTTGCTGGAACAGTCTCCTGTTGTCCCTTCAGGGGTGACTGTAAGGTCTGAAGGTCTAAACAAGCCACTCCAGCCCCAGAGGCCAGCTCTCCTCACACCACAAAGAATTCCACTTTTGGCAGAGATCTGAGACCAGTGGGGGTGACACGTGGCTGTCACATGGGGTTATATTTAAGGGGTAACATTGTAGAGGGTAAGAGTTGGCTCAGGATGGGCTTCCCTGGTGGCACAGTGGTTGAGAGTCCGCCTGCCGAGGCAGGGGACACGGGTTCGTGCCCCAGTCTAGGAAGATCCCACATGCCGCGGAGCGGCTGGGCCCGTGAGCCATGGCCGCTGAGCCTGTGCGTCCGGAGCCTGTGCTCCGCAACGGGACAGGCCGCAACAGTGAGAGTCCCGCGTACCGCAAAAAGAAAAAAAAAAAAAGAGTTGGCTCAGGAGACAGACACCCTGGCACATAGGTTGGCGTTTTCACCACTAGGTACACGACTAGTATGTGCAAGTATTTCATCTCTCTGTCGCTCAGGTTTCTGAAATGTTACATGGAGATAATTAGAGTTGACACTTCATAGGCTTCTGTGGCAGAGACACTCACTGCTCACCCAGTATCCACGTAGTCCCTGTATTTCCCAGCCCACTGGAAGTTACAGGAAACCAGCTTTGCCGATGGTCTGTGAACTGAGGCGATTATGTCAGTTTGGGGACAAATCATTTGAAAAGCCAGTGAGCAACGTTCGAGTCCCTTATTCCCCAGACAACAGGAAGTCCTCATGCTCCAGATAAGGCAGCTACAGGAAGGTGGAGCCTCTTAGCCTGTATCCCCGAGTAACGCTGTGGAGCCGAGCTGCCCGCTCCCATCCTCCACTAACAAGCCATGTTGTCATGTAGATGTGGGTTAGAAGTAAACCTCTGCTCTGTAAAGCCACTGAGATTTGAGGGCTAACCTGTTACTGAGGCATAACCTACCTTCTCCTGACTTATACAGAATTTTATGAAGGTTAGATTCATTTATAACTAGAAAGTACTTAGATAGACATATATCGTAAGAAGCAAATGTTAGCCAATAGTGTTGTTATTATAAGTATTATTATAAAAAGGGGAGAACACAATGCTTTAGCTAGCCTGTCTCTTAGTGACCTTTTCACCTTATTGCATCAAAAGAATCCCAATGTGAGATTTACCAGAGAAGACAGATCATCTCTAACTTAGGTAGGCACTACAATCTATCCTTATCTTGTATTCGAAGGACTCAGGATTCTGAAAGGTGATAAAACTTGTCTAAAACCACAGCTAGGGCTCAAACTCACGTCCTCTGTTTCCTACTTTAAGCCCTTTGTTGTTACAAGGCTCCTCCTAGTCTGCAGTGTACCGAGGGCGGTAGACTGAATTAATGGTCCCAGTTCTCCAGTCCTTCCTGGGTCCATGCCCTTTGTCAATTAACCCAGTAGTGCCTCCCATTCTGACTCAGGTTGGCCAGGTGACTCACTTTGAACCAGTGGAAAGTTGGCTAAGTGTGGTGCTTGCAGAAATTTGAAAGTCACCCACATGATTGGGCTTCCTGCTCGTGCCATCTGCCATTGCCCTGAGAAGCAGACATGTGGAGTATGAGACACATGTGGAGCACGTGTGGAGCTGAGTCACCCCAACTGCATAGCCAAGGCCAGCCTACATCAGCCAACACCCAGAACCAAGGAAGTCCAGCCATATCAACAGATAACTAACTATGCAGACACTGGAGCAATAAATGCTTACTGTTAGATGCCACTGAGGTACTGTGATTTTTACATGGCATACTGTAATGTATGATATGCCAGTACCAGCATTTTTTCCACAGTACCTATATTCCTGTGTGTACCACACATAACCTATGTTTTTCCCTTTGTTTTGTATGCTTTAGATCCTTCCTAAATAGCACAGGTTAAAGATTTGAGGCTCATGCTTTTTGCAAATATATTCTAAGAAGTGATGAGTAGGCATTCTTGCTAAGGCTTCACCTTCCCCCTCTCTCTCCAGGTATCATCACTCACCTTATTGGGGAAAGTTGCATCAATCTCCTCCTGCAGCTTTTGCTGGACATCAGGGTGAGTGGCCAATTCATATATAATGAAGGAAAGAGAAGTGCTAGTGGTCTCGTAGCCAGCAAAAATAAAGATAATACTTTGGGCCGCGAGTTCTGTGTCAGACAGAACTAAAAGGAGAGGAGGGACATTTTAGGTAAATCACATCAATATAAAACATCACAGTTTAGATGATGAGAAATCCAAATGAAACTGCCAAATCCCTAGCAGGAAAATGTAAAAGCAATTGAAAATTAAACTGGTAGTGCTTTGTGTTCTCATGTCTTCCTTAAAGAGCCAGAAAAAAGCAAGAATTGTCTGAATCCAGTTTTCCCCAGTGTCTATACTCTCCTCGGCCCCTGCTGCTGACTATGCCACCTCCCTCACGGCACAGCTGGGTAATTTCAAGAGACAGCAATTTTGTCTAACTTACACAGTACTATTAGTATGTCCCTTGGATAATCCTAAAAGTGCTTTAGCTGTAATTAATATGGGGTAACATTCTCTTCCAGAATAATTTAAATTATTCTAGCTAAAGTAAAACTTGATTCTTTGGCAGATTTTACAAGACTGAGGCTATATTATAGGGAAAATGAAGTTACTTTTTATCTAAACATGTTTGTGGGAACTTAGAACAACATAAGGCTGTTTTTACTCAAAGTGTGTTGATGGACCATGAGCATCACCAACATCTGGGAACTTATGAGAAATTCAGAGTCTTCAATCCTAAACTAGAACTACAGAATCAGAACTTTCACGATATGTGATGATTTGCAAGCAAAACCTGGCCTGAGAAGCATGGATTATACATTTGACAGGCATCAGGCAATGGAAGACCTGGGGCATAAGTCTTCTCTGGGGGATCTCAGATATGTACAGAAACTACAGAGATTGACTAAAAGCTAAAAGAACTGTGATTGACCCTAGTCTAATCAATGGCATTAAAGTAGCAGAAGGAAAAATGTCTCCCTAGAAGGGTATTAGTCAGCACGCAATATAGAAAAATAGGGGCCAGGGAGTGGAATTAGCAATGCTTATTCAATCATGGCCTGAATGTCATCTTCTCAGTACACACCCCCTCTCTTTGCTCTCCTTTAGTCTCACTAAACAGCCCATGTAATTATAAATAGGTCTCTCTTTTTATTTTCTCCCAAGAGACCAAGCGTGATCAGGCTCTTATCTATTTGATGGGACTGAAGTAGGACCTTTAGTTACGTAGAGCACTCAGATCAACGTGGTACCTGCCCCAACCAAGCAATTCACACACACACACACACACACACAATACAAAATGAGTGTGAAAAAGATCTACACATAGTTTCAGATATATTTATAGTGGTGTGCTGGCATCAGCTCGTCCCTGCTCAGGAACAATTTTTTAAAATTCAAGAATCTTGTGAGACGGTTGTCAAACCATTCATAGCTTGAAATTAACCACATGGGAGTATTCATGTCATGGAATAAACTAAAGATCAGGGACTTCTTGTTTGAAAGAGCAAGGCTGTTTATATCACTGGTTATGGGTGATATAGAAATCCTTATGTTCATCAGTCTTGTATAAATATATCTGATGTTCTTAACTTTGTCCATTGAGAGGATAGAAGCAAAGAAACCCTAGTAGCAACGAGCCTTCCTAAGATCCCAGATTTTGATTTCTAAATACCATTTCTCACTAAAGGGAACCAGAGTTCCTTGGGAAAAAATGGCTGATTCCAGGGCTACTCAGGGGAAATAAAAGAGAAACCTGGACTGTCTTACATCAGAAAGTGAGGAAGTTCCCAAAAAATGATAGATTAAAGAATACTTGATACTCTGTGTGCTGTAATGGTGGATATAGCTCATTATACATTTGTCAAAAACCCATGGAATGTACAACACCAAGAATGAACCCTAAGGTCAACTATAGACATTGGGTGATAATAATGTATTAATGTACGTTCATTGATTGTAACAAGTGCACAACTCTGGTATCATCTTTTGATAGTGGGGGAGCTGTGTGTAGTTGGGGTAGGATGTATATACTGGAAATCTCTGTACTTTCCACTCAACTTTGCTGTGAACCTAGCTGCTCTAAAAAATAGTCCGTTAAAAAAAAGATTTAAAAAGAAGAAAGAAGAAAAGAAAAGAGAATACAAGATCGCACTTGAGAAAGCTCCAGTGGACAAAACTGAAAGAAACTGAAAATCAAAATGAAGAATGATGTAAGAGAGTAACTTTTAGTTATACATGAGATCATGCTGATATAAATAAACAAATAAATGATTGGGGGAGAATGGAGAGCTCTCCCTACAAAAGAACATCAATTCATAAATACAGAAGAATGATGGAATTAGAAAGTCATCATATTGCAACCACCACAGTAACAATGGTTTCAGTCAAAAACCATCCATGGATGGTAAAACTAGTGGGTGACAGTTTGAAGAGAAATAGTATATTTCCAGTCTCAAAGGCTTCGCCCATAAGGTACTTGTTAATGACAAAGGAAAAAATTGAACTTTACCGTATACTAAGCTAGTGAACACAACTTTAACCAAGTGTTCCAAGTTAAGGGGCAACCAACACTGGGGCAATGTGACTCTTGATGGGATGAAGTCTTGATGCAAATTTCCAGGCAGAGGTTCTGACTCACTGCGTCTGGAGGAGCCTGAGAATTGACATTGGAAACAAGCTCCCCAGAGGCTGTAGGTGATCCACAGACCATGACTGACTGATGGGCATGACATCCTTGTTATACTTGCCCTTCGAGCTCTGAACAAAGTTATGCCTGCATACACCTATGAAGTATCTCTGGCTACCATTTCTATCTGACCATGTGTCTTCCTTCAACTTGGCAGAAATCCCCAGCTGCCTGGAAAACTTCCTGCACATTTTCAAAACCACCCCCTAGCTCTGCGCCCCACCGACAGTGGCCCCTCGTAAGCTCTCCTTGGTTACCTTTATGGGTGTCAATTTCTTTGGAATTCTGGGAGTTAATCATCAGCTGAAGAAAATCCACTCGATGCTGGAAACAGAAAGAGAAATGTCAATGGCAGAAAGTTACTTGTGAAGACAGAAATAAATCAGGAGTGCATATTTCACACCTCTTTCCTGAGAATATGGCCCCTTAAAGAGCAGAAGGCTGACCAGTACTGACTAAGTCCTCAGTGACCAAAACATCCACCTACAAATCTTAGAGAGCATGATGTTTCCCTGAGAGAAACCCAGCCATCATGTCCAACTGCTTTTTGGTCCTCACTCTCTCCGATCTTTTGTTTCTCTGGCTTTTGAAACAGCTTCTTAACTAAAGAGTTATCTGCTCTCTCTCCTGTCATACCTGTTTGCTTAGGAAAAGATTCATGACATCAGTCCCTGTTTTCCCTCCAACTTTAATTATTTTATTTATTTAGTTAGTTATACAGCAGGTTCTTATTAGTTATCCATTTGATAGATATTAGTGTATATATGTCAATCCCAATCTCCCAATTCATCACACCACACCTGTGAAGCCATCTGGTCCTGGGCTTTTGTTTGTTGGAAGATTTTTAATCACAGTCTCAATTTCAGTGCTCATGATTGGTCTGTTTATATTTTCTATTTCTTCCTGGTTCAGTCTCAGAAAGTTGTGCTTTTCTAAGAATTTGTTCATTTCTTCCAGGTTGTCCATTTTATTGGCATACAGTTGCTTGTAGTAGTCTCTCATGATCCTTTGTTTTTCTGCAGTGTCAGTTGTTACTTCTCCTTTTTCATTTCCAATTCTATTGATTTGAGTCTTTTTTTGCGGTACACGGGCCTCTCACTCTTGCAGCCTCTCCCGTTGCGGAGCACAGGCTGCGGACACGCAGGCTCAGCAGCCATGGCTCACGGGCCTAGCTGCTCCGCAGCATGTGGGATCTTCCTGGACTGGGGCACGAACCTGTGTCCCCTGCATTGGCAGGCGGACTCTCAACCACTGTGCCACCAGGGAAGCCCGAGACTTCTCCGTTTTTTTCTTGATGAGTCGGGCTAATTGTTTATCAATTTAGTTTATCTTCTCAAAGAACCAGCTTTTTGTTTTATTGGTCTTTGCTATTGTTTCCTTCATCTCTTTTTCATTTATTTCTGATCTGATCTTTATGATTTCTTTCCTTCTGCTAACTTTGGAGTTTTTTTGTTCTTCTTTCTCTAATTGCTTTAGGTGTAAGGTTAGGTTATTTATTTGAGATGTTTCTTGTTTCTTGAGGTAGGCTTGTATAGCTATAAACTTCCCTCTTAGAATTGCTTTTGCTGCATCCCATAGGTTTTGGATCGTCATGTTTTTGTAGTCATTTGTCTCTAGGTATTTTTTGATTTCCTCTTTGATTTGTTCTGTGATCTCTTGGTTATTAAGTAGTGTATTGTTTAGCCTCCATGTGTTTATGTTTTTTATGTTATTTTCCCTATAATTGATTTCTAATCTCATAGCATTGTGGTCAGAAAAGATGCTTGATGTGATTTCAATTTTCTTAAATTTACTGAGGCTTGATTTGTGACCCAAGATGTAATCTATCCTGGAGAATGTTCCATGCGCACTTGAGAAGAAAGTGTAATCTGCTGTTTTTGGATGGAATGTCCTACAAATATCAATTAAATCTATCTGGTCTATTGTGTCATTTAAATCTCGTGTTCCCTTATTAATTTTCTGTTTGGATGAACTTTCCATTGGTGTAAGTGAGGTGTTAAAGTCCCCCACTATTATTGTGTTACTGTCGATTTCCTCTTTTATAACTCTTAGCAGTTGCCTTATGTATTGAGGTGTTCCTATGTTGGCTGCATATAAATTTATAATTGTTATATCTTCTTCTTGGATTGATCCCTTGATCATTAAGTAGTGTCCTTCCTTGTCTCTTGTAACATTCTTTATTTTAAACTCTATTTTATCTGATATGAGTATTGCTACTCCAGCTTTCTTTTGATTTCCATTTGCATGGAATATCTTTTTCCAACCCCTCACTTTCAGTCTGTATGTGTCCCTAGGTCTGAAGTGGGTCTCTTGCAGACAGCATGTATATGGGTCTTTTTGTATCCATTCACTGAGCCTGTGTCTTTTGGTTGGAGCATTTAATCCATTCATGTTTAAGGTAAATTATCTATATGTATGTTCCTATTACCATTTTCTTAATTGTTATGGGTCTGTTTTTGTAGGTCCTTTTCTTCTCTTGGGTTTCCCACTTAGAGAAGTTCCTGTAGCATTTGTTGTAGAGCTGGTTTGGTGGTGCTGAATTTTCTTAGCTTTTGCTTGTCTGTAAAGCTTTTGATTTCTCCATTGAATCTGAATGAGACCTTTGCTGGGTAGAGTAATCTTGGTTGTAGGTTCTTCCCTTTCATCACTTTAAGTATATCATGCCACTCCCTTCTGGCTTATAGAGTTTTGGCTGAGAAATCAGCTGTTAACCTTATGGGAGTTCCCTTGTATGTTCTTTGTCATTTTTCCCTTGTTGCTTTCAATAATTTTTCTTTGTCTTTAATTTTTGCCTATTTGATTACTATGTGTCTCGGCATGTTTCTCCTTGGGTTTATCCTGTATGGGACTCTCTGCACTTCCTGGACTTGGGTGGCTAATTCCTTTCCCATGTTAGGGAAGTTTTCAACTTATAATCTCTTCAAATATTTTCTCAGGTCCTTTCTCTCTCTCTTCTCCTTCTGGGACCCCTATAATGAGAATGTTGTCCCAGAGTTGTCTTAGGCTGTCTTCATTTCTTTTCATTCTTTTTTCTTTATTCTGTTCTGCGGCAGTGAATTCCACCATTCTGTCTCCCAGACCACTTATCTGTTCTTCCGCCTCAGTTATTCTGCTATTGATTCTTTAGTGTAATTTTCATTTCAGTTATTTTATTGTTCATCTCTGTTTGTTCGTTCTTTAATTCTTCTAGGTGTTTGTTCTTTAATTCTTCTAGGTTTTTGTTAAACATTTCTTGCATCTTCTTGATCTTTGCCTCCATTCTTTTTCCAAGGTCCTGGATCATCTTCACTATTATTTTTCGGAATTCTTTTTCTGGAAGATTGCCTATCTCCACTTCATTTAGTTGTTTATCTGGGGTTTTATCTTGTTCCTTCATCTGGTACACAGCGCTCTGCCTTTTCATCTTGTCTATCTTTTTGTGAATGTAGTTTTTGTTCCACAGGCTGCAGGATTGTAGTTCTTCTTGCTTCTGCTGTCTGCCCTCTGGTAGATGAGGCTGTCTAAGAGGCTTGTCTGCAACTTTAATTCTTAATGAATGACCACATAAATTAATCCCCTGATATTTGCAGAGTTCATTGGCAGCTTTTGTAGAAGCATCTTCAAGCCCTTCACCCTTCCAGAATGCTACACATTCTTCAGTGACATCCTGAGTACCCAGCCCTGTCCCCTGACCTGCAGACATACTTGTGCTGGCCTCCAGCCCTCATGAAGGCAAATCTGGGTTAACCCACTTGTGGCTTCATTGGCCAGAGAAGACTCCTGTCCACTCCAACTATGAGTGGACTCAACTTTTAAAATGACTACACTGCATCAGGTGCCTGACAGGGCCTTCCATTGGACAACCTGTGAAATAGGAAGCTTGGAACTGAAGTGATTCTTGCCAAGCTAATATTTGGTGAAATACCAGTGAAATCATTTTTAATCAGTAACTTTTATCCCTTAACCATTTATTGAAAAAAAGTGGTAAACTCCTTATCTCAATAATATTTATGCAGTGACATACTAATTGGCATGCCTATTATTATATTTAAATATTGCTCTCTAGCTCATACTCTTATTTCCTTCCCCAACTTCCTCCTTATTCATTCCCCCCAAATTTTAGAGCCCTCTGATTCTAAACTCTATAGTTTTCTACCTACCTTTAAAAAATGTAGAGATATGCATAAGGAATAGGTGTACAGCTCAATAAATTATCAAAAAGTGAACACCCTCATGTAACCACCACCAGACTTTACCATTTGTTTATCTTTGAGGCGACTCTCTTTCATCCTTTTTACAGACTTCGTTAAAAAATTCACAGAACTTTTTGGAAACAGAGTAATATTTAATAGTTCAAAGACTGGGATGAGGAATGGAAAGAATACTGTAGGGAAAAAGATAAAAGGAAGCACAGTTAAAATGCAAAGTTTACTTGGAGCAATCATAATTTGCTCTACCAATCAAAAAAGTAAAACCACCAGGATACTCGATCATGACTCATTGCCTCTATGACCTTTGCTCAGACTTTGAAGCCAATGACTGAGCAAGGCCAAGTCCACATATAGGGGCCATCACTACAACAGTGAGATCAGTGGCCCCTTCTGCATCTTTGGATTAACCAAAGGAACTGGGTTACATTCTGGGACCTCATGGCCTTTAATTCTTGGACTAGCATCTCTTTGGATAAACCAGACTGTAATCTGTTGTTACTTCAATTAATCATGCAGTTTAAAAAATAATAGTCATGATAGAAATAATATGGTGTGTGTCTTTCCACCACAATGGAATGTAATTAGAAATCAATAACAGAAAGAAAATTGGGAAACACACAAATATGTAGAAATTAAATAACACACATTTAAATACCCAATAGGTTGTAGAAGATATCAAAAGGCAATCAGAAATTACTTTTAGATAAATAAAAATGAAGACACAATATACCAAAACTGATGGGATGGAGCAAAAGTGGTGTTCAGAGAGATATTTATGGCTATATGTTTAGATATTAAAAGAACAGAGATCTCAAATCAAGAAGCTAAATTTCCACCTTAATACACTGAAAAGAGAAGAGCAAACAAAACATAAAGTAAGCAGAAGGTAGAAAATAGTAAAGATAAGTGAAGAAACTATAATGAACAGGAGAATAAAAAACAATGGAAAAATCAGTGAAAACAAAAGTTGATGTTTTGAAAAGGTTTTTTAGATAGATTGGCCAAGAAAATAAGAGAAAACACTCAAATTTTTAGCATCAGAAATTGCTACTGACATTTTAAAAATGAAAAGGACTATAAAGAAATCTACATATACTCAATAACTTGTAATAACCTATAGGAAAAGAATCTGAAAAAGAATACATATACAGGGACTTCCCTGGTGGTGCAGTGGTTAAGAATCTGCCTGCCAATGCAGGGGACACGGGTTTGATCCCTGGTCTGGGAAGATCCCACATGCCTCAGAGCAACTAAGCCCCTGCGCCACAACTACTGAGCCTGCACTCTAGAGCCCACGAGCCACAACTACTGAAGCCCGTGCACCTAGAGCCCGTGCTCCCCAACAAAAGAAGCCACCACAGTGAGAAGCCCGCACACCACAGTGAAGAGTAGCCCCCACTCGCTGCAGCTAGAGAAAGCCCGTGCGTGGCAACGAAGACCCATCGCAGCCAAAAATTAATTAATTAATTAATTATAAAAAAGAATACATATACGTGTGTGTGTCTGCATAGCTGAATCACTTTGCTGTACACTTGAAACTAACACAACATTGTAAATTAACTTTATTTCAAGACAAAAAAGTAATCTATGAACAACAGTATGGCAATAAATTAGACAATTTAGATAAAATGGATGGATTCTTAGAAAGACACAAACTATAGAAACTGACTTAAAAAGAAATAGACAATCTGATATACCTATAAGAAGTACAAAGTTTTAGTTAGTAATCAAGAAACCACCCACAGTTTGGCAAAGAAAAGCTCATGTCTAGATGGTTTCAATGGTGAATACTACCAAATATTTAAAGAATTAACACCATTTTTTTAAACAAACTCTTCCAAAAAGTGGAAGATGTTGGAACACTTCCAAATTGTATGAATCTGTACTAAAACCAGGCAAATTGGATAAGATGGTTCTTTGGGACACTAGTCCACCATCTTCCTGGTCTACTGGTTTTCCTAATAAAGTCACTATACTTTGCTTCAATCAGTCAATCAAGCAATCAATCAATTAATCAGTCATTCAAACCAGCACAAGTAAAGAAAGCTACAGACCAACATATCTTATACCATGGGTGCACAAATCCTCAACAGAATACTAGCAAACTGAATCTAGCAACATATAAAAAGTGATACACACCATAACCAAGTGGGCTTTGTCCCAAGAATACAAAGTTTTATAATAAACCATGTCAAAGGAATAAAAAACGATGACCACATGATCATCTAATAGATGCATAAAAAGCATGTGACAAAACCCAACACTCTCTTGTGATAAAAATACTCAACAAACAGGAACAGAAGGGAATTTCCTCAACTTGAGAAAAGGCATCTATGAAAAACTAAGCTAACACTATACTTAATAATGAAAGACTGCATGCTTCCCCTAAGCTTAAACTTTCCCTAAGTTTAAGAACAAGACTAGGAAAATCATAAAGACAGAAAGTAGACTGGTAGTCACCAGGGGCTCTGGGCAAGGAATAACAGGGAGTTATTGTTTAATGGGTATAGAGCTTCAGTTTCACAAGATGAAAACATTTATGGGGATGGACAGAGGTGATTTTTACACAACGATGTGAACGTATTTGATACCGCTGAACTGCACACTTAAAAAATGGTTAAGATGGAAAAAAATTGTTTATCATGAAATATATCAAATACAAAGTGTAAATAAAATACATATGTATAATTTGAAGAAGGAAAAAAAAGAACAACACTAGGAAACCTCTCTCATCACTTCCAGTCTAGAGGTTCTAGCCAGGGTAATTAGGCAACAAAAGGAAATAAAATGCTTCCGTATAGAAAATGAAGTAAAACTCCTCTACCATCAGATAACATGATCTTGTATATAAAAAATCCTAAATAATCCACTAACATCCTATTAGAACTAATACACAATTTCAACAGGGTTTCGGGAAACAAGGTCAATATACAAAATCAATTCGATTTCTATACACTGTTATAAATATCCCAAAAGTGAAATTAAGAAAATAACTCTATAATAACATAAAAAAAGAATATTTAGGAATAAGTTAACAAAGGAAGTGCAAAACATCTACCCTGAAAACTGCAATATTGTTGAAATAAAGAAAATCTAAGTAAATGAAAAACATCCCATGTACATGTATAAGAATAGTAAACATTGGCAAGACAGCAACTCTACAGATTTAACGCATTCCCTATCAGAATTCTGGCTGGCTTCTTTGTAGAAATCGAAAAGCTGAATTTAAAATTCATATGCAATTGCCAGGGGCACGGAAGAGCCAAAACGATCTCGAAAAAAAAAAAAAAGAATAAAGTTGTAGGACTCGTACTGCTGATTTCAAAATTTATCATAAATCTATAATAATCAAGGCAATGTCATACTGGCATAAGAATGGACATATAGATAAATAGAATAAAATTTAGACTCTGGAAATAAATCCACTTGTCTATGGTAAACTGCATGTTGAGAAGGGTTACAAGACCATTCAATGGAGACAAAATAGTCTTTAATAAAAGGTTCTGGGATAACTGGATAGCTACATGCAAAAGAATTAAATAGACCCTTACCTTACACCATATACAAAAATAAACTCAAAATAAATCAAAGACCTAAACATGTGAGCTAAAACTATACAACTCTTAGAAGAAAACCAATGGGTAGATCTTCATGACCTCAGATTTGGCAATGGATTCTTAGACATGACACCAAAAGCACAGAGAAAAAAAGGAAAATAAAGAATTTGTGCATGATGAAAATTAAAAATTTTGCACTTTAAAGCAAACTATCAAGAAAGTGAAGAGACACCTACAGAAAGGAAAAAAAAACTTTCCAAATCATGTCTGATAAGGGACGCTTACCTAGAATATATAAAGAACACTTACAACTCAACAACAGAAGTATTGAATATAATCCAACTATAAATGGGCAAAATATTTGAACAGACATTTATCTAAAAAAGATTGTGGGGAAACAGTTTGGCAGTTACTTATAAGTTAAACAGAGTTACTATATAACTCAGCAATTTCACCTCTGACTACATACCCAAAGAATTGAAAACAGGTATTTAAACGAAAACTTGTACATGAATGGGCATAGCAGCACTGTTCATAACAGTCGAAAGCTGGAAATGACCCAAGTGTCTGTCAACTGATGAATGGATAAACAAAATGCAGAATGTCCATATAATGGGATATTATTTGGCTATACAAAGAAATGAAGTACTGATATATGCTACAATTTAGATTACCCTTGAAAAACATCATGATAAGTGAAAGAAGCCAGCCACAAAAGCCCACATATATGATTCCATCTATACGAAGTGTCCAGAATAAGCAAATCTATAGAGGTAGGAAGTAGATTAGTGGTTGCTTAGGGCTAAGAGGAGTGAGAGGTTATAGTTATCAGGTACAGGGCTTGTGAGTTGACAGAAATGTGCAACAATTGACTGTAGTGATGGTTGCACATATCTTTGAATGTACTAAAACGCTTTTTTTTTCAACTTTACTGAGTTATAGTTGAGATGCAGTACTGTATTAGTTTGGGTACAGCATAATGACTTAACATACGTATATTGTGAAATTAACCCCATAAGTTTAGTTAACATTCCTCACCTCATATAGTTACAAAAAAATATCTTCCCTTGTGATGAGAACTTTTATGATCGACTTTCTTAGTAATGTACAAATATATCACACAGCAGTGTTAACTATACTCACATTGTACATTACACTTTCAGTACTTTTTATGTTACAACTGAATATTTATACCTTTTGACCACTTTTATCCAATTCTCCCACCACTCAACCCACACCTCTGGTAACCAAAAATCTGATCTTGTTTTTCTATGAGTTTGGTTTTCTTCTTCTTCTTCTTTTTTTTTAGTTTAGTTTTTTTTTAATTCTACATATAAGTATTTGCCTTTCTCTGTTTGACTTATTTCACTTAACATAATACCCTCTAGGTCCTTCCACTTTGTTGCAAATGGCAGGATTTTCTTCCTCTTCTGGGTGAATAATATTCAATTGTGTGTGTGTGTGTATATATATATATGTATATGTATATATATATATGGAGACTCAAGTCCTAGAAGAACCTGGCTTTCTCATATATATATATGTATATATATACACACATATACACACATATATATGTGTGTGTATATGTACACACATGCACATACAATATCCAGTTGTGTATATTGAATGTTGTATATATTTTGCCTGTCCATTTCATCTGTTGATGGATAGGTAGGATGTAAAAACCAATGAATTATACATTTTACACTAGTGCATTATATGGCATGTGAATTGTATCTCAATAAAGCTATTATTTAAAAAAGAAAGATAGGGCTTCCCTGGTGGCACAGTGGTTAAGAATCCACCTGCCAATGCAGGGGACATGGGCTCGAGCCCTGGTCCAGGAAAATCCCACATGCTGCAGAGCAACTAAGCCCATGCACCACAACTACTGAGCCCACGAGCCACAACTACTGAGCCCGTGTGCTACAACTACTGAAGCCCACACACCTAGAGCCCATGCTCCACAACAAGGGAAGCCACCACAATGAGAAGCCAGCGCACCACAACAAAGAGTAGCCCCTGCTTGCCACAACTAGATAAAGCCTGCGTGCAGCAACGAAGACCCAATTCAGCCAAAAATAAATAAATAAAAACAAAAATAGTTTTAAAAAAAGAAAGATAAAGGAAGAAAGGTGGAGAGGGAGGAAAGGAGAGGGGGAAGGAAGGATGGAAGAAGGAATAAAGAAAAAGGAATAAAGTAGTCCACATACTTATTGAGAGAATTAATGGAGAGAGGAGATTAAATTTTAAAATCTTCTTGCTATATTTCACAAAGGGATCTTGTGGGTTGTTGAGGGAATCAATGCTCACTCCAAATGCTGTGCCAGTAATCACATCCATGCTGTAGGCCCCAAAGAAGCTGAGTAGAGAAAGATATGAACAACTAAAGTCAACACCTCTTTACTCTCCTTACTCAACACATATAACAAGAAGTGCATGTAAAATCAGATGCCCAGACAAGGCAGGTAAAGAGCCACACTCTTTCAGAACCACCTGTTGGACCATGGAAGAGTCTGTGCTACTATCACTCACTCATGAGGTGTGTCTGAGGTGCCAGTGATGCAGCTGGCCCTGTGCCAGGAGGGATGGGGACACTAAGGCAAGTTAGACATCCCCCCCACAAACTCAAGGAACTCAGTCATAGAGGGATAGACACCCGTAATCAGACAAAGTACAGTAGTGTTTTGACTACAGGCAATAATAAGTGTATAAGGACTGTGTCTGAGCAGAACCAAGGGTATAAATTTAACACATCCTGGGGGAGTCAAGAAAGGGGACGTTGATCTGGGTCTTGCCTCACCATAGAACGTGCACTTAGAGCTGATTCCTCTTCAGTGAATTACAGAACAGCGGCACCCTGTTCTGAGTTGCCAGGAACATCATCCCTCACTGTCTTACACCCCTGCTAAGGATCCTAAAAGACCCACACTTCCTCAACTTCAGTGGTCTGTGGTTGACCTGAGGGCAGACTCATTTCTGTGAAATGTAAGAACTAAAAATATTTCTAGTTAAAAAAATAATAAATTACTCCAAATTTGACTTAGGGAATCCCATAGCTAAGTGATCTTATGTCCTCAGTTTTCCCAGGACATTCTCAGTTTATACCTGTTGTTACAGCAGAATTAAAAAAAAAATCTCAGTTTAGACAACAAATGCTATGATCACTCTACCCATAGCCTATACAGGGCCTTCTCTCTTTTGAGGCTGAAGGAAGAACAAATGGTGGTTAAGAATTAATATTTAGCCTTTTCCTCAGGAAAACTGTGAAGAGATTTAAGTTGTTTCAAGTTCCATACTGTAACATTCCTGCCCAGTGCACTGCCTGCCAATATGTATGAAGAGCCTTCCCCACCTCCGCTCCACACCCTCTACACTCAGTACTGTGCACAACAATGTTTCTCCTTTCTAAACTATGTGTTTTTGTCTTCCAGAATATCCAAAGTGACAGTTAAGCAGATAAGTTCACCCTGGCTCATGTACACAGGAGGAGACCCTTTCTCTCCTGGCTGCCCTGCTTTCTTTGGCGAGCCACCACTCATTCTGGGGTGGCCCATTGGAGTGGTACCACCACATACTTACTTCTGTCTGGTCACTACAGTAACTCAGCAGTGTGAATCTGGCTCCATGGCAGGCAGCTGGAGGGTCTCAATGGAGCTCAGGTACCAGCAGCTTCACCCCTACTTACTCTTTCATGTTGATGGGCTTGCCTTTCTCTGCTTCCTTCTTCAGGTTCCTCACCAACATGTCTCCAATCTGGCTAATGATGGGGAACATCTAGATACAAAGTACAATATCACCTGAAGTTAAATGCAGACTCAAGTCCTAGAAGGACCTGGCTTTCCCAAGCATGGAGCAGTAAGTGGCATTTTATAAGGAATCTTAAAATGTCTCTTCTAGGATGTAAAGATAAAAGACCATCATTAGAAAACTCAAATTCAGCAGACTTCTCTTTGGAAAGGGACTATGATATTATTTTCTACCTGTCCCTAGAGTCATTCCTTAAGTTTCTAGTTGAAAGTCCTCTTCTTTTCTTACCTCCTTGAGCTTTCCGCTGGTGAAGGCTGGAGACAGCAATGTTCGTATCCTCTTCCATTGTTCATCCTCAGACAAAGAGATGGCATTTTTCATAATTCCCACTGGACCAAGAAACTAGAGTCAAAAGCAAAACACAGAGTCTTATTGGCACTGTCTCAAGGTGACTGACCAGATCTGGGAGCCTATTCTTGAAGCTCCAGAGAAATAGCTATCTGGAGAGGGCAGACAGCAGAAGCAAGAAGAACTACAATCCTGCAGCCTGTGGAAAAAAAACTACATTCACAGAAAGATAGATAAGATGAAAAGGCAGAGGGCTGTGTACCAGATGAAGGAACAAGATAAAACCCCCAAAAAACAACTAAATGAAGTGGAGATAGGCAACCTTCCAGAAAAAGAATTCAGAATAATGATAGTGAAGATGATCCAGGACCTTGGGGAAAAAATGGAGGTAAAGATCGAGAAGATGCAAGAAATGTTTAACAAAGGCCTAGAAGAATTAAAGAACAAACAAACAGAGATAAACAATAAAATAACTGAAATGAAAACTACACTAGAAGGAATCAATAGCAGAATAACTGAGGCAGAAGAACAGATAAGTGGTCTGGAAGACAGAATGGTGGAATTCACTGCCGCAGAACAGAATAAAGAAAAAAGAATGAAAAGAAATGAAGACAGCCTAAGACAACTCTGGGACAACATTAAATGCAACAACCTTCGCCTTATAGGGGTCCCAGAAGGAGAAGAGAGAGAGAAAGGACCTGAGAAAATATCTGAAGAGATTAAAAGTAGAAAACTTCCCTAATATGGGAAAGGAAACAGCCACCCAAGTCCAGGAAGTGCAGAGAGTCCCATACAGGATAAACCCAAGGAAAAACATGCTGAGACACATAGTAATCAAATAGGCAAAAATTAAAGACAAAGAAAAATTATTGAAAGCGGCAAGGGAAAAATGACAAAGAACATACAAGGGAACTCCCATAAGGTTAACAGCTGATTTCTTAGCAAAAACTCTATAAGCCAGAAGGGAGTGGCATGATATACTTAAAGTGATGAAAGGGAAGAACCTACAACCAAGATTACTCTACCTGGCAAGGATCTCATTCATATACGATGGAGAAATCCAAAGCTTTACAGACAAGCAAAAGCTAAGAAAATTCAGCACCACCAAACCAGCTCTACAACAAATGCTAAAGGAACTTCTCTAAGTGGGAAACCCAAGAGAAGAAAAGGACCTACAAAAACAAACCCAAAACAATTAAGAAAATGGTCATAGGAACATACATGTCAATAATTACCTTTAAAATGAATGGATTAAATGCTCCAACCAAAAGACACAGACTTGCTGAATGGATACAAAAACAAGAACCCCCCCCCAAAAAAAAACAAGACCCATATATATGCCATCTACAAGAGACCCACTTCAGACCTAGGGACACATACAGACTGAAAGTGAGGGGTTGGAAAAAGATATTCCATGCAAATGGAAATCAAAAGAAAGCTGGAGTAGCAATACTCATATCAGATGAAATAGACTTTAAAATAAAGAATGTTACAAGAGACAAGGAAAGACACTACATAATGATCAAGGGATCAATCCAAGAAGAAGATATAACAATTATAAATATATATGCACCCAACATAGGAACACCTCAATACATAAGGCAACTGCTAAGAGTTATAAAAGAGGAAATCGACAGTAACACAATAATAGTGGGGGGCTTTAACACCTCACTTACACCAATGGACATGATGGGGAACAACTAGATACAAAGTACAATATCACCTGAAGTTAAATGCAGACTTAATCCAAACAGTAAATTAATAAGGAAACACAAGCTTTAAATGACACAATAGACCAGATAGATTTAATTGATATTTGTAGGACATTCCATCCCAAAATAGCAGATTACACTTTCTTCACAAGTGCACACGGAACATTCTCTAGGATAGATCACATCTTGGGTCACAAGTCAAGCCTCAGTAAATTTAAGAAAATTGAAGTCATATCAAGTACCTTTTCTGACCACAACGCTATGAGATTAGAAATCAATCACAGGGAAAAAAACGTAAAAAACACAGACACATGGAGGCTAAACAATACATTACTAAATATCCAAGAGATCACTGAAGAAATCAAAGAGGAAATCAAAAAATACCTAGAGACAAATGACAACGAAAATACGATGATCCAAAACCTATGGGATGCAGCAAAAGCAGCTCTAAGCGGGAAGTTTATAGCTATACAAGCCTACCTCAAGAAAGAAGAAAAATCTCAAATAAACAATCTAACCTTACACCTAAAGGAACTAGAGAAAGAAGAACAAATAAAACCCAAAGTTGGCAGAAGGAAAGAAATCATAAAGATCAGAGCAGAAATAAATGAAATAGAAACAAAGAAAACAATAGCAAAGATCAATAAAACTAAAAGCTGGTTCTTTGAGAAGATAAACAAAATTGATAAAGCATTAGCCAGACTCATCAAGAAAAAGAGGGAGAGGACTCAAATCAATAAAATTAGAAATGAAAAAGGAGAAGTTACAACAGACACAACAGAAATACAAAGCATCCTAAGAGACTACTACAAGCAACTCTATGCCAATAAAATGGACAACCTGGAAGAAATGGACAAATTCTTAGAAAGGTATAACCTTCCAAGACTGAACCAGGAAGAAATAGAAAATATGAACAGACCAATCACAAGTAATGAAATTGAAACTGTGATTAAAAATCTTCCAACAAACAAAAGTCCAGGACCAGATGGCTTCTTAGGTGAGTTCTATCAAACATTTAGAGAAGAGCTAACACCCATCCTTCTCAAACTCTTCCAAAAAATTGCAGAGGAAGGAACGCTCCCAAACTCATTCTATGAGGCCACCATCACCCTGATACCAAAACCAGACAAAGATACTACAAAAAAACAAAATTACAGACCAATATCACTGATGAATATAGATGCAAAAATCCTCCACAAAATACTAGAAAACAGAATCCAACAACATATTGAAAGGATCATACACCATGATCAAGTGGGGTTTATCCCAGGGATGCAAGGATTCTTCAATATAAGCAAATCAATCAATGTGATACACCATGTTAACAAATTGAAGGATAAAAACCATATGATCATCTCAATAGATGCAGAAAAAGCTTTTGACAAAATTCAACACTGATTTATGATAAAAACTCTCCAGAAAGTGGACATAGAGGGAAACTACCTCAACATAACAAAGGCCGTATATGACAAACCCACAGCAAACATCATTCTCAATGGTGAAAAACTGAAAGCATTTCCTCTAAGATCAGGAATAAGACAAGGATGTCCACTCTCACCACTATTATTCAACATAGTTTTGGAAGTCCTAGCCACGGCAATCAGAGAAGAAAAAGATATAAAAGGAATACAAATTGGAAAAGAAGTAAAACTGTCACTGTTTGCAGATGACATGATACTATACATAGAGAATCCTAAAGACTTTACCAGAAAACTACTAGAGCTAATCAATGAATTTGGTAAAGTTGCAAGATACAAAATTAATGCACAAATCTCTTGCATTCCTATACACTAATGATGAAAAATCTGAAAGAGAAATTAAAGAAACACTCCCATTTACCATTGTTACAAAAAGAATAAAATACCTAGGAATAAACCTACCTAAGGAGACAAAAGACCTGTATGCAGAAAACTGTAAGACACTGATGAAAGAAATTAAAGATGATACCAACAGATGGAGAGATATACCATGTTCTTGGATTGGAAGAATCAATATTGTGAAAATGACTATACTACCCAAAGCAATCTACAGATTCAATGCAATCCCTATCAAATTATCAATGGCATTTTTTACAGAACTAGAACAAAATAATCTTAAATTTGTATGGAGACACAAAAGACCCTGAATAGCCAAAACAGTCTTGAGGGGAAAAAAACGGAGCTGAAGGAATCAGACTTCCTGACTTCAGACTATACTACAAAGCTACAGTAATCAAGACAATATGGTACTGGCACAAAAACAGAAACATAGATCAATGGAACAAGATAGAAAGCCCAGAGATAAGCCCACGCACCTATGGTCAACTAATCTATGACAAAGGAGGCAAGGATATACAATGGAGAAAAGACAGTCTCTTCAATAAGTGGTGCTGGGAAAACCGGACAGCTACATGTAAAAGAATGAAATTAGAACACTCCCTAACACCATACACAAAAATAAACTCAAAATGGATTAAAGACCTAAATGTAAGGCCAGACACTATCAAACTCTTAGAGGAAAACATGGGCAGAACACTCCATGACATAAATCACAGCAAGATCCTTTTTGACCCACCTCCTAGAGGAATGGAAATAAAAACAAAAATAAACAAATGGGACCTAATGAAACTTCAAAGCTTTTGCACAGCAAAGGAAACCATAAACAAGACCAAAAGACAACCCTCAGAATGGGAGAAAATATTTGCCAATGAAGCAACTGACAAAGGATTAATCTCCAAAATTTACAAGCAGCTCATGCAGCACAACATTAAAAAAACAAACAACCCAATCCAAAAATGGGCAGAAGACCTAAATAGACATTTCCCCAAAGAAGATATACAGATTGTCAACAGACACAATGAAAGAATGCTCAACATCATTAATCATTAGAGAAGTGCAAATCAAAACTACAATGAGATATCATCTCACACCGGTCAGAATGGCCATCATCAAAAAATCTACAAACAATAAATACTGGAGAGGGTGTGGAGAAAAGGGAACCCTCTTGCACAGTTGGTGGCAATGTAAATTGATACAGCCACTATGGAGAACAGTTTGGACGTTCCTTAAAAAACTACAAATAGAACTCCCATACGACCCAGCAATCCCACTAATGGGCATATACCCTGAGAAAACCATAATTCAAAAAGAGTCATGTACCAAAATGTTCATTGCAGCTCTTTTTACAATAGCCAGGACATGGAAGCAACCGAACTGTCCATCAACAGATGAATGGATAAAGAAGATGTGGCACATATATACAATGGAAACATATGTATATGTATGTACTCAGCCATAAAAAGGAATGAAACTGAGTTATTTGTAGTGAGGTGGATGGACCTAGAGACTGTCATACAGAGTGAAGTAAGTCAGAAAGAGAAAAATAAATACCGTATGCTAACACATATATATGGAATCTAAAAAAAAAAATGGTCATGAAGAACCTAGGGGCAAGATGGGAATAAAGATGCAGAGTTACTACAGAATGGACTTGAGGATACAGGGAGGGGGAAGGGTAAGCTGGGACAAAGTGAGAGAGTGGCATGGACATATATACACTACCAAACGTAAAATAGATAGCTAGTGGGAAGCAGCCGCATAGCACAGGGAGATCAGCTCGGTGCTTTGTGAGCATCTAGAGGGGTGGGATAGGGAGGGTGGGAGGGAGGGAGATGCAAGAGGGAAGAGATATGGGGACATATGTGTATATATAACTGATTCACTTTGTTATAAAGCAGAAACTAACACATCATTGTAAAGCAATTATACTCCAATAAAGATGTAAAAACAAAACAGAAAAACAGTAAGGGATTTCATGAAGTGTTTTAGTATGGATAAAATAATAAACTATAAAAATACAAAAAAATTGCTCTACTAAGACCCTGATAAGAGGAAAAGACAAGCTACTCACTGTGACTAAAAAAGAATGGCTAGAGAGAGATTGATGGGGAAGTAACATTTCTATACATTGATTGTGGTGGTAGTTACACAAATCTACATCTATGATAAATTTTCATAGAGTAACACACACACACTCACACCAAATGAATGCACATAAAACTGATAAAATCTGAATAAGCTATGTGGATAGTATCAATGTCAATTTCCTACTTTGATACTGTACTATAATTATGCAAGATATTAACCTTTGGGGGAAACAGGATGAAGGGTTTCCTTCACAGCACCTTTCTGTATTTTTCTCTTTTGACAATATCCTGTGAATTTATAATTATTACAGAATAAATATTTAATAAATAAATAATATTTAAACTTAAAAAATGGATGCTTACCCTCCGGTTTGTGAAGACAGAATAACATTCTTTCACTAGCACTGTTTTGATCATGTCTGGATCTGTGATAACCAACAGAGGCTGTTGACCTTCATAACACCTGTGTAGGGAAAAGAGATGTGATTAAATTTAATGATCCGGTTTCTGCAGCTGGAGTCACAGCTTAAGTCCAGACTCTCATTCTGACATCACATAATCCTTACTCCTAGAGATCATGGTTAGAAATGACATTAGAACATTTGTTAAGTCTAGGTGTTGTTTACATGGGTATTTCCTATGCCATTCTCCATAACTTTTATAGGTTTAAAATATTTCATTATCAAAAAGGAAGTTAGCTTAGTAAATAACTGAAGGCAAGTAAATTGTCTAAGAATGAAAAAATAATTAATTAAGGAGCGTCTACCCACTCATTTCTGAAGATATATCAAAAGCATGAAAAAGGCCTATGAAACTTATAGACACACTGATCATAAATACATAAAATGTGTCTGCAAATGGAAGAAGATTTGGAATACTCCACAAGTGAGAGTGGGATTATGAAAGATTTTCTCTGCTCTATTTTCTAAAATTTGCTTTCTAGTTCATAATTTTTAAAAGGAAATATTATATTAACTAATAAGGAGATATCCTTGGTAGCGTCAAGTTTAGAAAAATTTGAAACAAAGGGACAAAGAGAATAAAGAAATTCAGAAGAGCATGTATAATTCATTTTTTAAATATTTTCTTTTCATTACTTATATTTATTCTTTGACATGGGTCCCAAGTGGGCCTCAGGCTCCGTGTAGGTGACAGCCATTAGCAGCAGGGCAGGCCTACGTTTGACCCACCTAACCACATAAAGCCAACTCCTCAGATGTGATACATCCCAATTTGGCCTGATCTCCTGACTGTCAGGATGCCCGTTCATGGGAATGGGACACTGGCATGAGGTTGACTCTAAGTTAATCACACTGTCTTCCAGCATTTTGTCTCCTCTATCAATCGTTTGCAATGGCTAGAACACAATGGAAGGTTTTCTACATGTTACCTATTATTCCTCTGACTTCACACAGGAATTTCAAATGGTTTTGTGATCCCATATAAAAATGGATGAGAACCAGTGCATTATTTCCCCCCTCCCCCAAAATTCTAAAACTCAGAGGGTTTAAGTGGGTGTCATGTGCATTTAGTGTTGAAGCAGTGACGGAAGGGATTGAAGAGGCACTTAATCTGCTCTTCCATCTGACTGACCATATTACTTGGATGATTCCCTTTTTCCCATCATGTTTTTTCAAAAACACCTGGGTGGAGAAGGGATAGTGGTTTGGGGTGACGCTTTATATTCAGATGTCACTCCAGCCTTAGTATTTCTTTTTTTTTTTTTTTTTTTTTTTTGCGGTATGCGGGCCTCTCACTGTTGTGGCCTCTCCCGTTGCGGAGCACAGGCTCCGGATGCGCAGGCCCAGCGGTCATGGCTCACAGGCCCAGCCGCTCCGCGGCATATGGGATCCTCCCAGACCGGGGCACGAACCCGCATCCCCTGCATCGGCAGGCGGACTCTCAACCACTGCGCCACCAGGGAGGCCCCTTAGTATTTCTTATACTACCAGTTAAAATTCAGATTTTTGGCCCCATCCCAGATCATATTGATTTAGTATGCTGATGGGTGGGGTCAAAGTTCTGTATTTATAACAAGTTCTCCCAGGTGGTTCTCACTTACACCCAGGCATGAGAACCATTTTCTAATGAGAGAACTGGGATCCACGATGAAAAAGTGACTCTATCCAGAGCTCACAAGTATTAAATGTTGGAGGGGCAGTTGGAGCTGGTCCAGTAGTGATCCACGGCTATGTGTTCTGTCCACTCAATCACATTGACTTTTGGGGCCATGGCAACTCAGCAGGGCCCTATGGTTTCTGAGGACTTGATCAGAGAAGATGAAGAGTTTCAGAGAGGCAGAGCCTTCTCCCACTTCCTTTTGGCAAATAATCACTACATTACACCTCTCCTGCTGCTCTCATCAAACCTACAAAACTCCTAAAATCTGTGAGCCCACATGACACACTCTGGGTTAGATATATCCCACATCTCTTCAAAGTCAGAGAAAAGTAGTAGATAAAACAATAATTGAATACAATTACATTGGAAAGTCTTGGCTGAAAATTAAAAAAAAAAAAAAAATCCTCCGTACTTGTAGAGAATGTAAAAAGCTGAGCAGAAATTGTTTCCTATTTTCTTTACCTGTAACCCCCAGCTCTTTTTCCAAAAGGACATATTAAATGCAAAACTTAAATAAAGGATTCTTGGCTTTTAATTAAAAGTGAATCATGTGGGAAAGGGTAAAAAAATGCATTTATGGGCACATGTTAGAATGTTCTGGAATAATGCATTTTATGCAATTAAATGCAACCTAAGGAAAGAAAAATGGAGAAGGGGGGAAGAGTGACTCTGGACAGAAAGAGATGCTAGGAGTCCCTGGGCCTCAAAGTCTGGAGAAAAGTGATGACCTGCAAATCTCCAGGCCTAATTCAGACTGTAGACCTGGACACCTGGCTGACACCAGGGATCCCTGGTAGAAAGAACAAGACTCCAAAGCTTTACAATAGATGACTTCATCCCAAGAAGCTCTGGACTGATATTGTCTTGCATGCCACAGGGGGGCGCCACATCATAACAAGTCTATCCAATGGAACTTTCCAGAATACTCACCCCCATATTTTTCCATACTTTTTAAAACATCCATTGTCAAACTCCCAAATACCCTGCAAGGAGAAACAAAATTAGATTATTAAACTAAATGTATTGAACCCTACCTCTTTTGGGGACAAAAATACCTTGAAACCCATGAAATCAGGCTTACTATTTTCCACTGGCAGTTGGAAGGAAGTTCTTATTCAGAGACTTCTTAGGGGAAATGAAGGAAAAAAAAAGGAGATATTGGAACAGAGAATTTTAAATCACTCTTGCATTTTCTCTAACTATTACAGATACTAAATGCTTACCTTTGCCTGTGAATAATACTAAGTACCTCCTTGTCTTTCGTGAGAAAACTAAAGTGAAGGGTAAGTTAGATCGGCCTGTACACACTTTCATCTCCTTGTTAAGCAGCCTTTTCGTTTATCTCATGAGCCCTCTCTAGATTTCTAGAAGAATTAGGAAGTTAAAGACACCAGTGACCTTTTTAGTCCAGCAGATTTAAATAAGTCTAAGGGGTGTGTGTTGATGAGAAAATAAATGAGTGAATGAATGAATGACAAAGTAGATCACCTCTAGTTTTCCAGCTCAACACAGAAAAGATGGAGAGTTACCACAACTACAAACAACAACACCAATTTAAACACTTGCCCTGAATTTTCCCTCTGTTGCTTAAAGGAAAAAAATATTCCTGTTACTAAGTTTCTGCTGTGATATTTGATGGTTTACCTATGAAAGTGAAGGTCTCAGAAACATGGGTCTTGGAGTGCATCTACTAAGGAGTTCATCCGGGAAAGGTGGAAAATAAATTATTGCTTTTTCAAAGAGAAAAAAGTTCATGAAATTCATAGGCAGTAATGAGACAATGAAGACCTCAGTTGGGAGAATCAGGATCTGAGAAACAAGCCTTATGTCTGCAGGAAAGGAAATCTGAGCCAGAGAGCAGCCTGCACACAAGGCTCTGCCCCCTGGACACATGGATGTAGCTCATGACCTTCATTTCAGGGGCCAGGCCCTGGGCAAGGCATCAGAGCTGGATTAATATCAAGGCTTGGCCAGAATTCATAGTCCATATGCCACCTAGTACATTCTATTGAGTTCAGTTCAATTTTTAATAATTTTGTCAAATCATATCCTTTCTAGTGATTTTGTATATGTGATTCTGCCTTACTTTTTTTTTTTTTTAAACCCCACAACTTATTTAGTGGTTAAATACCTGAAGTAACTAGACAACCACCATCTTGTCTCCATTACACCTACTCACTGCTCAGATGCATCCATAAGGTGCTTTCTTTGGAGACACAGAAGTAAAGCAAAAAGCTCTTCTTCCACCCCTCGAAACACAAAAGATGTCAGGGTTAGCAAAAATGGAGTAGAACCACAGAAATAACTGCAGGCGTTAGTAGTTCTTGAGATAATTCAAGTATGTGCAGATTACCCGACACTGAATACTCAGGCTGCGTTAGAAACTGAAGTTACCAAGCAATCCAGGAGGAAGAAAAAGATGCTACCCAGAGCTTACGCTATCAACGGGAAAGCCTGACTGTAGTGTACGCAGCTTAATAAGCCACGACCAGGCACCCTCTTCATGCTTTTCTCCTAACACTAAGGGGATGGTGCCTTCCTGGGAATCTGCACCTGGCAGAAAGAAAATCCTCTTCACAATACCCACCAGATGGAACATCAAGTCCTGTGCTGAATCAGCTAGAGAGCTGGGCTGTCTGAGGCGGCAAAACCTGAGGCTCCTAAACAGCTAAAAATAGAGGCGTGTTGTAAAATTGGCCATGTGCTGAGTGGGGCCCATGATATTTCTGGAAAGTGTGAAACCTCAAAACTTCCTCCTGAGGAGGGACAGTTTTACTATACTATTCAGCTGAGATTTGCCACCATAAGAAACAAAGCTGGAGTTCAAACAACACACACCTTTCGGTAGGACAGAACATTTCCAAAATAAGGCAGAGGTCTCGGCCCAGGAATCCCCAGCTTCTTAAAAAGTCCATGTGAATAAGTCCCATATCTATAAAATGAAAGAGGAAACCAGGTCACAGGAATTGTGGAATATTGGTGCTGGAGCTGGCCAGTCACTGACTCAGAACTGGAACAGTCAACCTAAGGAGATAACATGTAGGCAATAAATAATACCAGCAGCTCCAAAAGCAATCATTACATTCACTCATCATCTCCTTGCCCACCACCAATATGCGACCCATAAAAGGTAATGATGATTAGCTAAAGGCAGCTGAAGTCTTCATGGTTCCAATCTTAGAGTGAATACTTTATAAATGTTTCTAATTTGAGCAGTCCTGAGAGGTTCAGGCTGGAATTCTTCCAGGGAATTCATTCATATTTATTTAGTAACTTGACTCTTAGATGATTTGGAGATTCTCATTCTAGGTAGAAAGGGAAAATTTCTTTTTCTGTTCCAATAATGAGGTTTTGCTTAACTTCGTCTGCAAAATAACAGTTATTGAGAGCCTACTGTGACATTGTTCTTACAATTTGCATGGAGATTTTTATGCTTTTCTTTCCCTCTATGTCCTGACCCCATTTTAGGATTTAATTCTTCTTAAGTCCAACTTCATAATCAAGCCTTAGAGAATAACAGTGTCCTTATTTCTATAAAATACAAACTGTGTTCAAGGCTTCCTTTGGCATCATAGAAATGTGAGCACCTTTCAGCTACACTCAAGTCTCTGTTGTCAGGCAATTTGCTTGACTTGCCCTACAGAGAAGGGTGACTGACCATATGTTCCCTGACTATAACTGTATAAGTGAACCAATGACTAAAGGATCCATTTCCAGACCATTCTTTCTCAAATGGTATCTGGTCCTCCAAGCTGTGATACTCACCTGCTAAACACAATACCAGGCACGCTCATGTTTTTCAAGATCCTCAATCACAGATTAGTTTGTTTACTGCCTCTGTGCACCAACTACCTCAAAAAGCCATTAAGGCTGGTGCTTCCTACAGTTGGTGTACATGAAACTCATCTTCATGTGTTCTCTGTGGAATCCCACAACTGGGGGGTTTGAAATCTTGCAGGTCTTCTCAGTCTGGTGTTTCTGAGAATTGACAGAGTGGAGGAAAAGAGAGGTTGAGGGGAAGAGGTTGCTGGTAATGGTTTTAGTGATGAAGCTGTGAGGCCACCAAAACTAACTCTGTAGGGGCAAATTAGAAAGGTATGGCTGAAAAGTGTGCTATGTATAAATGCTTCAACATGCTCTGCAAGCACTTTTAGCTAAAAGTGGGCCTTGCAAACTTCAGGTACCTCCCTGAAGATAGCAAAAGAGGCATTGTGCAACACAGAATGAATAACCATAAAGTGTTCCAGAATGTTTGATTAAGACTTTTTTCTTCTTTGAAGCTTAGTTTTTAAGGTCTTACAGGTTCCAAATATTCTGTACAAACCCATCAAATCTTATGTGATCAAATAAACCCCAAAACTGCCTGGAAGAAACTGTGCTTGAAGAGGCAGCAGAGGCACTTTGGCCAAGCCCAGCTGGGTGTTTAGATCCTTCCTCCAGAAAAGCTGGTGGAGGTGTGAGCACCAACTTCCAAAATGGGAGTGACTTGGGCTATTCCAACCCCAGTTCCTTCCATCACCTTCACAACCAAGGCAAATCAATTTCCCTTTCTGAACTTTCAATGTGTTACATGAACTCTCACATTTCTATGCTGATGCTAAAGCTCTCAGAGACGAGAGGAAGAGCTGAAAGAAATGAATATAATTTCAAGATTTCTGCCAAGTGTCCTCTCCTCTAAAGAGTTCTCATTTGGGGGTAGATAGTTCTGCATAGTACAGGGTGGGGGAATTGAGCCTTGGAAGAGGGTGCCATAGGAGGGACACAGGAAAGGGGGAAGAGCTGATCTGAAGTGAAGGGCGATCAATTTCCAGCCCCTGGGTGACAAGGTGCCCTGTGTAAATGACATCTGGGGAGGGAGGGAAGGAAGCAGGAACCCCTGAGTGACACAGGGGCCATTCCTTCTACACAACTCTTGCAGCAGATACTGAACCCAGAAGGTGAAGGTCATGAGACAAATCCCAAGTTACTTCATGTCTCCAGGATCCCCAGAGCTTGGAAAGGGGACAGCACCCCACTGCACAGGGACCAGTTGTTTTAAATCTTCCCCTGGTGGATTCTGGTTGATTAGTCTGGGTCCATGGAAACTGGTAGTCAATCATCCCCAGGAGCAAATAATGTCACTAAACCCTCCTAGCTACAGAAGATAAAAACTTGCGGGGTGGTGGTGGTGGGGGGTGTTGGTTGGTTACTCGTTCAACAGAACTGGGTTAAGATCGATAATAACCCCTTTGGTGTTTGTAGCACCCACAGCTTAAGCAACTTTCCCTCCATTAACTGATCCTCAAAACAGTAAAGGGAAAGTGGGACCTGATGAGCACCCCAAGTCCAAGGTTACAGAGGCGATCAGAATCACAGATACTCACAGATAGAGGAGTACCAGGCTGGTAACCAGAAGAACCCAGGTTTCCATGGAAAAGCTTGGGATCAGGTCCATGGCCACTTTCCTCAGTGATTCTCTCCTCTGAGTTTCTTTCCAGCTGCGTGTGTTACTCTTTGCCTGCCTGCTTCCTTTCACACCCAGTGATGGCTCATTGAGGCTGAAATGTTTATGTCCTGGGAAGGGGGTGGAGCTGGAGCTGCAGCCAATAGAAGGGCTACCTGTGCTCCACCTGCATGAGCCCTCCCTGCCTTGATGGTTGGCAAAGCATCACAGACAGTCCAGTTTAAACTCCCTTGACTTCATATTCGGTGGCCATTCAATAACAACTCAATCAGTGTTATCAGTAATTTCAAAGGTTACAGAAACTCAAATAAAACCACTAGCCACAAATATCCTCTAAACTGCACTTTTCTCTGTAACTGCCTGAACTTCAAAACTTGAAATCCTTCAGACATGCTAGGTCTACTCATCTTTACCATGCAGTTTCCTCTGCCTAGATATCCTTGTTTTCCCATAAGGCACCTACTCATCCTTCAAATCCCAGCTCACAAAGAACATTGTTTTAGAGACTTCTCTAACCAATAGGAATAACCACTTCCTCTTCTGGATGACTTCTATCGTGCCCCATCCCCCTGCCCCAACACACACACACACACACACACACAATTCTATTATTGTCCTTCTATCCTCCAGAACCATTGTTGGTTTCCACACCTATTTCCTTTAACGGATTGAGAGTTTGGGCTACAGTCTGAGTATTAGTCACCATTATGCCCCTGGTACCTTACAGAATGCCTTCTGCAGTATGGAAATCAGAAAGGTTGGTGGACTTGAGTTGGTAGTATGAGAACTCTGGGCCCCTGTGTGTCTGTTTCCTGTGGCTATTTGGTGACCGCATCATCTTCCTGTATTGTTAATACAACAAGAGAGCCTGGCTGTGCCTTGGCCACCATCACTGCACATTCAGGATGATCCATCAGGGTTCTGTTGATAAGAGGGCCCCAGAAGGAGAGACAGGACATGGACCATGTGGTGATGGCTGCACCAAGGGGTATCCATTCAGTCTTCCTGTCCTGCCCCTCAGAGGGTCCTTCAGTGGACAGCAGTTACACAGATTCTTAACCAAAGAATGACCCCCTCTCCCTGGAAAGGCCACAAGTCCAAAATCAATGAGAGTGAAGGGAGTGAAGTGGAGAAAGCAGTCCAGTGACCGAGTGGACCTCCAACCTCCTTATCCACCAGTGATGTGGCACATACAGCAAACAAGACTCCATAAAGATGACGTGAGGTTTTTCTATGGGGCAAAGGGGGGGCGGATCAGAGCAGATGCTTCCTTATCATTGACTAGATGGAAAATATTTAAGGGGTAGCAAGGTGTTAATAAGCAGAAGGTCTGTAGTAGAAGTCAGTGGCATCTGTGAGCCCCCACCCCATTCCTCATGGGAGAAATTAGAGGACTGAGGGTCTGAAATTTACACTGGTTCATTGTCTTCCCTCTGACCAAAATGCTGTATCTCCTTGGCCTGAGAAACTGTGAATTATATGAAAAACAAAACCTCAAAGGTTCTTAAAACTCAATAGAAACACAGGACATTTAAGCTGTGTTTGTGCACTTCCTTCTCCCTTTATCCTTCTCATTTTCAGTCCTTCTGGAGCAAGCAATACTCACCTCTTGCCAATACATTCCATCCCTCTGGCCTGAAAGTCGCCAGGGTTGCCCAACACTGGCCCGAGTGGGTGGAGGTCTCATTGGTAAATTACAGTAAGTCCCAACTATGTCACCTGCCATTTTTATTTCCTTGGGACCTTGTCATGCAACATGAAATTTCCACCATCATAGCTTGTCAACTTTGGGTTCAGACTTTCTCCAGGAGGCACCTGTTAAAATCCATAGCTGCCACTGGAAATACAATGCCTGAATATATCTGTTCATCCACTCATTGATTCAAGGCCAAGTGGGTGAATGTCAGGTGCAGGTATTGTGCTGGGCTGGGGGCTAGAAGCTCATACACTCCCCTACCTTGAGAGCAGCTTCCCAGAGGAGGGAGTGAGACACACAACCAAGATTAGTATGTAGCATACCTCTGGAACCTCTAGGATAATGGAGCCCTACAGAGAGGTGATGAAGGAGAGAAGTGGATACAAGTTTGAGTACCAACAAAGGACAGGCCTGGGAAGCTGGAAGATGATCCTGAGGAAAAGTAGCATAGAAAGTCCCACAAATTCTGACACATTTCTGCCCTCTTTCAGTACCTTCTCTGGGCGCTGTTAAGTAGGGTCATGATACAATCCCCAGTTTATAGATACAGAAACTGAGGCTCAGGGACTGAAGGTGGCTTCTCAACAGCTATTGATCACAACATGTCATATGTAAGCTAACATGAAGATAGATTGGCAAGTCTTCTGCACTGAAATGCCAGTATTCAACGTTTGCTGTTTCACGATGAGGGTCACTATGTGAAATAGTGAGACCCAAGACTACAACAGCAAATTGGTTAAAATTCTGGCTCCTACCTCCATAGATACCCCTGCCCAGGAGCTCCCCCAAGGGTCTCCAGAACCAAGGACTCTATCTCACCTCACCAGGAATAAAGACAGGTGCAGGTCATGAGGACACTAGGGTCTTGTGTGTAGGATCCACCTCTCTATGTTCCCAACTGAGAGGAACACAAAATACATCCCACATGGGATGACTGGGGTGTCATCTGATAACTTCTGACAAGTTAGTTCACTCAACTAAACCCACAGCCTTTCTTATTCTTCTTGGAAACAAAACGATTGTGGAAACTGTATGCCTTCATCTTCCTCCAAAACACATACTGGGCTACAGTGATTTTTCTCACTAAATCCACAGGACCACCTGCTACCCTTTTCGCCTCAGGACCTGGTCCAGCTGGTTGGAATCTATCCCAGAGGCGATAGGCTAGTCATTGTTTAGGACTAAAATTTTGCAAGTACCCTGTTCTAATCAATGCAAATGGCCCTGCTCTGCAAGGGGAAATAATAGAAGGCATGATCTTTGTGCCCCTTCATTCCACAGCAGGGCACACCTAACTTAAAAGTCCGACAGACTAAGATTGTGAAGGAAGACGTGTGCCTGAAGATCACCCCACACCCCACATTTCTCATCTACTCATTTGTGCACTAATGGGCTCGGCATGTACTTTCAAAGCTCTGTTCTCAGTGCTTAGGGTACGGATACGACTAAGACCCAGACAATAATCAGGTTGAAGATAGAGACAAATAAACAGGTAATTATAGTACAATACAACCAAGTTAAAGTAATTATATAGATATAAGAAACACAGTATCCTCATCAACTGTAAATGGCTTATCTGCTTTTTCAGTCCTGAGTAATCAAAGTTGAGTTAACAATTTTGTATTATAGTCTTGAATGTTACTAAGAGAGTAGATCTTAAATGTCCTCACCACACACACGAAAACTGTAATTATGTGAGGTGATGAATATTTTAATTAACCTTATTTTGGTAATCATTTTGCAATATATACATGTATCAAATCAGCATGTTGTGCACCTTAAACTTACAAAATATGTGTCCCTTTTTTACAAATAAGCAAACTGGGGGCACAGAAAGGTTAAGTGACCAGCCAAGGACGCATAACTAACTACTAGCAGAGCTGGGATTCAAACCTAGATCTTCTAGTTTTATAACCCAAAGTCTTAACTTTACCAGGCCCATCCTTGCCCAAGAATTAGTGGAACGACTGGGTCTAGAGCCCAGGTCCTCTGAGAGGGCAGTGACCCAGTGCTCTGCCCCAACATAGAGACGAGGCAAGGCCCCCTAGCAAGCCTGTCGGTGGGGACTGGGGTAAGGTAGGGCTATGCTCTGTCTGACCCACACATACCTCACCATGCAGAAAGCCCCGCTACACACCTCCTCCCCTGTGCCCAGAAGCAGAAGCACTTTCATAGACTTTACAGCAAAGGGAAGAAGAGGAGGAGGAGGACTTCCTCTGGCTGCTCACTTTCTCCACAATCCCAGAATTTTTATCATTATAAACTAACCACTAACAGCTCTACTGCAAAGTACAGTTTATAAAGTTCTTTCATGTCTCTCTTAGTTGATCCTCATGAAATCTCTGTGAGATAAGCAGTGCTGGGATTATTTAATTCCCACTTTACAGATGTGGAAACAGAAGCTCAGGGTGGGGAAGGCATTCTTGCCTAAGCAATTAAATCATGAATCCAGGAAATAGAGCCACATTTTGTGATTCAAAATTGTGCCAGTGGCATATATGGTTGGGCTCCAAAGGGTCTCCTGAAATAACTTGGCAGGTTATAACTTATCACATGGGATAAATATTTCCTTCCACTCCTCCCACCATGCTTCCACTGTTGTGCAAATGCTACAGAGGTGATTTTGGCCACAAAAATGACAGCACACCCTTCTGCCTACTAAATTTTATGTATTCACTGAACTCATGGTGCCAGCAGATAGGGGATGCTGCAAACAGTTCTGACATGTAGCAATCAGAATCATTTGGGTTTCCAAGAAGCAGGAAGTAAAAAATGATGAAATGAATGAGTGGAGCTTCCCTGGTGGCGCAGTGGTTAAGAATCCGCCTGCCAGTGCAGGGGATATGGGTTCAAGCCCTGATCTGGGAAGATCCCACATGCCACGGAGCAACTAAGCCTGTGCGCCACAACTAGTGAGCCTGCCCTCTAGAGCCTGCGAGCCACAACTACTGAAGCCCGCATGCCTAGAACCCCTGCTCCACAACAAGGGAAGCCACCACAATGAGAAGCCCGCACACCACAGTGAAGAGGAGCCCCTGCTGGACGCAACTAGAGAAAGCCCGTGCGCAGCAATGAAGACCCAACACAGCCAAAAATAAAATAAATAAATTTATAAAGGAAAAAAAAAAGAAATCAGTGAGTGAAAGGGGAATCACAGGCCAGGAGGCAAATTTCAGAAGACCACAAGGAAGGTAATTAATGAAACAGCAAGTGTCAGATGAAGGGAAAGATGAACATCGCAGGTTATTTTGCAAAAGAGGGGGTGAAGGGCTGACAGTCTCTCCTAATTTTTGCAGTAACCACCTAATGAGTTTTGCTTGACCCTACGCTGGCCTCGTCCTGAGAACCCCCTACTCTGCCACCAGACAGAACCTGTTAAAACCCATTAAAACGTTACACTTATAACATTCTTCTGTTGTTCAAATCTCTCCAACCACTCCCATCATCCACAGGATAAAATCCAAATGCCTTGTGGTGGCAACTCAAGAACCTTGTTGGACACTTAGGTTGCTTCCATAGCTTGGCTACTGTAAATATTGCTGCAGTGTGCAAATTTATGTTTTCATATTCTTGGGATAAATGTCCAGAAGTGGAATTACTGGGTCATATGGTAGTGCTACTCTTAGTTTTTTGAGGAACCTCCATCCTAGTTTGCATAGTGGCTGGGCCAACTTATATTCCCACCAACTGTGCAGGAAAGTCCCCTTTCTCCATTTCACTGCCAACACTTGTTGTTTCTTGTCTTTTTTTTTTTTTTTTTTTGCGGTACGCGGGCCTCTCACTGTTGTGGCCTGTCCCGTTGCAGAGCACAGGCTTCAGACGCACAGGCTCAGAGGCCATGGCTCACGGGCCCAGCCGCTCCACGGCATGTGGGATCTTCCCGGACCAGGGCACGAACCCGTGTCCCCTGCATCGGCAGGCGGACTCTCAACCACTGCGCCACCAGGGAAGCCCTTTCCTTCTTATTGATCGTGTTTAAATGGCTCCTCTTACCATCTGCTGTGTGTGGAGACACTGAGTCATAAATGTTCAGGACATCATTTCCTGGATTCTAATTGGGGCTGGGGGTGTCTGTCCAGCTGTGTGAGCTCAGGGCCCTGAGCAGGCCCTCCAGCCCCAGGTCTCCCCAACCCTGTAGGATGTCAAAGACCCTGGGTTGAAATCCTTCCCGCTCTCCTCCTCCTACCCTGGGGCAGAAATTATTTCTAAAAATTCCCAAAGTGAGTGCATTGTTGACAAAGAAAAAACAAATCCCAAAGGAACCAAAAACAGGAGTAAGGAGAGCTCATTCCTTCCTTACAGACACAGTGTTATTTATAAAATTTAGTCAGGACTTCCAGGCAGGGCAGGGAATAGGGCGAGGAAAGTAAGGCATTCCACTTGAGCAGAAAATTGCCAAAAATCTGTGATCAAGACAAATTATATTCTAACCTACTATTTTAAAAAATCAATATTAATGCAAAAAAATCTAGGAAGAACAAAATATCAAAATTTTAAAGAAAGATAGTATCAGTAGATCAGTTTTATTTAGTCATCATGGCTCATCTAGTTAATGACACTCATGCTGCAGTGTTCAGGGGTAAAGTATTCTCATTCTGCACGTACATTGAATTGAGTCAAAAAGTGAAATGGACTGATGGATGGATAGAGGGATGGGAAGATGGGTGATGAAACAGAGAAAGCAAAATGCTAATTATTCAGTCCAGAAGGTGGTAGATAGGTGTTTACTATAAGATTTTTTCCATCTTTCTGTTCAAATTTTCTGTATTTGAATTTTTTAAATAAAATTTTAGGAAGGAATAACTAACAATATTTTTAAGAGTTTCAATCTCTTTCCAAAATTTCCTCTCTTCTCACTCCCCTCCCCCATGCAGACCCTCACCATTTCTGACCTAGACAATGACCACAGCCTCCTGTCTGATCACCTATCACAGGGCAGCCTTTGCACATCTAATCAGGGCGTCTCCGACTGACCCCTTCCCACAGTCCCGCACGGCCTGTGACTCATCCAGGTGACAGGTGACACCCCAGCTGTGTCCCAGACACCCCTCCTCAGACCTTATGCTGCATTCGACTGGAGTCTTTGCAGGTCCCTGCACAGCCCATGCTACCTCACACCTCCCCACCTTTGCTCAGGCTGCTCCACCTGCTTATTCCCTCCTGAATGCTTCTTCATCTTTAAGATTCCTCTCAGAAGCTTAAACATGGTGGGTTTAACACAAGCATTTACTTCTGATGCTGCCTGAAGCCCCCATAAAATGCATTAAAGAGCTTTCTTTTTTTAAAATAATTTTTAAAATATTTATTTATATTTATTGGGTTGCACCAGGTCTTAGTTGCAGCTCACAGGCTCCTTAGTTGTGGTTTGCTGGCTCCTTAGTTGTGGCACGCAAACTCTTAGTTGCAGCATGCATGTGGGATCTAGTTCCCTGACCAGTGATCAAACCCAGGCCCCCTCCATCTGGAGCGTGGAGTCTTAACCACTGGGCCACCAGGGAAGTCGCTAAAGAGCTTTCTTAAAAGACATAAATCCATAGGGACAAAGACAACCAGATAGGAGACCACAGCCACCAACTGTTTGAACCTACAAGTAGATGTAGCCAAGAGTCATCAAGAGCTCTTCATGCAAGACACCTTCCTAAGTTTTCTCCTTAGTCCTCAGAATAACAGTACGTAGAAGTTTCTCTCATTATCACCCCCTTTTTACAGGCACAGGGGAGTTAGGTCACTTGGACAAGGTCACACAGCCACAGACCCAAGCTTTAAACCCAGGTGGTCTGGCCCCAGAGTCTATGCCCATGACCACTGTGTATCTGCCGTGAAAGCACTCACTTGGCAGAGCAGAGAAAACTGAAGCTGAGCCCACAGCACTCTGGAGACCAGAAGTAAACAGAACCACGCCACTGGAGGCCAGAAAGACTCAGGAACTGCATGCACCAGGCACCTCTGTAACTGGAAGTGTTAAGTGAGGGTGAAAACAGGACTGTTTAAAGTTTATGTAATAAAGTATTAGACTTCCGTCTTGTACTTGGTTGAATAATGTTCCCCCAAAATTCATGTTCACCAGCAATTTCAGAATATGACCTTATCTGGAAATAGGACTTTCAGATGTAATTAGGTAATTAAGATGAGGTTATACTGGAGTAGAGTGGGCCCTAATTCAATGATTGAAGAGACAGACACACACAGAGAGAAGGAAGCAATATGAAGATGGAGGCAGAGACTGAAGTGACGCTGCCACAGGCCAAGGACACCAAGGATTTCCAGCAATCACCAGAAGCTAGGAAGAGGCATGGAGCAGATTCTCCCTCAGAGCCTCCAGGAAGAACCAACCCTGCTGACACCCTGACCCCAAGCTTCTGGCCTCCAGAACTGTGAGACAATAAATTTCTATTGTTTTAAGCCACCCAGGTTGTGTTAGTTTATTATGGCCACCTTCCCTAGCCTGTAGAAGACTGGGGGATATTCTCTGCACATGTTGAACTGGACTGGACATACTCTGGACTTGGAGACGCCTGGCAGAGAGGATGTCAGGATGCATTACTGAAAGCAGAAGGAGTCATGAGATTTCCACCACCCTCCGTCTCCTGGGCAGAAGACTAGGGAATTCCTTCTTGGGAAGCTGAACAGCCCAAAGGCTCTACGGATCCTGATATTCAGGGATCCTCCAGCCAGATAGCTGTACACCAAAGCCCACCATTGACAACTCCCACACGTCCTCAAATACAAGCAGACAGGCAAAGACTAGCCAGCATTCAAGGGAAAGATCCAAATAAACAGAAAAAGGAGCTCAAAGGAACAGAAGCAATGTGGGAGGAGGAAGGGAGCTCTGGAAAACAGTCACAGTGGCCTGAGTCCTGTGCTGATGTGAAATCAGAATGGAGAGCAAAAAGGCACTCACAGAAATAAAAATAACACAAGATGTAGCATCCCATTGAAAGGTATGAAAGTGAAGTTAAATGATTCACTCCAAAAGAAAAATAGAGACAAAGACGGAAAATGGGAGAGAAAAAATAAGAAAGAATCGTTTCAGGAGTTTCATCATCTGACCAATAAGGGTTTGAGAACAGATAATTTTTAAAACTTAAAGAAATAATTCAAGAAAACTTCCCAGAACCAAAGGGCAAGAGTCTCCATACTGAATGTCATTGAAGTGCACTATCCAACATGGTAGCCCCTAGTCACATATGGCTAATTAAATTAAAATATAAATTACTTAAAATTAGATAAAACCAGACAAGCAGTTCCTTGGTCACATCAGCCAGATTTCAAGTGCTCAGCAGCCTCAAGCAGCTGGAAGCCACAGTATTGAACAGCACAGGTAGAGAGCATTTTTATCAGCACAGAAAGGTGGATTGGACAGCTCTGGCCTAGAACAATGGATGAAAGCAGATCCAGCAGGACACAGAGTCATGACATTTCAGAAGACCAGGGACAAAAAGAAAATCCCAAAAGCTTCCAAAAGGGAGTGGGGACATGAAAGAGGTCACACACAAAGGAACAGAAATCAGAAGGGCATTAAACTTCTCAACAGCAATACCAGAAGCAAGACTCTGTGTCTTCAAATTCAGACAGAAAATTCTGCCCCACCTAGAATTCTACACCCAAACAAGCATGAATGCAAAACAGAACATTATTCAGACATGCAAGTTCTTTAAAAAAAATTTACTCCTATGCATCATTCCTCAGAAAGTGACAAGATGATGCCCTCTACCAAAACAAGGGACAAAACCAAGAAAGAGACAGATCCAGGCAATTCAGTGCAGCAGAGAGGCAAGGGGAATGCCCAGGATGACGGCCATGTAGAAGCAGGAGCAAGCAGCCTAGGCCTAAGCAAGGAGAGAGCCTGGGGAGGGCTTGAATGTCCTGAGAGGGGAGTTAGTTACACTTCCGGTGGAAAACAGGTGATAGATTGGGACAGAGAAAACTAATCATTACTAGAGTAATTATTGGTTCCAAGGAAAATGAAAAGATGTCAAGAACAGAAACAGAAGCATAGACGTGTGCATGGCTTCAGTGTGAGTAATGAGAATTTAGGTCATAATGAGGCAACCTGTTTTGGGAAGGCGGGAAGTGGTTGTGAGGCAAGAAGGATACCAGAAACCTGACCTCTCATCACCCAGAGTAAGCAAGAAACAGTAGGATAAGCATGTCATTTAATGACATGGCAACAAACAACAGAAGAAACTTCTAAGTGGGGTGAAAATGGACACTGGAGGGAAAAACCAGAGTGGGGATCAGGTAGAGCAAGGCAGCTCTAATTTTGTTGTAAACTGGGTAGGACTGTTCCACTTTTTAAAGCATGTATGTCTATGAATTTGGTTTTTAACAATAAATTTTAAAAGCGCCAGCTCAGCGGTCACTGCCTCCCAAACCCCTTTAGGACGAAGTGCTCCGGTTCTTGCTCCCAAAGCCCCAGTACCAACCTCTCACCATACTGAATCGGTCTGTTCATGGGTCTGACATTTCCCCACCAAACTGGAAGCATTTCATGCCTGACCCAGAGAGGTGCCCAGGAAGTCTCTGTAAATCCAAACAGAAGCCCGGACAAGACCCCCTGCTGACCTCCCAGGCATGTTTGAGGTTCAGATGAAACTCCTGAGAGCGGGTGCTGGGAAATCCCCACATGGCATACGGATGAGCGGCGCCCCTGGGCGTCCACAGGGTGCTTCACAAACAACCAGGAGATGTGTTTGCAGAGGGCCTGCAATGTGCTTAGCAGTGGGCTGGGCCCTAAAAGGACACCCATGGGGCCAACATTAGCCTCAAAGCCCCCCCTGCCCTTTGGGTGGTTCATCCCAGCAGGGGGACTAATGAGGTTGTTTGGAACAAGCACAGCTTAATGATTAAGGTCACAGGTCTGGTTCTATCTGGTCTGAGAGTTACCCCTGCTGACCTGGGCCCTTCTCACTGGCCCGGGTCCCAACCCCCCACTCCACCCGGCCTTGATGACAGTGCACATGCACTGCTGCAGGGCCCCTTCGCCCTCGTGTGACAGCTATGTGCAGGCCCACAGGCTCTCTCCTGAGATCCTGTTATGGGCTGAATTGTGTCCCCTCCAAATTCAAAGGTTGAGGTCCTGACCCCCAGAACCTCAGAATGTGACCGTGGTTGGAGATGGGGCCTTTAAAAAGGCAATTAAGGCTTAAACAGGTCATATGGGTGAGTACTACCCAATACGACTAGCGTCTCTTTTTTTAAAATTAATTTTTATTGGAGTATAGTTGCTTTTACACTGTTGTGTTAGTTTCCACTGTAAAGTGAATCAGCTATACGTACAGATATATCCCCTCTTTTTTTGACTTCCTTTCCATTTAGGTCACCGCAGAGCACTAATCAGAGTTCACAGTAGGCTCTCATCAGTTATCTATTTTATACATAGTTTCAAGAGTGTATATATGTCAATTCCCATCTCACAACTGACTGGTATCTTTATAAGATGAGGAAATTAGGACAGACAAGCACAGAGGGGAGACCATGTGAAGACACGGGGAGAAGACTGAAGGAACCAACCCTACTGACACCTTGATCTTGGACTTCCAGCCTCCAGAGCTATGAAAGAATATATTTCAGTTGTTTAAGCTGCCCAGTCTGTCATACATTGTTCTTTTTGTGTGTGTGTGGTACGTGGGCCTCTCACTGCTGTGGCCTCTCCCATTGCGGAGCACAGGCTCCGGATGCGCAGGCTCAGCGGCCATGGCTCACGGGCCCAGCCGCTCCGCAGCATGTGGGATCTTCCCGGACAGGGGCACGAACCCATGTCCCCTGCATCGGCAGGCGGACTCTCAACCACTGCGCCACCAGGGAAGCCCTGTCGTACATTGTTATAGCAGCCCTGGGAAACTAATACAGTCCCTTCTCCTTCCCTCATGGAGGACTTCTGGGCCCCTGTCACCACCCTTGGAGCAGAAAGTTCCTGGGGGCCAGCAGGGGAGGGAGACCCATGGGCTTTCTGCAGACTACGCTCTGCGTGCAGGGCCACACTCCAGACGTCTCGGGGCAGCCGGGCTCACCCTGCCCAGCAGCCTCCTCCCCCACCGAGACATCTAAGTGAGGAACCTCATTGTCCCACCTCCCCTTCAGCCTGGACGACCCTCCCTCCAGGCTGGAAGCCGCAGGACAGAGCTCAAGTGAACGTCACCCCTTACCATGGAGGCCTGTGAGGTCCACTTTCTTATTCTCAAAAGTCCTAACCCCTCCCTACACACCAGGCATCATCTTGGAGGATTTGGAAAACGATGAGTCAATTGCCAAGACTGAACTCAAGGAGCTCAGGTCACCCAACTGAGACTGAGAAGCAACTGACTAAGCACTTTAAGGCATGAAGTGGGCAAACCAGTCTCCCTGTCTGGCCTCTTGTTTCGCTTTTCTGGGCTTTAACCTCTCATAATGGAGCCCCAAAGAGTCAGACCTGAGTCCTCAAAGCACAGCAGGTATGTATGGCACAGGCCAGAAGGGGAGCCACTGGGAGTGACGACAGGCTGCTCAGGCCAGGACCCTGGGTTCCTCTCTCACTCACCCCTACCTCCAATCCATCCTCAAGGCCTGTCTGTTCCTCCCACAATATGCATTTCTGCTGCGTCTGCTCTGAACCACCTCCACTTCCTGAATCTTTCACCTGAATACCTGGGCAGCTCCCAGCCAGCCCCCTACTTCCACTCTGCCCGCTCCTGGACAGTCTCCCCACTGACCCTGCAGGGGAAGCACACTGTGTTGCTCTCCTGCTAAAGACTCACCGGTGGGTTCCAGATGCACTTATTAAAAGTCAGCCTCCTGCCACTGGCCCCTGAGGTCCCTGCCCACCCCTCCAGCCTCATCTCCTTTTACTACCTGCCTCACACGTGGCCCTCCAGACACATGGTCTTCTGTTATTGTCAGACAAAGCCAAGACTTTTCCTGCCTCAGGGCCTTTGCACTTGCTGTTTCCACCACCTGGAATGCTCCTCCCCTAATTCTTCATGTCTCAGCTTGAAACACTGCCTCCTCAGAGAGGCCTCCCCGACCCTCTGGACTAATTGGATCCCCCGTTACTTGCCACCTCAGCACCATGTTCAGTTCTGTCTTGGCGCTTAGGTGATATGTAATTGCTGTATTTGTCTCCTCGTTGTCTCTCTCCCCACTGGGATGTGAGTCCCTCGAGGGCAGGGACCCCGTCTGTCTAGTTTTCCCTCATATCTTCAACACTGAAAAAGTACCTGGCACACAATAAGAGTTCAACAAAGATTGATTGAAGAAACTAAAACTCTGGAATGCTATGGAACATATGCAAGATATGTCCATATGGCTCCAGTCTCTTTAGACAGAACTGATTGCTTCTGACAGTGACTGATGCCTGGCATGACCAGTGCCCCTGCGAGGGCGTTTCCTCTCTTTACTCTGAATGAGTGAGCTGTCCAGCTGTCCCCAAGGTCTCATGCCTCTGCAGGAAATGGAACTAGTTTTCTGCTGATTCAGCACCCATCATTCCCTTAGGAGGGAAACTTAACAGACTAGTCACTGGCAAAGGGGATGATGGCAACATGTGGCTTTGACCAGTGATGATCCATCCCCTATTGACCTTGCCACTCAAATGAAATTTCTGTTCTTTTAAGCCACCCAGCTTATGGTATTTTGCTAGGGCAGCCCTAAGGCATTAATACAAGCATCATTCAAACCTGCCTCTAATAAGATTGGCTTCCACTGGGCATCTTATGAGCTTCCTCCTGGAGTGAAGTCATCAAGAGTCTGAAGGGAGGGGCCTCCCTGGTGGCGCAGTGGTTGAGAGTCCGCCTGCCGATGCAGGGGATACGGGTTCGTGCCCCGGTCTGGGAGGATCCCATATGCCGCGGAGCGGCTGGGCCCGTGAGCCATGGCCGCTGGGCCTGCGCATCCGGAGCCTGTGCTCCGCAACGGGAGAGGCCACAACAGTGAGAGGCCCGCATACCGCAAAAAGAAAAAAAAAAAAAAAAAAAAAAAAAGAGTCTGAAGGGAGAGACATGCTTGTCATCACAGGAAGTGCCAAATCATTACCAAAGAGCCGCGAATAATGGGAGAAACCACAGGTGAGGTCAGCATTCTGATTAACAAGTCATATTAGCAAAACGGGGGAAGAGGAAGGAAGGCAGGGGAAGAGGAAACCCTGGGAGAGCCTGAGGGTGTGGGACTTTCGGGGAAAGAAGAGTCATTCATTCAACAAGCATTTCTCAGCACATGCTTTGCCTAATAGCCTTCAGAACTTTCAGGTAGAAAAATCATGGGAAAAAGTCTTTCTTTACAAGAACTCAAAATCTAGTTTAAAAAATATGAATACTTTAACTTGATTAATGGTCGTTTAAAGCTAGAAGAGATTAGAAATCAGCCTATGGTGGTCCAGATTCCTTCATTCAGCAAAAAGTGTTTATTATTCATGACTATTCTTTGCCATACTCTGTTCTTGGCATTTGAGATACAACATGATCAAAAAAATCTCCACCCTCAAAGAATTTATATTCTAGAGGAGAAGGTAGATGATACACAAACAAGAAAACAGATGGCAAAGAGCAATGATGACACAAACCAAGGCAAAATGGTAACAAGTGATGAGGGTTTTTCAGGATGGTCAGATGGCAAAAGCCTCTAAGGAAGTCGTGTTTGTGCTGGGTCTTGAATGACAAGAAAGAGCTATGAAAGTGTGCAGCAAAGGATTAACTCAGCAGACCTGAGTTGTCCAAACCCTGCACATTCCAAAGAAAGGTCTGATCCTGTCCAGCTCCAGGGAGATAACCTTTAAATATGTAAATGAGATTTAGGCCAAGAACACCCAAGGGGTCTGCCCAAGGTCACACATTGATGTGGAGGAAGAACTGGTCTGCTGACCCTGACGCAGGGGTTTTTCCCTGAAACAGTAGAAATAGTAGAAATGGGACAGGCTTAGGAGTCACACAGACATAGTTTCAAACACTGGTTCTACCCTCATTAGCTATGTGACCCTGGGGAATCTTTTAACCTCTCTGAACCTCAGCATCCTCATCTCTAAAGAGGATTCGACACATATTCCATGGCTTGTGTGAAAAGTATATAAGAAAATGGATGTAAAACCCCAGGTATGGGCTTCCCTGGTGGCGCAGTGATTGAGAGCCCGCCTGCCGATGCAGGGGACACGGGTTCGTGCCCTGGTCCGGGAAGATCCCACATGCCGCAGAGCGGCTAGGCCCGTGAGCCATGGCCGCTGAAGCTGCGTGTCCGGAGCCTGTGCTCCACAATGGGAGAGGCTACAGCAGTGAGAGGCACGGGTACTGCAAAAAAAAAAAAAAAAAAAAAACAGGTACATAATAGGGCTCTTAGTTTTAATTTCCCCCAAACAGACCCTGAGATAACTACTTGGATATAAATAGTTAATTTAGAGGGTGATCCCAAGAAGTATTTTGAGAGGATAAAGAAGTGACTCAAGGAAGGTAGGAATGCAAATACAGTGTAGTCATACCTTGGAGACATTGCAGGTTCAGTGCCTGACCACTGCCGTAAAGTGAATATCACAGTAAAGCAAGTCACACAAATTTTTTATTTTCCCAGTGCCTATAAGTTATGTTTACAATCTGTTGTAGTCTACTAAGTGTGCAATAGCATTATGTCTTAAAAAAAATACAATGTACATACTTTACTTTCAAAATACTTTACTGATGAAAATTGTTAAACACCATCTGAGCCTTCTGCGGGTCATAATCTTTTGCTGGTGGAAGGTTTGAAATATTGTGAAAATTACCAGAACATGACAGAGACACGAAGTTGAGCACATGCTGTAGGAAAACAATGGTGCTCATAGACTTGCTCCACGCAGGGAAGTAAGTTTGCTTTTATTTCTCCGCCATCAAGCACCATGCCTGGCAAGAGAGCTTAGGAAGACGTGCTTATTCAACTGAATGACAGTGAGGGCCTTTTGAGGCCCAGCCTTTCCCTCCTGCCTTGCCAACTGCTGACGCTGGCCTTACCTCCTGTTCCAGAGCCTTCTACAAGCCACTTTCAAGTGCCTACAGCTCTCCCCATGGAGCCCGGCACAGCCCTGGAAGGCAAAGTCTCTGCAGGGAGACAACACACAGAATTGCTGGGTTGGAACAAAGGACAGGTCTAAGAGATGAAAGATGGAGAAGAAAGGAACAGGGCAGCAGCTTGAGTGAGCACTGCAAGATCAGCCAAAGGGTCAAGTCTGACCCTCTGGATCAGCTCTTTTCAAGCAAGGACCACCCCTAAAGGTGGGAAACAGATGTCAGAAGATGATGATGCCAAGGGGACAAGGCCCAGGCCTCCCATCAGCTTCACCCAGAACAGCTTTGTAAACTGAGGCTAAGCATTCCTTCTAAGAACGTAGTCAAGGGCCACAGAGAGTCTCTGAGGCACAGAGTGACCTATGGAAGGGAGCACTGGAGAAGGCGGAGAGTGGAAAGCAGGAATCAGCTGGATCTAACCAGACACGAGATTACAGAAGAAATGAAGGCATAACCGGAACAGTGTTGTTGGAAGGAAGTCATCGTGAGAGTCCAGACCCCAAGGTCCCACTCCAATCTGTCGTTCACTCACTTGATGGACAAGACACTTGCACTCTCAGCTCCCTATCTGTCACATATGGAGGTTGTACAACATGTTCTCAGTGCCAGGTACTAGGATTCCATGAGCTAAGTTCAAAACTTCCAAGGTTACAGACCTAGAAGACAGAGATACAAGGCAAGGGTGGTGACTGAGATCATTAACCAGGTGGAATAAGTTGCAACACAAATCAAGTCACAGCAGTGACAACAGTTAACTGATGTTTTCCTGCAGCACTACTTTGCTGGCATAATCCTTGTTGAATATTAAACAACGACCTCAGTGCGGCACATGAACTTTATGAAGTTCAGATTATAATCAGACTAGTTCAGGAAAGTTGAGAATACGCATTCAGCTCACCCCAGGAACACACTATTATGGGACAACTCTGGTGCCAGCCACTAAAAGTCAAGATTTCTTTGACAGTTTCAATTCTCTAAGAATATGTACATTGAAAGACAACCTAAAAGTTTGTTACCTGCATGCCCAGAAATTATATTCACCCAAAAAAAGGTCTTATGTATATTGCCTGAAATATTATAGGCTCATACCCATTAAATTATTAATTAAATTATTAACTTATTTAATTAATAAGTCAACGCTTATGAAGTTACTTCAGCAGTAACAGAGGCCAGAAATTTTCAAATACCTCTCAAGAAGGAGTCCCTTAGTCTCTGATAGGCTGGTAGAAATGGAGTCACCTTTTTTTTTTTTCTACACAGTAACTCAAAACCATACAAAAATATATAGATCTACAGTAAAGGTAAATATATGGACAAATATAAATACCTGTGTTATTGTAACTTTGATTTCTAACTCCACTTTGTATTCTATTATAGGATTTAAAAGACAAATGCATAAAAAATAACTATACCTCTATATTAATGGGTACATAACATATAAACATATAATTTATGACATCAATAACATAAAGTGGGAAGGTGCAGAGCTGTAAAGAGGTAGAGTTTTATGTAAGTGAATTTGAAAATAGGTTGTTATGGGACTTCCCTGGTGGCACAGTGGTTAAGAATCCACCTGCCATCAATATCAAAAAAACAAACAACCCAATCCAAAAATGGGCAGAAGACCTAAATAGACATTTCTCCAAAGAAGATATACAGATTGCCAACAAACACCTGAAAGGATGTTCAACATCACTAATAATTAGAGAAAGGCAAATCAAAACTACAATGAGGTATCACCTCACACCAGTCAGAATGGCCATCATCAAAAAATCTACAAAAATAAATGCTGGAGAGGGTGTGGAGAAAAGGGAACCCTCTTGCACTGTTGGTGTGAATGTAAATTGATACAACCACTATGGAGAACAGTATGGAGTTTCCTTAAAAAACTATAGAACTACCATATGACCCAGTAATCCTACTACTGGGCATATACACTGAGAAAACCATAATTCAAAAAGAGTCATGTACCATAATGTTCATTGCAGCACTATTTACAATAACCAGGACATGGAATAAACCTAAGTGTCCATCGACAGATGAATGGATAAAAAAGATGTGGCACATATATACAATGGAATATTACTCAGCCATAAAAAGAAATAAAATTGAGTTATTTGTAGTAAGGCGGATAGACCTAGAGTCTGTCATACAGAGTGAAGTAAATCAGAAAGAGAAAAACAAATACCATATGCTAACACATATATATGGAATCTTAAAAAAAAAAGGTTCTGAAGAACCTAGGGGCAGGACAGGAATAAAGATGCATATGTAGAGAATGGACTTGAGGACATGGGGAGGGGGAAGGGTAAGCTGGGATGAAGTGAGAGAGTAGCATTGACATATATACACTACCAAATGTAAAATAGATAGCTAGGGGGAAGCAGCCACATAGCACAGGGAGATCAGGTCCATGCTTTGTGACCACCTAGAGGGTTGGGATAGGGAGGGTGGGAGAGAGACACAAGAGGGAGGGGATATGTATACATATAGCTGATTTATTTTGTTATACAGCAGAAACTAACACAACATTGTAGAGCAATTATACTCCAATAAAGATGTTAAAAAAAAAAAGAATCCACCTGCAAATGCAGGGGACATGGGTTCAAGCCTTTGTCCAGGAAGATCCCACATGCCATGGAGCAACTAAGCCCATGTGCCACAACTACTGAGCCTGCACTCTACAGTCCATGAGCCACACCACTGAGCCCACATACCGCAACTACGGAAGCCCACGCGCCTAGGGCCTGTGCTCTGCAACAAGAGAAGCCACCACAATGAGAAGCCCACGCACTGTAACAAAGAGTAGCCTCTGCTCGCCACAACTAGAGAAAGCACACGCACAGCAACGAAGACCCAACAAAGCCAAAACTAAAATAAACAAATAAACTTTTTAAAATAGGTTGTTATAATTTTAGGATGTTTTATGTAACCCCATGGTAACCACAAAGAAAATATATATAGAATACACACAATAGGAATAAGAAGGCAATCAAAACATGTAAAAAAAAAATCAACCAAACACAAAGGAAGGCAGTAAGGGAGGAAATGAGGGTCCAAAAAAGCTATAAGACATACAGAAGACAAATATCAGAATGGTAATAGCAAGTCCTTCCCTATTAGTAATTACTTTAAATATAAATATAAATGGATTAAACTACCCAATCAAAAGACAGAGATTGGGCTTCCCTGGTGGCGCAGTGGTTGAGAGTCCGCCTGCCGATGCAGGGGACACGGGTTCATGCCCCAGTCCGGGAAGATCCCACATGCCGTGGAGCAGCTGGGCCCGTGAGCCATGGCCACTGAGCCTGCACGTCTGGAGCCTGTGCTCCACAATGGGAGAGGCCACAACAGTGAGAGGCCCACGTACCACAGAAAAAAAATTTAAAAAGACAGAGATTGTCAGAATGGGTAAAACAAATAGAATCCAATGATACTGTGTCTATAAGAGATTTGTTTTAGATCTAATGACATACATGGGTTGAAAGTGAAAGGTTAGAAAAAGATATTCAGTGTAAATTATAACCAAAAGAGAGTAGGGACGGCTATTCTAATATCAGACAAAGTAGACTCTAATTCAAAAACTTCAGGCTCCCACAGATATCTCAGTGGAAAGTCACATAGTGTTCATCAGCATGGATCCCAATGACCTGCTTTGCAGAGGACACAGGTAGCCTTTGTGACTACAGACTGCTTGAAGAGGGAGACACCACTCCACACCCTTCCCAAGAAGGAGTTGCTGTTGCACCACTTCAGGATGAGGGCTGTCAGCCCTCCTTAACCGTGTGAATGTCCCAGGCCCCAGAGCCATGGCTGCTCTGCCTGCACCCACACTTCAGACCCTGACTCCATGACCAGTCTGCATGCACAGAGTAGCTGAATAGATTAAAAAATAAGACCCAATTCTATGCTGCTGATATGAGACTCACTTTAGCTTTAATGACACCCATAGGCTGAAAGTAAAGGAATAGAAAAAATATATTTCATGCAAATGGAAACCAAAAAAGAGCAAAGGAGTTATACTTGCATCAGACAAAATAGACTTTAAGTCAAAAACTGTAATAAGAGACAAAAAAGGTCATTATATAATGATAAAGGGGTCATTTAATCAAGAAGATCTAACAAGTGTAAATATACACGCACCCAACCTTGGATTACCTATATATATTAAACAAATATTAACATCTGAAAGCATATATTGATATACCCCACTTTCAACAATGGGTAGGTCATCCAAACAGAAAATCAATATGGAAGTATTGGACTTGAATTACATTTTAGACCAAATAGACCTAGCAGACATATACAGAACATTCTGTCCAACAGCAGTAGAATAGACATTCTTCTCAAGTGCACACAAAACATTCTCCAGAATAGATCACATGTTAGGCCACAAAAAAAGTATTAACCAACATAAGAAGACTGAAGTTATATCAAGCATCTTTTGTGACCACAATGGCACGTAACTAGAAATCAATAACAGGAGGAAACCTGGAAAATTCACTAATATGTGGAAATTAAATGACACATTCCTGAGAGTAGCACTGACATATATACACCACCGAATGTAAAATAGTTGGCTGGTGGGAATCAGCAGCATAGTACAGGGAGATCAGCTTGGTGCTTTGCAATGACCTAGAGGGGTGGGATAGGGAGGATGGGAGGGAGGCTCCAGAGAGAGGGGATATGGGGACGTGTATGCATATGGTTGATTCGCTTTGTTGTGCAACAGAAACTAACACAGTATTGTGAAGTAATTATACTCCAATAAAGATCTATTTTAAAAAATTGGAAGAAGTCAATGACACATTCCTGAACAATCAATGGGTCAAACAAGGAATCATAGGGAAATCAAAAAATATCTTGAGACCAACGTAAATGGAAACACAACATACCAAAACTTAGGGGATGCAGCAAAAGCAATTCAAAGAGAGAAGTTTATAGCAGTAAATGCCTACATTAAAAAGAAAAAAGAACGATCTCAAATAAACAACCTAAATTTACACCTCAAGGAACTAGAAAAATAACAAGCTAAGCCCAAAGTTAGGAGAAGGAAGTAAAGAACAAAGACTGTAGCAGAAATAAATTAAAAAGGGACTAAGAGGACAATAGAGAAAAATCAATAAAACTGATTTTTTGAAAAAATAAAATTGACAAATCTTTAGCAAGACTAAGAAAATGAAAGAAAAGAAATAACTTAAATAAAATCAGAAATGAAAGAGGAGACATCACAACTGACACTGCAGAAATGCACAGGTTCATAAGAGACTACTAAGAACAGCTGTACATCAAAAACTGGGCTAACCTAGAAGAAATGGATAAACTCCTGGAAACATACAACCTACCAAGACTGAATCATGAAGAAACTGAAAGTCTGAACAGACCTATTACCAGTAAAGAGATTGAATCAGTAATCAAAAATATCTCAAAAAAGAAAACTCCAGGACCAGATGGCTTCATGGTGAACTCCACCAAACATTTTTAAAAATTAATGCCAATCTTTCTCAAACCCTTCCAAAAAATCAAAGAGGAAGGAAAACTTCCAAACTCACTTTTATGATACCAGCATTACCCTGATACCAAAGCCATGCAAAGACACCACAAGAAAGAAAACTATAGACCAATACACCTAATGACTATTGATGCAAAAATTCTCAACAAAATACTAGCAAACCGAATTCAAAAGAACTTTATAAGGCTCATACACCATGACCAAGTAGGATTTATTCCTGGAATGTAAGGATGGTTCAACACACAAAAGTCAATCAGTGTAATAGAACATATTAACAGAATGAAGGGGGAAAAATCACTTAATCATCTCAATTGATACAGAAGAATTATTTTACAAAATTCAACATCCTTTCATGATAAAAACACTTAACAAATTAGAAATAGAAGGAAACTACCTCAACGTAATAAAGGCCATATATGAAAAGTCCACAGCTAACATCATACTTAATGGTCAAGAGTTAAATGCTTTACCTCTAATATCAGAAACAAGACAAGGGCCTTCACCACTTCTGTTCAACATAATACTAGAAATCCAAGCCAGAAAAATTAGTCAAGAAAAAGAAATAAAAGGCATCCAAATTGGAAAGAAAGAAGTAAAATTATCTCTGTTCACAGATGAAAGGATCTTATATGTTGTAAACACTAAAGATTCCACACACACAAAATGTTAAAACTAATAAACAAATTTGGCAAAGTTGCAGGATATAAAATCAACATACAGGGACTCCCCTGGTGGCACAGTGGTTAAGAATCCTCCTGCCAATGCAGGGGACAAAGGTCCGAGCCCTGGTCCGGGAAGATCCCACACGCCGCAGAGCAACTAAGCCCATGTGCCACAACTACTGAGCCTGTGCTCTAGAGCCTGTGAGCCACGACTACTGAGCCCGCATGCCACAACTACTGAAGACCTCACACCTAGAGCCCATGTTCCGCAACAAGAGAAGCCACTGCAATAAGAAGCTCTCACACCACAACAAAGAGTAGCCCCCACTCGCTGCAACTAGAAAAAGCCCACGCGCAGCAACAAAGACCCAACACGGCCAAAAACAAACAAACAAACAAACAAACAAACAAACAAATAAATTTTTTAAAATTACAAAATACAAAAATCAGTTGTGTTTCTATACGTTAACAATGAAGAATATGAAAAGGAAATCTTAAAAACAATTCCATTTACAATATCAGCCAAAAGAACAAAATACTTAGAATTAAATTTAACCAAGGAGGCAAAAGACGTGTACCCTGAAAGCTATAAAAATTTGCTGAAAGAAATTAAAGACACCAATAAATGGAAAGACACCCCATGGTCATGACTGGAAGAATTAATGTTGTTAAGATGTCAATACTACCCAAAGCAATCTACAGGTTTAATTCAATTTCTATCAAATTCCAAACAGCAGGGTTTTTTTTCCCTAGAAATAGAAAAACCCATCCTTAAATTCATATGGAATCTCAAGGGACCCTGAGTAGACAAAACAATCTTGAAGAACAAAGTTGGAGGTCTCACACTTCCAGATTTTGAAACTTACTACAAAGCTACAGTAATCAAAACAGTGTGGTACTGGTATAAAGACAGACATATAGACTAATGGAACAGAACAGAGAGCCCAGAGGTAAACCTTCATAAAAATGGCTAGGTGATTTTTGACAAGAGTGCCAAGACCACTCAGTGGGGAAATAACAGTCTTTTCAACAAATGGTGCTGGGAAATGTGAATATCCACATGCAAAAGAATGAAGTGGGACCCTTACCTTATACCACATACAAAAATGAACTAAAAATGGATAAAAGCCCTAAATGTAATATCTAAAACTATAAAACACTTAGAAGAAAACATAGGGGTAAAACTTCATAACATTGGATTTGGGAATAATTTCTTGGATATGGCACCAAAAGCACAGAAAACAAAAGAAAAAATAGATAATCTTGATCATCAAAATTAAAAATGTCTGTGCATCAAAGGACACAATTAACAGAGTGAAAAAGCAACCTATGAAATGGGAGAAAATATTACATATCATATATCTCATAAGGGGTTAATATCCAGAATACATAAAGAACTCCTACTTCTTAACAATAAAAAAAATTGATTTAAAAATTGGAGGATTTGAATAGACATTTCTCCAAATATATACAAATGGCTAAGCCATTTGTTTATTCAAACATGAAAAAAATGTTCAACAGCAGTAATCATTAAGGAAGTACAAATCAAAACCACAATAAGATACCACCTCGCACTCGTTAGGATGGCTACTATTATATATATATCTATTTTATATATATATATATATATATGTATACACACACACACAAGCATACCTCAGCGATATTACACTGCATGTTTGGTATCAGAGCACCAAAATAAAGCAAGTCACACAAATTTTTTGGTTTCCCAGTGTACATAAGAGTTATTTTACACTATACTATATTCTATTAAGTATGCAATAGCATTGTTTATTCATATATATATATATATCACTTTGCTGTACACCTGAAACTAACACAACATTGTAAATCAACTATACTTCAATTTTAAAAATCACAATTTTTAAAAAATGACCATCAGGGCTTCCCTGGTGGCGCAGTGGTTGAGAGTCCACCTGCTGATGCAGGGGACACAGGTTCGTGCCCCGGTCTGGGAGGATCCCACATGCCGCGGAGCGGCTGGGTCTGTGAGCCATGGCCGCTGAGCCTGCGCGTCCGGAGCCTGTGCTCCGCAACGGGAGAGGCCACAACAGTGAGAGGCCCGCGTACCACAAAAAAAAAAAAAAAAATGACCATCAACATGAACATTGGAGTTCTGATCTGACTGAATAAACAAGATGAGTTCCCTGGACTGAAGATTAAAAGAAACTATTAAGATATCCCCTGTAGACAAAAGTTACAAATTAAACCATTAAAGCAATAACTTTCCAATAGAAAAACCCTAAGGAGATGATGTGGAGCCCAGGAGAATGGGGCCCAGCAAGACCCAAGGTAATCACTGCACATTAATTTTTAACACTGCCCGTTGGGTAATGCTCCCTAGAGGCCACGAGTAGCTCTGCAAATAAGCCAAGTGTGAGGCCCACACACCTCTCTGAGGCCCAAGAATCAGAGACTGGAGCCTCCTTGCTCACCCTGTATCCCAGGCACAGATGCACTCTTTGCCCTGCTTTCCATGGGGCCAGAGGTTGTGTCTCTGGCTGTAGGCTGCTTCTGAGCTGTCTGCCCCTCCTTAGGAAGAGCCCTGTAATTGAGGAGGAGGCCGATTCCTTGGGTGGGGTTGGCAGAAATCAGACAACTGGACAGAACAGTGCCAGTGTAGGGACGAGAGGAGACACTCCTCTCCCAATGCCCCAAAACATATAAGCCCAAAGGCATCTCCTCCACTTCTCAAAGATAGGCAGGACCAGAGACCAGCCCGGGACCTTGAAAACCAGCTAGGACTCCAACCCTATCACTTTATAGAGAAGAAATCAGAGAACAAACTTCCTAAAATCACACAGGATTCAATTCCTGGACAACCTCACTCAGCCCCTGCCCTCATTCCCGACTAAGGAGGCCTATCCAATAATTCCACCCACTTCTAATGCTTACCCCTGGTACATACAATTGATAATGTTTGCTGACATTAAGACGGGCTCAGAAGCACAGCAAGTGACTGCCCACCATGGCCTATTTCACATCACGCTGAATGTAAGCAACTTAGCAAGGAAAGAACTAGTGGAAATTAAACCTCAAACTGTTCCCATTACTCTCCGAATTAACACCTTATTTTTGTTGGCAGATGTACATTCTGAAATAGATGTTATCTGTATGTACATGCTATCTTATGTTCTGCTTTCAAAGTCTGTATCATAGACAAATAGCCACATATTGACACATTCTTTTGTTTTGCTTTGTTTTGTTTTGTTGCGGTACGCGGGCCTCTCACTGCTGCGGCCTCTCCCGTTGCGGAGCACAGGCTCCAGACGCGCAGGCTCAGCGGCCATGGCTCACGGGTCCAGCCGCTCCACGGCACGCGGGATCCTCCCGGACTGGGGCACGAACCCACGTGCCCTGCATCGGCAGGCGGACTCTCAACCACTGCGCCACCAGGGAAGCCCAACATTCTTTTGTTTTTAATATCTGTATAGTATTCCACTGCATTGATACATCATAGCCGCAAAGCTATTCTCTTACTATTTTGAGCATTTGGTTGTTCCAATTTTTTTTTAATTTAGGAAGGAATAATGTTTCAACAAATATCTGAACAAATTACCTTATTTTTCCATAGGATTTGTTTCCTGCTGTACAGTCCCTAATGTAAAATTCCTACATTTATTACATTTACTTAACTTGTAAACCTCTTTAAGTTAGATAATAGTACCTATCTGTTGAGTCTGGGGTAGAATTTAAAAGCTAATATTTAAGTACTTAGTACAGTGCCTCCTGTAGAGTATATATTTATTATTAATTTATTACTACTAATAAAATATCTATATACTTACTTGGAAAGCATGATCACCTAAATATACCTAAACCTTTCAATTAAAATCTATTTAGGGCTTCCCTGGTGGCGCAGTGGTTGAGAGTCCGCCTGCCGATGCAGGGGACACGGGTTCGTGCCCTGGCCCGGGAAGATCTCACATGCCGCGGAGCGGCTGGGCCCGTGAGCCATGGCCGCTGAGCCTGTGCGTCCGGAGCCTGTGCTCCGCAACGGGAGAGGCTACAGCAGTGAGAGGCCCGTGTACCGCAAAAAAAAAAAAAAAAAAATCTACTTATATCATATATATAGCTTTATCCATTACAACTTTCTTTGAACAAATATTTCATTTTTAAGTTGAATTAAAATCCAAATAATCTATTTTATCATTAGTGGGAATGAAATCATCTTTTTCAGTGCTTTTTTGTGGTTTTATTATTGATATATCAGTAACCAATTTACTGATTTTTGTGTGATATTATAGCCTACAACTTTACTCAACTAACTTTATTTTTAGCAATGACTTCATTTCTATTAAGACTTTAGTTATAAGAGCTATTGTGTAAAAAAGTTATGTTTTTATCCCTTTCTTTTAAGATAACCATCACCAGCATTTCTAGTGAAATATTATATAAGGAATAATCACAGAGAACATCCATTTCTTGTTCTTTTGAGGGAAAAGGTTTAATTCTTCAGTAAACAATATGTTGAATCTTGTTTTTAAATACACAGCTTATTAAGAAAAAACTCTCCTAATGTTTTCAGAGTTTTAATCTATAAGGCAATGATACATTTATCTGGATGCTTTATCCAGGTCTAATTACATTATTTTTATATTTTGTTCGTGGTTAACTAGGTTATTGGATTTCCTTGAGTTTAACAGTTAATTCTTTTAATGTGTTATTTTCTTTGCAGATATTTTACTTGGGGCATTTATATCTATATCTATGAACAAAGTTGGTCTAAAATATTCCTTTCATTGTCTTTGTTTAGCTTGAGTTTAAAATATTTGCCTCTAGGGCTTCCCTGGTGGTGCAGTGGTTGAGAGTCCGCCTGCCGATGCGGGCAACACGGGTTTGTGCCCCGGTCCGGGAGGATCCCACATGCCACGGAGCGGCTGGGCTCGTGAGCCATGGCCGCTGGGCCTGCGCGTCCGGAGCCTGTGCTCCGCAACGGGAGAGGCCACAACGGTGAGAGGCCCGCATACCGCAAAAAAATAAATAAATAAATAAAAATAAAATATTTGCCTCTAAAAGTGAATTGAATAATAATAGCAATAGTAATAGCCTGGTTAACTGCTTACTATGTGCAATGCACTGTCCTATACAAGTTATGGGAATTTTCTCATTTAATCCTCACAACAGCCCCTTTAAGCAAATATTATTACTCTATCCATTTTACAGATTATTAATATGCTATAATTTTCTATTTTTAAAAAATTTTTATTACTGAATGAATTATTGGTTCTTAGAAGATTTTGAAGACATTGAAATCAGATGCCCCTTTAGAAACTATTTAATAACTTTATGTTTCTTTCTCTATTATCATTATATTCATGTTCTCTAATTCATTTTTGCATCTTTGGGGATATTTCATACATTTGTAAGTAGCCATCTATTTTTCATTTGATAAGATGTAATAGCCCACAATTGAAAAGAATATTCAACTTAAATATAAATCTTTTGTATTAAGTATGTTTTCCAAATCCTGACTTCATTTTAATTTTCATTCTCATTATCAAAATTGATATTGTTTATCAATTGTTTTTCAAATAATCGATTATCAGATTTCTGCTTTAATTATTTTTCTTCTTCTATGTGGTTTGTTTCCATTTTTAGTTTTATTATCTATATTTTGCTAGCACCTTTAATTTGTTGTTTCCCCCTCTAAATTATTTAAATAGAGTTAATTATGGCTCAATGATTGGAGAAAATTAAACATGAGAACCTCGAAGTCAAAGACAAGCATTTTTCTCCACCCCTTGGGCTTTCATAAAATAGGTCCAGTGTTCAGGCTGACACAAACCCCAGAGCTGCAGTGGTCACCAGAGAGAGATGCAGAACTGCCGGTGACGCAAGGAAACAAAGTCAACCCATGTGCTGGCTGCCCAAGGATCAGGAACAGAAATGAGACCTGAACAAACAGGTGTCCAAGTCCAGGCATGTATGGCTTAGTGCAGTGCTGCCCACAGTGTGGAGCCCGTACCTACAGGGGTCTGAAAGTTGGCATTAGGTGGTTTACAGAGATGGAGACAAATAGCACCAAATAGCCTGGTGCGAAAGTGATTCCCTTTTGAGTTCGTTCTACTTCTCCTCCAACCCTTCTGACTACCTCTCAGAAAAACACTCAGGTTGGTGCTATTTCCCTAACTCCTCTCTACAACTTTACATTCTCCTTTTTTAACCAAGAAAACATGGGTTTCAGACTCAGAACTCTCTGCAGGTAATGGTACTGGCTAAAATTCAATAAGCAATACTGCTTTCTTATGTTATAATGGTGTACAAACTTTCTTTTCTAATAAATGAATTTCAATTAACAAAATTAGTGAATTAAATAACTATTAAGGAAACAAAAATACAGGTGATAAGTAAATATGATTGACATTTGGAAGACACTAGGTTGATATCAGGTGAAGGAGGACTATCTTTAAGGTCTCACCCAATCTCAAAGGCATGAGGTCACAAAAGGGGACGTTAAGAACAGCTACCCATTCGTTCAACAACATTGATGTCTCCTATAGTCCAGACACGGTTCTAGAAACTGGGAATATGGTAATACATAAAAATAAAGTTCCTGCTCTCATTCTCATGAGCTTATATTCTAGAGAACACAGTGATGATAGCTAGCTAGCTAGCTAGCTAGATAGATAGATAGATAGATAATAGATGATTAGATAGATAAAACAGATGATAAGAGAGAGAGATGGTGCTGAGAATAAAAACAAAGCAAAAATAAGAAAGAAGACAGATTCAGGGGTACTACTTCAGATAGGTGGTGGGGGAACCCTGAACAGAGGTGACATTTAAGCAGAAATCACACTGAAGTAAATCATAATGGAACAGAATTCTCGGCAGTGGGATAACAAGTACAAAGACCCTAATGTAGGAACGTGCTTGATGTGTCCAGGTACAGTGAGGAGGCCATCGTGGCTGGCCTGCCAAAAGTGAGGGACAATAAAGGAGGTGAGATCAGGGAGAGGGCAGAGGCCCAGGTCATGCGTAGCCCTGTGGGATTTGGCGAGAACTCTAGGTTTCGTTCTGTGTGAGATGGGAAGCCACTGGAGGATTCTGAGCAGAGAAGTAACATGATCTGACTTACATTTCTTAACATTCAACCCTGGATGCTGTGTAGAAACAGACTTCTGAGGCTTTAGGGAGCCCAGTTAAGAGACTATTGTACAGCTTCCCTGGTGGCCCAGTGGTTAAGAACCCGCCTGCCAATGCAGGGGACACGGGTTCGAGCCCTGGTCAGGGAGATCCCATGGGATCTCCCGTGCGCCACAACTACTGAGCCTGCGCTCTAGAGCCCGCAAGGCCACAACTACTGAGCCCGCGAGCCACAACTACTGAAGCCGGTGCACCTAGAGCCCACGCTCCACAACAAGAGAAGCCACCACAATGCGAAGCCTTCGCACCACAACGAAGAGTAGCCCCCGCTCGCCGCAACTAGAGGAAGCCCGCACGCGGCAACGAAGACCCAATGCAGCCAAAAATCAAAATAAATACAAATAAATTTTTAAAAAATAAAGAAATAAGTAATGAAATCACTTTACGTATTTAAAAAAAGAAGAAAAAGAAGAAGGGGGAAGTGATCAGCAGTGCTGGCTCCAGCTTGTTGGGTTTCTGTTGGGTTTCGGGAGATGGAGCCTGAGCAGACGAGCAATGGTGGCCTTAAGGAGGAAAGTTCCAGGAATTGGTGGGGAGGCCTGAAAAGGGGGCTATGTGAGAGAACAGGAAGGGGGAACTGGAGAATGAGTACTGACCACAGTTTGAGGACTTTTGCGGAAAAGGGGAGTAGACAAATGAGCTGATGGCCGGAGGGGAATGTGAGGTCAAGGGTGGATTTTTCAAACTGGGGGATGTCTGCATGCTGACAGGAATGGTCCAGAAGCTATGGGGGTGGTGATCCTTTCTGTTTGAAGTTAGACGTTTTGAGCTTTGGTGTTCTTAAAATAGGAGTACTAGGAAAGACTATCTTCCTAACCAGTGGGACATAGTAACAAGGAAATTTTCTTCTCCCACATCTCTGGGGAAGTGGGAGGATGGGAAGGAAAAGAGAGGATGGAGACACCCTGGTTCAAAAGGAACATTAGTCAAGAAAGGGACAGAGCTTTTGTCACTGCACCATGGCTCCCATTCACACGTGTGTCAGTCTCAGCACCTATGCTGCAGCCACACAAACAAGCCCTCTCTCCCTAGTACAGGAGACCCTCTTCCACCATGTCCCTGCCTTATCCAACCTGCTCCACACTCCCCTCCTCCTGTCCCTGTGCTGGTCACTGCAGGATTCCCTGATCCATTTACACTGATGCCCCAAGTTTAAGTTTACCCAGTAGCACTTCCATGGTCTTTTTGAGAAAATCAAAGTACTGCTTTGAAATCAGACTAACCTGGAATCAAATCCTGATGTGTTTCAGGGAAATTATTCAAACCCTCTAGGTGTCAGTTTACACATCTGTAAAATAAGAATAATAACACCTACATTATATAGGTTGTGAGGATTAAATACATGCACATACATGCACATGCCTAGTCCTGTATATGACACGCAGTAGGTGCTCAATAAATGTCAGCTCCCTAGGCTAAGGACTGTTACCTTTCCATTCGACTAGAAGCTTCTTGGGAACCAGAACAATTTCCTTCATTGTTTTCTCATCTCTCACATCACCCAGTTTTAGAGCTGTTTTAATCAGTACTGATCTAATGAGGATTTAACCCATATTAAATACATGTTTCTCTTCATTCTTACTTTTCACCAAACAGATTTCTCTTAGCCTCCTGCATTTATATCTTATGGTTGTCCTTTACCAAAGATCCTTGCCTTTGGGTCGCCAAATACTCAAATCCTTTTAAAAAAAAAATCACACCAGTAAAACATTCATTCAAAAGGAGCCATTTATTTTCCACACTAAGGCATAGCTCAACAGAGGCCAAGAGCTCAGCCGGGTCCTGCTGCAGAGCTGAAATCTCCATCCCTGTTGTATGCTGCCCAGTTGAGCTGGTAAGCTCCTTTGCTCCAAGCAAAATGGCGGCACAAAGCCTCCCAAGCTGTTTACCCCTTTCACTGCCTGCCCAGTTCCCAGGTGGGCCATACCGATTCCCATAGCTTTTCCAGACTGATTTCCTCCGTCAGCTGTTTCCCATCCCCAAGCAGCACAGTAACTCCAGTTGCTTCTTTCTCCCCCTCCCTCTTGATGATTTACATTTTATAGGACCCAAATCCCAACTATGTCTTGTGAAGCACTGAAAAATCATTTCTATCTAGTGAAACTTCAGCTGAGCTCGCACTGAACTGTTACGAACTCCAAATTTGAGGGGTCCCTATGCTGCCCTGCTGCCCACTCTGTTACTCTGGGCAACGTTACACCTTTAGTTTCTCTTTGTTATTTGCAGGGGCAACTCTTTCCCTCCAGAGGTGAGGTCCTTCCTGGGTCAGCCCCAACAGAAGGGTTGGCTGAGCTGTCCCAGTCAGCAGGCTCTTCTGTCCAGGTTTGCTCTGGCCAACTCCAGCCCACAGCATCATCACCAGGACCAAGGTGGCCCAGAGTTGGTGACGAGTGGCAGCCGGAGCATCTTGATCCCTGGGCTCCATGTGGGTGGAAGAACAGGGGAGATAAAATACTGGTGGGGAAGGAGGTTTGTGCGGAAGGAGGATGTTTACGAACATTACCCTCAGGTTCCACGTATGTGCCATTGTGGTTCCAGAATTCTGTAGAGCAAGGGCCTTCGGGTGGCAATCCTATTGGGAGTAGGAGGAAATTCCATTCCTATAGCTCTTTACTTAATATTGAGACAACATCACAACAAAGAATGAGAGTACGATAGAATTCTGGGGGGCTAAGACACCCTAAGTACCCCCCTTGTTGCCACCACTGAGTACCGGGCCATATGTCACAAGGATTCTCCTTGGAGAGATGACACATGGGGCTTTGTGGGGCTCAGGCGCAGTAGTATTTTGGTGGCAAAATCATTAAAATCCTGACTTTGGGATCTGTTGAGGCCACAGGACTCCCTGGTTGATAGGCAGACTTCTTTTGGGTTTCTACCAAATGAACACAGAGATGTGAGCTGAGGGATTATATGAGGGAAGGAGGGAGGCATGGGCGCCTCCAGCTTCTCTAAAGTCTGCTCCTGGTCTGGATCTCCTAGCAGGACCAGCCAACCATGGAGAGGGGAAACCACACACAAGCGCCTCTGAGTTCATCCTCCTAGGGCTCTCAAGCCAGCCTGAGAGGCAGGAGCTGATCTTTGGGCTCTTCCTTGTCATGTACCTGCTCGGGGCAGCAGGGAACTTGCTCATCATCCTGGCCATTGGCTCAGACTCCCACCTCCACACGCCCAAGGACTTCTTCCTCAGCAACCTCTCCCTGGTAGATTTCTGCTTCATCTCTGCCACAGTCCCCAAGATGCTGGTGAACATCCAGACACAGACTCAGTCCATTTCCTATGGCTGCTGCCTAGCCCAGATCTACTTCTGCCTTTTGCTTGCCAGCATGGACAACTTCCTCCTGACGGCCATGGCTTATCACCTCTACACAGCGATCTGCCAGCCCCTGCACTACCCCACGATGATGAGTCTGCCAGTCTGTGCCCTGATGCTGGGGAGCTCCTGGCACCTCGCCAACTTCCATTCCCTGCTACACACCCTCCTCATGGCCCGGCTGGAGTTCTGTGCCAGCAACATCATCCCTTACTCCTTCTGTGACCTTGCTCCCCTGCTCCAGCTCTCCTGCCCCAACACCCAACTCAACCAACTCATGATTCTGCTGGAAGGGGGACCTGAGGTCCTCATCCCCTTCCTTAGCATTCTCGTCTCCTACATCCACATTGTGTCTGCTGTGCTACAGGTCCCATCTGCCCAGGGCAAACCAAAGGCCTTTTCCACCTGTGGCTCCCACCTTGCTGTGGTCATTCTCTTCTATGGGACCATCACAGGGGTCTACCTGAGTCCCTCATCCTCCCACGCAGCTGACAAGGATTCTCTGGCTTCAGTAATGTAGATGGTGGTCACCCCCATGCTGAATCCCTTTATCTACTGCCTGAGGAACAAGGACATGAAGGGAGCTCTAAGGAAACTGGTCAACCTGAAGGCGTTATCCCATGGGCTGTGACAGCAGAGCTCTCCTTCAGGGCCTCTGTGCTAGGAAGAGGATGAACCCCAGGGAAAGGCTCCACACAGAGAGGGTGGGAGGAGCACAGACCTCATTGTCCTGGGTTGTCACCATGGCCAGGGAAGCCTCTCATTGCTCCATAAGTAATCTGCAAGTCCAAAACTTCTTGACCCCTGCACTGACTGCCCAGACTACCAAAGGGGAATAAACTCTCCCGTAAAGACAGGACCACATAAACAGGTATAAACTAGCTCTATCTGCAGACCTTCTGGAGAGGGTTCATGTGAAGGGTGAGCTCATAAGAATCTGTGACCTATACTGACAGCCTGTGCCAAAGAGATGCCCTCTGAGTACCCCCACGCACCCCACAGAGCCTCAGACCCTTAACCCTCAAGCATCCCAGTTTCCAAACTCCTCCAGTTTCTCCACCACCACCCCACACTCTGGGCTGAACCTAGCTTTGGAGACAGACTTCACGGTCCTCCTCAAAGCTGTCCCACTCTCAGCCTTGGGTCCTGCTGGGTGGAGCTCCACAGCTCTACCTACTTGTATCAGGAATGCCTATAATGACTGTCTCAGCTGAACACCTACGCAGGCCCCATACTGTGCCACTTATGTGCTTTTCTTAGGAAAGAGAGGTCTGCTGACCACACAGTAAAGAGAGAAGAGGGGCTAGACTTAGAGCTGGTTCTCTGGGCATGAAGCACATAAAAGGCATGAGCCACAATAAGCCTTATGAAGGCGCTTCTCTACAGGAAGGACCTGGAGAAAGAGACAAAGGGGAAGGGCCTCATGTAACAAGTTTATGGCTGAAGAAGTTGTATGTGGCCTCCTGAGCAACAGGATAACATCCTAGGCTGCAAGGGGTATGGCAGAGCTGGGAGAGCATTACCCAGAAAGTCAGCACAACCGGCATCCAGTCCTGGGCCCTCCGATTACCAGCCATTTGACTCCAGTCCCTCTGAAATGAACCATTCTACCAAACACACTGTGCATTTTTGTCCCTCTCATGCTATTCCAGCCATCCCATTTTGCTCATTTCTATCAAAACTCTAGTTGTCCTTCAAGCTCACATAAAATACCATGCCCTTCGTGAAGCCACTTCAAGTCTCCCCCAGTCAAAAGGAAGTATTTTTTTCTCTTCTGGAACTCCATATAATTTGAATTCTATTATAGCCCCTTTCATGCTCTGCTTTGCATTCTTCCACTTTGCAGAGTTCACCTCAACTCTACCCCAAACAGGATTGTTGGAGTCGAGTTTAAAGATTTTTTTAAATTTTAATGTTTTGATTTAAATTGACAGCAGACATGGACAAAGAACACTTATGGCCTTTCTCCCCATGATTTTGCCTTAACCAATACTCTTATATTTCCCCAACACCAGACAAGGAAAAGGAGTTACCAAGCTGGTTGATCAGAGCCCAAGGAGTTCACTGGTCCATATTTTATGAAGGGCAGTGTGCCCTAAAGGGTCATCATCCAGGCATGAAGCTCCCTTCCTTCCAGCCTGGCCCCCGACTGCTCATCTTCTATCTGTATGTCTTCACTTAGGTCCAGGCACTTCTCTCGCTCTCCCTCTCTCTCTCCCCACGATGCCCGAGCACACAGGTCCTCAATTCAGATCTGGGGCTGAGAGTGGGAAGCAAGGGAGGCCAAAGCTACTTTTCAGCCCACCTTTTACCAGTGAGCCCATGATGGAGGTTACTGGGTATAACTCAGATACTAACAGAGTTGTACTTTGGCTCAAAGTTTGCTATTGTTCCTTGAACATACTGTTTCCTTGGGATCCCTCAGGAGCTGGGACTATTGGATTTTAGCTTTCCTGGGTCTCTAATCATAAAACTACAATAATAGCAATAAAATCTCACCTCAAACCCATGAAAATGATGTGAAGAAAAGCTGATGTCAGCATGGAGAAGAGGTCTTCGTATGCATTTACTATAATGGTGAATAATACAATGGTTTGGCCTCAAGGTAAAAAAAAAAAAAAAGAACAAGAAAAAGATTTTTTTAAAAAAGTTGGGAGGGAGGCAGCAATGAATAAATTTGAAAGACCTTCAACTGACCTTGCTCATCATTGGGTTGTGAGGACACTTCCTGTTCTGATGCCTACTCTTCCAAGGAAGGGCATAGGATAAGATAACCCTTCTCTTACAGCAAACACCTTTTCAGCCTGGCTCTAGTCCTGGCCTGGAGGCTGCTTGCTGCAGGGTAAATAAGAAGGAATGACCTGCACACAGGCCAATGATAAAAAGTTCAGAAGCTCAGCCACTCTTATAGACTTGATAGCATAAACCCAATCCTGTGAAGATACCAAAATGTTAATTTCTATTTAAAAATAAAATGTTCAAGAAGAAAGGGTACGGGACTTCCCTAGTGGTCCAGCAGTTAAGACTCCAGCTCCCAGTGCAGGGGGCCCGGGTACGATCCCTGGTAGGGGAACTGAGATCCCACATACCACAACTAAGCCCGCGTGCCACAATGAAGAGCCCACGCGCCACAAAGAAGACCTGGTGCAGCCAAAATAAATAAATAAATAAAAATTAAAATAAATTAAAAAAAAAGAAGGGGAAAAATAGTTCCATTATCTACATTTTAAAAATAGTATTATTAAGGACCACTAGCAGGAAAGTGGAAGTACCTTCGAGAATAATTAGAGTAATAAATATCTCCTACATTACATTTTTCAAGTCACATAACACTTCCTCTACTCACGGCGGGTGCCCTCTCCACACCAGGGGCCACAGGTACTGCATTCATTTAACAAATGTAATTTGAGCTCAAGGGACAATTACGTCCCAGGTACCTTATAAGAACTGGGGATATATCAGCAAAAAAAGCAAAGCTTCTACTTTCATGCAGCAGGTGATGTGCCAGAGAATAGGGAAGGAAAACAGAAAGAAAAAAAAAAAAGAACAAATAAACATACAATATGTCAGAGAGTTCTAAGTGCTATAAAGAAAAATAAATCCAGATCAGGGACCAGAGGCTGATAGGGAGCGTGGTAGGGTTGTGCTTCAGTTATCTATTGCTTCATAACCAGCCACCCAAACTCAGGGACTTAAAATAACAGCAATCATTTATTTGCTGTCTCGTATTTCTGGCGGTAACGGGGCCCTCAGAATAACTTACAGATGTGGTTCTGTGAGAGTTCCTGGTGAATCCTCCGCAGCACTCAACTCTAACCCCATCATACTGGCTTTGTGTGCTCTCCATACCCAACCCAGCACCTGGTCATGGATAAGCACAACCTCCTCTATAACAGAATTCAAGTGTTTACGGTAGAGCTGCACTCCTGGGATGCCCAAAGAAAAGTGCTTCATTTGCCTCCCTCATCATGGGTCGTAAAGTGGGGTGGAGCGATGGCAAACGAGAAAATTAGGGAAGGGGCACCAGGCGGAGAAGGAGATACTAGGTAGCTATTGAAGAAATGGATTCATTGAAGAAATCTTTATTAAGCACTTTTATTAAGCTTGGCATTGTGCTGAGTGCTAAGACATAGCAGTAAATGAACTTCGGATCACCCCCACAAAAAAAAAATCAGTCTTTTCCTAGTGCGAAATCACGATGTGACTACCCTGTATTGTTAAAGAGATTCCTGCATTATGGCTACCAGCTGAAAGTATTAACAGCACTTTGCCATGAAGATCATGCCTTGCTGTTCATTTGTAGGACCATCTCATATCTGCTTTGGGCTGGTGGGGGGGAAATTTCTGGATTTGTTCAAATGTTTCCATGAGTGCTCTGGTGAAGCCACAGTATTCCACGCAATGATACAGCAGTCTTTCTCAAAATTTACATGCGTATTATCACCTGAGAAGTTGGGTAAAATGAAGACTCCTAGGTCCCAACGGAAAACTGCTCCATCCCCAGTTACATTTTAGACAAGTTCCCCAGGTGATTTTGATGTAAGTGGTCTTCAGATGACACTTTGAGAATCTCTGTTGAAAAGCATTGTTAAAAGATAAACTGAGGCATAGTAAAAATTTTAAGAGTTTATCTGAGCAAAAATCATTCCAGCCACAGGAGGTAGGGGCAAGACATTCACAGAGAAGACAAGAAGGCAAAGGGAGGAAATTATTTGAGTGACTATAGCTTAGGCTGCCTTATACAGGAAAGTCAAATTGGCTGTTTGTGATTGGTTGTCCTTAGGTTTCGATTATTTTTAACCTTGAGGCATTTACAGGCTGAGGTTTTGGTTTGCTTATATAGGCTGCCAAGGCTTTAGAATCACCTCTAATGGTCTCCTTGTTTAATTAATTTAACAGCATGAACCCTAACCCTCCCCTCAATCCGGAATATCCTAAGGATAGTTTTCCTCTTGAGCACTGAGTATGACAGGGACTTGCCAACCCCTCCATTAGCAAAGCTGTAAATAACACATCAGCAAGCTGACAGATCTGATTTTATTGAGTGTTGAGTACCACCCAGAGGCAGCAATATCCCCTGCGGTAGCGTGGAAAGCAAGGGAATGTTCGAAAACAATGGATCTGGTCATCTCTAGATCCCCTACATTGACTTTTTTGAAAGAGATGCCATTATTCCATGAGAAAATGATCTTCTAGAGTCAAACCCCACTAGTTACCTGCCCCACTGCTCCCCAGAGCTTCCTGAAATATAAAGTATTTCCATGTAGAGATGTGATCAGTGCCAGGTGGGATTTACCAGGGAGGTTTGTGGGGCACATTTGGGGCGGGGAAGGGCAGAGAAGCTAGGGAACGGTGTGAACCCCAGAATGTTGCAGGCCTCTAGGTGTGGCAGCTCCTGCTGACCTGACAGCAGGAGAGGGTACTGGATGTGGGCTGGGGCTGAGCTCCTCAGAGGTTTCTTAGGGCCTGGTGTTGGGGAAGCTTCCAGATGTACCCTCACAGTCACTGGGTGGTACATAATCTCTGTCACACACTAGAAGTGTGGAGCTAATGCTTTCTGGATGCTGAATTCCCAGCCTAACAGCTGAATTTAAGAAAACAAAAAACTGGACCTTCAATCCTGACCTGCCTTCTGGTCTGGTCCCCAACATCTAACCACCTTTCCGTTATTTCAGACTCAACAATCCTAAAATTAGACTAACTTTTGCCTTTTAACTCATTGCTGCTCAAACCAGTTACCCTTCCAGATTTCATTTATTTGACCATCAGTTTTGCCCTGTTGTAAAGGTCTGTCATGAGCACCAAGTCAGTCATAAATTGTGAAATAATTCCCAAACACTGTGAGACTGAATGTCCACAAGGACATCTGCATATATGCGTTAACCAGAACACACATTAATTACAAAAGATGCTCACTGAAGCAATGGCCTAAAACCAGCAGTTTTTGGAAAGATAGTCTCTAATTTGGGGGCAGGAGGTGTAACATGGGTGAGAGCACCTACAGAGACCATGAAGCCTTAAGCAAGTGATCAGCCTAAGGGCTGGTGAGTTGAGAGTATTTTGTGAGGACACCAACACAAAACCAAGACCAAGGATGGACAGACACTGAAAATGGGACTATCTATGAAGAAAGAAATCTGCCAGCACCAGAGGTCCTCCTGCAGTCACCATGTGAACGAGCCCTGGCCAACCAGGCACACAGTTAAAATCGGATGGGCGTGAATATGCGGCTCTGATGCAAGACCAGGTGTAATTAAATCAGCACATCTCATGCACATCTCATTAGTTATACTCGGCTCCACCCTCCCGCTCCCACCTGGCGCAAATATCATCTGACAAGGGGTTGGAACTCTTCCTCCCACAGTAACTGGTAAATCCTGTTCTTTTTTTTTTTACATTTAAAATTTTTATATGAAAATAACTTCAAGCTTACAGAAAAGTTGCAATAAGAATAGTGCAAAATATCCACATATCCTTTACCCAGATTCATTTATCATTAACTTTTTTACCCCATTTCCTGTCCTCTCTTCCTCTTTCCCCTCTCCCTCCCCATCTCCCTCTCCCCCTCCTTCTCCCTCTCCCCACCCCCACTTGTCTACCTCCACACACACACACACACACACACACACACACACACACAAAACCCACACAAATGGTCCTTTATCCCTAAATACTTCTGTATTTCCTTATAGGGATATTCGCTTACGTAGCCACAGCACAGTTATTAACGTTAGTGCCCTTACCCTTAATACAATAATTTAATCTAGATCCATATTTCAATTTTCTCAAATGACTCAATAATGCTCTTTTTTTAAGCTGCCTAATACTCCATCATGTAGATATGCCATAGTTTTTCCAACCACCTGTCTTGCACATTTAGGCAGTTTCTGGTATTTTTGCACTTACAAAGAATGCTGCAATGAATAATCTTGTGCAGATGTATTTTCATATTGTTAGAGGTGTGCCTTCAGGGTAAATTCACACAGAACTTACAGGTGTGTCACAGAGTAAATTCTGTCTGTCAGATACTGCTAAATTCCCCTCCACATGAGGTTGTACCATTTTGCATTCCATCAGCACTTAAGAATTCCAGTTTCCCCACAAACTCATCAAGAGCATGTATTGTCAGGCTTCTGAATTTTAACCAATCTGATGGGATAAAAAATAATATCTCAGGGTAGTTTTAATTGGTGTTTATTTCATTATGAGTGATGGTGAACGACTCTTCATGTTTGAGAGCCATTTTTATCTTTTTTGTAAATTCAAGTTTGTCAATTTTTCCATAGGATTTTAGGTCTTTTTTCCCCCCTTGGTATATGAGGAATATTAGACTTCTGCATTATGTTGCAATTATTTCTCCCAATGTGTCATTTGTCTTTGCTTTTTGTTTTTGCCATTTAAAAAAATTTTTACATAGGAATTCATCAATCTTTTCTTTTATTACATCTGAATTTTGAATCATACTTTAAATGCCTTTTCCTGAACCTGTGTTTTAGGGGAATTCATTCACACTGTCTTCTAGTACTTGTATAGTTTCATTTTTTCACATTTAGACTCCTGATTCATTTGAAGTTTATTCTTGAATATGGTGTGAGAAATGGATCTATTTTTATCTTTTTCCAAATGGCTATCTGGATATCACAGTACCATTACTTTAAAAATCAGTCTCTGACCAGTGATTTGAGATACCATCTTTATTACAAGCTAAATTTCCATATAGAGCTGGGTCTATTTCTGAACCCTGTATTCCACTCCATCCTTCCATTTGTGCTACCACCACGCTGTTTAAACTCTTGGTTTTTCCACCTCTTATTTTCCATTCTTTCCATTAGCACCTTAGAATGCTTGGAACTGAAGACTGGGAAAACCTAGTGGGAACACTGGTTCTCAACGATAAACTGCTTATCGTGCACTCTGCTCTTCCAGTTCACAGCACATGCTGAGCCCTTCCACAGGAGTCAGCGAAATGCCTAGATGATAGAGACCGGATTTTCTCAAATTCTTCACAGACCTGGAGATGGTGTAAGACTCAAACAGCTTCTGCAGGTGGGACTCAAGAAGGCAAATACAGACTTCTACCACCACTTTTTCCCAGTCTCTCTAAAAGTTAATATACCACCTTCTCAATAAAACCCATTTTTTAACTAGGAAGGGGAAACATGAAGCAAGCTCTTCCGTCTGCCCTATTTCCTGGCCTCTGGCCACTTAGATGATGGTGCACATGGCGGCGATGGCAGCCCTTTTACTGGAACCTCTCTGCTCTTCCAAACTGCTTCTCAAGTCCCTCTGCTTCTCAGGGCCCAACACCTGCATCACCCACCCCTTCCATCCTCACTCTCCCAGCAGTTTAAATTCCCAGCGACAAACATGAGGAAGACAATTGCCTACCCTCCCCACTTTATATGTTTCCTGAAATTTTTTTATTGAAACAGGTCAGTCCTGGGAATGGGCTGGACAAGACCAATCATCTCTAGAAATATGCCCTTCACTTGAGGTAATAAAGAAAAATACGGCAAGATAGGAACTTGAAATTGTAAGAAGCCCAAGTGAATTTCTTTGACTTGTAGAATTTCTAAGTGAATTCCACGTAACTGCAATTGGCAGGACAGCAGCTACAGATGACTGCCAGATCAGGGGACGCTGGGGGGCAACTTGCTGCAGGGTTCTTCCCTCCTAAGGCACCCTCAAGAGAGCCTTCTAGCTACGAAAAAGGTAGAAATCCAGGTCTTTCATCCAGTCAAGTATTTATGACTACTGTGGGCCTTAGGAGACCTTATCATGGAGGCAAAAAAGTTGGAACTGGCTGCACTGTGCTTAACTGGCTCTCACTGCGCCCATGCGTTCACTGAGGACGGTGAACCTAGCCCCAGGCAAAAGCTCGCAGCTGTGTGGATGAGTGCGGCAGGTGCTTGCCTGAAAGGAACCCAAAGCAACCACCCAGGCTGCCTGTGATAGACCCCAGCACCCCATCCTGAGATTCCACTTCAAAAGCCCTTGGCTCTGCTTGGCAACACTACATTTAACCCATGTGATCTCTAGTAACTCCTTTGTTTTCTAGAAATTAGGCCAGGGCTCTTTAAGGTTAGCAGGAAATAGCTCCAGGCCTTGGAAGGCCAGTCCTTTCAATAGTTAAACCATCTAATTTGTTTCAGCTCTCTTACCCTGAACCCCAAGGGCAGGGGTTCTCAGCCAGGGTCAGTTTTGCCCCCAGGGGACATTTAGCTAGGCCTGGAAACATCTTTAGTTGTCATCAAGTAGATTGAGGCCAAGGATCCTGCTCAACAGCCTACCATGCACAAAAAAGCCAGGGCAGCCTCCAAGACAAAGAATTTCCTGACACAAAGGGAGAATAGTGGGGAGGCTGAGAAACTTGGGCAGAGTTTAAAACAACAAGTAGACTCTAGAGAAATGTGTTCTGCCAGTTCCTTTCCCTGTCTCAGAAGTAGACTTGAAACCAGTGGGTTTTGGGTTTTTTTTTTGCGGTACACGGGCCTCTCACTGTTGCGGCCTCTCCCGTTGCGGAGCACAGGCTCCGGACGCGCAGGCTCAGCGGCCACGGGCCCAGCCGCTCCGCGGCATGTGGGATCTTCCCGGACCGGGGCACAAAGGACCGGGGCACAAACCCGTGTCCCCTGCATCAGTAGGCGGACTCTCAACCACTGCGCCACTAGGGAAGCCCCAGCTTATTTTTTAAGAAACAAAGGTTCTCATACTTTTCCCTAGGCCGGGATAAAACAGGTACGGAAAGTATTTTTAGCACACTTAATCAGCCTGCAGACAACATTCACCCTGGCATACATTTTGAGAAGCAATTTTTTAATGCGTTAGCTCCCCAGGACACACCTTGGGCAGAAAGTTACCTGGTTCTGTTAACACCCAGGGGATAAAAAGGGGTTTCTCTTACAAAGGTCACACCCCTTGGGAGTGGCACCTTTCCTGTCACAGCAGCATGGCCCACGACCGCAGCCAAGCCCTGAAGTGCGCGACATTAGCCCTGCGTGAGGGAACCGCAGACACCCAATCATACACAGTGAAGGCTAAATATAAAGTGACCAAATATACCTGTTTGTCCTGGAGTCCCATTTACACCACTGTCCTGACATAACTAATAGCACTTCCCTTCACTCTCAAAAGGGGCAGGAAATGCACAAGATGATCTTGTAAAACCCTGTCACACCAGAGAGCAAAGAAGCTATCAAAGATGATTAGGGTTATGTCGATTTAGGAGCCAATGTGAAGAGGCTCCCACCGGCCAAAAGCAAAATGATTTGAGCATCAATAAGAATAACAACTGTGGTGGACTGGTTTGAATTCATTAATGCATTTTGATTAAAAAATAATAATAATTGATTACTTTTATAAGAAGCAAAGCCACCAGATCATTATTATTGTGAAGACAGGTAAATAAAGGGAAGGAAGAATCAAGCATTTCCTTTCCTCTATGAACTGTATCTAATAATAGTGAGGGGAAATTTTTTTTTTTTTGAGAGGAAATTTCTTACAGAAGCTTTCCAGCTAATAAACGAAGAATCTTTTATAGAATTAATGAAATAAATGCATTTAGGCTCCCAGCATCATATAATGAGAAACAACCAGACATGCCACCATCTGCAATGTGTTCTTGCCAAATTGTGAAATACAAATCTGGCTCCACCTCTACACCTATAAGTTTTTAGTTAATCAGATGACAGAGAACTATATTAAATTATGCCATGGGTATGCAAACAATAAAATTCAGAGTGTGAGAAACTCCACAGGATAAATAATCCAGTTGTTTCAATAAATGAATTTCAAGGGGAGGGGAATTTCCCTGGCGGTTCAGTGGTTAGGGCTCCGTGCTTCTATTGCAGGGGGTGTGGGTTCGATCCCTGGTCAGGGAACTAAGATCCCACAAGCCATGCAGTGTGGCCAAATAAAAAATTACAATTAAAAAATAAATTTTTTTCAAGGGGAAAAAGGGATAGGGACTATAGATTATTAGACTTAGAAGACAAAGCAACAAATTAAAATTTACAGATCTTATTATTATTATTTTTTTGGTTGCATTGGGTCTTCATTGCTGCGCACGGGTTTTCTCTAGTTGTGGTGAGTGGGAGCTACTCTTTGTTGCAGTGTGCGGGCTTCTCATTGCAGTGGCTTCTCTTGCTGTGCAGCACGGCCTCTAGGTGCGCTGGCTTCAGTAGTTGTGGCACGCGGGCTCAGCAGCTGTGGCTCGCAGGCTCTAGGGCGCAGGCTCAGTAGTTGTAGTGCACAGGCTTAGTTACTCCATGGCATGTGGGATCTTCCCAGACCAGGGCTCGAATCCATGTCCCCTGCATTGGCAGGTGGCTTCTTAAACCGCTGCGCCACCAGGGAAGTCCTCTTACTTTGATCTTAAAGAAGGTTTTTTAAAATTGTGGGGTTTTTTTAAAAAACATTAATTTGGAATTAAGGAACTGCTCAGTTTTTTAGGTATGATAATGGTATTGTGGGTTTTTGGTTTTTTTAAAGAATCCTTACCATTTAGAGGTATACAATGAAATATCTATAAACAACATTTGGGATTTGCTTTAAAATACTTCAACTGGGGAGGAAGATGAGGAGGAGGATGGGGTAGAGATAAAACAAGATTGGTTATGAGTATATATTAAAGTTGAATGATGAATACATGAGGATTCATTTATATATGTTTGAAATTTTCTATTATGAAAAATTCCTAAATAGAAAAATACAGAAAACAATATTTGACATTTGAGTAGATACCAAAAATAAGGCTACTACAACTCCATGGGGAAAGATTTCTTCTGAGACTCTTTTGAGGAACTGTCCATGAGCTTTGGTCTCAAAGCAGACATGGGAGCCCATGTGGGAAAGACAGCAAGGCCTCTTACAGAAGCTCCCTCAAGAGATCTCAACTGACTGGAAACCCAGTGTATGATCAGAGAGTCTACCACTTAATTCAGGTAAACAGAAGCCCATTGATGAGCAACTCGGAGGCCATGCTGGCCCCAAACTCCCCGCCTAGCTTTGGAATACAGACCTTCCAGAAGAGGCCAAACTCAGGTCAAGTCAGCCCCCAAGTCACACAGACTACAGGCCAGAGGCTTAGGGAAAGCCTCTCATTGGGTTTGGCCTCCAGGTGGCTGTAAGCCTTGCCTGGCTTGTCTGGGGCATGGGGAAGAAAAGAGCTGACTCTGCATCTGGACCTCGACGTTGCTGAGAAGTAGCAGCCCAGCATCTCAGAGAGTGGACATCTCACAGCGCCCTGGTCAGCGCAGCCTCGTGGGGACAACTGAAGGGCCAGGAGGTCATTCGCTAAATGAAAAGTAAACACCACGGTTATCTGCCAAGAAATGAGTGATAAAATAATGTTTTTCAAGGTGGACTGAGTAATGCAACTCTCTGTATTAAAGTCACTACCATTTACCTTATTTACAATGGAAAATGGGGGGGAAAATCCCAGTGAAAGAATATAATATCAAGGGGCACCATGAGACAGATCACATCTTGCAGTTACAGGACACAGTCCAAAGACAGACTAACTTACAGTCCCGTCAGAACACTAATCACTCAGCAGCCGGCGTCCAAAGGCACAGCATTACGACACTGCAGCACGGTCCAGGCTAGTTAGGCAGTTTCCAGAATGTCCAAGAGAAAGGAAAACCTTTAACGATGGCAAAATAATATAAGAAAGCTTAAACATGTTTACAAACACTGCATCTTCTCATTTTTTAAAAAATGTGTTTTGATGCCTACAAACATCTTTGTTTTTCCTAAATTGGCACTCATGCAAAACAGACTGCTACCATCTCATCATCTCCAGGTGGCCCTGAGGACCCCAAGTACCTCTCAGATGACAAGGACCAAGATGCACTGAGAACGGAGATGACTCAGGAACAAGAGGTAGGTGGTGGTGAATGCATTTCAGGGCCAGCTGACAGGACTGAGGCACAGGCTCAGATGCCAGGTCCAGAGGGTCCCGGAGAGCAGCCACGGGTTCCACTTTGGGTGGTTCTGAAGATCAAATACATTGACCAACACATAAGCTCCACGAGGGCAGGGATTTCCCACCCCACCTCCACACCCCACCTATTTTATTCACTGATGTACCTCAAGCACCTAGAAGAGTTCCTGGCACACTGTTGGGCCTCAATAAATATTTGTGGAACGAGTCAAGTGAGAAAACAGGGAAGCAGTGCATTATATATATTGTAAAGTGCCATCAGATACAGGCTATTAATACTAGTTCATCTTTTGGCCTCACTTAATTAGAATTTTATACAGACCTGGATGTTTTTTAAAATACTCTCATGTTTATACAGTGATCAACAGCAAAATATTAATTTCCTAACAGATGTGTGGACAGTTGTTATTGTTCAAGGAATGGAATGAGGAAACTACCAACGAGAGTAGACTGTCACAGAGACAAAGGGGGCTGCAAATAAAATAAAATAAAGGAGGCTGCCTGAGCGACCCCAGCTGGGAGGAAAAGATCAGGCTCCTGGAGGGGCAGGGCAGAAGGAGCGCAGAGTGAGCCTGAGAGGACTTCCTCTCGCTCAGCCCTCGCTGTGAAGGGAACTGAGGGCGCTCTGTGTTATTAACGAGTCTGCTTCCAGGGCCCAGTCACAAGCTCCAGGGGAATGAGGTCTCATCTGTCTCGTTCACTGCACTCCCAGCACCAGGCGCACAGTAGGTGTCATTTAACAAATAAATATCTGTTAAACGGAAAAGAGAACTGGGGGAAGGCAGGGAGACAGAGCTCATGTTCTTGCTGGGACGCAGCCCTCAGAAAAACGAGGCTCAAGCTGCCGACGCGGGACAAGATTTCACCTTGACAACCAGACTTGCTCAGGAGGTGGACGTGAACATCCACTGAAGGAGAAAAACCGGGACCTGAACTGAAAGTCCAGATACTGCTTCCTCAAAAAGGGTAAGAGAAAGTACGAGCACCACTTGGGTAGGAGACGTGAGATGCTGTGCCCTCTGGCCTCTCAAATAAACCAGGCCTCTCCCTTCCCCTATGTGTGAAACGAGTGGAAAGAAAATGGGGGAAAGCGCCTCTCGGCCCCCAACGTCCCTCGACGCCCCCAACCCTTCAGTGAGTAAAGGGGGGCGCATCCTCCAACGAGGTCTCCCTCCGCCTGGTGGTTCCAGAAGGCCCCGCCTTCTCCGGCACCTGCTGTGAGCAAAAGAGGGGCATTTCGGCCGGGCACCCTCACTGCCCTGGGGTCTCCTGGCGATGCTGCGTTTTCTGGTGCCGGTTGAGGATGGACCGCTGGTTAAAGCTCCGGCCACAGGCAGGGCAGCAATAGGGCTTCTCCCCAGTGTGGATCCTCTGGTGCCTGACCAGCCGCTCCCCCTTGCTGAACCGCTTCCCGCACACCTGGCAGCCGTAGGGCTTCTCCCCGGTGTGGGCCCGCCGGTGCACGGCCAGGTTGGCATTCCTGCTGAAGCGCTTGCCGCACTCACAGGTGTAGGGCTTCTCCCCGGTGTGCGTCCGCCGGTGCACCTGCAGGTGCTGCCGGCGGCTGAAGCTCTTCCAGCAGTCCCCGCACTGGAAGGGTTTCTCGCCCGTGTGGCTCCTCTGGTGGACCTCCAGGTGGTGCCGCTGGCTGAAGGTCTTCCAGCACTCGCCGCACGCATACGGCCGCCTGCCCAGGTGGGTCCGCTGGTGCTTCAGGAGGTACTCACGCAGTGCGAAGCCTTTCCCGCACTCCCCGCAGCCGTAGGACTTGTCTTCTTCGTGGGTCCGCTGGTGTCTGACCAGATTTGAGCTCCGACTGAAGCCTTTTCCGCACTCGGGGCACTGGAAAGGCTTCCAGAAGGAGCTGTGGGTCTTGAGGTCATCAGGCAGGGGGGCAATGCCGCGCTGGGGAGGAGGCGGCCCAGGCGCGTTTCCCACCGAGCTCCCGGCCTCCTGCTCACAGGTTCTTCCGAGCTCCGGGACCTGGAGAGAGGCTTCCCCAAACCTCTCTGCCAGCCCCCGAGCAAGTGGCCCCTTGGGGTCTGCCAGCTGGGTCTTCGCCTCCTTCTCCTTTCTCCCCAAGCCTACAGGACAAAGGAGATACAGACCGATACTGAAACAGATCTGAAGGTAAACTTACATGTTAGAACCTGGCTTCTAAGGGTGTCCCACTAACAATTCCTTCTTTTTTCCTTTAACCAACAACCTCAGTACATTTGACTTTCTCTGACTCTAAAACCAGACATTCCTTTACTTCTTTCCATCTGTTACGGACTGTTTGTGTTCCCTCCCAAATTCACAGGTTGAAGCTCTAAGTCCCCAGGTGCTGCTATTAGGAGGTGAGGCCTTTGGGCACTAATTAGGTGAGGGCATGAGGGTGGCGCGCCCAGGATGGGGTTATGTCCTCTAAGAAGAGAAGCCAGAGCTGGCTCTCTGCACACACAGAGGTCACGTGAGCATGATCCCTCACGATGGGATTAAGGTCCTTATAAAAAAAGGAAGGGCTTCCCCGGTGGCGCAGTGGTTGAGAGTCCACCTGCCGATGTAGGGGACACGGGTTCGTGCCCCGGTCCGGGAAGATCCCACATGCTGCGGGGCGGCTGGGCCCGTGAGCCATGGCCACTGAGCCTGCGCGTCCGGAGCCTGTGTTCCGCAACGGGAGAGGCCACAACAGTGAGAGGCCCGCGTACCGCAAATAAAAGAAAAAAAAAAGAAGAGACACAAGACGTCTCTCTCCCTCAGCCACGTGATGACAAGGCAAGAAGGTGGCCACCCATGAACCAGGAAGAGAGGCCCTCACCAGACAACAAATATGCCAGCAACTGGATCCTGGACTTCCCAGCTTCCAGAACTGTGAGATATAAATGTCTGTTGTCTAAGCCGCCCATTCTCTGGTATTTTGTTACAGCAGCCCAAGCTCAGACAATCTCCATGCCCTTTTACAGAACAGTCTGCTAAATTTTAATGCCCTCCCTCTTAACTTCCTTCTAAGTCAGACTTTGCTTTCCTTCAAAATCTAACTCAGTGGTTTCCTCTAAGGAACTTGCCCCGATTACTGCCCCATCCTGGGTCTCGTCGACACATATACTCAGTTAGCACCGTTTATTCCACAACTTACGACTGACCTCGTTGCACGTGCTGTTCTACGGTCATCTGAGATGTTCAGCTTCCCCAGGATCACAGACCTGTTCCAGCAACGGGGAGCTGCTGGCACTGCACGCCCTCCCTCAGCTCACTGTCCCTGCTTGCACTGTGCCCTCCACCTCACGCTGTTTCAGTAAGCTGGGTCTCTGGGAGCCTGGCACAGGGACTGACTCAGGGCAGACGCTTCACGACTGCCGGATGAGTGAATGAATCCAGTCTGCACCAGACTACCTCTACCTCGGCGTATTGATTAGGACTGAAACGCCCTCTACAAGTCCTTCCTCAGATCCCTCTTATACTCTCTCTAAATTAATAGTTGTTTACAGAAGATCAAGAGGAAGTGAAGGAGAAGAGAGAAAAGAGGTACTAGGGAGCAAAGAAGCCAAAAAGAAAAGAAGAGGGAAATGACAGGTGATGCTTAAACGGGAAAGAGTCCTTTCAGGCAAGCCCATTAAAAGATAAAGGGAGGGGCTTCCCTGGTGGCACAGTGGTTAAGAATCCGCCTGCCAATGCATGGGACATGGGTTCAACCCCTAGTCCAGGAAGATCCCACATGCCGTGGAGCAACTAAGCCCATGCGCCACAACTGCTGAGCCTGTGCTCTGGAGCCCGTGAGCCACAACTACTGAGCCCATGTGCCACAACTACTGAAGTCCGCACGCCTAGAGCCCGTGCTCCGCAACAAGTGAGGCCACCGCAATGAGAAGGCCACGCACCACAACAAAGAGTAGCCCCCACTCGCTGCAACTAGAGAAAGCCCACGCTCAGCAACAAAGACCCAACACAGCCAAAAATAATAAATGAATTTCTTAAAAAAAAAAAAAAAAAAAGAATCCACCTATCAATGCAGGGGACACGGGTTCGAGCCCTGCTCCAGGAAGATCCTACATGTTGCAGAGCAACTAAGCCTGTGCGCCACAACTACTGAGCCTGCGCTCTAGAGCCCGTGAGCCACAACTACTGAAGCCCACACACCTAGAGCCCATACTCCACAACAAGAGAAGCCACCGCAATGAGAAGCCCGCACACTACAACAAAGAGTAGCCCCCGCTCGCCGCAACTAGAGAAAGCCCGCACCCAGCAATGAAGACCCAACACAGCCAAAAATTAATTAATTAATTAATTAATTTTTTAAAAAGATAAAGGAAAAAAGGACATTTCATGCCTCGTGATGTGATAAAATATGAAGGACACAGCTCTCACTTCTGATGTATTCTTTTATTTTGCACCTTTCACAAAAGTAAGTGTGCAAAACATAAAGAGCTGAAAGAATTTTCATAATGAAGATGACCATTAAATAGCAGCCACTTCAAGAAATAACATCACCAGCACCCAGAAGCCCCTCCCGTCCCCTCTGGTGACTGGTGACACCATCCTGCCCACAGGGTAACGTGTTATCCAGGCTTTTATCACCACAAAGTATTTTTGCCTGTTCCCAAACTTTACATATTTGATTCACACATTGTGTCTGCTTCTTCTGCTCAATATTACGCCTGTGTGATTCACCTATATCGTGGTGTAGCTGTAGCTGCAGTACATTCTTTCTCATCAGTGTATGATGTCATACTGTAAGAGTATATTACACTCTCCTTATTAATCTGGCTGATATTCATCTGGGTAGTTTCCAGGTTTGAGGTGTTATGAACAGCAAAATTAAAATTAAATGCAATGCATGAATCTAACTGGACGTGGGGAAATGTAAGTACGAGCTATATATCATGTATTATGAAATTTATGTTTATTTTCTCAGGCTCAATCCTAGACAGTTGTCAATGCAAGAGCTGCAATCACATGGGAAGAACTCTCAGGAAGACTCAAGGTTGAGATGGCTAGAGGATGCTATGCTTGGGAAGCAGACCTCCGGCTCACCCAGTCTCAGCGTAAACGTTAGGGAAGTACGTGGGTTGTTTTGAAACAGCGAGCGGATAAGAGGACAAGCATAAAGCCAGTCTCTAGAACAGTCAGAATGGCCAGGAGGGTGTAAAAACTTGCTGGGAACACAGTGGCGTCCTTGGCAGAGGCCCGTCCCCAGCGCCAGGATGAAGGCGCTAGGATGCTGGCACCTCCATGGGTGCACCATGCACGGATCCTGCGCTCTGCATTTACCTCGGAGGGGTTCCACGTCCTTTGCCATCACAGAAATCGCACATCTCTTCATCATGGGTGACAGCCTTGTACTGGACCCAGGCCTCCCGAGCCAACCCCCCCCCCAGTATACTGCCACTGCCACTACTCTGTGATGACCGCTAGTCAAAAATCCACGTTTAACTTTACAGTCGGCCCTCCGTATCCAAGCTTCCTCATCCGCAGATTCAACCAAGAGCAGATCACGACGGACTGTAGTACGTATTCATTGAAAAAAATCCACGTGGAAGTGGACCCACACAGATCAAACCTCTGTTGTTAATGGGTCGACTGTACGATACTTCTGCATGTTTTAAGATGAAACATGTTTTAACATGTTTTAAGATGAAAAAAGACCAGGAGACGTCAGTACAGGTGAGTGGTCAGCACATCACTTACAAAGAAGTGATGAGAGGAGGAAGGAGAGAATCAGAGGGAACAAAGGAGGGGGCCCTTCGCAGCCACGGTTCCCCTCTCCCCACCGCCCACCCCATCCAAGCCGCGGGGCTGTCAGCCCTCGTCCCCAGCGCCCCCCCCCCGAGTGTTCACCGGCTGTCCCCGGGGGGCCCTCGGTGTGCACATCCCAGGCTCACCCTTCCCTCCTACCTTCCCCTGCTGCTCCTCCCCCACAAGCAGCTTTCCTCCCAGCTCTGACCCCAGGTAAAACCCGGCTGCCACCTGAGACGCCCAGCCGGGCCCTGCTTGCTCTGCAACACCAGCCCACACCAGCCCCTCCCACGGCTGAGATCCCACCACAGCCCCGTGCCCTCCTGCACCCACATACTGTGGGCTCCGAGGTTTCATGAACGTCAGTCCTGTCCCAACACAGAACTGCTAACATGGGGCCTGCACACAGGGAGCGCTCCGTAAACATAGGCTGGTGAAAGAGATCAGAGGATCCCTCTTTTCTCTTACTCTCAAGCCCTCAGTTCCCTTCAACCACAGACACAGTAGGAGTTCGTTCAGGGCATCCTAACGACCGACCTGTCTCATTTCAGCCAGAATAACTACCTGGTGTTTTCTTGTTCCTTGTCTGCTCCTCTTGACCCAGGAAAGCACCTCGCTAGCTCCTTATGTGCCTTGGTCCATGCGCTTTCCACAGACCCATTTACTCATCTGCCATGATACTCCCTTCCTTTATCAGTAGCATCAGGTTCTGAAATCTAGGGCAAGGACAAGAACCCTGACCTACAGCTTTCAAAACTCCTCAGTTTCTTACCTCCGGGATGGAAACGGTCTTACCTGGAGGTGAGACCCCGCAGTCCTGGGGTTCCACGTACTCCCCAAGGCAGTCTATCTGGGCTGGGGTCACGTGCCTCCACTCCTCCTCGGGGAAAGCCAGGGCCATGTCTTTAAATGGGCCCAACCCCTGAAACAGCACAGGAGATGGCTATGGATAAAGAAATAATCCCAAGGTAGGAGCACTGGAAAAGCAGAGAGACACAGGGGACAACATTCCAGGGGAGAGCAGAGCAGGAAGACAGAAGGAACGCGGGTCCCTAGATGGTCCAGAAGTGCCTCCCTCTCGACAGTTTAACGGCAGAGAACGATGGACTTGTCTGAGCCACTGTATTTTTGAGCCTCTGCTGCAGCCACTTGTCTGGTACCCAACGACTGCGGCCTCTAACTTCCACCGTTCAGCCACCTCCACTCGATCCTCATGTTTGATGGAGACTGGGGGCTGCTGTTTAGCCCCTCAACCAGAACTGACTTTCCCTCAGAGATAAGTAAAAACTCGGGCTGGCCCTGCCTTAAGAACAACGTTGTGTTGAAAAACAGCAAACAGCACAGGCATCAACCCTTGCCCAAATACTGCTTTAGTGAGCTCAAACTTGAGTCACTTCTGGGAATTCCCTGAAGTGAGAATTCCCTAACCCTGGTGGTCCAGTGGTTAGGACTCTGTGCTTTCACTGCCGAGGGCCCAGGTTCAATCCCAGAAGATCCCAGAAGCCACGTGGCGCGGCCAAAACAAAAAACAAAAAAACTGGAGTCACTTCTTTTTTCCTGCCAAATGACATCTTTTCTTCTATAAGGAGCTCTTCACTTTAAGACTCAATGTCCCCTTCAGAGAAGTGCCACAGTGGAAATCCCCCACCTCCCGGGGAACACTGGGCATCCCATGGGAGAGATTTTCACCATGGCAGGAGTGCCCCACCTGTGCTCCGGTGACCCCCATCTGTGGCAGGCCGAGAAGTGCTAATAAGGCCAAAACTCCTGGAGCGGCCACAGGAGGGGACAGAGAGACCACTCGGCTCGGGGCTCCTGGGAGCGCCCACTCGAGTCGCCTCCCTCCTGCTGACGTGGGGGGAGGATGGGGTCCAGAGGAAGAGCAGCAGCAGAAGCATCCATAAAGCGTACCCACAAAGGGCTACTGACCTCCTGGCCATCCACCACACCCTAGAACACGCCTCTGGGATTTCCACCACTTATGTCTTCCTCCTCACAATTACAAGAGCAATACTGAGTCGATGGAGGAAAAAAAAAAAAAAAAAAACAAAGAGCAATCCAAATGAGTGAACTGAGCCTCATGCCTAGACCCTAAGGCAGGGGTCCCCAACACCCGGACCGGTACCGGACCGCGGCCTGTTAGGAACCGGGCTGCACAGCAGGAGGTGAGCAGCGAGGGAGTGAAGCTTCCTCTGCCGCTCCCCATCGCTCCCCATCGCTCCCCATCGCTCGAATTACTGCCTGAACCATCCCCCCACAGCCATCCGTGGAAAACTTGTGCTCCACGAAACCAGTCTCTGGTGCCAAAAAGGTTGGGGACCGCTGGCCTAAGGCTCAATTCAAATTAATAACTGAGGATGTAAAGTGGAGAAAACGAAGCTGTCACATCCATCAGAACAAGAAAGGTAGAATAATTCAACTCTGTGGATGGTGCTCCGCTGGGAGGAGAAATCTTGGGGAAGGTGAGCCTCATTCAAAGCGACATCGCAATCCCTGAAGAGCAGTCACAGCTCACCTGGGATCCAGCTGTAAGGAACCCCACTGCCATCTCCTGGTCTCTGGTGCTCACTGCAGGGAGGCCAGGACCAGCCGGAAGAACTGGCAGAGCTGAGCAGGGAAATAAACCAGGAGCAGGATTAGCGCTGTCCTGCAGTAGCTCGTCCACAGGCGTCTAGTGCCTGACACAAAGAACCCCAGGAACCATAAGGAGACTCCAGACAGGTAGGTGTGGGTGTACCCTACCCTGTTCTCAGCTGGGAAGAAGGGCCCAACCCAATATGCGCTGCCCTTCAGGGCTGTTCACGCTCCCAAGTCGCACTACGGCAATAACCCCCCTTGAGATTCAGCAACACAATAAGTCACATGTCACTTTTAGGGATTCAGTTTATCTGCCCACTTAAAAAAAATATCCCTACATGTCAGCTACATATTTCCTGGCAGTTTCTAGAAGGGATGTGAGGGAAAGGAGAAGAAATGATAAGAGAGCGTGATACCAGATATCCCCCGCAGAAATCAGGAGGTCGAGCTACAGAAAACAATTTCACTTCATCTGTTTCCTACTGAAGTCCAGGAAGTAGCCAAGAAAACTCAGAACTGCACGCTACAGGTAACTTAGTTTATCAACTGCAGGGTTTGTAAAGGAAAGGGGAGGGGGCAGGGCACGAAGCACCCTTCTCTGTGCCCTTTCTTCCCCACTGCTTGCAGCTTACCCTGCTCCTGGAAGGCCTGCGTCCCCTCTCCCGGGTCCTGGTTGAGCTGCTCCTCAGCGCCTTGGTCGAGGCCTTGAATTCCTTCCCCATGGGGCAGCCCCCACTCGGGCTTGACCTCCACGGGCCCCAGGTGGACACTTGGCTCCCAAGGACCTCTGCAAAGTGCTGTCTCCTCCTGCTCTCCCTGCATATGGCACGGAATCTAAGAACAGGCCCCAACACCTATTAGAATGAGGCCTGCATAAGGCTGTTATGAAAGGAGTTGAATTAAAACCTAAAAAAGAGACCCACTGCAGCTGCAGGGGAGACAAAGGACAAGCCGGCTCGGCTCTTCCCCAGGACATGAGTGAGAAGGTGAAAAGGAGGCTAAACTGTCTTTATCAGGCGCTGAGTAACTTCTATGTATCCATGCCATTTTACAAGGGTCCCTTGTGCCCACCTCAATACTGATCAAATTCTACCATGAACTGTATCACAGAGAGATGTTATTATTATTCCAATGAGAGCTTTAGCCCAAAACACTCACTATTAGAAAAAAGATTCCCCGGTTACAGATACTGAAAGTATAAAATACAAAGCCTAGACTGTGCAGTGAATCAGTGAGAAAAAAACTGCTCTAGAAATAGCAAGGAAAACCAGAACTCACAAGAACAGGCCTTTCCTGGTCCACTTTTAAGCTCCTTGGTAGGGAGTAAAAAAACAAAACAACTCTTAGGACTATACAGGAAGTCAGGGGTGACTGCGGTGGGAAAAGGGAGAACACAATGAAGACAGCTTGTTACCTGCAAGCAAAACGGTAACGTTCAGTCCTGCCCTCTCTTTCCCAGACGGCAATCGGGAAACTACCAGAGAGGGACAGACACATGGCCAGAGTCCCAGGGGAGCATCTGAGATGCAAAGTCACTCACTACGTGAGCCGTCTCAGCCAACGTCCCAGACGTGGAAACAGCACTGTTCCAGGCAATGCTTCTCAGGAAGAATACTCACCAAGTGGAATTCCAGAATTCCCTGCATCCCCATATGCATCTCTGCCCAAAGAGGAATGAGTCTACCAGGGCCCTTGAAATAGATCAAAACTGCCTCCTTTGGGGCCTCCCTGGTGGCGCAAGTGGTTGGGAGTCCGCCTGCCGATGCAGGGGATACGGGTTCGTGCCCCGGTCTGGGAGGGTCCCATGTGCCGCGGAGCGGCTGGGCCCGTGGGCCATGGCCGCTGAGCCTGCGCGTCCGGAGCCTGCGCGTCCGGAGCCTGTGCTCCGCAACGGGGGAGGCCACAACAGTGAGAGGCCCGCATACCGCAAAAAAAAAAAAAAAAAAAAAAAAACCTGCCTCCTTTGGACCCGAGGCTCACAAGGGAAATATGGCCAGGCCTCTGCCTTGATGACCAAAACAGGAGCTGACAGCCCTTCCACCGGCCCTGCGTCTTCCCTGGGAATGGCTTTCCTTGATGAAAACTCCTCTGCCCTCCAAAAAGTACCCCAGATGGTCTGGGACCAGAGGAGGGAGATTCTGCGCCTCATCCACTCCCACTGCTTCCTCAAACCTCTCGCTTCCCGCACCAACAGAACGAGACCCAGATCCCCCTTCTCACCCACCGCCTTGGCCTCCAGGGCTCCCTCCGTGAAGCCCTCCATCACGGCCACAAGGGCCTTGCCGCTCTCTGGGCTGTGCTCCCGAATCCAGGCGTAGAACTCCCGGGGCAGGATGGTCAGGAACTGCTCCAGCACGAGCAGCTCCAGGATCTGCTCCTTGGTGTGCAGCTCGGGCCGCAGCCACTGGCGACAGAGCTCCTGGAGCTCCCTGAGGGCCTCCTGGGGACCAGCCGCCTCCTGGTAGCGGAACTGCCGAAACCTCAGGCGAAAAGTCTCCGGGCTGGGGCCTTCCCTCGCCCTGCCCCACGGCAACTCTTTCTCCAGTTTTACCACAGGGACACCCATTTGCTGCTGCTGATCTTCTGCCATCCCTGGACACTCTTTAAGCGTCTTCACATCCCCTCCCAGAAGACTGAGGGTCTGTTGGGAAGACCAGACAGACAATGAGAACAGCATAAATAAGACACAGGGAAGGTCAGGTCATCCCAGTTCTGTTCTCTACATCAATGAAATTAGGACTTAGCTTATACCCACAAATAGCTTAAAATCTCAAGAGAGAGACAACACTACAATCATAGAAAAATATAAGACGGGTTATAACTAGGTTAGTCACCAGGGCCCACTCTTCCAACACTTAATATACATTCGACATGTATCTATGTCTGACCCACAGAAACTAGAAATACAACAGAGAACAAGATAGACAAGGTGCTTGCCCTTTGAAACTCACATACTGGTACAGCAGACAGGAAAAAAAAAAAAATTAGGGAATTCCCTGGTGGTCCAGTGGTTTCACTGCCGAGGGAACAGGTTCAGTACCTGGTGGGGGAAACTAAGATCCCTGCAAGCCCCATGCGCTCGACCAAAAAAAATGAAACAAATAAATTTAAATTATAAATGGGGATAAGTTCTAAAAAGGAAGTAAGGAGGGTGTTAATGGGGACAATCAAGTTGGAGACTTGGGGACGTCCCTGGTGGTCCAGTGACCGAGGCTCCTTGCTCCCAGTGCAGAGGGCCTGGTTTCGATCCCTGGTCGGGGAACTAGATCCCACATGCCACAACTAAAGATCCCCCACATGGCAATGAAGATCCCGCGTGCCGCAGCTAAGACCCTGCGCAGCCAAATAAATAAATATATTAAAAAACAAAAAACACTGGGCTTCCCTGGTGGCACAGTGGTTGAAAGTCCGCCTGCCGATGCAGGGGACATGGGTTCGTGCCCTGGTCCGGGAAGATCCCACATGCCGCAGAGCGGCTGGGCCCGTGAGCCATGGCTGCTGAGCCTGCGCGTCTGGAGCCTGTGCTCCACAACGGGAGAGGCCACAGCAGTGAGAGGCCCGCGTACCGCAAAAAAAAAAAAAAAAAAAAAAAAAAACTTGGAGACTTGGAGAAGGCTTTTCTGAATAAATAGTGCTTAGGCTAAGACCCAACGAATGAATGAGATGAGCCAATCACTGAAAGAGCATTCCAGGCAAAAGACTTGGGGCTAGAAATTACTCTGCAGTCTGAGAACAAGCCCCAGTGCAGTGTGGCTTCAGCAGGGTGAGGGAGGGAAAGAGCTCAGAGGCAGGCGGAAACCACATTATCGAGGGCCTGGGCACACACTAAGAATTATGGGCTTTACTCTTATTCCTTATTTTAGTGGGGAAATACATGTTCTTCAAAAGTCACTCTGTCTGGGAAGTGTCAATAGAGAATAGATAAGAAGGGTCAAGAAGGGAAACTGCACTTACCGTGGTCCAAGCAGGAGATAAGAGACTTAGATCAATGTGGTGACAAAGAAGCAGACAAAGTCAAGACATCTGGGAGGTAAAACCAATAGACCTGCTGGTGGCTAGGATGTGATGGTGTACTCAGCCTAAAGAAAACAAGAGAACAATATATATATATCATTACTATAATTGATCAAAAGATTTCTAACTTGTGTAGGCTTTACCATTCAGAAAGCATGTGAGCACATACTCCCATTTAATACTTACAACCATCCTATCGGGTGAGTACTACTTCCCCTGCTTTTCAGAAACTGAAGACGTAAGAGGTTAGATTGCAGGCCAACGTCGGCCTCCCAAAACATATGGTATAGATGAGAAACATGGGAGGCCAAAAAGACAGAAAGGTTTATGCAGGTTCAAGTACTCATGAGAAAGAAGAGGCTTGTAGTAGACTTGGGGAGGGGGATGGGGCTCACTCTAAACAGAGCAGAGAATAAGCAATTGTCAGTTATGTACGTCCCAAGTGTGTGCTTAATATTCTATTGGAAGTTACTGTATCTACCTATCTACCTAGGTATCTACCTACCTACCTACCTACCTATCTTAAATCTACTGACATTTTCAGTCTATTCATTTTCTCTGCTGCATCAACTGAGATTTCTCTTTCCTGGCTTTCTAGCTATTACATTTGTTCATGGTTGCATTTACCGCGTTATAGTACGAATGTTTACCCCTCTGTCTCTCTCCGTCTGCCAGATTCCCTTTAGTCAGGAAAGGTCCTCACTCATCTTTTACCCCTAGCACTTGACAAACAGGCGACCCATGGTTTCTTTGAATGAGCGTCTGGTTCTAAAACGACCACTCTCACTCTTCACAGTGTTCCGCTTTGGTTCAAGAGATCAGGCTCGTGGACACCCCTCCGTTAAGGCAACCCTGGCCGGGCGGGATCAGCCTCGCTCCTACCTGAGCCCAGCGCGGTGCGGCCCCCCGGGTCCCGCTCGGTGCCGCGGGAGTCAGCTCCGGGGAGACGCGCCGCCCGCAGCGACAGCCTCGCAGCTGCCGAGGCCCGCAGCAGGCCCTCAGCCCGGCCCCGGATCCCCGGCCACTTCCGCCCCGCAGCCCCGCACCTGTGCCGGGCTCGCCCGGGCCCGCGGCGGACCGGAAGTGGGCGACGGACGCTGTCAGACAGGTGCGTCAAGGAAGGGCCCCTTCCGTTTCCCCTCTAGGACTCTCGGAGGCCGGTGCGTCTCGATGGTCGCTCGTCCCCGGGGACCGTTCGGGAGCGCGCGCTGGACCACCAGGGGCTCCTCCCCCGCCTACCTACTTCCCTCGAGGCTCGCGGTCGCCAGGCCCCTTTGCGCCTCCGTGCCTTTGCACCTGCGTTCCTCCGGTGGGAAGGACCCACCGGACGCACCGCCGGGTACGGCGCCTCCCTCAAAGACTTTAGAGACCCGTCGGTCGACAAGTGTTTATTGCGGCCTCCAGCGCTTTTTGCGAGGGTTAGGGGCGGAGGGTGATGGAGGGTAGCACCGAGTATTGTGGGTTCACATAAGGGGCCTCCACCCTGGGTAGTGTGTGGGGGCGTAGGCGTAGGCGCTAGTCAGGGAAGCCTTCCTGGAGGAGCCGGCACCTGAGCTCAGATTTGATGGATGGACCCAAGAGTGAGGTCAGGTGCCCCCAAGCGGAGGGAGCACGACGAGCCCAGCAAATGGTGGGGACTGGTGGCTTTCCCGCTCCCTCAGAGCCGCTAGAGCAGGCGGCTGAGCTAGGTAACCTGGAGGCAATGGGAAGCCGCGGAAAGATTTAAAGGCGAGAAGGGACCGATTTTAGAAAGGTACTACAGAGAAACCTGCAAGAGAGACTGAGCAAGAGGCGAGGGAGGTGGGGAGATGAGAAGACTGACTGTGGGTTAAACGAAGCTAAATAATGCAGTCCCCGAGAGAAAGGATGAGAGACAGGACTGGGGCAGTCGTGAGAATACAGATCGCAAGGAGAGTTTGGATATCAAACATATTGGGAAAGTAAAATTGGCAAAGTTTAGGGATTGATTGGATCTGGAGAATGAGAGAGAAGGTGGAATCATTTAGTAAATGACAAAGGCCACATCTCATATCAATAAGAATGTACTTTTAGAAAGCAGACAACTGGTTGGTCATCTGGAAGTAGGTAACATTGGGTCCATTCCTTATACCACATGCCAGGGCAAAGTCCAGCCCTGCTCACAGGGTCTCCCATCCTTTTATAGTACAAATTTCGTTATCAACCCATCTTGGAAATATTGTTGCCTCGCCTCCTCATTTACTAACATGCCCTCACATCCAAGAGGGACAGGGCTGAACCATCGAGGACCAAGAGAAACAGCCTGATGGACTTAGTCTGTCTTGGAAAACTGAACTATACCGAGCGATTTCAAAAACCATCGTTCAGCTTGCCATGGAGAAGACACAAGGAAGAAGGCATTCTGGAAGAGGCAAAGAGAGATTGGATCAGATCACAGGTTTCCAGGTCAGCCTTGGAGAAGAGAAAGGGGCTCTTCTGAACGGGGAAGAAAAGAATCAAACATGGGTTATGGTCTAGGTTAGGGCTCAGCAAACTTTTTCTATGAAGGACCAGATGGTAACTATCCTAGACAGAACACATAGTGTGTCGCCTGTTCTTCATTTTTACAATCCTTTAAAACTGTAAAAACCATTCTTAGCTCACAGCCAGGGCTGGATTTGACACAAGGGCTGTAGTTTGCTTACGCTGAAATAGATTATTTTAAAATTATTCTAGAGAAGTGTTTAAGGAGCTCATGCTTAACCTCTTTTCTCAGTGATGTTACCTGCTGAGAGTGCAGGGGACAATGATAGGTTGCAGCCTAAATAATGGAGTGAAGATTAGCATATCTGTTGTGAGGAATGATGTAGGAAAAAAATCATAGAATGAATGAAAAGATTGTCAAGCAACACTGAATGACTGATATTGAAAACAAAACAAAATAAGTGACAGAATCAATCCACACAATTGTCTATGCAGTCTGGGGGCTAAGAAAACAGCTGGATTAATCCAATATTAGGATTGGTCATAAGGATGATTATGAAAGAATGCCAAGGGCGTGGGGGGAGTGAGGGCTCTAGTGGGAGAAGGTTGTACTGAGTGACCATGGAGTCCAAGCTGAGTGGGGGAGGGACCGAAACCAACAAGAAAAACACGGAGACCTGAGGAATCAGAGGTTAGGATGAGGCCATGAAGCAGGTTTCAGGAATTTTTTCGGAAATGTTATAGGCAAACTAAGCATAAAACGCATTATCCTGTTTGTTTTCCATAAACAGAATCATACTATATTCTATTCTGCTCTTTGCTTTTATTCAGTAAACAACATATCTTTCCACACCTACACATACTGATCTACCCCACTCTTTACCAGCTCTACAGTATTCCACTGTATGTTCTGTGTTCCCCATGATTTATAAAGCTTATCAGTGGACATTTAGGTGGTTTCCAGCATTCAGATTTACCAGAAACCTGGATGAACATCGTCATACAGAATTCCTTGTGCACTTTTTGGCAAATAAATCTAAAGGATGAGTTCCCATACATGGAATTATGGGATCTAAATCACATTCATTTAAAATTTTGTCAGCTATTGCCAAATTATCCTGCAAAGAGTCTGCACCAATTTCCACTCTCACAAACAGTGGGGGATAGCGTTCATTTTCCCACAGTCTCATGAACGCTGGATGTCATCAAACTTTTTCATCTTTGCCAATCTGATGAGTGAAATCAGTGATGCCCACGTTTTTGTTTGGACTTCTTAATTATAAGTGAAGTCGTTTTTCCTACCTTCATTAGCTACTTGTATTTCCTTTTCTGCAAACTGACTATTTTTACCCTTTCTTCTGTTTCTGTTGGGTTATCTCTTTCTTACTGAAATATGAGTTTTTTGAAAATTAAGGAAAATAGCCCTTTTTCAAAAGTTTTGCAAATATTTTCCTATTTGCCTTTTGTCTTTCTTAATGAAACTCTGTGCACTGCAAAATATATGTTTTACATATTCAAATTAATCCTTCCTTTTTCTTTAAATCTTCTCTGTTTTGTGCCTTCCATACTCCAAGATGATTTTGTAAATCCCCTGTACACACTTCTAAGACATTTATTGTTAGGTTAAATCTGAGATCTGTCGGAAATGCATTCTGATCAAAGGAAAAAAAAAAAAGAGAAAATCCAGCCAGTCTTTTTTTTTTCCAAATGGCTAGCAAGTTTTCCTCAACCATTTATTGAAGGATCAGTAATCCTTGCTGATTTAAAAGGTTAATTTTATCAAATATTATATTCCTCTATAAAGTAGGCTTTATATTAGTACTCTTACTCTGTTCTGTAATCTCTGTATCCTGTGTCAGGACCTGCCAAACTGTTTTAATTACTGCAGTTTTATGTTGTGCTTTTGCATCTGGAGAGATTTTCTATATCATTGACCCTACTTTCCCATGGTTTAAAGAAGAGATTGTTGGAGAAAAATTAAGAATGGTACCCTGAAAACTGCAGAAGAAACCAGATAAGTTCTGACCTCATGCTCCTGGCCCTGAGAGACCAGACTAGAACTAAGGATTGCTAGGGAAATGGCATTGTCAGAAAGAAGGCAGATTTCAGGAAGATGAGCAATTGAAGGCTTTTTTTTTTTTTTGGCAAAGAACATGGTACTGAATGAATTGAGAGCATGGGGGCATGGCAAGAAAGAAGAAGGGAAAAAGGGAGGAAGGGAAGGAGAAAGGGACAGATGCAGAGGGAGAGAGGAAGAAAATTATCTGACAAGAGACAGAAGAGATGAGGTTACGAGGTGAAATACAGAAAGCCGGGAGAAGTTGTCATGACCATAAAGAGGAAACAGGTTAAGAGGCAGCAGAGTTTACTTTAAAATTTTAAAAACCTGTACTGAACATCAGAGGGCTTCACCTCTCTGGTTCTTTAATAAGAAAATGGGTAGAATCATAGCTGGCCTGTCTTTAGCAGTACAGAGTGAAATGGCAGATGTGAACGTTGTTTTAGCACTAACTATAGAAATGAAGGTTATAGGAGTTCAGAGTGCTGTTATGGACAGTGTTGGATATTTGACTTATATTACCCAATTTACCCTTTAAGATTTAATATGAATTTTTGAATAGGTAATACATGTACATGATTCAGGAGCCAAACTCACATAAGAAGTTACACACAGAATGATTACTCCTCCCTCTGCCCACTCCACCCACCCCATTTTTTAAAATATAATTTTATTTATTTATTTTTGGCTGCATAGGGTCTTCATTGCTGCACACGGGCTTTTTCTAATTGTGGCAAGCAGGGGCTACTCTTCGTTGCGGTGTGCGGGTTTCTCATTGCAGTGGCTTCTCTTGTTGCAGAGCACGGGCTCTAGGTGCACGGGCTTCAGTAGTTGCAGCACATGGGCTCAGTAGTTGTGGTTCGCGGGCTCTAGAGCGCAGGCTCAGTAGTTGTGGCGCACAGGCTTAGTTGCTCTACGGCATGTGGATCTTCCTGGACCAGGGCTCAAACCCATGTCCCCTGCATTGGCAGGCGGATTCTCAACCATTGTGCCACGAGGGAAGCCTCCACCCCATTTCTTAATCTACCCCCATCTCTAAAGATTCATTCATTTATTATACGGTCTTCAAGTGTTTATTTATTTGCAAATACTAATATTCACATATTTCCCTACCTTCTCCCCTTTTCTTACACGAAAGGAAATATACTAGATACCTTGCTTTTTATCATGTAATATGTCCTAGAAAATATTCCATATCAGTACTTAGAGACCTTTCTCATTCTTTTTTTTTTAAGCTGGTGTGGATGTAACATAATTTATTTAAAGTGTCTCCTGTTGATGAGCATTTGAGTTGCTCCTAATCATTTGTTACTGCAAAAGCTGCAGCATTTAATCACCCTGCACCTATGTCATTCTTAAAGATGTGTGCAGGTATATCTGTTGGATAAATCCTTAAATTGAGAGTTGGGTTGGTTTAAAGCATTACTTCTGCAGTTTTGTAGATATTGCCAGATTCCCCTCAGGAGGGCTGTATCATTTTGCACTTCCATCTGCCATGTATGATGGTGCCTACTTCCCCACAGGTTAGCCAACACAACATGTTGCATCAAACTTTTGATTCTTGCAAATCTCACAGGGAGAAATGGCATCTCAGTAGAGTGTCCTCCATTTTTTGAAAATTTTGCACTTCTTTTAATTTCTTTAACACATTAATAATAGCTTAATAATAGTTATTTTAAAGTTTGTGTCTGCTAAATCCAATATTTGGATCATTCTGTCATCTGCTTCTATTGGTTGTTTATTCTCTTGTTGGTCACATTTCTTCATGTCTAGTAATTTTGCATAGTACGCCAGTATTTGTGCATAAAGGAAGAGGCTCTAGGCCTTCCACAATGGGGCCATGCTTTGTTCCAGAGTGTCTATTCCAGTAAATAATAATAATAACAATAAAGCATTGCCCCATCATGGAAGAGGTTGGTCATCTCGTATCAGTTTTCCTAAGCAGATGTTACTCCTTCCAACAGATTCCTTTTCAATAGAAAAGAACTTTATTTCAGTGAAGTTTTCTTGAATTTTAGTTTTAAATACTTGTTCTGTTCCTTTATTTCCATTTTCTTCCTCAGGGACTCCGATTTTACCTACATTGGACATACATACCTGAAGAACAGGCACTAGGTGTTTTAGTTAGACTGTCTTTAGTTTTTTATTACATTTCTCTCCAAAAGGTATCTTGGGAGTTTCTTTCTCATAGGGAGATGATGACAGCCTAGTTCCAGTCTTTTCACTTTGCCACCTCACAAAACCCTATAGGAACAATATAGAACTAGGCATAGAGAAAATCTACAAACTCTAAAATATGTAACAGTGGGCCAGACCACCCTAAATCAGCAGAATGAGTATGGAAAGCCACAACTGGGAGATCAGCATGGCTGGAACAGTGGGGTGGTTATACTCTGTTCAGTTTTTATTTTACAAAACTCATGTCACTTGATCATTTCCTAATATTCCTCCCTCCCTTCCTGCCCTCTAGGCTGCAGGCTGATGTTTTGTTGTGTTTTGTTTGTTCATTTGTTTATTTTTTGGCCATGCTGTGTGGCATATGGGATCTTAGTTCCCCAACCAGGGATCGAACCTGTGCCCCCTGCACTGGAAGCTCAGAGTCTTAACCACTGGACCACCAGGGAAGACCCCTGTTTGTTTTTTGAGGCATGGATTAACAGACAGTAGTCATTGTTTTATCGAAAACACTTGTCCAAAAAAATCACTCAGAAAGCTCAGAAGAATTCAGAAAACTTTTAACAAATTTCAAACACACGCAAGATAGAATCACTTTGAGTAGGGGAAGTGGAGGGTTGATTTGACACTCAAGAGCCTCATCAAAAGTAGCAGAGACTGGTGGAGGTGGGGGAGCCACACACAGTGACACGTGTGCACTCACACAGCTTGATGAAGGGCAGGGCACAGACTATCTTGGTCTAGATAACTGTTTCTTCCTTCAGCAGCGTCTCCCTCTGTATGGAGCTCAATTCTCCTCCCAAACTCTCCACGTTTTCCAGGTGTGAGATCTCTTGGGTCTCCTCAGTACTCTGGGAAATGGGCAACAAATGACAGCTAAGGCAGGCTGTTTCTTGAACGAGGCAGATGGCACCTGGGTGACAGCAAAAATTTGGGTCAGGTGAGAGAGAGAGTGTCAAGCTCAGTGCCTGCCCTAGAGGTCGGAAACTCCCTCCTCTGACCTGACTCCCTCTGGTCTGCACCTGCCCTCCTAGTTCTCCCCTCCAATAAAAGGACAAGGCATACAAATAGATGGATAAATTCATGGAACCATGGCCAGTGCTGGAAGGTATCTTAGCAATTGTCTAACCATTAATAGGTAAGAAAACAAGGTTTCAGAGAGGAAGGTCAAACACAAAGCCCAGGCCTCTTCATGGCCAACTCACTCAAGACCCTCAGTAAGTGAAAGAAAGGAAGAAGAGAATCAATGTTGATAAGAACAAACGGAGATATCTTGAGTGGATAATAAATGCTGTATTACGGCTAAGACTAAGATAAAAGACAACTATTTTTAGCTTTATAGCAGACCAGCTACTCTCCCACTAAACAAAACAAAAATTCTAAATATTTCTTCAAAAATCTATTATTTATAAATGCATCATCAAGCTGACATCAGAGTAAGACATTCTTAGACGCCAAAACCATAGTGATAACAGGAATTTGAAGGGTTAAGCAACCACACAATTAGCCTTCACCTTGGAGACATGCACTCAACCCATGTGACCCTGAGTTTCCATTCTGTTGGCCTTTCGGGACACGGAAAAATAAAAGGAAAGCCCAGGTCCTGCTCACAGTGGGGAAATCTAATAAGAGTCGGCCACATGAAACTGGAACTGCAAAGTTACCTGCATTGACTGAGATTTCACAAACACAGGCTAGCTGTTATGTGGGTCTGCAGCTAAACTAACAATACCTAAGTATTTTGGTTGTGATCCTAGGGTAGTTCTGCACCCAAGCACCGGGCAGAAGCAAATGCAAATCCTTTTTTGAGGAAACACTTTAAATATAGGCCTCAAATAATTTCCAACAACGACAACAAAAAAATATTCCAAGGAAAATAAGTTCACAGTCGAAATCCACAGACCATGCCAAGAAAGAAGGTACCACAGCAAGAGCCTATAGAAACAGCAGCAAATAATTCAGTTGTTAAACTTATAAGACACAGAATATAAAATAAGTATGTTTAACATGTATAATAAAAATATATTCAGAGAACAGATTTTAAACATGAGGAAAAAAGCATAAAAGTAACAAGATTTACAGGAAAATACAACTTCTAGTTATAAAATAGATTAACTGAAATAAAGATTTAATGGCTAGGTTAAATAGATCAGACACAGCTAAAAAGTGAATGGGTAGGGACTTCCCTGGTGGTCCAGTGGTAAAGAATCCACCTTGCAATGCAGGGGACACGGGTTTGATCCCCGCTCAGGGAACTAAGATCCCACATGCCATGGGACAACCAAGCCCGCGTGCCACAACTACTGAGCTCGCGTGCCTCAACTAGAGCCCGCGTGCCGCAAACCACAGAGCCCACGGCTCTGGAACTGGTGCACTACAACTATAGAGCCCACACGCCCTGGAGCCTGTGCGCCACAACTAGAGACGGGAAAACCCACATGCCACAACTAGAGAGAAGCCCGCCAACTAAGACCCAATGCAGCCAAAAATACATTTAAAAAATAATGATAATAATAAATAAATCTTTTTTTAAAAAGCGAATGGGTAAAATTGAAGATACATCTATATAAGTTATTCACAATGCAGCCCAGAAAGACAAAGACAGAAAATATGAAAGAGAAATTAAGACATGCAGGATAGAGTAACAAGGTCTAACAGAAATCTTCCTGGAGTTCCACAGAGGACAAAAAGAAAGGGAAATAAAATGGGGAGGAGATAAAAATGTTTTACAAATGCTGAGAGATATCACTCCTCAGCTTCAGTTCACACATCAGATCATAACACGAACATCCATACCCTGCAAAATACCAAAAAAAGTCTCACAGAAAAAAAAGTTGCCTCAAAAAGAATGATATTTTTAAAGAGAGCCAACTTCTCAACAATAAGAACAGAAGTGGGAAAGTAATAGAATAATATCTTGAATGCTGGGAGAATAACTGTTAACTTCAAAATCTATATTCAGCAAAACTAACTTTAATAAACAAAAATGAAAGATAATTTCATACAAACAAAATATGAGATAGTATATCTCTAACTGACCCTCATTAAAAAAGCTAAAAAAAAAAAAAATGAGGGCTTCCCTGGTGGTGCAGTGGTTGAGAATCTGCCTGCTAATGCAGGGGACACGGGTTCAAGCCCTGGTCTGGGAAGACCCCACATGCCACGGAGCAACTAGGCCCGTGAGCCGCAACTACTGAGCCTGCGCGTCTGGAGCCTGTGCTCCTCAACAAGAGAGGCCGTGATAGTGAGAGGCCCACGCATCCCAATGAAGAGTAGCCCCCGCTTGCTGCAACTAGAGAAGGCCCTCGCACAGAAACGAAGACCCAACACAGCCATAAATAAATAAATAAATAAATAAATAAATAAATAAATAAAATACATTAATTGTCAAAACTAGAGTCATCATCATTATCATTATAAAAAAAATGATATAAATGAACTTATTTACAAAACAGAAACAGACTCACAGACTTAGAGAACAAACTTATGGTTACCAGGAGGGAAGGGTTGAGGGAGGGATAGTTAGGGAGTTTAGGATTGACAGGTACACAGTGCTATATCTAAAATGGGTAACCAACAAGGACCTACTGTATAGCACAGGGAACTCTGCTCAATATTATGTAACAACCTAAATAGGAAAAGAATTTTAAAAAGAATAGATACATGTATAAATGAATCACTTTGCTGTACACCTGAAACACAACATTGTTAATCAACCATACTCCAATATAAAATAAAAAGTTAAAAAAAATCATTATAAAGTATGTACTTCAGGATAATGATCTTAGATAGAAGGTCTGAGGTTTGATGAGCAGCTAAATTGGTAAATATGTGGGTAAATTTAAACAAGTATTAAATGCATAAAATAATAATAATAATAATGTATAGAATTTTTTAAAAAACAGAAGAAACCAAAACACTGGACAAAATGCATATAAGTTGGGGGGGAGGGTCCTTGAATTATTTATGAAGAGAATAAATATGCTGATTAACTAAGCATGTTAAAATGTCAAGAGTAACTATGACACAAATGAAAACAGACAGTATAATTTCCAAGCTAATGAGGGAGGAAATGTAATGAGAATTATATACATAACATTCAATCAACCCAAAGCAAGGCAAGTGAGGTAGAGGGTGGGGAGCAGAAAAAACTGAAAGCACAAACTAAGGTGGTAGAAAAAATACAAATATATCAGTAGTCACAATAAATGTAAATCAACTAAATGCTCCAGATAAAAGACAAAGGTTATAATAAGACTAGATGAAAAAATCCAATCATAAGCTATCTATAAGAGACATCCATAATGTGAAGACAGAGACAGGTTTAAAGTAAAAGACCTAACAGGCAAATAATAACCTAAAGAATGTAGAGGTAGTTATAGTAATATCAGATAAAACAGACTTTACAACAAAAAACATTATAAGGAATAAAAAGTATCACAGCATGATGACAAAAAGTTCAATCCACTAGTAAAATATAGCAATTCTAAATCAAGGTTTAAACAAGATAATAAAAAAGCTTGATGTAATGTTTATAGATAAAAGGTTGCATTCAACATGAGACATGAAAACGGACCTCAGACTAGGCTATAAAGCAAGTCAATAAATCTGAAAATATTAGGACTATATAAGCCATGATCTGTCATCAAATTAAAACTAAGTTAAAATCATTATCACCAAGATACAATAAAAATTCTATGCTTAGAAATTTAAAAGTATATTTTAAAATAATTCATGGATCAAAGAAAAAATCATAAGGGGAACAAGAAAATATCTGAAATCAAACAACAACAAAAGATATTACACATCAAAATGAGAGCTGCAAATAAAGACGCAATTCTTAGAGGGCAACTGAAGCTTTAAATGCCTACTTAGAAAAGAAGAAATAATCAATGAGCTTAGATCCTGATTTAGGAAGCTGAAAAAGGAACAGCAGAATAAACACACAAAAAAGTAGTAGGGAGGGAAGTTCAAAATAAGAAGCAAAAAGTAATTAAATAGAAAACAAACAAGGTTTGTTTTCAAGAAAGCTAAAAAGCTGGTTCTTTGAAAACACTAAAAAAAACTGATAAACCTCTGACAAACATAGTAATGAAAAAAGAGAAAATTAGGTGTGAAAAAAATACATAACTACAGCAACTTCCCTGGTGGCGCAGTGGTTAAGAATCCACCTGCCAATGCAGGGGACACGGTTCGATCCCTGGTCCAGGAGGATCCCACATGCCACGGAGCAACTAAGCCCATGTGCCACAACTACTGAGCCTGAGCACTAGAGTCCATGAGCCACAACTACTGAAGCCCGCGTGCTGCAACTACTGAAGCTTGCACACCTAGACCCCATGCTCCACAACAAGAGAAGCCACCGCAATGAGAAGCCCGCGCACCACAACGAAGAGTAGCCCCCTCTCACCGCAACTAGAGAAAGCCCACGCGCAGCAATGAAGACCCAATGCAGCCCCCCAAAAATTCTTTTAAAGTACATAACTACAGATGCAGCACAAATTAAAAGTAAAACATTTTGAGTAATTTTATGTCAATAAAATTTTAAACTTAGATAAAACTTAGAGAAATATATAAATTACCAAAATTGACTTAAGAAGAAATAAAATATCTGAATAGTCCTAAAATCATGAAAGAAACTCAGTCATAAACTTAAAATTCTCCCATAGAGAAATGCCATGCTTCTATAGGAAAGCTTAGTTATACAATTAAATACTCAAGGTGGTAAAAATGAATGAAGCTTAGTTCCTCATATTAACATGGAGGAATCTCAAGATTATGCTGATCAAACATAGCAAACTCCAGAAGAAAAAATACAGTTTGATTATATTCATATAAAGTTTTAAAGCATGCAAAACTAAATAATATGTTGTTTAAGGATATATATGTGTAGTAAACATGATTGGCATAAATTTCTGAAGAATTGAATCCAGAGGGGAGAGAAGAGGAAGAGACCAGGAACAGCCACATGGTAGAGGGGGGAAGACTTCAAAGATATTGAATACTTAATGTTCTAACATGTTTTGTTAATTTTGACAAACCCATTTTTTTTCACATTTTAAAATCTCTGAAATGAGGATGTACCTTACAAGCTCTAGCATCTTAGAATTATATTTGGTATCAATTTTTCTTTCTCAGTGGTACATAAAATAAGGGTGTAACTTATAAACGATGGATTCGACAAAACGTGGCTAGTTCTTAAACTATATGGTGGAAATATGGGTGTACAGTTTATTTATAATTACTTGTATCTTACAGATATATTATAAACATTCTTTGTTATATATTCAATGCATAATAGAATCAAGTTAAAATAGGTTCTGATCATGGGTCAGGTTAAAATAGTGGGAAGAGGATTAGGAGTAGGGACAAAATTAGAAGGGATTAAAAATTTCGATGATGACGATGACAGTTGCTAAAGAAAAAGCGACTGAGTGAGGAATAAGATCACAGATTTCAAGATAAAGAGACAGGAATAGAAAGCCTTAGGAGCCGGGATGGTGGTAAGGGAGAGTATGAAAGTGTGCAAGTTTGGTTCTAAAGTCAAGGAGCATAAGAATGGGGAGGACGAGGGTGGGGGACAGGGCTGAGGCCCTAGAGCAGTGCTGTCCAGCAGAAACTTCTGCATCCGCACCGTCCAATGTGGAAGCCACTAGGCACATAATAACGTGGTTTTTGAACATGTGAAGTGTGGCTGGCGTGACTGAGGAACTCAATTTCTAACTTGATTTCATTTTAATTAAATAGCCACAAGTGACCACGGTTTTGAACAGCACAGCTCTAGAGCGTCCACAGCTCCTGAATCCGGACAGAGGGCAGGGAGAGGGCACCAGCCCTGGGACACTCACCAGCCACTAGGAACAGAAGGATGCTAAAGCCCAGGACGTAGTAAGGCCACTGCACGTAGAACTGCGGGGGGCTGGGCTTCATCCGCAGACTCTGGATCTCCAGGGCATGCAGCAACAAGGCCAGGAAGGCACAGGCCCCTGTGGGTCACAGGGCGGCAGCCTTGCTCTCCTCCCGTGGCTCCCACCTCCACTCCAGCCTTCCTACACCTGTGTGGCTCCTGCCCGCACCCTTGCCCCTTCAGAGCCAATAACCTCCACCCCACATGCCTGTCTCGCCCTCCTTCCCAACTCATCTCAAAGCCTGTGTGCCTCACCTCCCAGGGGCCCCATGATCAGAAATCCCCTTCCCGGGTACCCTCTGTGCCTGTGCTCTTGGCTGACTCCAGATGGGGCCCCCTGGGTGTGACGTTTTGGACGAAACTCAACCTGATTTTCCCACTGTGAGCGTTCCACCTCCTCCATCTGATGGGAGCCTCCCAGGGTAGGGCCTTGGTCAGCCTTTTAAAGTCAAAAGGTTCCAGAGGGCAGAGATGATCTCTTCCATTCGTTCATCCAAGAAACATTTGTATTTCATTTATATTCTATATTTCAATTATATTATAACCCTGTACCAGATTCCATGACAGTTGCTGGGATAGAGATTATGGGAAAAAGACCCCCAGACAGATGACACCAAGCCAAGGCTGTGAGGACTGTGTCCGCTGGGAGTGCAGAGTTAGGATGAGCCCCAAAGCGGGGGGATCACAATCCCTGAGGGGGCAGGTTGGGGTGGGCTACTTCATTGAGAGGGCAGTGGAGGAGAGGGGCCCTAAAAATCCCCTCTCCAGAGACCACCCCCCCCATCTCCGGCCGTCTCCCCAGATCCCCCACCCACAAGGCTGGGGCCCGCCTGCTGCTCCCCACCTGTGAGGAAGCTGATGAAGGCTGACACAAGATTGTGCTTCCGGGTCCTCGGAAAGAGCCGAGATGCAAAGGACACCATGACGACGGTGGTGAGGAAAGACAAGATGACAGCGGACAGCAGGAAAACACGGCCCACGATGATGTAAACTGCAGGGGAGGGAGGGAGAGCGGGCTGGCGCTGGGCACCCTGGTCCAGCGGGCAGAGCCCTGCAGAGCCTGGGCAGGGGTGGCCCTGGAGCCTGGTCGCCATCAGGTCCCAAAGCGTGGCCTGGGACCAAGGCTCTGACCCGGCTGCTTTGCCCCCAAGCATGCCCTGGGCCCACCATCTTGTTCCCCATGACATGAAAAAAAAGTTAGATGGGCAATTTCAGACACTGAAATTATTAACCAGTTCTTAACAAATACTGTTACGTGAATCTGGTTGTATCAAAGTGTAGGGGAAAATCATGTATTGTTTGGGAAAAAACGGTGGCTTTAATAAACAACATAAAATGAAATTGTCGTGATAAAATTTGTTGCATGTGGAAATGTGAAGAATTGCATCCGCATTGGTCACACTGAAATAAGTCACCGGTGGAAAATCAGAACTCTGTGAGGTCAGGATATTCTGAGCTCTGCAAGGAGTCCCTCACACCCCTATTTAATTATCCACGTTAACAGGAGTAGTGAAACAGACCGAGGATCGAGGGGGATTCATTCTCCTACTGTTGGCATGATTCAGACCTTGTTAAGGTGAGTCTGTATGACCTCCTGAGCGTGCAGAGGTGAGCGGCTGGGGGAGGGACAAAGAGACAAAGGTGTTGAAGACCCAGATATTCTAGAACCTACCCTGGGGTTAAACCAGTGGTTCTCTAGTAAGGGCAGTACTGCCCCCACAGGGGATGTCTGGCGATCCCAGGAGGTAACGGTGGGCATCACAACTAAGGGTGGGGGGGAGCGCTAATGGACTCTAGTGGGGAGAAGTCAGGGGCGAATTCAGTTCTGTCCTAGCTGCCCCCACCAGTCCTCTGTCACTCCCCAACGCCCGCGCTGGCCCCATCTCCCTCACCCCCATCCCCACCCCCATCCCCCTCCTACCGGGTAAGGGTCGAGGCTTCCAGCACTTGATATAGAAGCAGTTCTCAAACAGGCCACTGAAAAACACTTCCTGGGACTCCTCGTTCACCAGACGAACCCAGAAGGGGAAGATGGAGACCAGCAGTATAAGCAGGTAGCCCAGGGAGGTCAAGGCAGGGGCTATGGCCCAGGTGAACCCCTTCATGTCTTTGTCCTCTAATGTCAGCATCACCTGTGGAGGGGAACAATGCGGGGGGGTCTCACGCAGCACGGGGTGAAGGAGATGATGCCCGTGGACATGTTAGCACACGTGAGGCTGGGGAAATGTTGATTTCTTTGCCTTGATTAAACTTACAGCCTTACAGACGCCTTCAGTAGGCCTAAACAATGCATAAAACATTTCTGCCTCTAATTCACTGGGCAATCTTGAGTGTGTGGGGTCCCTTCTTTGAGCCTCAATTTCCACCTCTGTAAAATTTCCACCTCTCAGTTCTGTTGACACCCACCCACTGGCCACAGAAGAACCTCTCCAGTCAGCTGTCAGCTACTATGTGCCTTTTGAGATTTCAGAATGAGGACCAGGGCAGAGATTAAAACCAGGGCCTGAAGTGCCTTCAGTGACTGGCCTTCTTTTCTCAGGACCTGGGGTGTAGACGGACAGGGGTCCACCTGGCCTGGAGGAGCCCTCTGCTGAAAAATGAGCAGAAAATATGCACACAGAAAGTTTTTAAAAGTTTTAGAGTTTCACAGACCCTCCAGAAGCCCTAGGTACCCTCTAGGCCTGGAGGTCAAGACCCTCAGTTAAGGATCCCTCAGAACTTCTCCATCACCACCAGCTGTCATTAAGGATGTCTTCTTGGAAGGAGCACCTGTGATGTGGAAGCTAAGTGCCGACAGCTGGATTTGGTTCTGGAAGCCCGTGACTGTGTCCCAGCTTTATCACTTGCTGGCTGGGTAACCTCGGGGAACTGGCTAAAACTCTCAGGATCTTGGGTCCCCATTTGGAAAAAAGAGGAAATAACACCTGCCTAGTAAGGTCCTTGCGAGGGCCAAGTAAAATGCTGCCAACGAAGTGTCAGGCACAGTGCTTCAGGCCCAGGCGTTGGGTTAAAGTTGGAGGGTGAGGGGCCGCCATCTTCTAAAATGCAAACATTCCTGAGGGAAACTCGCATTCACAACCTAAGGGCAAATGTATTCAACTAGTCTGCTTTCCTCTCCAGGCTAGCAGGGGAAGGAGAGGGGCGGTTGGAAGCCTGGGTGCGGCAGGCAGGGCGGGCCCTGCCCGGGTGGCCCCCAATGACCCTGGCCACACGGCGGTGCAGAATGGCAACATCAGGGGGTGAGAGACAGGACATGGGAGGTGGAGGACACCCCAAGACAACAGCCTTTCTTTCCAAGTCATGCCCAGAGACAGGCCTGGAGGCTCCTGCCTAAGCAGACTGCCTGGCAGCACCAAGCTTCGCAGCTGCGCACTGCTGTGCGCAAGACAAGGCCCTCAGAGTGAGGGGTTTCCCTCTCCTCTCCGCCCCTGTGTGTGCCCACGCACTGGGGCCCCTCCACGCTCCCCATGCGGACGCCCCTCTCACTGCAGCCGGGGGCAAGGAGTGTCTCTGAGGCTTTGAGATCTGCTGATCACCATAGCAGAACAAGCCTGATGGTAGAGGGCAGAGGAAATCTGCTGTCTATAAAAGGGTTAACAACTGTTAACCTTCGACTGCTGTCAGAGTGCCTGGAAACTTTCTAAAGCACTCTCTCCTCTTTCTGTTGTTCATTACTTTCTTTTTTTCAGGTCTTCCCACCTGAAAAATTTATCCTGCCGTCTCTGCAAAGCTTCCCTTTTGATCTTCCCTCCACCCTCTGGCCAGTACTGATGAGTCACCTGAACTTCAGGGCCTCGGTGTCCTCTACTCTAAGAGGATGAAGACCAGAGACCCTTGAGTCCTGGCTCTAAAGCTCTCCAGGTAGGAGTCATGGCGGCATCTTGACCCCCATCCTCTGGATGGAATGGAGAACCCTGGACATTTTCCGTTGATGGTCTGAGCCCCTTCCTGCCCCCCCCTCCGCCCCCCTATGAACCTCAATGCATCTAAAGCTGACCTCGGTGTCTTCCCTATTTTAGTCACCCTCTCCATCCCCCATGCTCTAGCCTGGAGCTCCTGCCGGCTTCTCCATTTCTCCCACACTTCCACCTCGTCAGCATTCCTCACCTTCTCAGTTTTTCTTTCATAGAGTTTCCCACGCACCCAGCCTCCTGCCTCCACACCTGCCATGTCTCGCTCCATTCCCAGAACACCACAGTCACCCCAAGCACCTCCAGCCTTTCCCGGGGGGAGGGGGGTGCGGTGCCCTCACTTCACCTCTAGACCTTTTAAATCCCACATCTTCTGCAAAGCTCAGCTTGGTCCTGTCCACTCCACGGACCCTCCCAGCCACCAGCCATTAACCATTCATTCCACAAAAGTGAACTGTGTACTTACTGGGCGCCCCATGCCCAGCTTAGGCCAATGGGGAGAATCAGGGATGAAAAAAGACAGGAACTCGCAGGCTCTTGGTAACTACTGGGGAGAAGAGACACATAAACTTGTCACGTGGGACAGCTCTTTCCCTCCCCCCCTCCCCCGCCTGGGGTGACTGAGAGGCCAGGCGCCACCTCCTAGCTGTCTGTCCCCTTGCCCACCCCAGGCTGCTCTCCAGTGAGGGGGACCTTGTGGGCCTTTCTCTGGGGGATAGGCCAGCGTCCTGCATGGAGCAGCCCTCAGTGCTGGTTCTGGATGACTGTGCACCAGGGATATACAATTGGGGGACACACTGATATAAGCCAGACTCAAAGGACCATAGACATGTTCATATAAAGAGGGATTTGGAGAACCCTTTGTACTGATGGGGAAACAGCTGGAAAGAAGAATGGACTGGTCCAGGATCCCAGGCTCAGTCAGAGTGGAGGCAGGGACCACAGTCCTGCACGGCTGCCCCTCCCTCCTCACCTCTTCACCAGTCGCCACTGGCCAGCAGTTCAGTTCGGGATTCCCAAAATTGGGGGTCAGGGAGAGAGAATGGGGGGAACAGAAAACTGCCAACTTTTCACTTTGCCAAGGGCATTCAAAACAAAGCAAAACTACTGCCATCTACTGTCACCAATTGTTTTCATTATTATTTTGAAAAGGACCTATGGCACTGTAAAGTAGAAGAGCTGCATGCTCCGTGGGGCCCGGGTTCCCGCGGCAGAGTCTCCCTGAGCCATCGCGCCGCAGCCCGAGGGCAGCCCTGTCATCGGGCCAGGCCCTGCGCATGCCAGGGACAGCTGAGAACTACACAGGGCGAAGAACGAGAGGAGTAACATACAGTGCATCTCAGGCTGGACCAGGAAGAGACCAGGAGGGAACCGTCTGGGCCACGAGGAGCCTCACTCCCCACTTTTCCCGCCAGTTAATTTGAGGCTACTTGGGCTGCAGACTGGCTTAGGTTCCGTCAGAGGTTCCTTCCTGCTGACCACCCTCCACCTTTCCGTGGCCCGAAAGCCCCAGTGACATTTTCCAGACCCAAAGATGGGTGCTGACCTGGCCATCAGCCCCCAGATCCATCCCCGCGGGTCCCAACAGCCGGCCGGTAATGTTTGGGGTGTGGGGGGCCTCTTCCTCTTCCTCGCCCTCCCCCTCCCAACCCATGGCTCCACCTGCGCTTGCCACCGCCCGCCCCACACGACTGTTTCCCGTCCCTCTGCCGAGGCACCGTTGGGGTCTCCCGGTCTCGCGGTCTCCCGGGCGGGGCTTCCCTCCAGGCGGCCCGCGGTCCGCGGTCCGGACCTCCCGTTGGCCCCCGAGGCCCGGCGAGGGTCTGCTCCGTCTCCCGGTAGAGCCCACCGAGCCCTCGGGGCCCTGCAGGGGAGGGCGGGGATTCTCACCTCTCGGCCCGCCGCCGCCCGCTGCTCACCTGGCCCTCAGCTGGGGGAACCTGGCCTCCGGAGTGGTCCGCAGTCGCGGAACAGAGTCGGGGCTGGAGCAACCTTAAGTCCGCGGATCTGAATTCGGATTCCAGCTCTGCCATCACCAGCAGGATGACCTTGGGTGAGTTACTTCTCCTTCCTGGGTGTCAGTTTTCTCATCTGTGAAACGGGAATGATAATAGTAACTTCCCCCGTGAGATGGCTGGAAGTGCCTGGAAGACACGTCGCTGTGGACTCCGCTGAGAGGCAGCGCTACACAAACAGCAGCCTGGACCGAGAGCCTGGAAGAAGCCAGAGTTTCCTGACTACCCAAGGCCCTGCCAGTTCGCTCCCCTTCCCCAAGACCCTCGCTCACCCCCCTCCCCCACTCCCAGGCCCTCCCTCGCCCTTGCCCTGCGCATGCGTTTTGATCGCCTTCAGGCCCCCCCGCCGCCGCCGCCACTCCGCCCCCGGCCCTCACATTCCTCCGCTCTTCTCTGCCCTCGCGTCTTAAGGCTGACTGCACCTCTCACCACGTGGGCTGGTTTTAAACTTTTAAACTTAGGCTCTTCCAACAGAGGCACTCTGGCTCCTGGCCCTGGGGGTGGGGCTGGGGGGCCGGTTCGAGTGGCAAGAGCGGCCACACTTGGAGCCGGATAAGTCACCAGCCCCCCTTGCTTTGAGTCTACGCCCACCAAGGAAACGCATTTGTAACTGCTAAGTTTTAAAAAGCCAGGACCATGTCTGCCACCTCCTCACACCTCTCCACTAGGGCCAGCACATACTCAAAGACAACAGGAAGGGATGAGAGCTGATGAACCACTAATTTATTGAATCACCTATCATGTGAGAGGCATAGCAAAGGCCCTTTTACTAGTCAGGATTCTATCTGTCCTAAGGTTCAGACCCGGATTTGTAAGCGCTCAGGCAAGACAGGGTCTTTATTGGCTTAGCTGGGGCAGGGCAGAGTACAGCTGGGGAGGCCTAGAGCCAGGCCAGGGAGACCCCCTCTGCCCTGATCTCAGAGATGGCTTTGATCCCCTCCACCCCATAGGCTATCATCCTCCAGGCGGCAGGGGACACAGTCAACTTCCAGACTCACATCCTCACATTTAGCCACCTGAGGGAAAAAGAATATCTTCTTCACCCTATTCCCACCCCTACTTGGTTGGAAATTTCCCAGGGAAGCATTCTGATTGGCTCAGCTCTGGTCAAAAGCTCATTCCACTCTGGCCAAAGAAGATGACTCAGCTGTGCCCCACAGAGGCCGGGCAGGTAGGATCATCTAAGAAGCCAGCAATGTGGACCACTTATCTGGAGCAGCGTACAAACTTTCTAAAAGGAAGTGAACACCTTTAGAACACCTTTCTAAAAGGTGTTCTCAGAAGAAGGGAGAAGTTATGGTAGACCGTGACAGCATCATCATATGCACTCTATGTCATACTTTTTTACACATCAAATCCAAATCATGGGCATTATTATGCCCAGGCTGTAGATGAAAAAACTGAGTCTCAGGTTAAGAACATGCCCGACGGGCTTCCCTGGTGGCGCAGTGGTTGAGAGTCTGCCTGCCGATGCAGGGGACGTGGGTTCGTGCCCCAGTCCGGGAGGATCCCACATGCCGCGGAGCGGCTGGGCCTGTGAGCCATGGCCGCTGAGCTTGCGCGTCCGGAGCCTGTGCTCCGCAACGGGGGAGGCCACGACAGTGAGAGGCCCGTGTACGGCAAAAAAAAAAAAAAAAAAAAAAAAGAACATGCCCGAACTATCATGTGGATGGTTGCTAAAGGATCATGGATGATTACTAAAAACATTAGGCTGTAGAGGAACAGATTCTTCACATGGTGCTGGAGTAGATCATCCTCACAAATTACTAATTGCAAAAGGAAAACATATCTTTACATAGGAGAAATCTAGCAGTCACTACCTTAAACAAGTGAACAAACAGCACTACTTGAGGTGGAATAATCTGACAATATGTGCCTCTTGAGGTGATAACAGTATGAAGGAGACATCACCTGTGAGGTATTCTTGCCAAAAATGTGTCATCAGGCCTCTAAACCTCTTTTCAGTTAAGAGAAAATACAGGGGGGCGAGAAGGAAGCTAAATACCACCGGAGGAAAACAAGGAAATCAATTTTGTAGAAAATTATAGGGGCTTCCCTGGTGGCGCAGTGGTTGAGAGTCCGCCTGCTGATGCAGGGGACACGAGTTCGTGCCCCGGTCCGGGAGGATCCCACATGCCGTGGAGCAGCTGGGCCCGTGAGCCATGGCCACCGAGCCTGCGTGTCCGGAGCCTGTGCTCCGCAACGGGAGAGGCCACAACAGTGAGAGGCTCGCGTATCGCAAAAAAAAAAAAAAAAAAAAAAATTATAAAGGATAACTCTTCTTGACTCCTCCAAAAGTCTCTGTCATTAAAAAAAAAAAAAAAAAGTGGAACTATTATAGATTAAAAGAAACTAAAGAGATATAAAGCCAAATGTAATGTGACCCTTAATTTTTTTTTTCTGATTTGAAATCGTCTAACTATAAAACACATTCTTGGGGCAACTAGGGAAAATCTAAATACAGACTCCATTTTAGATGGTATTATGGAATTAAATTATTTTTCTTAGGTATGTTAATAGTGTTGCGATTATGTAGGAGAATGACCTTACTCTTAGGAGACACATGCCGTAGTATTTAGGGTGAAGGTTATATCTGAGCTTACTTTCAAATGATTCAGAAAAAAAGCATATAGATAGAAAGCAAATATGGAAAAATGTTAATACTGTCCATCTAAGTGGAGGATATATAGGGTGTTCATTATTCTATTCTTTCAAGTTTTCTGTATATAAATCAGACAAAAAAATCAGAAAAAAATAAAAAGAGACCTTGTCTAAGAACACAAACAGCTGGAACCTGAACCCGGGTTTATCACTCAGCCTCTCAACACGAGTGCTTTCTCTAATGACAGAGGCCAGGATAGGTGAACATGGTCCCTGCCCTCATCGAGCCTGCAGGAAGCGCAGGAGACAGGCAACTGAATAAATCATTTTTTTAAAGTGTGCTCGGTGCACAAAAAGTATAGCATGCTACGGCAATTGCAGAGCGCGAACAATTCAGTCCAAAGGAAGACCTGCCAAGGCCCTTCTGGACAGAATCTTACTCCCAAAAAGGGACTGCAATGTGCAAAGACTTTTACCTGCTCTACAGCAAGAAATACTGTACATTATACTTTGCACACATGCTCCCTTGTGCACAAACAGAACAAAAGTCTGACTTACCTTTGTGATGGATGTTTTCTACTCCATTCTAGTTCTGCCTACTTTTTCCTTTTACCCTTTGCTGCTCTCAACTCATTACAATAAGACCCCCTAGTGGCTCTTGACCTACATTTGAAAAATACTGTGTTCAAGGACCCAGTGAACTTCAGAATGACTGAGAGAAGGGGAGGCCACAGAGGGCTGGAGAAGTCAGTGGGCAGAGCTGGGATTTGAAAGGTCTTGTTGATTTCATTCTGAGGGCCATGACGGGCCTTTGGTGGGATTAAAGCAGTTCATGTGGGTGCCACTGCCAAAATTCATCTTCCTCCTCCTCCTATCTCCCTGAGAAATGGACTATTTCCTGCCGTATCAATAAACAAAGGATGTCACAGTTGTCAACGATTGCAGCCCTCCAACATGAGCTGAGGAAACTTAGGGCTGAAAAGAACACCTGCCACCTAGCAGCCATCAGACTGTGACCACTCCCTGTGGTGAACCCTGAGGAAACTCAGGATGTGTCAGGCTACTGGCCCCAGATAACTGAGGTCCACAGCAAATGAATGATTTCAGTGAGCCAAGACTCTTGCATCCTCCCATACATAGAAAAGCGCTAAATTCCTTGAGATATCTGGTTTTCTTTTACAATAATCTTTTGATGTCCCGACAGCCTGTCCTTTGTTGTCAAACTCCTATATACCCTGGCTCCCCCTCCCCTCCTCGGAGCAGTTTTTCAGAGTTATCTGAAACGCTGTCCCCCTGGGGCTGCAGTCCTTATTTTGCCCCAAATAAAACTTAACTCACAGTTCTCACATTGTGCTTTTTTTTTTAAGTCAAGATCCCCATTGCCCAAAGACTCCTGCCCCTTCAACCAGAACATAGGAAATGCCTCTCACCCAGGGGGCCCAAGGCTGTGTTCAAAGTATGGCTTGGGACTGCCAGACCAGCCCCTCCCAGGACTGAATATTTTAGAAAGTGTGTATAAGTTTAGGTTATAGTCTCCTCTGGAAGCATTTTCATGTTTTCCCGGGTCTAGGGTAGGGGGACAGGCAAGGGAAGAGGGAACTGTGTGCTGGAAAAGTAGGTAGAGAGCCCATGAGCTGGGGCTGGAGTCTTCAGAGTTCTGACTCCCCCAGGCTCTGTGCTTTCCTTAGTCCCGAGCTCCAAAGGGAAAATCCAAAGTTAGCCAAACCATAGCTTTACTGCACAGGGCAGAACCAGACCTGGCAATGAGCAGGCCCTGAGGGCGCCCACCCAGTAGCTGGCTCCACCCCCAGCACAAGTCCCTCCCACCGCTCCTTCCACCTGGCCTGGGACACCCTGTCTGTCTCCTCTCACACAGGCCCCGGAGTCTCTCCGTACTCCCAGCCTAGCCCTCTTGCCAGCCCTCAGTGCCTAAGCCACCAGATCCTGTGTGGTCTCTTTGTGTCCTCCTAGCACCTGTGAAGCATTGATAACTTCTCCTGTATAGATTCTCAACCTTGGTTGCACATTAGAATTACTTGGGAGCTTACAAAACCCCAAAGTCCAGGCCATACCCCATACCAAATGTACACAACCTCAGAGACTGAGGCTCCAGTGCTTTGAAAGCTCCCCAGGTGACTCCAGTAGGCAACCCAAGCTGAGAATCTCTGCTCTACTGGGTCCTGCTGCAGCTAGGAGCCATGAGAGGTGGGGGAATGAGGTCAGAATGAGTTCGGGGGATCCACCCTCCTGGTTTGCGGAGGACTGAGCATTTTACTGGATGTGGGATGTTCGATGTTAAGGCTGGGTAAGTCCTGGCATACTGGGATGAGCTGGTCACCCTCGTGTTCACCTGAGCTCTAACGGCTTGATGAACTACTCTGTCCACTAGTAATATTTGTGCCTAAAGAACCAGAGCCCCGCTTGAGTGCTTTTGATACTGCTAGGCAAACTCTTTTCTCCCCTCTCCTGGCCTCCAGGGACACCTCCGCTCTTGAGGCCTGGCACGTGACTCCACACACTTACCTTGTCCTGGGGTGCCCTTCTCGGCCAGTCAGAATCCGACCTGGCCTTCAGACCCCACTCATCAAGCCCTGCCTTATTCCAGAAGCTTCTCAGACCCCACAGAAGGAAAGGGCCCTTTCTGTGGTATGAGGGGGTGGAAGGGACTCGAAGAGGGTCACATGCCAGATGGAGTAAGGGGGCCCACTGGCTGAGGGCTCAGACCTGGCCTCACAGAGTCTACTCAGGGTGTCCAGATGGCAAGGTGACCCTTGTATAGTGTGATAATCACCTACAGGAACAGGGGAGGAAGGTGGGGGAGTGCAGAGAAGCGTGGAGACAAACAGGAAGACTTCGGCTTCCAGTAAACAGATTCACTCCACAGCCACTGAACACCTGTGTGCATAGCACCAGACCAGGCAGGGAAAGGTATACAAGACAGAGGCAACTTTCAATTTCAAGAGTCTACAATGTAAGTATAGTTTTCACTGATATTTTAGATAATCACTAATCCAGACTAACAGGAGGAAAAATAATCTGATTTTTTGTAATCAAAACATAAGCGTTTACAACAAAGTAGATATTTCTCTCAGACGCCTAGAATAAATCTAAACTATACTGCCTACTAGAGGTACTTTGGGAATCTCCTTTAATGATTAAAATATTCCTGATAAATTGATGCTCAAAGTTTTGATGTTTTAAAATTTTATCAGTCAGTCATGTGTCACACTATTCAACTATTTTGCAAACTTTTCCCTCGATAATTACACGGCAGTGAGGCTTTGCCTCAGGTTATGATGGAAGTTTTGTTATAAAGGAGTCTGAATAGCAGCTTTCCTGATAGGAAATCTTGAAGCTTATTAATGAGGTTCTTTTTTAAAAACAGCCAGAAGCTAACCATTTCTCTCTACCTAAACTTGAAATAAATGTGTGCTTCTCATAGGATAGTAAGCATGTGTATGACTAGGATTCAATCAGAGAAGGAAAACCACGGCCCAATAAAGGCAAAAAAGAATCCTAGGGAAGGTAGACTAGTTTCATGTCCAGCTCCAGTGAGGTGAGTCAGCAGAGCAGTGACATGTGTGAGCTACAAAATTACTGCTGCTTCTGTTCTGCCCTCCAACTCTCCCAAGAATCTCCCTTGTAGACCACACAAACCGAAAAATACAAGAAAGGGAAATCTGACACATGCACTTCAGCCTACCAGAGTTGACAAATAACAAAGCCCATGACATGTTATACTGAGAAATTATTGGGCTTAGAAAATTTTCCCATTTATTAAAAGCATCTATAAAATATAAAACAAAAAGAGATTCAGGAGTCTGCAGCACATTGAGGGAAAATGCTGGTCCAAGAAGACCCAAGAGCCACTTCCATGTATAGTTATAACCAAGAGGACAGATGAGATACAAGGAAAGCTATTGGATTCAAAGGTCACACTGCAGCTTTCCTGATCTGTGAGTCTGAATCCAGAATGCCCTGATTCTTTCTTCCCTGGAATGGATCTAACCCATTCCATTTTTGGCGGAAGATTATGGAGATGTGAAAAAAAACCCATAGAATCTCCCTCTGATGTAGATCCTCAAAATCAAATAAAAAGTAGTGCTAACTTAAGCTTCCACTTTAGTCATTCCTTCTGTAGTGTCACATGACACCCCTTTCGTGCCCCTCTCCGACACATAGCAAGGCTCTCCCCATACCCATCATTCCCCCAAAGCAAACTGGCTAATGCTGAGTAAGGCGGGAACTCTGTCTAAAGGTACTTATGCACTGAACACGTCTATGAGATCTGTCCACTATGTGGATTTTCAGGTCTTAGTAAGAGTTGAGCTAGGACTGAAGGCCGTCTGCATTCACTACAGCCAAAGGTTTTCTCCCCAGCACGAGTTCTCTGATGTTCGCTAAGAGCTGAACTCCAACCAAAGGCTTTACCACCTTCACTTCATTCACAGTTTCTCTCATGAATGGATTCCCAGGTGATCAATAAGGTATGAATTGTACTTGAAGGTTTTCCCACATTCTTTACATTCAGAAGGTTTTACCCCACTGTGAGTCTTCTGGTGCTGAATAAGGTGGGAGTTCCGACTAAAGGCCTTCCCGCACTCACTACACTCATAGGGTCTTTCTCCAGTGTGAATTCTATGATGTTTGATAAGGAGTGAACTCCTACTGAAAGATTTCCCACACTCATTACAGTCATAAGGAGTCTCCCCTGTATGGACTCTCTGATGTTCGATGAGGTGTGAGTTACGACTGTAAGCTTTCCCACAGTCGCTGCATTTGTATGGTCTCTCTCTGGTGTGAACTCGCCGATGTTCTGTTAGATTTGAGCTCTGGCTGAAGGCCTTCCCACATTCGGTACATTCATAGGGCTTCTCCCTAGTGTGGATTCTCTGATGTCGAAGGAGACTTGAGCTCCGACTGAAAGCTTTTCCGCACTCATGACACATGTAAGGCATCTCCCCCGTGTGGATGATCTGATGCTGGATGAGGTGTGAGCTGCGCCGGAAGGCCTTCCCACACTCACCGCATTCGTAGAGTTTCTCCTCGGTGTGGATTCTTTGATGCTGAATGAGATTTGAACTATGGCCAAAGGCTTTTCCACATTCCTGACACTCATAAGGCTTCTCCTGTGTGTGGATTTTTTCATGCTGAATATGGTATGTGTTCCGTCTGAATAGCTTGCCACAAATGTTGCACATTTGAGATTTTTCTTCCATAAGAATGTGTGGCTGTCGGATAAAGTCTGAGATATGACCAAAATTCTGTCCATACCCATAGGGTCCCGCATGTTTGTTTCGTTCAGATTCCTCTCCTTCATGTGGCTGTGTCCCTACTTCAAGAGTTTTCTGCTTTGTAATTAATTGATCCTCAGGCCAGGTCTCACCATCTGACAGAAAATACAAAAAAAAGTATATGTAACAATAAAAATTCCCTGTAGGAAACAGGATGATCAAAGTATTCCAGGGTATCTGGTTCAAAAAAGTACGAGAAATGGCCTCACAATAGGAGGAAAAGATGGATACAAGCTGAGCAGATTTGGAGAAAGTGGTGGGGAAACTAAAGTGAGGATTTATATATGAAGACCCTGACCAGACAGATACACTGGAATTAGCAGAATAGGAAAGCAGAGTTTGAGGGAAGTGGGATTATCTCAGAACACAGGAAGGGTGATGCTGGGGGCTCTGTGTGGGGAGGGGCAGGGACTGAGCAGATAAATAAAAGAACCTCACGCAGAGGTTCTGTCCACATGGTACCCTGGTCACATGCGTTGTCACTGTGGTAACAGGGAAGGCTCCCTTCCTGTAATCGCACACCAGCACCTTCCTCACTCCTGTTGAGAGCCTCTCTCTACACACAGATGCTCACATGCTCATTCATGAACATGACATACTCGGACCTTAGATGCATCTTTTAGAAATGGTACAAACTGGGAGGGTTTGCGAGAGGGAGGGGAGAATAGGGGGAAAAGTTGTTTAAAATATGAAGCACGGGGTAGTGAGAAATACTTCCAAATCTATTTCAACTCTAAGAGAACATACAAAAACCAATTCTGGGGACTTGCCCGACATTCCAGTGGTTAAGACTCTACCTTCCAATGCAGGGGGCACAGGTTCAATCCATGGTCAGAGAACTAAGACCCAAGATCCCACCTGCCACGCGATGCGGCCAAAAATTTAAAAACAAACAAACAAAAAATTCTGCACCCTAGCTGTATCTAAGGGAGACCTTAGAAAAACATCTCCTGTTTACTATAATACATTTCTCAAGTTTTACTTATTAAATATGGCTTACTGAAGTGCAGTGATATTACAGAAAGAAGGCCCTCTTTTTAGGGGGATCTTTCTGGAAGAAGGGGATGCTGAGGAATATCCAATGTAGTATCATTTCCATCAGCAGTGAAAGTCTAAAACATATGCAACCCTGATTTTAGTAGGGAATGGTCATTGTCTTTAAGGAATTTAATAAGTATCTGGTCTCACAGAACCATATTTACACTTGTTCTCCACCTCCAGATATGACCTCATCTTCCATACATTCAATTTGGGTACTGGTTTTCTTACAAATATTTTTGTGATGAGAACTTTTAAGATCTACTCTCTAAGCAACTTCCAAATATACTACATGGTGTTATTAACTATAGCTGTACCTTATATCCCTGGGACTTATTCACCTTATAACTGTAAGTTTGTACTTTTGGACCCCCTTCATCCAGTTCTCCCACTCCCCACTCTCCGCCTCCAGCAACTACCAATCTGTTCTCTGTATCTATGAGTTTGGATTTTTCAGATTTCACATACAAGTCAGGTCATACAGTCTGTCCTTCTCTGACTTATTTCACTTAGCATAATGTCCTCAAAGTCCATCCATGCTGTTGCGATGGCAGGAATTCCATGTTTTTTATGGCTGGATAATGTTCCATTGTGTGTACAGATAGCACATTTTCATCCATTCATCCGTCGATGGACACTTTGATTGTTTCCATGTCTTGGCTATTGTAAGTAATGCTGCAATGAACCTGGGGGTGCAGATATCTTTTCGAGAGAATGATTTATTTTCCTTTGAATAAATACCCAGAAGTGCTGGATCACATAGTAGTTCCATTTTTAATTTTTTGAGGAACCTCCATACCATTTTCCATAATGGCTGCACCAATTTACATTCCCACCAACAGTGCACGAGGGTTCCCTTTTCTCCACGTCCTCGTCAACACTTTTTATTTCTTATCTTTTCGATGTTAGTTATACTACCAGGTGTGAATGGATTGCTGGTTTAATGTCTTTACGTCCCCTTGCACCTGTGTTTACCTTACTTGTCAGACAGATTGCAAGCTCCTGAGGAGCAGGGACTAGGGTTTCTTCTCTACCTCCCTGACCTGGCCCCCATCTGTCTTTCCAGCCTCATTCTGATCTTCTCCCTACACAAAGCCTCTTTACTATCTATTGAACCACTCTAGTCATAGTATGTGAAGGCTGAGATGTTGTAGAGAATGTGCCTTTTATTTGGCCCACTGCCCGAGATTTGACAGCCTGCCCAACGTAGTCGAGAATGTCAATCTCACTGCTCTCAGGTCCTGTTCAATATCACCTTCTCCATGAAGCCAAAGGTGATCCTTTTCCTACAGCTCTTGAAATACTCCTCATCTTTAAGTCATGTAACAGTCAGTACGTTTTATTGATCACTAACAACATGCCAGGTATAGTTCCAGACTCTGAGATACGTCAGTAAGCAAAACACAAAAATCCTCAAAGACCTTTCATTTTACTAAGGGAGATGGATAGTAAACTATGTCGATTACATACTGTTAAAAGGTCATAAAAGTGTTATAGAGGAAAAAAGCAAAGAACAAGGATTAGAGTGCCAGGGGGCAGTGGGCAAAAGGGTTGCAATTTTAAATATCACAGTCAAAGGAGGACTAAGAAAATGACATTTAAGCCAAGACTTGAAGGATAAGGACATGTGGGAAAGAGCATTACACATAGAAGAAATAGCAAGTGCGAGACCCTGGGTGTTCAAAGAGGCAACTGTGACTGGAGGAGAATGAGCAAGGGGGAGAGGAGTGAGAACTGAGGTCAGAGACATAGAAGGGGGATCAGAGAACACAGGACCCTGTAGGCTACAGGTTTGTAAGAGGTTTATTTCAGAGTGAGATGGGAAGCCACTGGAGGGTTCTGACTAGAGGAAGACAAGAGCTGACACTTTACCAGGATCACACTGGCTGCCATGCTGGGTAGAGGCTGGAGGGAGGCAACTGCAGAAGCAAGACAACCAACCAGGCTGCTGCGATAATCCAGGGGAGAAATGATGGCGACCTGAACCAAGACGGTAGCAGAGGAGGTAGTAAGAAGCACTTGGATTCTGGAAAGAAACGTTGACAGTCGCATGGACAGGATTACTGGCTGACAAATATGGATATGAGAGAAACAAAAGTTTCTCTCTGGGTTGTGTAGCTGGAGGGATGGTGTTCCCATCTACTGGGACGGGGGATATTCGTAGACCAGCTACAGCATCTCCAATGATCGAAAAAGACAGTTCCACACGACGGCTCTCATACCAGTTTCTTGAGATCAACCTATCCCAAACCTGCACATACACTTCTGGTGTGTGAGTACTTGGTACGATAGCCTTGCAACTCTCCTGTAGCCTTAACATTTTTCAAAATAAAAGGGGGGGGGGCGGTAAATAATGACCAGTGACTCTCTTCTCTGTCCCCACATCCACTCAGTAAACAAAAGTACTATTGCTTCTACCTACAACATAGCAATACTTCTTTTTTTCCCCTGCCTTCCTGTTATCACTCCTAATATCCTAAAGTCAGATCCTAATCACCTCTCACACTAAACAAACTAGAATCTCTTCCTTGATTTGCAATGCTCATCTGCTAGCCTCCTGTTAAACAAAGCTCACATACTTCAATTTCTGCCAAGCAAATCTAAATTCTTTGGCGTGGCATTCGTTTTCCACACTTGTGCTCCGCTCTGCCTTTAGTCTCATCCTCTATCAATCTACTCTATGCTCCGGTTACTCTGAAACGTTTCCTGAACATTTAGCTCCCCACGCAATTCCTTCTCCGCTCGACCTTCTTCCTCCACCTGGATCAGCCTCCCTTCCAACTTCACCAATCAAAATCCTATCCACCCTGCAAGACCCAGATCAAAGGCAGCCTCCTTCCCCAAACTTAACCCTGCTCCAACCCCCGGCTGGAATTGATCGTTCCTTTGAATCTCTAAAGCATACAGTTCCTGCCCCCTCCTCGTGGCATTTAACCACATTGACTTTGGGCCTCTCCTTAGAAATATGTTTAGTTTTTTGTATGTGTGTATTCCCTTCAATTTATTCTGAAAGTACCTCTAGAATAAGAGGTGTCTTCCATTTCTTTTCCTCCAACCCCAGTACTATGTAAAGAACTCTGCACACATTAGGTGCTTTAAAATGCTGATTATTTCCTAGCAATCCATTATAAGGAAGTTCTACTCCATCAAGAGAAGAATCTAGGGCCTCCCTGGTGGCGCAGTGGTTAAGAGTCCGCCTGTCGATGCAGGGGATGCGGGTTCGTGCCCCGGTCTGGGAGGATCCCACGTGCCGCGGAGCGGCTGGGCCCGTGAGCCATGGCCGCTGGGCCTGCGCGTCCGGAGCCTGTGCTCCGCAACGGGAGAGGCCACAACAGTGAGAGGCCCGCATACCGCAAAAAGAAAAAAAAAAAAAAAAAAAAAAAAGAGAAGAATCTATAAATCACGGAGGGCCCCGTATTGACCACTTATAAAGTCTTCAGGACCAAAACTCAAATAGAATTCAGAGAGGTATATCTCCTCGTGGGTTTGAGCCACTTACACAAGAAATATCAAAGACTTGGATCCAAACTCTGATGGACAGCAGGACCCTCTGGAATATCTCTGCAGACAGTGGCCAGTCTGAGACAGAGCTAGAGAAGCCCAAGAAGAGAGCAGTTGCCCTCTGGAATAACAGGCTCATCAAATGTGTCCCTGTGGATGAAGGTTTAAAAAAACATTTCTAGACTGATTTGCTTCTAATTTAAAGAGAGGGGGAAATCTACACAGTTCTTCAAGCAGCTTAACTACAAAGCTGTGTAATCCCAAGTACATTTACTTCTAACAGCAGAAGAAATGAGCAATGCTTCCTGTACTGGGTCAAATAGAGCCCTCACCCCCAAATTTATGTATACCTCAGAATGTGACCTTATTTGGAAATAGGGTCCTTGCAGAGGTAATTAGTTAAGATGAGATCATAATGGATTAGGGTGTACCCTAAATCCAATGACTGGAATCTTTATAAGAGAAAGGAGAGGAAGATTCAGACACAGAAACACATGGGAAAGAAGGCCATGTGACAACGGAGGCAAGATTGCAGTGATACAGCTACAAGCCAAGGAATGCCGAGGATGGCTGGAAGCCACCAGAAGCTACGAGCAGTCAAAGAAGGATTCTTCCCTAGAGCCTTCAGAGCAAGCCTGGCCCTCTTGGATTTCTAGCTTCCAGACCTATGAGAAAATACAGTTGTTTTAAGCCATGCAGTTGCCGTAATTTATCATGGCAGTCGTAGGAAACTAATATACTTCCTGTTTGATTTAATCACTCAACAAACATATGTACCGCTGACTATGTGCAAGATTCTGGTAAAGAGATTATAATGCTTTTCAAAGCACAATTAGGAATGACAACCCCTCCCTAGGTGAACTGCGGACAACATCCTCAAAGAATGAGCTACATCTTGAACTGTGATCGTTATCAACAAGGTAAAGAGAATTGCAGGCAAAAGCAACAGCATATGTTAAGGCTCAGAAACATAAAAGGGAACACTAAGTTTAAGGAGTAGTGATAAGAAATTCAATGAGATGTATGCTCCCTGTGGGCAGGAAGTAGGACATAGAGCAGAAAAAATAGAGTAGAGGCAGATAATGAAAAGACAAAAAAAAATAATAAAGTCACTCTGAACAATTTTTTTTGTTTGTTTGTTTTTGCGGTACATGGGCCTCTCACTGCTGTGGCCTCTCCCGTTGCAGAGCACAGCCTCCGGACGCGCAGGCTCAGTGGCCATGGCTCACGGGCCCAGCCGCTCCGCGGCATGTGGCATCTTTCCGGACCGGGGCATGAACCCGTATCCCCTGCATCGGCAGGCGGACTCTCAACCACTGCGCCACCAGGGAAGCCCCTGAACAATTTTTTTTGAAAAACATAATGAAGAGACATATACGCCACACTCAGGATTTTAGACTTTATTCTATAGGCAGAGAATAATATGGGCAGCCAAGAGTGGGGGAAATTACCAACAGCACAGGGATGTGTCAATACTCCAAGGAATTACAATGGGCCTAAAATGAGGAGGTGGTGGTGACAGGCAACAGAGTCAGGCCTTTCTGAAGAAAAAACTGACAGGATTTGGTGGCCAAATGAATACAGAGGGAAGGAGAGTGTAGAGGATGATCCAAGTTTTCTGGCTTGGGAAAAGCACCTACTAAAATTAGTCAAGGGAGTCACTGGAAGGTAGGGAGGTGGGGGGTGGCAGAAAAGAATGAGTCCAGAAGTACACTTACAGATGTCTGGTTCAGCACAGAGCGCAACCTGAAGTCTCAGAAGGGGACAGGACCACCCACAAGGGTGAAAGAGGAAGAGGGCTGAGAACTGCTTGGGGAGAATCAATGTTTAAGAAACGGGTGGAGGGAATTCCCTGGCAGTTCAGTGGTTAGGACTCTGCACTTTCACTGCAGTGGCCTGGGTTCAATCCCTGGTCAGGGAACTGAGATCCCGCAAAGCACGTGGTGCAGCAAAGAAAGAAGGGAGGGAGGGAGGAAGGGAGGGAGGGAGGGAGGAAGGAAGGAAGGAAGGAGTAGAGAAACAGGAATGGGAAAGACCCTGAGAAGGCAAGTGGCAGGACCAGGAGAAAACGGTGCTTCCAAAACCAAAGAACAAGAGTTTCAAGGAACAGTGATCACGTCAACAGAAATACTAAAGGGTCAAAAAAAATTAGGGATGGGACTTCCCTGGTGGCGCAGTGGTTAAGAATCCGCCTGCCAACGCAGGGGACACAGGTTTGAGCCCTGGTCCAGGAAGAGCCCACATCCCACAGAGCAACTAAGCCAGTGTGCCACAACTACTGAGCCTGCGCTCTAGAGCCCTCGAGCCACAACTACTGAGCCAGCGCGCCACTGACTACTGAAGCCCACACACCCTAGAGCATGCACGCCGCAACTACTGAGCCCATGCATCGCAACTACTGAAGGCCGTGCGCTCTGGGGCCCATGTGCCGCAACTACTGAGCCCGCGGGCCTTGAGCCCGTGCTCCATAACAAGAGAAGCCACCACAATGAGAAGCCCGCACACTGCAGCAAAGAGTAGCCCCCGGTCGCCGCAACTTGAGAGAAAAGCTCACACACAGCAATGAAGACCCAACGCAGACCAAAAAATAAAAATAAAAAAAAAATTTTTAATTAAAAAAAATATGTTCAGTGGATTCATTAGTTAAGCCACTGGCAACCTGGATATAATCAGTTTCGATGGAGCAGAAGCAGTGCCCTGCACCAAGTGAATGGCAGTTACAAAATTAACAGCAACTGGTGAAGATTTTTAAGAGGTATGATAGCAAAGGGAACAAAGGTGATTACACCCAAGTTCCCTCTATTACTTTAGTCAACCACCAAGTCCGACAGGTTTCCGTATCAACGTCTCTAGCATGTGTTTGTTTCCTTCCTGGCAGCCACCAGTCTGTTTCAGAAACCTGATGGGAGGAGGCTGCCCTGCACTGAGGTTTCAAGCATGGGACACTGGGATGTGTGGGGTTTGGGTAGGCAGAGAATGTAGGGGACAGTGACGCAAAAAAAGGACACAAAGGCACAATGGTGGATAGTGCAAAGTGTTTTCTGCATTACCTTGTGCAGACACACCAGTCTTGAGGGGTCTGTCGGGGGGAACACTGAGATAAATACTTTAAAGTTGGGTTGAGGGCTTCCCTGGTGGCGCAGTGGTTGAGAGTCTGCCTGCCGATGCAGGGGATGCGGGTTCGTGCCCTGGTCCGGGAGGATCCCACATGCCGCAGAGCAGCTGGGCCCGTGAGCCATGGCCGCTGAGCCTGCGCGTCCGGAGCCTGTGCTCCGCAACGGGAGGCCACAACGGTGAGAGGCCCGTGTACCACACACACACACACACACACACACACACAAAAGTTGGGTTAAGACCCCACTGCAGGGGACCCTGAATGCCAGGTTACAGAGAATGAACTGAATGCAGTGGGCACTGTGAACTAACACAAGTAAATATTTTAGGATGGCAACTAAGGCACTTAGCCTTAGAAAGACTAGCAGCGAGGAGCCTGTGATAAGCGCCTATCCCCTCTTACCTAAACTCTGATTCTTTTCTTACTCTAAATTCTTTCAAGGCCAAATATAGGACTTTCTAAGGCCTCCTGGGCCAGTACCCAGTTGATAGGTGAACGTCCACATTGTTTATTGTCCTGTAGTCTCTCACAGATAACTATTCCAACTCAACTCTAAGCTGGTGTGTGGTGGTGGGGGTGATGGGGTTAGGTTTTCTTTCAACTTAGTCTCAGCACCTTATAATAATAACTCAATAGAATATTTGAGTTAAAAATCAGCCTAAAACAGAATTAGAAGGCTAAATATGTGAAAGAAAAATCCTCCAAACATCAGCCATCTCAAAATCCATGATGTGGATTATCTAAGCCTTTGTCCCTCAATTAAATAATCCAAATCCACCTTTTTTTAAAGGCCAAGCATATACGAGATGATGGTGGGATGGTAGATTGAAATTTAAATGTTGATGTTTACAGTTTAACCTCATTTTCCATCAGCAGGTGGCTGGCCTGTCTACTGTACTCCACAGGCAAGGTACCCTCTCGAAGTTTACATCCTGGGTGGAAAATGTATCTTCCCTAATGATGAAAGACAGGTTCGGGGGAGAAGCCCACTCTTTTCCTGGTACTTGGGGTATAGGACACACTTGGCTGGGTTCATTCATTCTTTTATTCACACAACATTTACTGAGCCTCTCAAAGGACAAGCAAGTTAACACGTGCTGGAATGACAGATCCTCAAGACTTAGTGCTATGGACAGTGCTGCTGCAGGTCTGCAGGTCTGTCTGCTCCACACATGAAGAGAGGAAACATTAGTGATAGGCTTTATTTACATGTAATAGAGTTTTAGGTTAAAAAAAAAATCAGTGTCTTGCACCAGGGTAATTCTAAGCGCACGGTTAGTCGCGTCCATCTGATCTGAGGCCGCGGTGGGAAGGACAAAGTTTAGACAAAGAAAGCAGCTAAGTCAGCTCTCCTCACCCTTGCTCTTTCGAGGCTCCTGCTCGAGGGACGGACACGGGGACTCCGGGGACGTCTGCTCAGGCAGCTTCTCCATGGGCCGGGTCCAGTCCCCGGTGCCGCTCCAAGGCCAGGATCTTCTCTAAAAGGTCTTCAGAACACGACCCAAGGAACGGGCAGTCACTTCAGGACAGAGAGCGAGAAGAGGACAGATGTAGGGAAAGCTGCCCGTGCCGTAGGTGCCGCTTCCTGAGAAGTTTCCGGCCTGGGGGCGGTCGGGGGAGCCTCGTCTTCCCTGTAGGCAGACTGGGCCCCGCCGCGGGGAGCGCCCGGCCGGCCGGCAGCGCGCCCCACCCCGACCCCACGGGATCCCCCCTGCCCGACCCTCTCCCGCCGCCCCAGCGCCGAACCGCAGCACTCACTCTCTCAGCCGGCCGCGCGTTCCGGCGGCGTCGGCGATCTCGGCCTCCAGGGGGACTAGAAACTCTTGCTCCTCGGCGCGCACTTCCGGGACCCGTCTAGGCAGCTCGGAGGTCTAATCTCGATCGCGGGTTCCCTAGGGGCCGCTGGGGAGCTGGGTCCAGAGCGGAGTCGGGTGGGGGGCCTCCTTGGGCGTTTGTCCTCCTTCCCAAGGAGGGATTGAAGGAGGACAGAAAAGATTTCTCTATTTGCCCTTCATCGCCCGAGTGGACTTAGGATCTAAATTGGTTGTCTCTTTCTCATCCCCAGTGTCCCGTGTGCACCCCATTTGCCTCCTCCGCTCTGCTCCACCCATCTCCACATTCCTTCTTCAAGATCACAGGCCACGCTGACCCTGCTGGGCCAAAACCTGTTATCTACGCCCTCTGTCCAGCCTGCCCTCCTCTCCCTTTGTCGCTTCAACTCAGCCTCCCAGTTATGCCTGGAGCATACAAACAAAGAGGAGGAACGTACTGGTACCGAAGGGCTGAAAGAGGAAGAAAAGCCATAGAGATAGGATCAAGATCCAAACACCTACTGCACCTGGAGTACAGGTTTGCAGAGGCGTATCTGATATGCTGAAGCAGGAAAAAAGGATAAGGAAACGAGCTGTTCATGATAAAGAGGATTTTCCTGCTAAACTCAAACATAACAGCTACCGGTTATGGGGCACTGAAACTGAACATTATCTCATTAACCCTCACAACAACCCCACAAAATTGATACTTTTTACTATCTTACACGCCAGAAGCTACACAGCTAGTGAGCAACCTAGAGGCAGGATTTCAATCCTGGCCCGTTCAAACCAGAGCCTGGAGGCTAACCACACTCCGGAGAGACAGTGGAGGAAGACGGGGTAAATGCTGTCTGCGGGACATAAGCAACTGTGGGAAAGACGCTCGTAATTACGTCCAAGTTGTAAATTTATTAACGTGGATGAAATACAAATATAAAAGGGTAACCATTTTCTTAGAGAGAGTGGGATGAGGCAGCAAAATAATTCCAAAATCAATATTTTCTTGTTGATTTGTACAGAGCACCATCTACTTGAAACCATTCTTAAGTCTTGGATTTAACATTGGCTCCTTCATGCACTCATATTTTGAAGGGAGTGTTAAGACTTGATGCTGCGTGATAACGAATGTTAGAGGCATGTCAGTTTGCCGACTCCAGCAGGAAGTGCCCATCAGGAGGCAGTTCCTACCACACAGACCACAAATGCCTAGTGATTTCTCTAGTCATATTTTAAGTTCTCCAAGCTCAGGGTGTCCCTCCCTGGACAATGCTAGTCCTGCACTGGTAAACGCTTGCTTGTTGATTTCCTCTTTTTTAGATTTTATGCTAAGTATCTCTCCTCTATTGTAGCGTTTTTTATATTAGTATTTACATTAAAAGCTTCTGGGCATTTAGTATATGACCAGTAGCTTTTACATTATCTCATTTAATTTTCATGCTATTAACAACCACACTGTATACACAAGAAAACTAGAAAGGCTAAGTAAAATGTCCAAAGTCATATAGCTAGTAAAGTTCAAACATATGTCTCATTCCAGTCATTGCTTTGACTCATCTGTCTTCTTTACCCAGTGGATTGTTTAATGCATTTGATTAGGTTAACTGTATCCACCAGCTACCACTAAATATCATATTTCCAGCCAACTGTATTACTGAATGAATGAAAGGACATAAGAGGTTACATATTTGGATGTGACAAATTCCATCGTTTCTGAGATAACACCCTATGGGCTTCCTTTGAACTTTGTTCTCAAATCCTCAGTTACCCACGTACTATTTCCTAAGGTGAGGCATTCTCCAAAGAGCTCATTTATTACTACCTTGAAAATGCCATACTCCTTCCTCTGCAGGCCTTCTGACATGCTCTCTTTTGCCCGAAATACTCTCCCTGCTCCACTCTCAGCACTCTCCATCTCTAGTCTACCTATCCACTTTTGCTCAAGCCGAAAACCTAGGAATCAAACTTGATTTTCCCATTACCCACTTTGCTCCACCACTATAATATAATCAGAGGTGACAGTAAACCTTGGTAAGGATATGCATCTATTAGTAAGTCCTAGTTGGCAGAAAAATTAAGAATGCATTTGGGCCATTGAGAAATGGAAATATAAATCTAGTGATGGCAGTGGGGGTGTCTTGGCAGAAGATGGGAATTCAGGACATTTGACCTGTAGCCTGTCGTTGTCAAAATTGTCAAGCCTGTTTCAAAGGGTAGGACGGGGGGTTCTAACTAGCTCCCAAAAGATACTGGGGTATTTTCTCCCAGCTTCCCAGAGAGCTCTGGGAGCATTTAGGATCAGCTACAAACTAATGGTGAATCACTGGGTGTGTAACAGGGAACAAAGAACTATCAAAGAAAACGTCTCTAGGTTCTGGGATGTGTCCGATACCAACATCACAATGATGGAAAGCTTTGGAGTCAAAAAGCCCTGACTTTGAGCTTACTGTGTGACCCTACAGGTTTTTCAACCTCTCTACACCTCAGTTCCTCTGTAAAACGGAGCTGGTTCCCTTGCAGAGTTGTTGTGAGGACTGTTTGAATATGTGCATATATACATACATGTGTACGTAGGTAGGTGGACAGATAGATAAAATTAGGTGTCCCAACTATTAGATTTCTTCTCTTCCCTCCCCTGCCTTCAAGGCTAAAAAGACAAAGAACACAAACTATACTGGACCAATTAAATATCAGCAAGCTTAAAGAGACAAGTTACTTGCCCTCAAGGATTATTTTGGTTTCTCATTTTTTAAAATGTTTTATTTAAAAAACACATTCTGCCTAGCTCTACTGAAACCTCAAACTATTTACCCTTACTTTATGTGCCAACAGCATCCCAACCGAATAACCCTTTAAATTGTAAACATTCAGACTTTATTCCAGAGGTCTGTGGAAGAGCAAGCTTTGTACCTGTATGAAGGAGAGTGATTTCTGCTGTGAAGCAGGTTTCTAGAAGGAACTGAGTTGCAGCCAGGAAGGTGATTCTAAGATTCCCAAATGCTTCTGGCTGAGGACTTCAGATTTTGAAACAGATTCTCAGAGTACCAAACACACCTTTATTCAAGTGGAAGTACAAAAGCACATTCCTAAACCAAATGCATACACGTGATTTTTACATTTTCTGCTATTTAGAGATTACTTAATCCTGTTTCATAATCACCGGAGGTGATTACCCATGGTCTCTATCCGTAGGGTATATATGGTCATAGACAGGAAAATGAAACATGCATTTTTCATATGCTTTTACATTTAGATCAATTCATTTAGGTCCCTACCGTGCCCTGATGAGATCCTATGCTTGCTGATGGCTAAGAGGTAAAATACTGTGGTAGAACTACCCTAGAGGTTATTAGCCATAAGAGGCTTACAGAGTAAGCAATGAATTTTTATATATTTGTTGAGGATCCCTAGTGAATATTTTAACATATGAATTATGAAAGCCTCAATCGCTGAAACAACTAGAATTTTAAATAACACTTGTCTTATTCACAAAATATTTTGACGCTTAAGATGGAAAAATACAATAGAATGCTTTGACATCATCTAAAGAATCATGAACTCTTGCTAGGTGTTATGACAGTGACCCTGAACTCTGGAGCCAACATCTGTGCTCAGTTTCATCAATCAAAAAAAATTATTTTATATGGCCTGTAGACTCTAGTAAAATACAAAAAATATGATGATGTGTAAACAATTCCAAACAGGTAATGAAAAACAGTAATGGTTAAATTTTACAGGCATATCTGCCATTCTTGAAATATTCTCTCTAAAGATATTACACAAGAACAGCAATACCTTTGATGGAAGGCAGCATTCTCTTACGAAGATCTCTGATTTCTCAGTATATGTTCTTTACGTTTTGCCCTATCAAAAGCAGACGTGAGCATTCTGCTGGCCTTCAATGGACATATATAAAATAATTCTGAACTTAGACATGCAGAATAGGCGCTGAATATAGCTAGGCTACCACTAGTCTTGTTGGCTTCCTAAGGTCTTTTTCATCTCTTTTAGAAGGATGTGAATGCTAACACAGCTAAGAACTTGGGTGTCACTTGAAAATGTTTAGCTGCCTGCCACAAACTCAGGGGAAACAATCCTTCATACTCATGGATGGAGAGGGTGTGTAAATCCATTTCTTTTAAAGGAAGATACTTTGCATTAGGACAGAAGACACCAAAAAAGCAAGTAGGTGTGGCATACCTGCTGGTGTAAAGCTTAAAGCTAGGAAACCATCATTGAAGGTGCTTAAGAGAATGGAGAAATCAATAGGAATCCAAATGTTATGGCTGGAAAGAAATAAGGTCCTCAGAAAACAGCAGGCCTAAGAGTCTGTTTTGGAGAGAACTTTGACTGAGAACAGCAGAAAAAGCTAAATGAGAAACATTCCAGAAGTTGACATGTTTTAACATTGGTGTATCAATGTATCTTAGGGAAGCTGTGAACAATAAGAACCAACTTCAGGAAAAATAAAAATGTTTATAAGCCACATTAAAATTAAAATAGCTTAAATGAGTTCCATAAGTAAAGCATACATACCTACTTATAACACCTATTAAATAAAAGAATGCCACGAGAAAACAGAACTGCATTCACCAAGTCACTCCTCTGACTAGATTCTTCTGCAGTGAAAAAGACTGGGACTATATATTACCGATTTCATATGCAAATAATAATTTTCCCTTCATTTTGATGTTGAACAAAGCCTGAAATATGGTGCTAAATGTTTCCACTTGCATTATATCAAATTCCGGTCTGGTGTGGATATTCTGATGATGAAAAAAGACTTGAACTCCTAGACTTGTCATTTACTATATACCCAAATGACTTCTCTTGGGTATGAATTCTTTGCTGAATGAGGGTTGGAAAATGGCTGAATCCTCCCACACATACACATTTATTACATTCATAGGTATTCGGCATGAAATGAATTTGATGCTCACAAAGTAGTTTCTTTGACTGAAGGCTTTTTCACGTTTATAGGGTTTCTCTCTAGTGTATATTCTTTTATGTCAACTAAGACTTGAAGTCTGACTGAAAGATTTTTCACATTCTTTACATATGCAGAGTTTCTCTCTAGTATGAATTCTCTGATGTCTAGAAAGGGCTGAGCTCTGATGGAAGATTTTCTCACATGCATCACATTTATAGAATTTTATTCCAGTATGAATTCTCCAATGGTGACTAAGGTATGACAATAGCATGAAGCATCTACCACCTTCAATGTATTTGTAGGTTTTCTCATTGGTATGGGTTTGCAGGTGTCAACAGTTTTACACGGACTAATAGCTTTCCAACGTTTGTCACATTCACGTTTCTCTCTGGTGTGAATTCCCCAAAGATGAATAAAGGTTGAGGTGGGACCGAATCCTTCACCACATTCAGGACACACATGATTTCTCCCTGGTGTGAACTCTCAGATGCTGAATGAGGCCTGAACTTGACTAAATGTCTCCCCACTTTCATTACATTCGTAAGGTTTCTCTTTGGTATGAATTCCTTGATGGTGCACAAGGTGTGCTCTCTGACTGAGGTTCTTTTCCCATGCATCACAATCAAAGGCTTTTTCTCGGGTGAGGACTTCCTGTTGCAGGACAAGGTCTGAGCTATGGTTGAAATTATCCTGATAATCATTACACTCATAGGATTTCTCTTTCCTATGAATTTTGTGATGCTGAATAAGGCATGAGGTTTGACTGAAAGCTTTTCCACATTCATTACATTCATGTGGTTTCTCTCCTGTGTGAATTCTTTGATGCTGAATAAGATGGGAATTCAATCTGAAGTCTTTTCCACATTCATTACATGTATAGGGCTTTTCTCTGAGACGAATTCCTTGATGCTTAATAAAGGTCAACCCACATTCGTTGTATTCATAGGACTTCTCTTCACAACGGACCTTCTGATGTTCAGCTAAGTGTGAGGTATGACAGAAGTCACTGCCACACACAGTACACTTACAAGGCATCTCTCTGTGAACTCTCTGATGTTGAGTGAGGTGTACACTACGGCTGAAGACTCTTTCACAATTGCTACATTTATAAGATTTTGCTCTAGTGTGAATCCTCTTATGCTGAATTATGTCTGAGCTCTGACTACAGGATTTGTCAGACGCCTCACAGGATTTATCAGACGCTTCACATTTATAGGGTTTTTCTCTAGTGTGTATTCTTTTATGTCGACTAAGACTTGAACTCTGACTGAAAGATTTTTCACATTCTTTACATTTGTAGGGTTTCTCTCTAGTATGAATTCTCTGATGTCTAGAAAGGGCTGAGCTCTGATGGAAGATTTTCTCACATGCATCGCATTTATAGGATTTCTCAGTGGCAGGAATGCTCTCACATTTATTAAGGTGGGAGAGTTCCATTAAACTTTCCTTATATTCATTACTCTGAAAATCCTGTGTTAGATTTATTTGTTCATGTTTATCAGCTGAATTCTGGTTGAGGCTCATATCATACTTATCAATGTCATCAACATTCTGTATTCTAAGAACTCTCTGATCTGCATCAAGAGTTGAGTCCAGACTGAAGCTTTTTTCAGGTTCATTACATTCACTGTTCTTCTCACTGGTGAAGGTTTTCTTACTGATTGTTATTTGCCTAAACTCTCTCTCCAGGAAGAGAAATTTCCTTAAGATTTCCTGAAGCCTTTCTAATCTGTCCTCAGTCTTATACACTTCTCTAGTCTCAGGAACTTGGGCAATATCCTTTTTGAGTCTTCCTACTCTCACTTTGTATGAATGTACTTCTTCTGGAATTTTCTGCTTAGGAATCAACAGCTCGTTTTCTTCTCTGGTCTCTCCATCTGATTCAATATATAAATAGAAAATGCAAATGTAATCTGTACCCTGTGCTTAGAAAAACAAAACTTAGAGAAGAGAAAACTAAATAATCTACAATCTACCAGGGTAAGAGAAGCTTATTTACTCTGAAACACAGGAACAAAATCTCAACAGCAGCGGTAAGGGCATGAATAGGAGCAGTGAGGTAGGATCCAAGTGGTCCAAGGTGTGGTAGAAATAGAGGGCAGGTTCAGCAGAGTAAGAAGATAATCAATTAAGGTGTTTCAATGGAGATAACAGGGAACTAGTTCAACAGAATTATAGATAAGCAAGTTGAATAGGGACCTAGTACAACTTACAGATAAGGGACAAAGTAAGAGTTCATCAAAACTGAACGGAAAAGGAAAGAGCTCTGGGATACAGACAGAGCTCTTCATTGACTGCCAAAGCAGCTACAGCTTGGCTCAACAACTAGACTTTACTTCCCTACTAATTCATCTGATTGATTCTGCCTTACTCACCTGAGCAGTCATCTCTTAAGACTTCTCTATTCTTAGTTTCCAGATCAAAAACCTGTAGATCTTGTTCCAGCTGGGAGATCCCATCAGGCTTGGAAACTGGAAATCCTGCTCACAGAGAAGGAAATGGGATGTGGCAATTTATCCCCAGATACTACACCAGCCACTTTTTCTCTTACTTAATGGCTAATGGAGAGAGAAAGTAAATTCTTAGAAGACATTAGGAAGGCCTGGAGAGTGAGAAGGCCAAAGACCTTCTACAAGGAGTTCATATTTGTGCTCTAGAAAGAGGTGTGCTAAGGGGCAAGTTGATGACTTCTGGGAGCATAAGTATTCATTTCCACATACTCAGGGAATTTGGCATGAGTGTGTACCTGTCTTCACAGAAATTATCATTATCACTCCTCATCTGTTGCCTACAGGTTACTCTTTGTATTAAATCTGGCCTACAAGTATTAGACCTGGTCAAAATGGAGGTCATCAAAATATAACTCTGCTGGTCTGGAGAAAGGTGAATTCTCAAGCACCTGTTGTGTGGTGAGCTAAGCTGTAGCAACACAATCAGTGAAGGCTGAAAAAATATTCCAAGGACCAATCTCAAGAAACAATTCATTTCAGGGCACATGAGGAAACAAATAATAATATGACACATCCTTACCCCTTAGGAGCTTATACTCTTGTTTATTCAACAAACATTTATGGAGTGCCTCCTATATGCAAAGTATGTAGGAGATAAAGAGCCCAAGCAGATGAGGTCCATCCCCTCAAGGACCTTACACTCTAACTGCAGAGACAGATATAAACAACTTAGTGTAATATGATACAGTGAGGAAGATGCAATAAAAGTGCATTTTCACACAAATTGGTCTTTCTCTGGCTTGCATAATGGACTGCTAGGATCTCATCTCTTTTAAAGCAAAAGCAAGAGGCAGTCTGCTTCTGAGGCGGGGCAGAACTATTACAGTATCAAAGGGGCAGTTTTTACACGTATTCAGCCCATAAAGCTTCTAGTAGCACACATACAAGGTCTAGCTCAAGCCCCTCATCTCCAAAAGCCTTTCTCTCCACTTACTGAATGTCTACAAACTGTATTACGTGTTCCGCTTATCCTGACATGTCTCTATATAATGAAGTTTACAGATTTTTAAAAATTGTTTTCAGGTATTATCATCCCTACCTGATTTATAAACTCTTTGATAGCAGGGACCATGTACCTTGTATCTTGCACTTTTCATTCATTTATTTAAGAGCTACTCATTGAGTGCCAATTTTGTGCCTATGTGTCAACAGATTATCAATGTTTTAAAAAGGGCTCTGGGCCTTTTTAAAAGTATGATAAACCAATAGTTGTCCTATGGGATTCCACATGACAGCTTAAGAGCAGGGAGATCAGAACAGATATAAAAAAGGCATTTACTGTGTTTCTGAATTCCTGTTGTGCATAAATAGAGTCAATTCTCTTTTTGGACACATTGTAGTTAAGGTCCTCCATGTCAAATGAAATAGTTTTGCAAGTTTAAAAAAAGTTAGTATGGCATGACACAGCAACTACTCTGCTCAGAATTCTGATAACATAATGTGCAACTTTTGACAGATATTTATTAAGGTGTTTCTAAGTATTTGAAAATTGAAATTAATTTTGGTTATTTACTCTATAATCTACACTTAAATCACTTACACACAACAAAAAAGATCATCTTCTTGTTGGATTAGGGGTTTGATTTTAGACACGTTTAAGGTAACATAGGAAGGTATAGAAAGAATGCCTAGCAGGCAGTTAGAGATACAAGACTGCAGTTTAGAAGAGAGAACGGGATTCAAGATACAGACTTAAAGTCACTTGTATTATCAAAATATTAAGCTAAGATTCACTAAGCATTTGGTAGGTGCAAAGTACCACACCAAGAGCTTTATAAGCTTTCACTCACTTAATACTCACCATACCTTCATGAGATAGGAATTATTACTGTATCAATTTTACAAATGGGAAAACTAAGATTCATAGAGGTTAAGAACGTTGCCCAAGGTCATGATAACTGGTGAAGCTGGGGCTCAAACAGATAGTCTTATTTCAGAAACCGGCTTTTAAATAATCTACTAGTAAAAAATAATGATTGTGAATGAAATCCATCCCTTCCTCTAAATATGTACAGAAAGAGAACAGAAGACCAACATAGTGACAATGGAACAAAAGGTGAAAATAATAAAAAGAACAGAGAAACAGTAATTAGAACAATACACGGAGAGCCAGGATCCAACAGATTTAGAATCATGACGTTTAATTAAAAGGGACCTGAGAGAACATTTAGTGTCAAAGGAATGAAAATCTCTTCGTAATAGGCACAGCCTGAGCAACATTCAATCTGAGAAAATTCCATTATGAACAAACAATTTGAACACTCTCCTGAAATCTTTGTCTGTATTAAGAAATCTGGTCCATAGCTCCCACCACTTGCTGCCCCTTCGGAAAGAACATGTAAGTAACCAGCACAAGCCAGGTGCTTACGCACATAACCTGATTTAAGCCTTGACACAACCCAGGAAGCAGACATTATTTTTTGTTTTATAGACGAAAACGTCATTATAATCGGTTTAAACAATCTGCTCAGTCACAGATGGTAAATGGAACCCACAGTTAACATTCTTTCCAATCTATACTAAGGGTCACAGAAAGCATTAAAACAGGTTTCCTCACCACTGGCCTGAATGTCTTTTTCGTAGATTTAAGTCAAAAATCTATGCTTTCAAAATATGCATTTTTCCTATCGAAATTTGAAATTTTTCCTATCTAAAATTAATTTATTAAAACATTTTGATTTTTAAAATTGAAACCTTGATAGTTTTCTAACTAGATTTACTTTTAACTTAATCTGATCTTTAAAAATAACATTTAAAATTTACCTCATTGTTTGTTGCCTATACTAGTGCCGTGCCAAGATTTTAGTCATCCGAAAGTGTCATGCTTTTCTTCCTGGTCCTTAATAAACACACAAATAAAATCTCTCCTTAGCAATATTGTTCCTGTGTAGATACCTATTACAATGGAATGTACCCTCTAACCATTTTACTTTTTCTTGAATACATGCCCTTTCTGCTCCCAAACTGTATAACCTCATGCCTGTCTGTCCAATTTATTGTGGCCATTTTAAATTACCATCATAGTACAGAGCCATAAAAATATAAAAAAACACTATATGTGGTTGGACTAACTGTCCTAAGGCTCAAAACAGTGAAAAACTGTGGGCTTCAGAGTCAGATCTGAGTCCATAGCCTAGCTTTGACCCTGGATGGATCACTTAACTCCTCTTAGCCTCGGGTATAAAACAGAATAATACCTGCTCACAGGGTTATGGTAAGGATTAAATGAGATATATGTTAGGTACTTAGTAACATACTGGTTGCTCAGTAGTGAACAACCGTGGTAGTGAAAGACATTCTATACAATATCATTTTTGCCCCCACGACATCAACTTCAAAAAGCAAGGGGTATGTGCCAAACATTCCTGATTTATCAGCTCACTCACCATCCAGTAGAGTTCTGGGAAGCAGCTTTCTAATGCTGTCACCTAACAGGGCACCTGCCACACTGCCCCATGTGAAGTGTAATCCAAGCTTTTTTCCCAGTCTTATTAATCTCCAGCACTAAGTCACAGATAACTTCCCTTTGGGTATGACCCCCAAGCCAGTAATTCACTCACTGGCAACCGTATATGTTTCTTTTTAGATTTGGTAATGAAAATTTTTACCTATTTTTTTATTCTTTTACTCTGTTCATACTCTGTATATTTATTACTGTGTAGTGGAAGCACTTAACCAAAAGACCAAAGTTCTGATATCTGTGACAAATACAACTCAGAGCTACTATCATGGGAAAAAGGTATGAACTGGAAAACTGGGCTGCTAAATCAGAGACTGAATTATAAAGTCCTTATTTTACAACACCAAACATTAAGCTAAGTTAACTAAGTGTATAAACTTAAATTTCAGGTGGAGTTTGCTGAACCCCCAAATATGAAAATTACTTCCTAAAGATTGTAAAAAATAATTACTAAGGAGAGGCTGCTGACTTGGTCACAAAAACAAGTTGAGTAGGAGGGCTTCTTTTACGTAACTGTGCCCAGCATGTGTGAGTGTGCATACGTGTCCTGTGTATGTGCAGAGATAACAGAGGAAATGGGATAAAATTCAGTATAATAGTATGCTGTGCTGTTAGGCTGATTGAACTACTAAGAAGTTTCTTTACTCCAAAAAGTAGACAGGTTAACTGTTGCAAATTATGTAATTATTAGATATTAACAGTAATTTACAATTACATATCACTTTACAATTTACAAGTTGTTGAATATACATTCAATTTGACAGCCTGAGGGAAAGACAGCCTTTCCGCGCCATCGAGGAAAAGCTAAGGAACACTTATCAGGAAAGATCATATAAACGCATCAATCTGTACAGCTCCACAAAGAATAAACGGGACAAAGGCAGGACCCTGGAGGGGGCCACAGGGATTTAAAAGAAGCAAAAGACTAGAACATTAGAAAGGCCCAGGGGTCTCAGGAGATTTAGGCAACAGAAGGGGCAGGTCATGTTCACTACAGAAAAGGAGGGGCACACAGTGTATGTTCCACAGTCTAAAATAACACGAAAAGATCATAACCGAAGAGCTGGAGTCGAACTTTGTGGTTTCTGAGAACACAAGTCGATGACCACCAACCATGGCTTCTGATTGAACTCAGAATTCAGGGTTCAAAATTCTGGTTGCAACAGAGGGCTTCCTTGGCCCTTTGAAATTTATAAAGGTCATCTGAGGAGCTGCAATTTTACATAGTGGTGGCATCCTGAGAGGCATCTACTCCATCAATCAAGTGTAATATCTCATAATCGTGGAAAAGGAGTTTCCGAGCGGGGACGAGCACTATCGATGGGAAGCCGATACCTGGGCCATCTCTTGGAGATTCCTGCTGAAAGGACTGCAAGTGTTTCTCCAGAGAAAGCACTTGCCTGGGTATGACTCAGGGCCGGGCAGGAATTCACACTATGAATCCGGGTGGTGGGAAGGCGGAGAAGTATGCCTACGAAGATCAAAGAGCCAGGAATGGAAAACACACTAAAAACCTTCCCAGTGGGCAGGCTGCCTCCCCACAGGTAAGAAGACCTCTTTAATCCTGAGTGTAATCAAGGAGACAAAACAACACCCTGGATGCCACCAGCACAGGCAAAGCAAAAAAGAGTTTAAAAAAAAAAAATGAGAGAGAGAGAGAGAAAGAGAAAAGAAAAAGTATGATTAAGTACATACATACATAACAAAGAAAAGAGCAGCAGAGACAGGCAAAAAAAGAAAGAGGAGCAATGCTCACACCGAGGGGGGACGCCGACAACTCCCACCAATCCTTCTCTACAGCACCACAGGTCGTCTAATCTCAGCTGCCAACTGCACGATCCAAATGACAAAGGAGAGACTCCATCTAAGTCTGAGACTTCTGTGAGGTTACACAGGATTACCTTCTGGGTGACTCACTGAAATGTACTCGCAGTGAGTCATGCCTTGAAATCAAGTCTCTCAAATTCTGCCTACTTGCAGATGAATTTAGGGATCTTAAGAGGTGAGGGATTATTCAACAAAGACGTTAGCCTATCTTAAAAAAAAAAAAAAAAAGCATTTCTTCTTCTGAGAAAAATGGGAAACTCTGATACAGGGGCACTGAATTACCAGGAAGGAAAGTGTCTGGTTGTGGGTTGGGAGGCCCTAGAGTCTCTCTCACAAAAAAGGAAAAGATAGGCAAAGTGAGAACTTGCAAAGCACCAGCAAGTTTCCCTTTTTTAACAGGGAACAGATGCCCCACAAAAGCAAGAAACATTAACCGAGGTTAAGGAGTAGAATGTCTCCTCCTGAAACCCCCAAAGGAAACCCACTCCCAGAGGAGACGGCCTTAAAGAAGGCGGAATCGGAGGTTCTACGACCGGGGATCTGAGCCACACTCAGAGACCTCACATCTACTCAAAAACAAGGAAGTAAAGAAATCCTAAGCGGTAAACTGAATAATAAGAAAGGCAATCCTTACCCAGTGAGACCAGGTTCCCATAATTCTCTAACATCACTTCTCTGTAGAGAGCCCTCTGAACAGGGTCCAGGCATCCCCATTCCTCTCGAGTAAGGTGCACAGCCACATCCTCGAATGTCACAAACTCCTGAAATAACACAGCCTGGCTGCTCTGGGGAAGGAGGCCACCACAGCATCATGGCCAGAGAATGAAGGAGATGATACAGAGGGTCTGCAGGGTGCATTTATGTTGGAAAGGAGGGAGAACAGAGTAGAATCTAGGGAATAGGTTCCACAACCCTTTAACATCTAATAAGCGCCCATGACAGCACCAAGGATAAAGGAAGTGTTTGCTGGTGATATTGGGGAGATGGAAAGGTGGTTTCTGTGAAGTCCAGGTCTCTGAAGATGATCAGCACCCAACCTGGGGTCTGCTATTAAAAAAAAAAAAATTCAGGCAAGGTTTATGGATGGGATGAGGATAGGACCACACTCAATCAGCAGCAATAGTCCCTGAGGAAAAGCAGAGGGTTCCTCAGCTCACCTGGTACCTGGCTGTCAGGAGCGCAGCTGCCTGGTCTCCTGGGCTTCCCTCGTGGGGAAGAGCAGGCACCTGGGGGACAGGTGGAGCTGAGGGAGGAGAAAGGAGCCAAGAGTGAGAGCAGCCCTTCCCCAGGGCTCCCTTACAAAAGAGAGAGTCAGTGGGACCCTTCCTCACATCAACATTACAGCAAAACCAACGAACGTTTCTCAGGTATTGACCATGTTTTGCACCTTCTCAGCACCTGCATGCCCTCCTTACACATGCTTAGACCCGTGATACAGGATTTTATTATGAAATCTCATATTGTACATTATTCCCATGACATGACCTACCTCTAACAGAAGGGTAAGCACTGTTACCTGTTTTGCAAATGGGCAAAGCAAAGCATAAAGATTTGCAGTGACTCATCCAGAGCCATAGTTATTTAGTAGACTTCTGACCCTCTCCCAGACACTGTTCTGTAAACTTCATTAAGCCTTTCTTTTGAGACTGGGCACTGTCTCTGCAACCAGTGTGTAAGGCCCTCAAGAATAAGGAGTGGTCATCTGTTTCCTCATAATCCTTTCCACACTCTCACAATGCTCCACAGCACGCTATGCACCATGGCACTCAGCTGGTGTTCCTGACACACAAGTTATTTCAGGCACTGCAGTCGGCCAGAAGTAATCTCATACAAACTTCATACAAGACAAAGGCAGGACAAGACAGATCAACCTCTCTATATGATACACAAAAATGTTATTTTGTGGTCAATATGTGATATGTATACATTGTTATTTTACGGTCAATATGTGATATGTATACATTGGGCTCAACCAAAGAATTAGATGGTTGTTTTCTTGATCAAAATTAGATTAGTCAGGAACACTGCAGTTGCAACAGAATGGCAGCTGGCAAAGCACAAAAGGTCAAGGAGGGAAGAAACTAAGTTAAGGAAACAGGGGGAGGGACAGGCCCTAAATCTAAGAGGAAGTGAAAGCAAGGCAAGGGCAGTGAGGTGTGGCAAAAGCAGCATTTCTTAGAAATTATTCTGAATGTGGTAACTGGGATGAAGTGAAAGTTGCATGAAGGAAAAACAGCCAGAGCAGAGTAAGCGAAGACCACTCGGCCTATTAAAGAAGGACAGGCTGACCTCAACAGAGGGACCCAGATCAGGACTGAACTGAGTCACGTCTGTGCCTCCCTTCAAGACCTCCCTCTAGGGACCAATCTCTCATTGAAATCCCTGGCCTCTCTCATACCAGGGCCAGGAGCCCCTCTGCACTCCCATTCTCCTGGATGGAAGTGCTCTCTCTGCCTTACCCCCAGTGAGTCCCTGTTCCATGTCGGTGTCCTGCACGAACTGAGGCTCTGGGGATAGACCCTCAGAGTGGGTCTCCAAAGGCTGAAACTGGACCCTTGGAGATCCTGCTGCTTCCTGGGCCGATATTTCCTCCATCCCTGTTCTGGAGGACAATGACCATCACTGCGGGGTGAGATTAGGAGAAATTATTGTAACAAGTTAAAACAACCCATCATTTTACATTCTCAGGACTTAGCAAAGTATCTTGCACACTGTAGACACAATGAAAATAGTTAATGATGGTTAACCACCTAAAATAAACAGCAGGAAGAAAAATGGACATTATTCACTTTCAGATATTTAAGAACCAAATCATATGGTCCAAGTATGCAGTTTATTTGAACTCCACTAATCCAGAATTTGTGGAATATTTTAATCAAGGAAACACGATTTAATAGCCTAAAATTTTCTGTGTAAATTGAAAATGCTTGACATTTACAAACGTCTTTCAAGGTTCAGGTATGCGCCCAGAGAAATATACTAGTTCCGATTACTCGTAATTTTTTTAAAGCAGGCCCCTAAGAATTTTTTGGTAAACACTCTGTCAGCCCACTCTGTATTACTGAATGGCCTTAACCGATAACCAAATTCCACTCTGCGGGGTCAGACCCTTCGACAACTCAGACTAGGTGAGAAGGCCTTTCCCAAAATCCTGACAGTAAGCCAGGGAAGGGCTGCGACTCTAACAGGTCTGACTGGTTGTCCTTCACACCCAAGGACGCGGCAGCGCTCCGTCCCCTTTCCACACCCTCAGAAAGGGCCCTCGCGCCCGGCCCTCAGAAGGCCTCGCCCGGCGCTGCCCTCCTCCCACTTCCCTGCTAGGTCAAGACACGGTCCCAAAAGGGCGAAGAGGGCCCCAGAAACCCAGCTCACAGCAGGGCACGGTCACCGGGTCCTGACGGCGGGGCCCTCTGTCCGCGGGGTGTCGGGGCGAACCCTGACTGAAGAGAAACGGGCCCTTGCACTCCGGCCCCGCGCGCTCCTGGGACGGGAACCGCAGTCAGCCGGGGACGGGAGATTCCTCCTCCCCGGGAGGCTAAACAAGGGGCCGACCCACTGCGACCCCAGAACGCCTTCCGGGGACTCACCAAGCGGAGGGGCGGGCCAGGCGGCCGTCCGGTCGCGGACACCCTGGCTCACGATGCCACCACAGCCTTTCGGGGGCCGCTCTAGGCTGCTCGGAGGCCGGCGCTTCTCTGTGGTACTTCCGGAGGCGGAGTCCGATGGCTGGGGGCAGGGCGGGCCCCGGATGAGGGCCCCGGGTGTGAGCGGGTGGCAGTCGCTAAGGCTCGTTTGCGGGGCATATCCATCCACGTCCTTCTGCCGATCTCACCCTCCCTGCTAACCCCCGCTGGCCGCTCTGTAGCCCGTACATCGCTAGTGACCGCGACAGCCCCGGACTTGGGAAGGCGGCCCCGCTCTCCATTCCCTGGCTGCAGCCAACCTTCGAGACTCCCCGCGGGGTGGTGGCTCTTCCGCGGCGGTGTGTGTCGGGGATGAGGAAGAAATGTCCAACCTAGTGGTCCAACCTCCATGAGTCAGCCGTTCGGGAACTAGCACAGGGGTACAAATACGCTGATTACAGCCAGGGTTGAAGGCGCTTCGGTTATATGAGAACCTCAGAAAATCATAGGATCGAAACAATACGGTTCTTGGGGGAAGGTGGGGGCATTGAGCAAGTTGGAGTGGAAGAGAGACTGGAAAAGAGCTGTGTTCCTGGTGGAAAGACGGGACTCTGCAGAAGGAGGGATGGATAAAGCACGGTGCACGTGGACAGGCAGGCCCAGGGTTAGCACAGAAGCCCCTAGGGCATTAGGACCTCCTGCATCCTTAGAGAATGTGACGTCCTGTGGTGGGACTAGGTCCGACAGGGACTGGCAAGTCGACTAAAGAATCAAAACAGTGATTTGGAAGGGACTTTAGCTACTACTCCTTTGTTTAAGCTCACAAATCAGATATTACCCTTTAATGATATTTGACATTTACAGTTAAATATAAAAAATCAAGTGCAACATTCTCCATGCTTTTTCAAACTACATGAGCCTCTGGGAGATTCTGATTTGCCTTCCCTTTCCTTGAGTATCTCAAGGATCTACAGCAACTTCCTACTATGACACAATCTCTCTAGTCTATAGTATCTCTGTCACAATGGAGTCAGCATCACGAATAGGAAATGCACTGCTTAAAAAAAAAAAAAATGCACTGCTTGGTCAGTTGCTGTTGGACAGCTCCAGTTAGAAAGTTTTTTGTGTGTTGAACAACTATACCTCCTGGTGATGTCCATTGTTCCTGTTGCAATCCCTGGGACAACAGATGACACATTACTTCCTGCTTGTCATTAACAACTTGTTATGAACCAGGTTCGTTTGCCCAATGGGCAGCAAGCCAAACACTGAGAGACTGAGGTTTGCAGCAGAGAGTTTATTAACACGGAAGCCAAGTGAGGAGATAGGAGAACAAATCTCAGATCCACCTCCCTGAAGGTGAGGGGCTTGAGATTTTTATTGGATAAAGAAGAAGGTTGGCTTTAGGTGTGGGGTAGGGTGATAGGAGGCTGGGGAAAGGTGAGGTAATCAGTGTTCTGCAAAGGCATATCTGAGTTACAGGCTTCTTAATGAGATGCATGTTCAAAAATGCAGGCCCTTAGCATGATCTGAGCTTCGAGTTTTTGGCCCTCTGATGTCAAAATTCATTCGTCAGACACCTGCACAGGCCGAGTTTTAGGATCAGTGGTGCCAACCAGTCTTAGCCAGCTTGAACTGGACAAGAGCTGACTCCAAGTTTCTGAAAAACATCTTTAGTCCCTGTTACTATAGCCACTCATATGTCAGAGGTGCTATCTATAGGGGTAGTTGAGGAATCTCGTGGTATATTATCTAGGCTACAGGAAACTTGGAGAGTATGTAACTTGAAAAAAATAATTTAAGCGAGCTTGTTCAGTGAAGGCAGAGGGTTTTTTAAACAAGTTGTTCCTTTAGCTGCTGTTCTGTAAAACAAGCTCAAGAATTGGGCACCATTTCAAGCTCTTCTAATGTTCTAGGATAGCTATAAGTTTGAGGTTCTTTCCTGAGTTGCCATTTCCCCAAAGGTTGTACCTCTCAGCAGAGTGTTGCATTTCTACAGCAGAGGTGAACAAACTATGATAGTGGTGCATTTGTGTCTAAGTTTTGCCTGACTCGGGCAGTTTTCTCCAGCAAGAGGTCCTCAGGAGGCACCCATTTAAGAGTCCATGTCCCACCAATAGGCAACAATCCCTAACAAAGGATGGTAAGAAACAGTAGCTACTGTTTTGCTCTTGAGCACAATTTTCTTTCAACCGTTATTCAGATGATGCAGGTGGAAACAACGAACTCACAAAACTTATGATTTTTAACTTATACTATATTGCTTTAAAGAAAATGTAGGAGCCACTATTCCCAAGGGATTGAACACTTCACTACTCTTTCCCACATGCCCACCATTGCACTAGGCATGGATAGATACAAAAAAAGGGAACTATCACACCAGAATCGATACATGCTCTGAACATGGGTTTGTTTTCCCTGACTGCTTTGCCTCCATCTGCACCATCATCTGAGGGCTTGTAGGATGCCTTATCCGCTGTATATACCTTAAATCAAGGAACCCATTTTATAGTCAAGGAGGTGTGACAATGAGCTTGTAACCACAGAATTCACAGTGTTTACTCATCAGCCAGAAACAACTAGCATGATGGAACTGTGGAATGGCACGTTGAAGACAGCTAAATTGCTGATACAAGATACAGCACCTTGTGAAGCTGGGGAGCTGTCCTCCAAGATACAGTATATGCATTGAACCAATAACATATATATGGTATTGTGTCTCCAATAGAAAGACTACATGGATACAGGAACCAAGGGGTCAAAACAGGAGTGGCCCCTATTTCCATCATAACCAGCAACCTATGTGTGGCATTTGTGCTTCCTGTCTCTCCAGTCTAGAGTCTGTTGGGTATGATCCTGATTCTCAAGAAGAGCATTTCTTATAGGAGATACCTGGAGTGTTCCACTGAACTGGAAACTGAAAATGCCACCAGGTCACTTCAGTTCCTTGTGCCATTATATCAGCAGGCAAAGAATGGAGTTATTACAAAGGCTTCCTACAGTCCCTTCGACACACAATACATAAGTACAAAAACATACCCAGCTGGCCGCACTCAACAACCTACCTTCCTGGATCCTTTAGGTGCTTTAAAGTATGAACAGGGTTGGGAGGATAGGGGAGAAGGCAGATTTAGACAAAGAAGAAAAACACAATGTACGACAATGTAGTGGCTCTTAGAGATGACTTGCAACACTGGAAGGAAATAGGAGGAAGAATCTGGAGGCAGAAGTTCTGGGAATACGTCTTCAAGGAGGACCATAGGTCAGGGAGCCAGCCAGTGATAGAGGAGCAAAAACCTACTCAAGTGGATTACTGAAGAATCACAGGGAAGTAGAAGGAGAAAACAATGGCAACCACAGCAAGGTCAAACCTCACTGGGAATGGAACATTACTCAGGGCTTGGAAGATTATTCAGAATATCACCTAGTCATTGCTAGCCTCTGTAGTAGGTGGCTGTTCCTTTTGGGCTTTCCATTGTTGCCCTCAAATTTGTCTTGGAACTTAGGAGCCACGTCACAATCATTCAAGGTCTCTGTTACTGTTTTATAAAAAGTGAAGTAATAGCAAATGCTGTAATTACTGTGATAACATTTTGATAGCAAAAATGCCTCAAATTCGAATTACTATAGTAATTCCATTACTATCACACTCAAAACTCCCTGGAAACATTAGCCAAACTCAGAATCTTGTAACTATCTAGTATTGGAAAGAATACCTGTTGCCTATTGGACAAATATTTGAAAATACTGTCGACTGAAAAAAAGAAAAAAAGCACCACCTAAAAGTTGAGAATTATGTTTTATTTGGCAGACAAAATTGAGGACTTAAGCTGGGAAGACAGCCTCTCAGCTCTAAGGCGCTGCTTGGAAGAGATAAGGGAGAAGCCAGGATATGTAGGAGTTTTACGGCAAAAACCTCGTAGCCAGAACATCAAAAGATTACTCTTAATTAAAGAAAACCAGACATTTCAAGTTAATGATTTTAGAGCTTTTCTATATATGGGGAGATGCAAGAGTCTGGGCTCACTGAAATCATTCCTTTGACATGCATCTCAGCTGTCTGGGGCCAGTACCCTGCTCTTCTCCATACTGAATCCCCTCAGGGTACACAGTTGGGGGCGACTGCAGTGACTGCTGGCTTGAAGGCCGCAGTTTACTGGTATGGCAGGCAACATTTTTCCTCCCCAGGTCCGTTCAAGTGGTAATACGCAATCAGGGTCCCCGGAGAAGCAACCACTTTGGTTTCGTGAAACCATCCATCCTTGACTTCACTTTGCTCTACTGTCTACATTTTTGTTTCAGTTCCTCTGCCACATACACACAATCACCTTATTGTTTGATAATAACTAGAATTATTACGATTACTGCCATCAATAAGAAAAAGTAGGAGAATTGTATAAGTATCTGAGCAGGAGCGTACTGAGGGAAACTTAACCCCCGTTTTCCCGGACGGGAAAAGGGGAGCTAAGACATCCCCAAAGCCCGACCCACGAATTGGGGAACAAGAACCAAAGACCTCCCGCTTTCCTAGAGAGGACCAACCCCCCCACCACCCAACACACACACCAAAAGCGCAGCGCAGGCCCGGAAAGCGGATGTTGACGCACTTCCCGCTTTTGTGACACTCTGGGCTCTGGCGAGCGGAGGGCCTGGGTCCAAGTCCACTGCCCTTTGGTCCCCAGAGTCACCTCCCTTTTCTATCCCAGCACCCCAGGCTTCTCCGGGGTTCACGGTGAGACGGGGGTCCAGCTGGGGAGGACGGGCGGGGACGCAGGTGGATGTGTACAGCCGTGTTCCGCGATCCCCTTCACCACGACCGTCCCCAGACGGGGTGGAGGGTCCCTGTCCCTGTCCTTCGTCCCAGCCTTGGCCGTAGGAAGCGCCGTCTCCCTGCTGATACAGCCTTGGATCCCTGGTTTCTGGACTGGGATGAGATACCTCTGGGACCGAGAGGAGGCATCCTGCGTGCCCCACCTACAACGCCTCGTCCTCGGTTTTCACCCCAAATGACCCTAGTCTCATTTCTGTGCTCCCCGATCGTCCCCCTTTGCTTTCCTTCTGGTGAAAGATTGTCTCCTGGGTTCCTAGGGACCTCGGTGTAAAATGAGAAAGACCCTAGAGGCTACCAAGCTCCACGGTTTTGTTTTTGCTTTTTTTTAGTGAAGAAGTTTAAGACTCAAAAGTGTTTGCAGATCATCTGCTCACCCCCAAATTTACCACCATTAATGGCAGTGATTAAAGAATGTTTGAAGCTTAGTGAATAAAGTGAGTTGAATGCAGGAGGAAAAGGTTACATGCACTTCACCCTCTTCCTTTCAGTTTCCGAGCTTCCTGAAAGCTTTTTTACAGGAGTAATTTGAGACACCAGGTGAATTTTTCAGTTGTGGGAGCCAACTGTGCTTGACTCAGAGGGCTGAGTAGTGAGGGGCATCTGCCGTGGTGCAGCGGCAAGAGCAGATCGCTGGGCCACTTGCCCACTGGTCACTGGCACCCTGTCTGCCACTGATTAGCAGGATGCTCTTAGACAAAACACTAAGTCTCAAATCTATCCTAAGTAAAGTAAACTAGACTGCATATCTCAGAGGGCCCTTCCAACTTGGACATTCATTGATAGAGGGAAATTAACTGAAAAATGCAGCTAAGCCAAACTTAATGCCCCATCTCCATTTCCTGAAGTGCCACCAGTATACACAAAGACGCTGTCATTATTGAGAGAGGCTGTTAAGTGGCAGAGGACCAAAGAAAACACTTATACAGGACTGTGCTACACAGATCATTTGCAATCAATAAATAAGTTGTGGAGAATACCTTGTAAGCAGATCAATGAAACCTTACTATTTGCTGGAGAAATAGTTGGTTACATAGTGTAATGGGAGACGTAGGTAACTTACCCATGGACACATTATTTACTTATGTATTTTAAACCTGTGCTGCTATAGTATTCCTCCCATTCTTACTCATGTTTCATAAGTAACCTGACAGTTGCAATAGAGTAGCATCTCTTAATTTCTAAATGACATGCCCTTCCAAGTATTGAAATACCAGGCCTATAATGAATTTGTTGAACTTTCTCCAAATGGGCAAAAAATGTTAACATTGCATTCATTCAAACAAATGTTTTTTAAAATATCTCCTGGTTGCAAGGAACTATGTCATGTGACTTAAGGGCCACAAAGTAGAAGACAGTCTTTATTCTTGAGGAGTAGTCTAGTTGAAATAAGGCATGAAAGCATTAAAAATTAAATTTCAGGGTAAAAACTATCAAAATATTGCATACCAAACTGGAGACAGCTAGTGAGCTGAGTCAAGTGATGATTGAGTGCTGGAATCATTCCAGAAATGCAAAATAAAACCCAGTCTTTCTACTGCTACTTGCCTAGAACATGAGCAGGAAAACACTCCAGAAGGGCCTGTCCATGTCCTGACCTCAGCCCTGTATCTTTGAGTTTCACTCCCTTGGAGTCACTTCATTTTGAGTCATACTGCCAGTGGTAGGGAAGGCCTCTAGGAATGTGTTATTCCCCATACCCCACCTTTAAATCTTTGATGAGATGTCAAAAACCAAGATTCCTTTTCCTTGATCTTAAAATACCTGAGAAAGATTGAGATTTTCAGACAATATATCACTAAAAATGAAGGGAAATGAGCAAAGAAAATAGTTGGAAGATGAAAATAAGAACGGCAACACAAATGATGACAGAATATAAATGCTATAAGACGGCTATCAGGAAAGCTTAAATGGGTTTCAGTGTTTTTAAAAAATAAATACAAGTTTTAATTGTTTTCCCTTGTGCCCCAATGGATGGTCTTGTACACCGTACTTTGGTGATCACTTTTTAAGAGTATCTAGATGGCAGTGTAGCAGCATAGTTAGGACCCTGGACTTCAGACTTGGGCTTGAGTACTGGATCCACTACACTATGTTGTTAGACACATTATTTAATCTTTCTCAGCTTTTAAAACAGGAATAATAATTGTGTACTTCATTAGGTTTCCATGAGACTTAAATGAGCTGTGTATGTAATGTACCGAATCTGCCTGGTACACAGCTAACATGAATGGCAGTTACTCAGCATTTACTATGTCACATCATTGGATTTAGTGACTTGTCTTCATGGATGAGGTGTAAGCAGCATAGCAACACTGTGTTAACCTTTTAATACTGCTATTAAATTTTTCTACTCTGCAGGACAGCAAAAACTGATCTCATAAAACATCTAGGACAAAAAGGAAAGTCCTGCAGACAGACCCTGTTTGGATCAAGTGAGCCAGTTCTTTGAACCTGAACAATGACTACTGAATCAAGGAATGCTACAGATTTGTCTCCCCGAGTTACCCAGGAGATGGAAGGCACAGTGATAGTGAAAGCGGAGGAGGAAGAGGAAGAAGATGAGGAAGACTATTTTCAAACAGAAAGAAATAGCCTAGAGTTATCACCCCAATTTCTTAGTCGTTCCACAACTATGAATGAGAGAGCCTTATTATCATCATATTTAGTGGCGTATCGAGTGGCAAAAGAGAAAATGGCTCACACAGCTGCTGAAAAAATTATTCTCCCAGCATGTATGGATATGGTACGTACCATCTTTGATGATAAATCAGCTGATAAATTAAGAACTATACCTCTTAGTGATAATACAATATCTCGTCGAATCTGCACTATTGCAAAACATTTAGAAGCAATGCTTATGACACGGCTACAGTCTGGTATAGATTTTGCAATCCAACTTGATGAGAGCACTGATATTGCAAGTTGTCCCACACTCTTGGTATATGTCAGGTATGTGTGGCAAGATGATTTTATAGAAGATCTGTTGTGTTGTTTAAATTTAAATTCACATGTAACTGGATTAGGTTTATTCACTGAATTAGAAAAGTGCATTGTTGGTCAATATAAATTAAGCTGGAAAAATTGTAAAGGAATTTCAAGTGATGGAGCAGCAAATATGACTGGGAAACATAGCAGAGTTATTGAAAAATTGTTAGAAGCCACCCATAACAACTCTCTTTGGAATCATTGTTTTATTCACCGAGAAGCTTTGGTATCCAAAGAAATTCCACCGAGCCTAATGGATGTATTGAAACATGCAGTGAAAATTGTTAATTTTATTAAAGGAAGCTCATCGAATAGCCGACTTCTTGAAATATTGTGTTCAGAGATTGGAGTGAACCATACCCACTTACTGTTTCATACAGAAGTTCGTTGGTTGTCTCAAGGAAAAGTATTGAGCAGAGTATACGAACTCAGGAATGAGATTTACATTTTTCTCATTGAAAAGCAATCGCATTTGGCAAATATTTTTGAAGATGACATTTGGGTAACAAAATTGGCGTATTTAAGTGACATTTTTGGCATTTTAAATGAATTAAATTCGAAGCTACAAGGGAAAAACAGTGATATATTTCAATATCTTGAACAGATTCAAGGATTCCAAAAGGCATTATTGTTGTGGCAGGTAAGACTTAAAAGTAATCGCCCCAGCTACTACATGTTCCCAACGCTGTTGCAACACATTGAAGAGAACGTTATTCATGAAGACTGCTTAAGAGAAATAAAATTAGAGATATTAGTACATCTCACTTCTTTGTCTCAAACCTTCAATCGTTACTTTCCAGAAGAAAAATTTGCATTGTTAAAGGAAGCTGTTTGGATGAAAGATCCATTTGCTTATCAAACCCCAGAATCAATAATTGAGTTAACACTTGGTGCCTGAAGAAGAGAATGAATTACTGCAGCTCAGTTCGTCATTCACACTGAGGAATTATTACAGGACATTAAGTTTATCAGCATTTTGGATTAAGATTAAAGATGAATTTCCACTGCTAAGTAGAAAGAGTATATTGCTATTATTACCATTCACATCTACCTATTTGTGTGAACTAGGATTTTCGATCTTGACACGATTAAAAACAAAGAAAAGAAATCGGCTCAACAGTGCACCTGACATGCGTGTTGCCTTATCTTCATGTGTGCCTGACTGGAACGAACTCATGAACAGGCAAGCACACCCATCACATTAAGTACAATCGTTATGAAATTTTGCTTTTGTACGTTCTTAGGCACTTTTTGTATATTGTATTTAAATATTAATAAAATTATGGCTGGGATTTACTAGGTTTCATTTTCTTATATAGTAAGTATTATCTCGTGAAACTTGTTTGTTACATGAATATGTGTGTATGTATATGCAGAGTAATGATGTAAAATATATTTCTATGAATTGCTGTCAATTTGGAAAAATAGTGCTCTTAACACTCTTAGTTTTATACTCAAATCTGTCGCCTTGTCCACTGCTGCTGCCTTGCTTCTTTCAGGCAGAGCCCCATTCAGGTTCAGTTTCTCACCATTTATGTGCCTATGTGCTCTTCCTTGTCTGTTTTGTTTTGTTTTGTTTGTTTTTTGCTACACCACGTGGCTTGGGGGATCTTAGTTCCCCAACCAGGGATCGAACCCAGGCCCCCTGCAGTGGAAGCATGGAGTCCTAACCATGGGACCACCAGGGAATTTCTGTCTGTTCTAATTCCAGGAAGTGAATCTTGATGCTGATCATGGTCTAACACTGTCCTCGTCACTGGGTTTATTTATGCATGGGCACGTGTTGTAATTCTAGCGAAGGATATATGTAGGGCAGTCTATCAGGATATCTTTGTGAAGGTTTCCCTTGCTCTCAAGAAAGGACACAAGAGAATATAGTGATGATAGTGCTGTAGTTTTTGTATCTCCCCAAATCCCTCCTAAAAAACACACAGAGCATCATATGATCCTGCAATCCCACTCCTGGGCATGTATTTGGAGAAAACTCTAATTCAAAAGTATACGTGTACCCCAATGTTCATTGCAGCACTATTTACAATAGCCAAGACATGGAAGCAACCCAAGTGTCCATCAACAGATGAATGGATAAAGAAGGTGTGGTAGTTACATTCAATGGAATGATTACCCATAAAAAAGAATGAAATTATGCCATTTGCAGCAACATGGATGGACCTAGAGATTATCGTATTAAGTGGAGTAAACCAAAGACAAGTATCCTATGATACCACCTATATGTAGAATCTTAAAAAATCATATAAATGAACTTATTTACAAAACAGAAATAGACTTACAGACACACACAAAAAACCTTACCAAAGGGGATGGTGGTGGGGGCAGGGGAAAGATAAATCAAAAGTTTCAGATTAACAGATACACACTACTATGTATAAAATAGGTAAACAACAAGGACCTACTGTATCGCACAGGCAACTATACTCAATATCTTGTAATATCCTACAATAATGGAAAAGAATCTGAAAAAGAATATGTGTAGATAGATAGATGTATGTATAACTGAAAAAAAAAAAAACCAAAAACACAGAGCAACTAGGATTGCAAAGCTGAAACCCATGGACATCTACAACAAAACCAGGTGGTGGAACAACCAACAGTTACAAAACTAGCACGGTCTCAAGCCATTCTGCAAAAGGAAGCAGAAGCAACAAGCATCCGGCGGATTAAAGAACTGCAAATAGCCAACAGATATTCCTGCAATATTTCAGTGAGCTATATTGAGAACAGCAGCTGAAACCAGGAGGAGTTTGCCCATTTCAATAGAGAGGAAGTGTTGGGAATTGGTGGTAAAGTCTGGGAGCAGTGTTGACTCTGTGAAATCGAATCCAAATTGACCAAGATGGGGACAAGAGAGACCAAGACTTATCTCTGTGTCCTTGAGGCTGACTTTGCCCAGAATCAAGATCTGTTTGGCTCCTGTCAGTGAAAATTGGCCTTTGGCCAAGTACCAGGTTTGTACAAGCATGATCCTGTGGACCATGGCAGTTTTTGTGGGGTCTTTTCTATCTAAAATCTTGCTTCTTAGTCAAATACCTGCTTTCTTCATGTTTTCTCACTGTAAATTAAGAAGTATGTATAGCTCACCAGCACAGTTTTTCACCAGGGACAATTTGAAATCACAATGGCCACTTTCAGGGAACTTGACGTAAACAAGGTTGTTCATTTGAGAAGCGCCTCAAACAAAAAGGGAAGAAACTCTCAGGAGAGTTTTTGTCTGTCTGAAAGAGACCATTTTGCTTAATGCAGGACACATACCATCCTTTGTCATTTCTGTATTTTAGGGTTTACTAGGTGCTGGCATCTTAATTGTATGGCTGTTTATCTAAAGCTAGTTCTGCGGGGTTTTTTTCCCTTTTTCAGCTCATTTTCCCTTCAGGGAAAATTTTAAAGATTAATTGACAAGGGAAAACCAGATTGTCACTTTGTACACTCTAAAAATACTATTCTAGATAGTCAAAAATAACTAAAAGAAAGGAAAGGTATTAATATATTTCTTTTGCTTTAAGAAAATTTATATTTTTCTGATTACTAGTGAGAGTGAAATTGTTTTTAAATAAATTTATTTATGGCTGCACTGGGTCTTCGTTGCTGGGAGCGGGCTTTTCTCTAGTTGCAGCGAAGGGGGCTACTCTTTGTTGCAGTGTGCGGGCTCCCCATTGCAGGGGCTTCTCCTGCTGTGGAGCACGGGCTCTAGGCGTGTGGGCTTCAGTAGATGTGGCACGCAGGCTCAGTAGTTGTGGCTCGCGGGCTCTAGAGTGCAGGCTCAGTAGTTGTGGTGCATGGGCTTAGTTGCTCTGCGGCATGTGGGATCTTCCCGGACCAGGGCTCGAACCCATGTCCCCTGCATTGGCAGGAGGATTCTTAATCACTGCGCCACCAGGGAAGTCCCGAGAGTGAACAATTTTATATGTATATGACCCATTTGCATTTTGTATGAATTATTAGTTCATATCCTTTTTCCATTTTTAATCTTTTTCTTATTAATGTGTATGAGCTCCCTCTTTAGAATAGATATTAATCTCTTGCCTACTAAATATTGTGCAAACATTTTCTTTATTTTAACTGAAGTATAGTTGATTTACAATGTTGTGTTAGTTTCAGGTGTACAGCAAAGTGATTCAGTTTATATATATGAGTGTGTGTGTGTGTGTGTGTGTGTATACACACATTCGTTTTCAGATTCTTTTCCCTTATAGGTTATTACAAAATACTGAGTATAGTTCCCTGTGCTATACAGTAGGTTCTTGTTGTTTACCAGTTTTATATATAGTAGTGTGTATATGTTAATCCGAAACTCCTAATTTATTCCTCCCTCCCTTTCCCCTTTGGTAACCATAAGTGTGTTTTCTATGTTTATGGGTTTATTTCTGTTTTGTATATAAATTCATTTGTATCATTTTTTAGATTCTACATATAAGCGATATCATGTGGTACTTACCTTTCTCTGGCTTACTTCACTTAGTATGATAATCTCTAGATCCATCCTTGTTGCTGCAAATGGCATTATTTCATTCTTTTTTATGGCTGAGTAGTAATCCATTGTCTATATGTACCACACCTTCTTTTTTTTTTTTTTTTTCACATCTTCTTTATCTATTCATCTGTCTATGGATATTTAGGTTGGCTGTCTTGGCTGTTGTAAATAGTGCTTGTGCAAACATTTTCTTCATGTCTATTTTAACTTTTTATCTTACTTTTCCCATAGAGAAGTCTTACATTTTTATATAGTGAACTATGTCAGTCTTTTCCTTTATGACTTTGGGGTTTTGTGTCATAATAGGAAGGACCAAATGTACTAGTCAGAGGAGGCTAAAGTGCTAATATAGATAGGCCCAACATGTAATGGCCCAAACAAAATAGAAGTTTTCTGCATTCAAATGCAGTCATTCACGGACCCAGACTGACACTAGCTCTGTCATCTTCAACATATGGTTTTCAAAGTCACTCTGGCCACGGAAAAATGTTCGTGGAAGGTTTTATGGGCTAGAACTGTGAGATGCATACAAACTTCTGCTTACCTTCCTTTAGAGAGAACCTAATCATAGGACCACATTTAACTGCAAGGGAGGCTGAGAAATGTAATAAAGCTGGATACATGAAAGAAGGGAGAATGCATTAGAGAAATCTAGCATTCTCTGCCACAGTTCTTCCCATCTGTCCCATGCATGAAATAGGCTTACTTCTTCCCCAAGAGAGAACCCAGAGTCCAATCCAATTACTACATTCAGCACAAAGTTCAGGATCTCTGGATGATGGACAGTCGTCTCCGGCAGGTCTGCATGGGATTCCTTTGGGTCCAACAAACTATGAACTAAAAAACAGGTTATCTGCTCCCCTTTCCTTACCCCTAGCATATACTCAATTTACAACAGTGGAACAGGGACAGAATAACTGCAATTAAAAACTCCCATTCTTAAAGGATGAGAGGGCTTCCCTGGTGGTGCAAGTTTAGGAGTCCGCCTGCCAGTGCAGGGGACATAGGTTCGTACCCTAGCCCGGCAAGATCCCACATGCCACGGAGCAACCAAGCCCATGCGCCACAACTACTGAGCTTGCGCTCTAGAGCCCGTGATCCACAACTACTGAAGCCCACGTGCCTAGAGCCTGTGCTCTGCAACAAGAGAAGCCACGACAATGAGAAGTCCGCGCACTGCAACCAAGACCAACACAGCCAAAAATAATAAATAAATAAATAAAATAAAAGGATGACAATGAGAAACACAGCTATCATTGGTCCACAGAACAATCATGGAATCGTGCTAGGCACAAAAGGCATTCCTTGATTACACCATCGTTCTACTCGCTTGAGTGTAATTTCCCTTTCCTTGAATTCTATGGCCCCTGGGTTTGCCTTCTGGAGATTCTAATACCTGTCCATCTTCCATGGCCACATCTGAAAACGATATTGGAGAGTAATGCTTTCCTAAGGGAGAGTAATGCTTTCCTAAGGGATGGAAACTTTCCACCTGCCTCCTGCTGTGGTGAGTTTAAAGACTCAATGATTGTTTCACACAGCTGGGCTTTTTCAGGCTTAAAGACTATTGGTTTCTTTGTATAATTTGCTCCCAGATTTAGTAAGCTTATCATCTGTTTGCTTCCAGTTTCCCATGTGTCAGTTATTAGACCCCAAATTCTTTTATAGGTAATAGCTTTTAAGCCTGCTTATTTCTTTTCCTTTTTTCCCCATGGCTTTCTCTCAACTTAATCATGGCTACCTTAAGACCAACTAAAACCACATACAGTTTGAGGTATAGACCTAATTTTATTTTATTCTTCTCCAAACTCATACCAAAGTCCGGCCAAAACCTGATTTGAAGTCCCACTTTTGTTATAAAGTAGGTCCCCATATGTACATGGGAAGTCTATTTCTTTTTTTTTAATTTTTATTGGAGTATATATGATTTACAATGTTGTGTTAGTTTCAGGTGTACAGCAAAGTGAATCAGTTATACATATACATATATCCTCTCCTTTTTTTTTTTTTTTTTTTTGCAGTACACGGGCCTCTCACTGCTGTGGCCCCTCCCGTTGCGGAGCACAGGCTCCGGAGGCGCAGGCTCAGCAGCCATGGCTCACGGGCCCAGCCAGCTCCCCGGCATGTGGGATCTTCCCGGACTGGGGCATGAACCAGTGTCCCCTGCATCGGCAGGCGGACTCTCAACCACTGCGCCACCAGGGAAGCGCCTATCCTCTCTTTTTTAGATTCTTTTCTCATATAGGCCATTACAGAGTATTGAGTAGAGTTCTCTGTGCTATACAGTAGGTCCTTATTAGTTATATATTTTATATATAGTATATGTACACGTCAATTCCAATCTTCCAATTTATCCCTCACCTCCTTACTCCCTGCTAACCATAAGTTTGTTTGGGAAGTCTATTTCTTGATGCTATTCTGTTCCATTGTTCTAACTGTACCTGATTCAATAACAAATCAATAATGTTTTAACTATTGTGTCTTTATAGTTCATTTAATATCTAGTGGCCTGAGAACCTCACTACTAGACTTTCTAAACTTTCATGCCAATTCTTACATATTAGCTCTCTGGGCGGAATTTTAGAAATAGATTGTGAAGTTCCATCCAAAAAAAATCACATAGGGCTTCCCTGGTGGTGCAGTGGTTGGGAGTCCACCTGCCGATGCAGGGGACACAGGTTCGTGCCCCAGTCCGGGAAGATCCCACATGCCGTGGAGCAGCTGGGCCCGTGAGCCATGGCCGCTGAGCCTGTGCGTCCAGAGCCTGTGCTCCGCAATGGGAGAGGCCACAACAGTGAGAGGCCCGCGTACCACAAAAAAACAAACAAACAAACAAAAAAAACACACATAGAATTTCTAATGAGATTATATTGAATTTATAGATTAATTAAGGAGGGAATTGACATCTTCATGTTATTGAGCACTTTCTAGGAATATGGTATAGCTGTCTTTTATGTCGTTCAGTGGAGTTTTTGCTATTATTTTCCTTTTTTTTAATTCAGGTTTATTAAGGTATGATTTACTTGCAGTAAAATTCACCCTTTTTTGGTGTACAGTTTGTTGAGTTTTGACAGATTTATACAATTATGGAACCACCACTACAATCAAGATGTAAAACAGGGACTTCCCTGGCGGTCCAGTGGTTAGGATTCCACACTTCCACTGCAGGGGGCATGGGTTCGATCCCTGGTCAGGGAACTAGGATCCCATGTGACGCGTGGTGTGGCCAAAAAAACAAGATGTAAAACATTTCCTTCATTCCAAAAGATCCTTCATGGCTCTTTGTAGTCAGTGCCTCTCTCATACCACTGATGGTTTTGTCTTTTCCAGAATGTCATGTATTTGGCTTCTTTTGCTTAGCATAATGCTTTTGGGATATGTCCATATTGTAGTATATATCAACAGTTTATTAGTGAGTAGTATTCCATTGTATGGATGAATATCAATTAGCTTATCTATTCATCAGTTGATGGACACGTATAGTTTTTTCTAGTATTCTGTGTTTTTTCTTTTTACTATTATGAACAAAGCTGCTATAAATATTTGTGTACAGAACTTTGTGTGGACATATATTTCATTTATCTTGGTAACAGCTAGCAGTGGGATTACTGGATCATATGGTAAACAGATGTTTAATTTATGCATTCCCACTTGTGATATGTGAAAGTTATAGTTCTTCCATATCTGAGTCAGCATTTTGTATTGTCAGGTTTTTATTTTAGCCATTGTATTAAGTATAATAGTATCTCATTATGGCATTAATTTCCATTTCCCTAATGGTTAATTGTGGGAGCATATTTTCATGTGTTTATTTGCTGTCCATATCTTCCTTTGGTGAAGTTCAAATCTGCTGCACATTTTAAAAATTCAAGTGTCTTATTGATGAATAAGAGTTATTTTTATATATTCTGGATACAAATTCTTTAGCTTGACTGTAGCTTGTCTTTTCAGTTCCTTGGCAGTGTTTAAAGAGCAAAATTTTTAAATTTTGATGAAGTTCAGTTATCAATTTTTTTTTCCTTATATGGTTCATTCTTTTTGTGTTCTGCCTAAGAAATCCTTGCCTAACTCATGGTCACAAACTCCTATTTTCTTCTGGATTTTTTTTAAAAATTAATTAATTTATTTATTTTTGGCTGCATTGGGTCTTCGCTGCTGCACGCAGGCTTTCTCTAGTTGCAGCGAGCAAGGGCTACTCTTCATTGCGCTGAGTGGGCTGCTCATTGCGCTGGCTTCTCTTGTTGCAGAGCACGGGCTCTAGGTGCGCGGGCTTCCGTAGTTGTGATGTGCAGGCTCAGTAGTTGTGGCTCATGGGCTCTAGAGCACAGGCTCTGTAGTTGTGGCGCACGGCTTAGTTGCTCTGCTGCATGTGGGACCTTCCCTGCCCAGGGCTCGAACCCATGTCCCCTGCATTGGCAGGCAGATTCTTAACCACTGAGCCACCAGGGAAGTCCCTCTTCCAGATGTTTTATAGAAGTTTTAGGATTTACATTTAGGTCTATGATGCATTTTGAGATAATTATTGTAAATGGCTAAAGGAGACTAAAGAGACATGACAATTAAATGCAATGCATTACCTTGGATTGAATCCTTCACTAGAGAAAAAAAGCTATAAAGGGTGTAATTAAGCCCATTGTCAAAATTGGAATATGGGAATAGATTATTTTATCACTGTTAAACTTCCTGAATTTATGATTTGCCACGGACCAGCCAGAGAAAGAGGATTTCACCGCCCAGGGTCAGAAGGGAAGGGGTAAGGAACTGAAATAGCACCGACGAATGGGGTCAGAAGGACCAAGACAACTGATGGTTGCAAGGCAAATTTTATTATGCTACAGTTGCAGATTATATAGACTAGAAAAAGGGAGGTTGGTTGCCAGATGGTGGGTTACATCATCTACAGACTGTCTCGGCTTCAAGGTTAACTTCCCTGGGAGGAAACCCATAAGCCCAGAATCATCAAAAATAACCTGCATGTGCAGGGGGGAGACAGCTTTGCTTGTCTCATTTTACATTCTTTCTGATTTCTGGGCCCTGGTGATTTATCTCCCGTGGAATGAAACAAGGAGGGGAACAAGTAGGCACAGTCCCTTCTAGCAGCGGCGGCATGCCTGGCATGTCCGCAGCTTGCTCTCAAGGCCGACCGTTTCCCACAATGATTATATTGTGGTTACCTTAAAAAATATTCTTGTTCATAGGAAATATACTTGAGTATTAACAGGTAAGGGGACATAATGTGTGTAACCTACTCTCAAATGTTCTGGAAAAAATATATAGAGTATATATAGTATGCATATATTTACACACACATATATAATATCATAAATATGTATATGTATATGATACACAGAATGATAAAAACAAATGTGGCAGAATGTTAATAAATTGATTAAACTTTTTGAAGGTTGTGTGAAACTTCTCTGTATTTTGCAAAATTTTTGTAAGCTTAAAAAATTTTTAATTAATAATAAATTTAAATGGAAGTAAGATGGGAGAGAGAGACTGCTCTCTCTTTATATAATTTTTAATCCTGGCACTTTTTTTTTTTTCCTGCGGTACGTGGGCCTCTCACTGTTGTGGCCTCTCCCGTTGCGGAGCACAGGCTCCGGACGTGCAGGCTCAGTGGCCATGGCTCACGGGCCCAGCCACTCTGCGGCATGTGGGATCTTCCCGGACCGGGGCACAAACCCGTGTCCCCTGCATCGGCAGGCGGACTCTCAACCACTGTGCCACCAGGGAAGCCCAATCCTGGCACTTTTTAAGATGAGTTTGCATTACTTTAAAAATTCAACAAATAGGGCTTCTGTGGTGGCGCAGTGGTTACAAATCCGCCTGCCAATGCAGGGGACACGGGTTCGAGCCTTGGTCCGGGAAGATCCCACATGCCGCGGAGCAACTAAGCCTGTGCACCACAACTACTGAGCCTGTGCTCTAGAGCCCGCATGCCACAACTACTGAAGCCCGCGTGCCTAGAGCCCATGCTCCGCAACAAGAGAAGCCACCGCAATGAGAAGCCCGCACACCGCAAGGAAGAGTAGCCCCCGCTCGCCACAACTAGAGAGAGCCCGCGCACAACAACGAAGACCCAACGCAGCCAAAAATAAATAAATTTATTTTAATTTCAACAAATAAAACAAACAAAAAGATTGAGTTTAAAATGAAACCAAACAAAAACAAGCCTCAGTGGTCACCCTTGGATATTGTTAGGGTACCAACTCAAGAATCTGAAAATTAATAAATGAAAGAAAAGCACTGAGCACTCCTGTACAACCTGTATTTAAAGATAACCATCTGGTTGATGAAGGAATGTTCTATGTTATAGAATTCCAGGTAAAATCAGAAGGAACGATAAAATTAGACACTCACCATTTTGCAACTTTTAATGAAATAATGGATCTAGGCAATTATCATCAGTGGCTACTAAAACTGTAAAAAATTTAGTTGAGAACGTTATAGTGGATGTATCCAGCTGACAACACCTGGACCCACTAAAAAAAAAATCTTAATACCACAAAAAAAAGAGATATAACTGGATATTATATGCCTCCTGATATGCTTCAGTGGGAAGTGTTCTTGCCAAAAGAATTAAATTGAATTAAGATTTTAGTTCTAACTACACATATTCAGAAAACACCAGGGATAGAAAAACATATTAAATAATACCATGATGATGCAAATCAGTGAACTACAGGCCTCCTTTCTGAGGTAGACCAGAAAGACCTGGAGCAGCGCACCTGGGGTATGAGTAGGCACTTCTCCTCCTGGTCCCCAGCCACTGCCAGTCCAGCCCTGTGAGTGACCAGCGAGGTCCAGCCTTCATTTCCCTAACTGCCCAGAATTGAAACCTGGGTCAATCGCGGACAAACCAGAGCCCCGAAGGTGAGTAGTTCCAGGGCAAGGGAGATGGTCCCCCAAGCCTACCCCGGGGACCTCGCGGAGGTCTGCCAGCTTTACATCATGATCCCCAGTTCCCAGTGAAGTCTGAACAAAGCAAGTGTGGGCGGTGCGCCCACACGTGCCCAGTCCCCCTCCCCCTCCCACTGCCCACCACACCCCCTCCTCCGGGGCCTCGAGTCAGGGAGCTGACAACGGCTGCGCCCAAAGCGCAGCCAAACCTGCCTCACCTGCACCTGGACTCGCGTAAAAGTGGTGGTGAAGCATCTGGCCCTAGCCTCGAGGTGCTGAAATTGAGGATTTTTAACACGAGAGATGGAATTGGAGTTAGAAGGTGAGTGATGGCAGAAGGTCCCACAGATGAGAGTCAGGAGACCGAGTCCAGTTGTGGGCCTGTCACTCTCTAACGGAACTTACCCAGGTTTGCTGTGAGGCTATCCTTTTTATCTAAGGATGCTTTGCAAATGGTCTCTATACATTATATGGTGTAATGATTATTGTTATCATCACCAGACACCGACACTGTGTCTTGGGTGGGGGTGGGGGATGAGTCTACCACGTGTGCAAACCCTTCTTACATTCTTACCGTTTCAGGTAATGACCAGGTCTGGAGTGTGACTATGGGAGTATGTATTGTAGGATGGAGGACAAGATTCTGCAGGAGAAAATTCAGAGGACTGACAGACCAGGATGTTAGAGAACCATTCATGTCTGTATAGAAATTACCAAGAATGCAGACAGAACTAGTTTTAAAGAGTGATGGGGATCCAGGAGCTAAAATCAAGGAGAAATAAAAGAAAATGATACACGGGCCAGTAGACCATAACAATGGGGGAGAGGAAGTAAGAGTGTTAAAATCTGATGACAATACAGACATCCTTCCCCCTGTACCACACTGGCTCCCAGTTCCTGTTAGGTTTCGTGTTACTTTTTGGGAAAATAGATTCTTGTAATTCCAAAGGCCATTTGCCATGTAATCTGTCTCCAGTTTTTCTAGGTTTTGAAGTCAGGAGCTTCGGTTTTCTCCCTCACAAGGACTTTATCAGGGTCACCATGCAGGATGAGCACCCCAAAAATTGTGCTCACTAGGTAAGGTTTTTGGCTTGTCTAGACCATAGCCTGGGGGTTTCTGTCCTCCCTGGTTTGTCATGACCCTCTGGGTTTGAGAAGGTAAACAGGGTCACCATTGTGGATTGAGGAAAGAATCAACTATAGGATATTTCTCTAACATATTTCCCTCTGGGACACATGAGATCTCCTCCCAAACTAACAATCTCAGTACTGATGCCCCACTGCCCAAGATTCACTCCCTAATCAACTGAGGGTGATGGCAGATACAAGGCAGCAACAAGTGCCCCTCTGTTTCGATATGGAAACAAAACCAGAAGCTGAAGGGGGACAACCATGGGAGAAAGGTAGGAGGGAAGGAAGAAAACTCACATTTTTCAAGTGCCTACTATGTGTCTCACACTACATTAGGTGCTTTCATTTTTTAATTTTCACAGCAACACAGTAGGAAGCTACGATTTTTGTATTTTTACAGGTGAGGAAAATGCTCAGAAACTAAGTAACTGGTCCACTGTCACATTTACCAAATGGCAGAGATAGGATTCAGACCAAGGTCTAACTGATGCAAAAGCCTACGCTGTATGGCGAGAAAGCACCTGGAAATTACGGTATAACAAGGACCAGGAAATACATAGTGATACAAGTCAAAAATCACATTACAACAATCTTCCAGACCATCGATTATCTCCATTTTTCTCTTATACCATAGTTTAATTGATTAGCATATAACTTGATGGCTTAGTGTATAACCGAAAAATCAATTGGGCTTATTACTGCTTTTAGTTTTATCATTAAAATAAAAAGAAATAGCTGAAGATCTGACATATGCAACTATATTTATTCATAAGCCCAGTCACTTCCTAGCCACTCATCTCTGCATGGAAGAAAAATAATGCCTCTTGATAAATAAATAAATACAGTTACAGTCACATTTTATGTCTTTGCCCCACCCCCGCCCCAAGGTATGTATCTCCCAGAGATGTACATTGTGAGAATGTACAGAGAAATTGGCATAAATAAGTAAACACACACAAAAATTAGTAGGAAGATAAGAGGAAAGATATGGGTCTTTGAGGAACGGGTAAAAAGGGTAGAAAAGTAGGTGGAGAGCAGTTAGAAAAGTCAGACTTTGGAGACCTCAGGTTGGTAGCAGAACAAAGAACACTGTGACCAGTTCACAATGCCAGATCTTCAAATAGATCTTTAACTTTATGATGATTCTCAATAGATTTAAGAGAGGGCCCATGAGTCTCTCTCTCCTGAGGGAAAAAAGGTAATCAGGAGTCCCAGGCTGGGTTGCCAGAGCCTGATTTGTTCCATTGCTTCTAAGTATTCAATTTCAGCCAACAGAAGAACATCTCATCTTCAACCAATTTGAAGGATTCTGCACCCTTCCTGTTAAGCACATAATATACCTTTTTCCCTAGGGTTTCTGCAGATATATATTTAGACTCTATAAAGCACTCAAAAATATCAGATGCATGATACTTGGTGTTCAAAACTTGCTTTCTAAGCTTGAGAGATCAAAACCACCCAAACAGGAAGTTTGAAGAGTATAGATTCTGAAGCCATTCTGCTTGGGATATAATCTTGGCTCTAACACATATTAGCCTGTACTTGAGCAAGATACTCAACCATGTGTGTGCCTCAGTTTTCTCCTCCATAAAATGGGAACAATAGTAGGCCCTACCTAATAAGGTTGCCATAAGAATGAACTGAATTTATACATATATATATATATATGTATATATATGTATGGCACCTAGGAGAGTGCCTGACATATAGTAAGTGCTACACACATGTCTGAGAGAGAGGAAAGAAAGAAAGAGTGAATGAATGAAAGAAAGAAAGGAAAGAAAAAAAAGAGGGGAGGGAGGGAGGAGGGAGGGGAGGAGGGAGGAAAGAAAGAAAAAGAAAGAGAAGAAGAAAGGATTACAAATGAGTAATTTCAATTAAATGAGACACTGTAGAGCAAAGTGAGGTGGAACTAACCAAATAAGGCTTCATAGAAGAGGTGAACACAAAACAGACTATAAAATGAACATTCAGAACCGTCCATATGAACACAGCCTATGAAAAACCTTACTCAGGGGTTGTTTGGACAGAGTCACCCAAGCATCCCTTCTGCTATCTTTGCCTTTGACCTCTGTAAATTCCTGTATTCAGAGGAACTTGTACTTTAACTTAGTCTAATGTAATTGCTCCAACCATCCTTTCCCTCCAGTTCCAAATCCTATTTCAAGACTAACACCTTTACTTCTTACATTTTCCTTTAGATTCTAAAATGACAAAGAAAGAAAGAAAGAAAGAAAGGAATGAAAAGCCTTCAAGGCAGAAAACTGTGGGAAAAAAGTGAAACTTCCAGGACATGATTAGGAGAAATCAAACAATATGCCAATGATGTTGGGCAAGACTGTGAAAGTTTCGGCAATGTGCAGATGCTTACAGAGACACCTGGGAAAATAACCCAGAAACAAGATGTTTGTTGTTTTCATAAACCACACAGGGGAGAGTGGGAAGAACTTTGGCAGAGTTCTGGTGCCATCAGAAGACACATGCCGGAGAGAAGTCCTACCAGTGTAAGGAATGTGGGGAAAGCTCCAGCCAGAGCAGAGCTGGGAGTCCAGGCCCAGGAAAGGCTCTGAGTGTGTGGTGAGCGCAGGAATAGTTTTAGTTCTGGCTCATGCCTCACCATACCCCACACGAGGGAGTGGCCACATCATTGCCTTGACTGTGAGAAAACCTTACATGCACCACCCAGAAGGTGCATCAGAGAATCCACACTAAACCACAAAAGGTAGTGAGAGTGGCAAAAGCTTCATGCAGAGCTCAGCACCCTCATCACCACCAGGTGGCCACACTGAGGCAAAATCCCGTCCTTGTGGGAATTGTGGGAAAAGCTTCAGGTAAAGCTCATGCCTCACCATGCACCAGAGAAACCAACTGTAGGAGAGACCCTACGGTGCAGTGGGTGTGCGAAGGCTTCCAACCTCAACATAACCTTTTGATGCACAGGAGAGAAACACTGCAAATCATGGATGTATGGCACCAGCTTGATTTTACATTACAGAATCTACCTGGGAGAGAAAACTTACCAGTGTCGTGCACAGGAGAAGAGGTTTGATGGAAGCTCTTATCGTTTACATGAGATATCAGAAAACTCACAGCTCAGGAATGGTTTGACAAGGAAAAGTTCTATAAGATTAGATTTCCTTGGTCATAAGCAACCACACTGGGCAAAGGAAAGAATCCACGACCCAAAGGTGACTTGTGAATAAAATACCACAGGAGCAAAGCTGTCTATTGTTTTCCTTTACCCCAAGATAAAGGGCATGGTGTTGGATAGATAGCCCAGGAACCCTCACATACAAGTGTGTCTTCTCACTTCCCATTCCCTACCTTTACTTTTCAGCCAGTGGGTTGGGGAGGGGGGCAAAATACTGAGCAAACATAAGGGGTGTTGAGACCAAAATCCATAACCTGATACCCCAAGAGAAAAACATCCAAATACAATTTTAGAGAGTTCACTAAAAAATGCACATGGAATTTAATCATATAAAAACTTCAAGTGCACTCATATTAAAAGAAACACAATTAAAACTATACTGAGTTTCCTCTTCTGGCCGTGATGCAGTTTCTAGGACTGGACTGACTTATGGGACTCACTGTAAAAACTCTCAAACTAGACAGAATATATGAAAAAATGTTCTCAGACCTTGGACAACAGGCACTGCAGACCCGTGATCCCTGGGAAGAAGGAAACACATCAGGTGAGGCCTATATGGCCCTGACTTTCTAACTGGAGGCACTTTCCAGGCCCCAGTGCAGGGGAGGAGGAACCCAAACAGACCACAGCAGGCTCTCAGATGAGGAGACAGAGATTTGAGTTCAAGGAAGCAGAGGGAGCTGGGATTTGGGTAGCAGAAGCCTAGAAAGCCAGAAGCTGCACAGAGAAAAAGCTCTAGAAATCTCCATAACGGGTCCTCCTGAGTTTGTTCCTGGCAGAATCAAGCCAGGCAAAGAACAAGCAGGAAGCTGTAAGCTGAGTAATTCCCAGAACTCACACAGAGCTGGGAGATGTTCATGTCCTGGCCAGCTATAATGGAGTCCTCACTGAATACCTGAGACAGCCAGTAGAGATCCTGCAAGGATAATGCCTTAATAAAAGGACTGAACCAGGCCTGGGGTACTTCAAGATTAGCTCAAGCTTTCAAGCCAAGATCACACTCTTCCAGGCGGCGATACACCCATACAAAGCTTCAAAATAAGTCTTGAAAGAATCCAGGTGATATAAAAGTACTTTGAACTATTGGCCAGGGGGGAATTTTTTATTTATATTTATATTTCATGTAAAATGAAATTTACCTTTTTAATAATTTTTAAGTGTACAGTTCAGTGGCATTAAGAGCATTCACGGGCTTCCCTGGTGGTGCAGTGGTTGAGAGTCCGCCTGCCGATGCAGGGGACACGGGTTCGTGCCCCGGTCCAGGAAGATCCCACATGCCGCGGAGCGGCTGGGCCCGTGAGCCATGGCCGCTGAGCCTGTGCATCCGGAACCTGTGCTCCGCAACGGGAGAGGCCACAGCAGTGAGAGGCCCACGTACCGCAAAAAAAAAAAAAAAAGAGCATTCACATTGTTGTGCAACCACCAACACAGTCCATCTCCAGAACTTTCTTCATCTTCACAAACTGAATCTCTGCACCCATTAAACACCAACTGTCCATTTCCCCCTCCAATCAGTACCTGGCAACTACCTTTCCACTTTCTGTCTCTATGAATTTGACTATTCTAGGTACCTCATATAAGTGGAATCATACAATATTTGTCCTTTTATGTCTGGCCTACTTCATTTAGCATAACGTCCTCAAGGTGCATCCATGTTATAGCATTTGTCAGAATTTCCTTCCTATTTAGTGCTGAACAATATTCCATTGTATGTAGACTACCATTTGTTTATCTATTCATCTGTACAGGTCACTTATTTTCACCTTTTGGTTATTGTGAATAATGCTATAATGAACATGGGTATACAAATATCTGTTTGAGTTGCTGCTTTCAATTCTTTGTGGAACTTACCCAGAGGTGGAATTTCTGTACTGTATGGTTCTAATGATTTTTAAAGGAAGACAACAAACTCTAACATGCAATGTAAACTTCATAATGTCTAGCATCCAATCAAAAATTAATAGATACGTAAAGAAGCAGGAAAATGTAATCCAAAGCCAGGAAAATAACCAGTCAGTAGAAACAGATTCAGAAAGAACAGAAATTATGGGGTTTGGAGACAAGGACTTTAAAATAATTATTATGGATATGCTGCTCAAGGATTTAAAAGAAAGCATAAACATAATGAACAGAAAAATACAACATAATAAAAATAAATAAATGGAACTTGTAGAGATTTTTTTTTTTTTTTTTTTTTTTTTTTTGCGGTATGCGGGCCTCTCACTGTTGTGGCCTCCCCCGTTGCGGAGCACAGGCTCCGGACGCGCAGGCTCCGGACGCGCAGGCTCAGCGGCCATGGCTCACGGGCCCAGCCGCTCCGCGGCATATGGGATCCTCCCAGACCGGGGCACGAACCCGTATCCCCTGCATCGGCAGGCGGACTCTCAACCACTTGCGCCACCAGGGAGGCCCTGTAGAGATTTTTAAAAGCACCAATATCTGAAAGGATCAGCAAGCTTAAAGAGTAGCAATAGGAAATATTGCTTATAAGACTTACAATTATTGATCTCCTCTCCATAGTGGTCTTTATCTTATAAACACTGGGAGACTGGAAAATTCCTCTCTTCCTTGTCCAATGTTCTAGTATAGCTCTTTAGCCTTCTATTCCATGTAGCTTCAGATATCAGTAAATATTTTGATAGGGAAACTATCCCTGAGTTTGAGGCCCCCAGGTCTCCAATGTCGTCAATTTAGCACAGCATGATTGTCAAAAGCTCAACTGTGTGAGCATTTTTCTGTCTGAGTTCAGCAGCTTTTTGCCTGGACCAAGCCCTAAGTGCTTTGAGTAACATTTAAATGTGTAATATTTAAAATCTAACAGTGCCTGGCACATTCTAGGCACTCAATAAACATTAATCAAATTAATGAATTTCATTGTATTTCCTGATTTTTAAAATTCTCCTATGGAAGTTCAAACTGCTACAACACTGAGTCAATGAATGTCTGTATTCATCTAAAGATGTTTGGAAAACTGAAGGTTTTCACTCTAATACTTGAGGAACATTAACTATGTGCCAGGCATTGTTTTAAGCACTTCACATATATTAACTCATTTAATACTCATAACTCTATGAAATTCATAGTACTGGTATCCTCATTTTACATCTATGGAAAATAAGGTACACAGGAGCTAAGTAATTTGTCCTAGGTCAAACAACTAGTATGATACCGGAGATATATATATGTATATCCCGTGGAAATCAGGACTTAAACGGAGATTTCACACAATACCTCAAAGGGCTTTTTTTTTTTTAATCTGTAGTCTCTCTTACTTCTTTACTAAACATATGGAATCATATAAAGGGTTAATTAGTCCTACTATCAATTACAATTAATTGTCACTAAGTCCTCTGTTGCTTTAAATAACAGCATTCATGTCACAGAAAAGTAAACAATTCTGAATAACATAATTTCAGGTAAGTATCTATTTTTATGTTTTTATCTTAATAACATATATGTGTATTAAAATTCATTATACTAACATATTTTTTTTGCCTGGTAGGGCTGTGTCCAGGGTCGGCTCTCTAAAAAGTTGGTCACTCTACATTAGACTACCAGGAGGAGCTTTTAAAAATACCCAACTGGGGGCTTCCCTGGTGGCGCAGTGGTTGAGAGTCCGCCTGCCGATGCAGGGGACACGGGTTCGTGCCCCCGTCTGGGAAAATCCCACATGCCGCGGAGCGGCTGGGCCCGTGAGCCGTGGCCGCTGAGACTGCGCGTCCGGAGCTTGTGCTCCACAATGGGAGAGGTCACAACAGTGAGAGGCCCGCGTACCGCAAAAAAATAAAAAAAAAAAAAAAAAAAAAAAAATACCCAACTGCACGAGGGCTCACTCCTAGAGATTTTGCTACAATTGGTGCGAAGGGGAAGGACTTGGTATTGGCATTTTTAAAGCCCCTAGCCTCCAGACCTCCAGGGTAAGCTGGAACGGGTTGGGGCGGGGCCTGGAAGTCACGTGGCCTAGTCAACGCCCTCTGCGGCAGTTGATTAGCTTCGGCCAGGAGCGGAGGTTGCGAGAGACATGAGCGCCCCGCCCCCTTACTCGCACACTCCCCCCACCCCCCGCCCCACCCCCCGCCCCACCCCTTACCCCCTATCAGAGAGTTGCGAAGCCTCCGCCGTTCCTAGAAGGTACTCGGGTGGGGCCGCTCTGCTCGGCGTGCGCCAGTGATCCGGCCAACAGGCACAGGGACCTTCCGCGTCGCGCCCTCAGGTGCGGGTTAGCTGAGAGGCTCGGACCTGATTCCGGGTCCAGCCCAGCACCTCGAGAGGGGATCCCAGCCCCAATGGCAGCCGCAGGTGCATCCTGAGGACTTCCTGGAGGAGGCGACGCGGCTGGAGTCGGAGGCAGCGAGGTTTGGGGAGAAAGGAGCTAGTGTGATGGGAGGATTGGGTGCCGCGGGGAAGCCTCGGTGGCCCCGCCATAGAAGGTGTGAGGGATGGAGAGACACCCCCCTCCCCCCCGTGCCGTCCCCCCCCATCCCACCCGGATCTTCAGGGCACTGTATTGTTATAGATTAACAAATTGAATTATGGGTTCTGACTTCGAAATGCACAATGCTCACAGAAGATAATCTAGTTCAGATAATGAAAGGGTCGAGGTCCCTTCCCCTGATCAGGACCGTCTGGGGGGTGCCTCCTTGCTTAAGAAGCAGGAGCGCTTAGGAACAGTGTTTTTAGGGAACGTGAACGGTGTGTGAGGGACTTTCTTAAAGATGTACTTAAATAAAGCAAGGTTCGCCGGTAGCCAGAGAAGCACAATTAAAAAAGGAAGATCCTCCGTATCCCATCATTTGTGTACTCCCTGAGAGAAACAACACCGAATTTACTATATTAAAAAAGAAGCAAAGTGGAGGCCACAGTTTGGGTATGTCCCCTGGCCAACCACCCATAGCTGCGGAACCAAAACTTAAAAACTGTCCTAGTTTCCCCAAAATGCTGGCTCTGTCCTTAACGGAAACAAGCTTTCTTCATGTCAGGGTGACCTTGCAGCTTCCTAGCCAATCACCTACAAACAAGTAAACTTGTCCGGTGCTACTCTTCTAAAAGGAATGTCAGTTTCTAGTAACCAGTCCCAATAGAAAACAATGTACTTCCTCATTCATGTGTATAGGAGGGAAATAATTTTCTCTCTACCCTTCTGAGTACTTAGTTGAGACCCCCGGAATAAAAGATGAAAACAAACAAGTTTCTTAACATGTATACCTCATGTAAACATGGGAGATACCCAAGGAAAAATGACTTACCCCTGAGATGGCGTAGAATTCAGGCCTAAATACTATCTTCATAGGGAAAGTGGAGGGAGGTTCTATTCCTGGAAGAGGCTGAAACGGCAGTTAGGTTAAGTATTAAGTGTTGGTTTGCTGACATGGGGCTTAGCATGAGTGAGTCCACATAGCTTTCAGGATCTTAGTTCCACGACTAGGGTTGGAACCCAGGCCCCTGCAGTGAAAGCCCCAAGTCCTAACCGCTGGACTGCCAGGAAGTTCCCCTGTTGCTTCTTTTTTTTTTTTTTTTTTTTTTTTTCTTTTTGCGGTATGTGGGCCTCTCACTGTTGTGGCCTCTCCCGTTGCGGAGCACAGGCTCCGGATGCGCAGGCCCAGCGGCCATGGCTCACGGGCCCAGCCGCTCCGCGGCATATGGGATCCTCCCAGACCGGGGCACGAACCCGTATCCCCTGCATCGGCAGGCGGACTCTTAACCACTGCGCCACCAGGGAGGCCCTGTTGCTTCTTTTTTAAACAGCCAGTTTTTAAGTCCCACAGCTCAGTATTCCAAAGTGGTATGTTTTGGGGTGGCTTATTCTGCCACCCCTTCACTGGCTTTATAGACTGAGCGGTAACTGCTGAGAGCCCAAGACTTTCCGTTTTGAAGTCTCCTTGTTCAGAGTTTGGGTTTTGCTCCATAAAATGTTCATATCAAGTAAAGTCTTCTGAATTTTCTTTTGACCACAATTAGCTCTTTGTATATCATATGTAGCCTAAAATCTCTAACTGCCCTAAAATCATTTTTACACTATCTGAGCTGATTCTGTGTGATGTAGAAATACATGAAGACCACCCAAAAGAGAACAAGCAAAGGCTCTTCATTCCCTTCATGGCCAAGGGAATTGGCCACCATCACGTGTGTGTGGCAGAGACTCAAAGGCAAGCAGGGGAAGTTTTATATTGGAAAAGAGGGAAGACTCAAATATGCTGAGTTTGGAGGTTATTGGCTTGGAAAAGCTGGTGGCAGGTTAAATAAAAGAAGTGGAACATTCTATGTGATTGGGTACGGGAGCATATTTGGCTTTTCCTGTCAGCCCTGGATGGAGGACAGGGATACATATTAGAGATAAGCTGGTACTTGTAGACCAAGTCCTGATGTAGGGCCTATTGCTGCATTGCTTGTGGTTTGGGTTCCAGGCGGGTTGCTGCAGGTTGCAGGTCAGAGTTCTCTTTTTTCCTGCAGTCTGGTCCCTTGGTGTATTGAGTCTCTCAACGAGGTGCTGCTGAATATACTCTAGGGAGGGGGTGAGGGCAGAGCCACAGGTTTCCTTGGATAAAGATTGGAAATTGATTTAGCTTCGGAAATTCCTAACAAGAGTATTCTAGCAGTTGTTTTCATTTTATCACATATTCCAACACCAAACACAGTGACTTTCTGCTCGCTGAGGTTCACTGGCCCCATTGGAATTCCCTGTCCAGGACTGCCTGGTGAGAGAGCATCAAATCGGGGCTGGCCTTACGTGTGCTCTTTTCCTCTCCTTCAGCTCAGCCTGATGGCCGGGAGCCTGCACCACCTCAGAGGCCAGGCCATGGAAGCCGTGTTCCTGCCAGTCCTGTGGAAGGTGAGCAGGGTTCCTCCTCCCCTTCCTTGGTGTAGTCTCAGCGCCGGGCCATGGCGTTCACATGGCTTTAACTCCTCTGTTCAGGTTGAGCCATCTTTATCAGCTGAGGTTTTTCCTTCTTGGAAGGTAGGATGTAAAGAACTTGAACTTTGGGGCGAGACAGGTTCAAATGCAGGCTCTGTTTTAGATGTGATACCTGATCTCTCACGGTTTCCTTATCTGGAAAATGGGATAATGATAGTAGCTGTCACAGAGTTGTGAGGATTCAATGAAACGGGGCACGTGGAGTATCGGCAGGGTATCTAGTGACATGTGGAGCACTCTGTAAGTTTTAGCTGTTGTCACCACAGTTGCTCCTTGTTTCTGTCAGTGAGCATTATTGTGTACCTACTGTATACCAGATAGTACTGCCTTTGTGCTGGGAGAGAAGCTCTCGCCTAAGGCGCTTACGAGCCACTTGGAGAGGGAGCTATGGAAACAAAGTCCCACAACACAGGATAAATTCTGATCTGTTGTCATCAAAGGGTACACTGGAAGCTTAGTTACTGAACTCGTAACATGATGGAGGGCGATTGTGAGAAGCTGAGGAGAAAAGTGAGGAGACACGTGAGGAACCATCGCGACCATTTGGAAAGAACAGTCTTGGACGGGAGGGAGGCAAGAGGGAGTTTGAGGGGCAGCGCTTTGACCCATTGGCCCAGCGTGTCCGCATTTGCTGAGGGATCACAGAGCTCTGTCTGCCCTTCTGGTGGCATCTCCTGCCTTCCCTGACGGCCAGAGGACCCGCCCGCAGAGATGTGGACTCCCTTCTGTCCCCCGGCCTGTGTGCATCCTGTTCTCCCTGTCCACAGGCCACCCACCTTTGCATATGCTGAGACTCAGCTCAAAACTCCTCTCTGTGAAATCTCTCTGAGGTCCTGCATTAACCCCGTTACTCTCCCTTGTGTTCCCATGTGGGCAGAGGGCTGAGCTCAGGAGGAGAGCTTCAGAAGAGCCACTGGGTGGGTGTGGGGTGACTGGAGGTGAGTGTGTAGGGTTTTCTTTACAGAAAAGGCCCAGTAAGGGAAGGAGAGAGGACGGAAGCAAGAGGGAGCAAGGCACCAGGAGCATCTTTGTAAAGGCAGGAGAGGCGGCAGCATCCTGCGGGCCACGGGCAGGAGTGGTAGTCTGGGAAGGAACGCGGCTGTGTTGTTCTGCTTCATGACGCCTCACTTCTGACTGTTCGGACACCAGCTGGGTGCCCTCAATTTAACTCATTCTGACACTGTCCCCCTGGAGTTAGCATCGGACCCACAGGGTAAGGGCTCAGTCCCCGCAAGACCGCCCCCCGCCCCGACCTCAGACGCCAATCACAAGTGCGGGCTGTCACCTGTGCTTCTGACCCACTGGCTCTAAATCGGGGTTCCCACGACCCACTCCGCAGATGCCACTGATCTGGTAGAGTGGCTCACGGAACTCTGGAAACGGTTTACTGAGCAGATCCTGGTTCATGTAAAAGGCGACAACTCAGGATCAGCCCGATGGAAGAGAGGCACAGGGCAGGGGGAGTGGGGAAGGGGTGCAGGGCTTTCCTCTCCAGGCAGACATCCCCCAGCATCTCCATTTCTGCGTTTTTATGGGGGTTCATTACGTAGGCCTGATGGGTCGAGTCACTGACCTTTGGTGACTGACTGAACCCCAGCCTCTCCCCGCCCCTCAGGTGCTAGGGGTGAAGGTTCTAACCCTCTCATCGCATGCTTGTTCCCCTGACATCCAGCCCCATCCTTAGGAGTTTTCCACATTAACATGAACTCAGGGGTGGTTGAGGGATTTGTTAAGAGTAACAAGACGTTCCTCTCACCTGTATGGCCCTGGAGCTATTTCCGAAACCGAGGACAAAAGCCCAAATATTAGAAGATGCTCCTCTGTTCTTATCCCTTAGGAAAATCCAAGGGTTTTTAGGAACTCTGCCAGAAGTAGGGAGGAAGACCAAATATATATTTCTTATTTAAATCACAGTATCACGAGGGGGAAAAGGGCAAAGACAGGAGAGTCGTGGTCATTGGATTAAGACCCCGCAGGAGACAGGAGAGAATGGAATCGGGCAGAGGAGGAGGGCTCACCAGGAGGGAGAAGAGGGGAGGGGTGAGGCCCAATGCAGGGAATGTCTGGGAGCCGGTGGGGAGGCGGGAGGAGGTGAGGGCCATGTGCCCCGGGCGCTGTTTTCTGGGATGTGACGGGCAGTGCCTCCTGAGAGGAGGGGGTGGGGTGAGCCCCCGTCGCCCCCCGTGTACCCCTGGATCGTCCCCGTGTTGACTTCCCCCGCTTCCCCACTGGACCCTTCACTCCCTGAAGCGGGGCTGGGCTCCGTGGGCCGCACAGGCTGTGCACTTAGCAGCTCTGGGGGCCCCGTTGTCACAGCTGCCATGTGAACAGTGGCCCTTAGAGTCGAGCAGTGCTCAGCCCGAGGGGCTGGTCCTTTGGGCCCGGCAGGAGCTGTCACCTCTGTGCGTGTACTGTCACTGGCGTGTGGCACGGAGGCCAGCGACTTCTTGGTGCTCAGTAAATGCTTCCTGAAGGAACGGGAGTGATAAAGGGGGAGAAGACCACTGGTGAGGACCATGAGGGCGAGAACTGTGGGGCCACACGAAGGACCCAGCTAGAAAACCCCACGCACAGAGATAACTCTGGGGGTTTGAACCGTTGTATCCCAGCACCTGGGAGCCTCCACGCAGGTGCAGAGAAGGCAGCGGGTGGTGTGGCAGATGAGGGCGTCTGCAGGCAGCCCTAGGGACAGAGGATATTCGGGATGGGGGAGGGGGCTTGAGACCCTAACCCTGGACCAGGTGTGGGCAGGAGGAAAGAAAGGCCTGTTGTTTGGGAGACTCAGGGTCTGTCTGCAGAGGGAAGCGGCGTGAAGCATCTCAGGTGGGGCCGGTGTTCCTATTGCTGAAGCCCTTCCGCACGAACACCCCCTGAAGCACAGCGAGTGTGGGGGGCAGACGCCAGGCCTCTCGGCCCCCAGGAGCTGGATACACAGTTGCAGGTGGAAACTTCTGCCGTGGGCACGGTGCTCAGCGGTCTGTGTTTGGCCCCGTGGAGACACTCTCCACCGTTCCCCACTTTGTCTGCGCCCTGGGAGGCTGGCCTTTATATTCTCCATCCGCGGGTTCCCTTACTCTTGCTTCGGGTTGGCTTCTGGCAGGGGGATGGGGTGGGGACCAGAGGCCTGGAGGGGATCGCTGTTGGGGGTTTATCCCTCGGTCCCTCCCTGCTGCGCTGCCCCCTGCTCCGGTCTTGCTTCTCCAACAACTTTCTGGATCCCAGTGTCCCCTCCCGTCCTCCCCCTTCACACCTAGTGGGTAGCAGTGCCTACGACAGCCAGCCCCGCGAGCTCCAGCCCGCCTGGTTGGTTCCCGTTAGCCTGTCCATCCCTGTGTCCCATTAGCCTGCCCATCCCGGTGTCCCATTAGCCTGTCCATCCCTGTGTGAATGGCCTGCACGCTGCCCCGTCCTCAGTGACCTCATGGGAGTGAGCCTTCTCTTTCCTGAGAGATGCGGGCAGAAGAAATGCAGGATGTGGAAGATAGGGTTGTACAGAGTAGGGTCGGCAAACTCATCTGGAGCCGGGAGTAGTTTTATTGGGTCACAGCCACACCCGTTTGCTCTCCTGTTGTCTGTGCTGCGTCTGTGCTACCAGAGCAGAGCTGAGTGACTGCAGCAGAGACCAAACGGCCAGAGAAGCCTCAGATACTGACCATCTGTAATTATAATACTGTAGCTCACAAAGTTATTGTAAGAATTGCAGCTGCAGTTAGTCGCTGTGTTTCCAGGGGTTGCTGTCCTTTGAGGACGTGGCTCTGTACTTCACCAGGGAAGAGTGGGACACACTGGACTGGGCTCAGAAGGACCTCTACAGAGACGTGATGCTGGACAACTACAGAAGCGTGCTCTCCTTGGGTAATGAGTCAGCTTAACATTTCACTTTGAGTGTCTGCACATCTCCTCAGTCTCTTATCTCCAATTCCAGAGGCAGAAAAAGCTCTGAAAACCAGACGTTTTTTCATAACTCATTTGGCTATAAGACCCAACCTGAAGTCATCAGGTGGTTAAATCTGATTTTTATTGTACAGGAAGCTATTTATCATCCTTTTTCTCATTTGGTCTTTATATATATATATATATATATATATGGCATCAGAAATATCAGTGTGTTTGATTAAGGTTTCAGCTCCAACCCCTGTTGGGGGCGGTGCATAAGCGAAAATATACCCACCAAGGCACCTTTCAGAAATCTGGAAAAATTCTGAGTCATGAAACACATCTGGCCTCAGAGTTTTCAAATGAGGGATTGTGGACAATGAATAGTTTCCTTTTGCTTTAGAGTTCAGAGACAATTAGCCCATTCCCCACCCCGACCTGAATCCTCCACACCTGTTAAGACTCCTAGGAGCTGAAAAGACTGTGGTCACTGCAGATTCCAAGTCTAGCATCTTGCTCCCTTGAAGAGTCTTTTTCTTCCTTCTGTTTGAAAATGGTTTCCCTCCTTGTTTACAACATCACTGGGTACCCAGGAAATGATTCTTCATTGACTTCACTTCTGAACCTTCACAGCTTCCATCTTCCCAGGAGCCTGCCTTTGTCTTACTCTGATGCAGAGTCTCCCTAGGGTGGGAGGTTCCTGAATGAATTTTTCTCTCTGGGGAGTGTTGGCTCCCATGCTGACACTCTTGGCACAGAGTCTTGACCACCTTTTGTGAGACTGTCCACCCACCACTGGATGTTTTACTGTTTATTTTTGTTTTAAAAGCATTACAAGAGCATACTTGAATATATGGAAGATAGAGGAAAGCATAAAGGGAAGGGGAAAACATTCAGGGCTAACACTGTTAATATTTTGGAATATTTCCTTCTTGGTTTTTTTTTCCTGTGCTGTTTTTTTAAAAAAAAAGCTAGCTGAGCATAGTCTATGTATAATTCTGTAATCCCTTTAAAACTTAACATTATAGTATCAGCATTTTCCCTATGTTATTAAAAACCCTCATAAAGCAGAAAATTAAAATCATCTGCATGCCCACTGCCCAGCATTAACCCTGTTAACATTTTGGTTTACTTTTATGTATGTTATACAGACAGTCCTATTTATGATGGTTCAGCTTAAGATTTTTCAACTTTACAATGGTGTGAAAGCAATACACATTCAGTGGAAAGTGCACTTCGAATTTTTATCTTTTCCTCAGGTAGCGATACGCAGGACCGTTTTCTCTGGTGATGCTGGGCTCAGAGCCGCAGCTCCCAGACAGCTATGTGATCATGTCATCACGAGGGCAGCCAACCAGTACACTTAAAACCATTCTGTTTCTCACTTTCAGTACAGTATTCAGTAAGTTACAACAGCTTTTCACCACTTTATTGTAAAGTAGGTTTTGTGTTAGATGATCTTGCCCAACTGTGGCATAATATAAGTGTTCTTTGCGTGTTTATGGTCAGTGGGGCTAAGCTATGATGTTCGGGAGGTTAGGTGTAATAAATGCATTTCTGACTTAGGATATTTTCAGTTTAGATTGGGTTTATCAGGAAGTTACCCTTTTGTAAGTAGAGGAAGATGTGTACACACACACACGCACAGACACACACGTAGTTTTTAAAAACAAAATTTGGATCATAATTTACATGAGTTTGGTATTCTGCTTTAAAATATCTAGGGAGCATTTTCCTATTTTAAGAAACATTCTTTGAAAAATGTATCAGATGCACTGGGGGGGGGGAATATATATACTTTTTTAATATGAAACTTCTTTCAGTTTTCTTTTAATGTATTTTATTTCTTTCTTTATTTTGGCTGTATTGGGTCTTCATTGCTGCGCGCAGGCTTCCTTTAGTTGTGGCGAGCGGGGGCTACTCTTGCGGTGCGTGGGCTTCTCATTGCAGTGGCTTCTCTTGTTGTGGAGCATGGGCTCTAGGTGCGCAGGCTTCAGTAGTTGTGGCTCGTGGGCTCTAAAGCACAGGCTCAGTAGTTGTGGCTCATGGGCTTAGTTGCTCTGCGGCATGTGGGACCTTCCCGGACTGGGGCTCGAACCCGTGTCCCCTGCATCGGCAGGCAGATTCTTAACCACTGCGCCACCAGGGAAGCCCAAAAGAAATATTCTTTGAACACACGATTTTCAGTATCTGCCTAATACTTCTGCCTTTGTTATATTCACGTGCTACACTTTAACCATTCCACTGTTGACATTTACTTTATTTCCAGTTTGCACTGTTTGTTAGAACTCTGCTGAACATCTCTAATTTTCCTTAGGCTATATTTCTAAGAGTGAAATTACCACATCCCAGAGTGTGAATATTGTTCAGGCTTTCAATAAAGATTGTGCCAAGTCCTCTCCTCACCAGCCCTGTTCATTACTGTCCTGATCTCTGCTTGTCACTGTCCCCCCACCGCTTAGACCCCAAGGGGTAAAATGAGCTCTGGGACATCTGCTGCTCACTAACCAGCACATCCCATTTACTTCCCCACGAGTAGGAGTTCAGTTTCCCAAACCTGAGGTGATCTGTCAGCTGGAGCAGTGGGAAGAGCCGTGGATCCTGGATCTACCAAGAGCTGGGACTAGGAAGGCTTCCAGTAGTGCTTGCCCAGGTGGGTGAGGAGAAGCCCCGGGCCTGTGGGGGTCACGCAGAGGGAGGGACCCCCATTCTCCAGGCCCTTCCTGTGCCGGTGCCGATACCGAGCCGGGTGTCTGGCGTCTCTCCTGCTCTTTATCCCTTCTGCCCCCTGCAGGTGGTGGGTGTGATCATCAGCCCCATTCCCAGGTGAAGAAACTAAGGGACTGTGATGTCTGTCACACGGCTAGTAGGTTGATAGTTGGGATTTGACATCACGTCTGCAAAGCTCATCCTCTTTCTACTGCAGTTAAAGTGCTTCTCTGAAGCAGCCTGTCTGGTGTTTTCTGACAGCTCTTGTGCTATCCTAGATGCTCCTTTTTTCTACCCTCATCACTTACCCTTTCTCTATACTTGCTCTTGTTCCCTTGCTCTCATTTTGTTTTCCAGATTCTCTCGGTGTTTACTGATGTTCCTTTTTCCTACGTACTGTGTCCTGATCGCTGCTTCTACCCTTTTTCACATGCCTCCCTCCATGGTGTCACAGCCTTGGCACCGTTGACATTTCAGGCTGTTTAATTCTTTGCGGTGAGGGCTGTCCTGTGCCTCCTAGGATGTTTAGCAGCGTCCTTGGCCTCCACCCTCTAGGTTCCAGCAACACCATCCCTGGTTGAAAACCCACTGCTCTAGTCCATTGGTTTTGTACTTATTTCTCTTTGTTTCCTTTTCTAATCGATCTTATACACTTTCTCCATTTTTAAGAAGTTGTTTCTCCCAGAATTATTAAAAACATGCTTATCTAGAAAGTACAAGATGCTACCTCTCTCCTAGTTATGTGACACTGCTGGGTACTGAGAGTAAGTTGTTATCCCACTAATGGTGATGGATTTATTCAATTCTCACATTCTCTGACATACACTCTTGTGCACATTTTAGCTGGTTAGCTGATGTCAAGAGCTCTTTCTGATATGAAAGCTGTGGGTCCTATGGAAGGAAATCAGAATACTGGCCTCTGTAGTATGATGATTTAACTAGGTGAGCACTTCTTAGCCTCGTTTGAGTCTCTCGTATCACAACCTTCCTGACTTACTTCCTTTTTTTTTCCTTCTATGGCGGTTAGGTCATTTGTATACTTTCTTTTTTTTTGGCTAGGTCCTGAAGCCAGATTCAAGATGAAAGAGCTAACTCCAAAGCAGAACATTTCTGAAGATTTAGAGTCATGTAAGATGTCACTGGTAAAGCAGAAAATGGCCAGGAAACCCTTAGAAAAGTTACTTGAATGTAACGAATTTGTGGACATTTACCGACTTTCACTCCCTACTATTGGTGATGAATGCTGTAAGGACTTCCTTCAAAACCTTAACCTTATTCAAGATCGGAAAGCTCAGGCAAGGACAAAGCAGGGCAAATATGATGAGTATGGAAAACCCTTCCATCAGAGATCACTGCTTTTGAGGCATAAGCGAATTCTTACAAATGCAAAATCTTATGAATGCAGCGAATGTGGAAGAGCCTTCCAGCGTCAGGCAAATTTTGTTCGACATCAAAGAATTCACAGTTCAGAGGATCCCTTTGAGTGCGACATATGTGGGCAGGCCTTCAAACAGAAGTCTGCTCTGACTGTCCACAAACAGTGTCACTCACAAAAAAAGCCATATAAATGTCATGACTGTGGAAAGTGTTTCCGTCAGATGGCGTACCTTGTTGAACATAGGAGGATCCATACCAAAGAAAAACCCTATAAATGTAGCGAATGTGAAAGAACATTTAGTCAGAATTCAACCCTTATTCGACATCAGTTAATCCACAGTGGAGAGAAACCCCATAAATGCATTGAATGTGGAAAAGCCTTTGGCCGGCATTCAACCCTTATGATCCATCGACAAATTCACAATAAACAGAACACTCATAAATGCAGTGAATGTGATGAATCCTTTGGTCGGAATGTAGATCTCATTCAGCATCAAAGAATCCATACCAAGGAGGAATTCTTTGAATGTAGCGAATGTGGGAAAACTTTTAGTTTTAAGGCAAATCTTCATCGACATGAGGTCATTCATACTGGAGAGAGACCCTACAGATGTGACAAATGTGGAAAATCTTTCAGTTGGCGCACAAGCTTTATTAAGCATCAGGGTACTCACAGAGAGCAGATACCTACGTGATAGTAATCAGAAAAGCTACCATTTAAAGACCAGAACTTAACCACTCTTGTAAGTAGGTGTAACTCAATTGTTCTATGAAAATTAATAAACAGGAACTGAAATGGTTTTTCTGTGGGGACCCTCTCTTTGTAGCTAACCTTCTTGCTACAGTCAAGAATTACTTAATAGGTAATTCTGGTGGCGCAGTGGTTAAGAATCCGCCTGCCAATGCAGGGGACATGGTTTCAATCCCTGGTCTGGGAAGATCCCACATACCGCGGAGCAACTAAGCCTGGGCACCACAACTACTGAGCCTGCGCTCTAGAGCCCACGAGCCAAAAACTACTGAAGCCTGCCGCCTAGAGCCCGTGCTCCACAACAAGAGAAGTCACCACAATGAGAAGCCCACGCACCACAACGAAGAGGAGCCCCCCTCACCACAACTAGAGAAAGCCCGTGCCCAGTAACGAAGACCCAACGCAGTCAAAAATAAAATAAAAGAAATAAAAGAATTACTTAATAGAGGACTTCCCCGGCGGTCCAGTGGTTAGGACTCTGCACTTCCAACACAGGGGGCATGGGTTCGGTCCCTGGTCAGGGAACTAAGATCCCACATGTTGTGCAGCACAGCCAAAAAACAAAACAATTGAACTGGATTTAAATTTTTTAAAAAAAGTTACTTAATAGAAATGTCATAGGCTGTCGTGTCCAGTCTCCCTGGGTCCCCTTTACCTTCATTTCCCCGAGTTAAGTCAAGGCAGATGGAAGGCACAGAAGTTTTACTCTGTGGTCCCCCAGGCTGGAGACCGTTTTCTGGATCGTGAATGATCTAAGAATGCCTTTCTTGGTTTCATACTGAAAAATCACCTGAGATTGTATAGACGTTTTAAAAATAAAGTAAGGGCTACCCACTAGTACTACTGAGATATGAAGAATTACCGAAATTTACCCAGAAACTAAAATTAGTGTGCTACTAGGTTCTACTGAGAGTTCGAAGTCAATGTTCAGAGCAGATGCTGTTAGTGCCCTGCCCCCCCACCCCGGCTTTGCCCCTGCTGTGTGCTTCATCTGACTTGCACTATCTGTGTCTCTTGGGCTGCGGGCTTTTTCGAAAACCACGAAAGACCACTGCTCTGGGGGCAGCCCTCAACCACGCTTGATGGGATTTTGGCGAATACCAGATCTCCCTCTCCCCTAGGGTGGAACAGCTGTGAAGCATGTGTTGCACACTGTTTTCAGAGCCTTTCCATGGGATGACGCACATTCACTCTCCGTGGTAGCTGCTTTATTAGCTGTCTGCCCTTCTCTGTGTCCCTTCTAACTCCCCTACCAGTATTTCAACACCTCTTCTCCCCACGAGTAAATTGCTGCTGTTAGACCCTGTCATGTTAATCAAATCCCTTGATTTTATTATTTTCTTGTCCTTACCAGTTCCATGATTTCTTACCCAGCACATAAAAACAAAGTTCTATTGGGAATGAGAAGAAAGCAAGTGGCACCGCATAAAATAAAGGAAACTTCAGCTTTGCAGGAGGAAAATAATAAGTGTTAGATTATATACTGGATTCGGTATCAGTTCTTTGGTACCAAGCGGCAGGAATTGGCGGGAAGGAAAGGCTGCCAAACTGTATTTCCCCGAACAAAATTAAGAAGTCGAGGCCTCTGACAAGAGGAAATAAGCCAATGAGAGAATTCTTGCTCACAACCACCTTTGGAGTTGAGGACCTGTGAAAGCAGATCCAGGCTTGAGTACACAGTCTAGCTCAGACTACTGAATCTATTTTGTGTAGATGATGTACATGCTTCCAGCTTTCCAGAAAGAGAGAGGGCATAGCTAAGGATCCAGAGGTAACATGGAAATGCCTACCTTCAGCCACATCTGTCCCAAGGAGGAGAAAAGAGCTGCACTCTTCAATATGGCAGCCACTAGCCATATGAACCTATTTAAATTAAAATTTTAAAAAGTTAAAAAACTTCCTCAAATCAAAAGCCACATTTCAAGATCAGCACAATTATAGAACATTCCTATCATCCCAGGCTTATTGGACAGCACTGCTGGAGAAACCCTATGGACTTCTTAATGGAGGAACAAGGGAGCTTGTATTTGGTGCCACTTCCTTCTCGACAACTCAATTAAATGGCCTTCCTTTCCCTTTATAAATGGCCCCTATAAAATGTTTTATTTGCTGAAAATATTTTTTTCAGTAGAATTCCTGGGACACAAAGGAGGGGACGGGTGGGGCTGGTCTGGAAGCCTTGCTGAACTAATTTGCCTTGGGAGAAAGGGGTCCCCAGCTCAAGAGTGCCGGCGTGCAGGGCAGGTTTCCTGCCTTCCGCAGAGGCTAGATGGTCACCGGGCCAGGAGCACAGATCAGCGATGTCATCGTCAGTGTATGGTCATGTTTGTCACTATTTAGCAGTAGGGCAGGAGCTCCAAACTAGCCCTCCAGGGAAGGTAATGGAGAAGAAACGCTCAAGTTTTGGCTTTTCTATTTAGCTAATGGGCTGGACCCACTGTCCTCCATGCCTGGCCACACAGGAGAACCATTAGCTCATACTGCAAAGGTCAGAAGAGTCTAGAATACTCCACTGGCCTAGAAAAGGTGCACCTTTTTTTGACAAGACCAGTGAAGCTTTTTACACCATATTTAAATCAAGGTGAAAAATAATACAAATGTTATTTCCTTCTTTAGCTAATAATGCTAAACTATAAATTAAAAAACCGACTGTTAAAATTCAAATGACTAAAAATAAGATATAAAAATTGTTCAGTGCTTTCATTTTCTCCTCTTTACACACTTGGATTACAGTTCACTATAATGTCACATAACATGGTCACATGACTAGTATGCAGCTCACCTTTGACAATACCTGTGTGGGTCTAGATCTTGTTCAAGTTCACACTTTTATCAAGGTGGCTTCTCTTTCTGACAACATTTCTTAGCTGGTAGAAATGAGGAGGGGAAGCATAAAGGAAAATACTACATGAAATTCTACATTTTAGAATAAAATAGTAATGACTTCCTGTCAAAATATACATTTTCAGGTAAGTTCTTAGATTTTTTTCAAGTAAATTTATGGTCAGTTATTTGTGTCATTGTCATAAATGGATATTTCCCCCACTTCCATTTCCAAGTACATACTGCCAATATAAATGACTCAGTAATGATACTGTTATTCTGAAATAATTTCCAAATTGCAAAAATAATACAGAGAATCCTTTACACCATCTACCCAGATTTACCAAATTTAACATTTTTCCAAGTCTCTCTCGGGAACTAATTTACAGCAGTTTGAATAAACTGGATCTATTTATATACAGAAACATAAATCAATCTTAAAATGGCAAATCAAGTTCCAACATGACAGAATACAATATGTCTGCATAAAATTTTAAATCCTGCAACACTACATATATTGTTTATGGATACAAGATCTTGTGGTATAAAATGGGGAAAAGAAGGACACAATTTCAGTATAGTTATTCCTTCTGATGAGGGAAAGGAATGGGAGTCTTTACAGTACACATTATTTTATTTCTTAAAATGATATGAGGGATTTCCCTGGTGGTGCAGTGGATAAGACTCCACACTCCCAATGCAGGGGGTACGGGTTCGATACCTGGTCAGGGAACTAGATCCCACATGCATGCCACAACTAAGAGTTCACATGCCACAACTAAGGAGCCCTGTGCTGCAACTAAGGAGCTAGCAAGCCGCAACTAAGAAGCCCGTGAGCCACAACTAAGGAGCCTGCCTGCCACAACTAAGACCCAGTGCAACCAAATAAATAAATATATATATATATTTTTTTTAAAAAGGTATGAAGCAAATATGTTAAGAATTGATTAATCTGGTGCATATGTGAATGTTCTTTAAAATCAATCTCTGTTGTCTATACTTGTCTGTGTGTTAGCAATATTTTACAGTAAACGTCCATATTTATTGTGAAATAATATCATAATTCAAAAGTATCAGGATACATGACAGTAAATGATAATAAAAAGAACACCCATGCATCCTCATACTAGGTAAGAAATAGATCATTTTCAGAATCACAAAAGCCTCTTATATTCTGTCCAATCTCCTCTCCCTCCCTCTTCTCCAAAGGTTAACAAATATTCTGAGTTTTATGTTAATCATCCCCTTGTATTATGTAGACGTACCACCTATCTATGTCTGGATGATGTATTACTTAGTTCTGCTTTTTCAGAACTTTACATACATGGAGTCATACTCTTTCACTGCACATGTGTTTTGAGAATCATGCATCTTTCTGTGTAGCTGTGGTTCAACCACATTCACTGACAATAAGTATCCCACTGCAGGAATACAGCACAATTTATGAATCTATTCTTTTGTTGATGGGTTTTCAGGATGTTTCCAGTTTGGGGCTTTTATAAAACAGCATGTCAACATGCCTCTTGGTTCCCTGTGAAAAGACCTCGAAATAAGATATATACATGTTCAACTTTAAGAAGTATGGCCAGGGACTTCCCTGGCGTTCCAGTGGTTAAGACTCCATGCTTCCAATGCAGGGGGCACAGGTTCGATCCTTGGTTGGGGAACTAAGATCCCACATGCCATGTGGCATAGCCAAAAAAAAAAAAGTATGGCAAACTGTTTTCCCTAATAAATGTAACAACTTACACACTCAACAGCAGATGAGAGTTTCCACTATTCTATATCTTTATCGGTACTTGGTACTGACAGATTTTGAAAGATTTGATAATCTTTTGTGAAATCGTATCCAATTGTGGTTTAATGTGCATTTCTCTTATTACTAATGTAGCTGAGCATTTTTCATCTTCCTGGGCTGTGCTTCCCATTTTGTTTGTCTTTTCCTAATATAGTGTAGTTGAATTTATCAATCTTCTACAGTTAGTAATTTTTGAGTCTTGTTGCAGATTGCTAGCAGTTTATCAAAAATTTGTTTTTCTCCTTCCTGGACACGCAGCTAGACTACACTTTGCAGCTTGTATTGTTAAATACATCTAGGTGACCGAGTTCTAACCAATGGACTATAGTGAAGATGATGTGTGCCACTTCTTGGCTTGGCCCAATAAAGCCCTCTCACACGTCCGTGTTCTCTTCTCCCAGTTGACTAGGTTAGAAAATCCCCAAGGAGGTCTCGGAAGCCACGTCTGAAGATGCCAGGGCTGCCATCAGATTGACTGCTCAGACGAGAGCCTTCCTGTCAGTCATGTATATCTGCCTTACACTGTTATAGGAGTAAAAAGTAAACTTCTAGGGGCTTCCCTGGTGGTCCAGCGGTAAAGAATCCGTCTTCCAACGCAGGGGACGCAGGTTCGAGCCCTGACTGGGGAACTAAGATCCCACGTGCCACGGGGCAACTAAGCCCACGCCACAGCGAAAGGGCATGCATGCCGCAAACTACAGAGCCCATTCGCCCTGGAGACCTTGCGCCACAGCTAGAGAGAAGCCCGCACTACAACGAAAGATCCCACACGCCTCAACAAAGACCCCCCATGCCGCAACTAAGACCCGATGCAGCCCCCAAAATAAAATAGATAAATAAAATAAACAAATATTTTAAAAATTCATTAAAAAAAGAAAACTGCTATTGTGTTTGAGCAGCTAGACCTTTGTAGGTCTATTTGTTAGAGCTGTTATCATTAAACTGACTTAATACATGTTTAAGATATTCTTCATTAAATCTGAGATTAGAACAATACTTCCTGCATTTTCTTTTCCGAAAGAACTGAAGAATTTCAACAAAGAACTGGATGGATTATTGGGCTGTAACCAAAAGCTAAGCGATATAATCTGGCAAGTTGGGCTCGGACAATTAAAAATCATTAAAATGGGGGGCCCAATTATGATAAGCCCTTTGCTCACCAAAAAGAATCCAGCGTGGGTTCTGAAGGGGACAGGATGCCAAGACATGTTCTAGTCCAATCATTCAAAGTGGCAATGCAATATCTGCTCACCAAGATGAATAGACACGGAGGCCCCCAAGCCATGCTGTGATCATCCAATGATCCTACATCCACTGTGACACCCGCTGGGGCAATACCGGTTACCGCGGACTGCTCAGAATCCTGCCAGAAGGTAAGCCTGTGCGAAGCAAGGGCTCACCCGCTCCACCTCGGCTGACTCCACCGCACCTGCCTGGTAGACAGCCCCACCCGGAACCCTCTCTAGGAACCACAGATGCTTGTTACACTGCTGGGGTTACTGGGAGAGCACAGACCCTGCCCCTGCAGTTCCCACCCCAGAGGCCCCAGGATCTTCCCTTTTACCTCTGTGCCATTGTCCTGGAGACTTTAAAGTTCCAAGCAGGAACTAGGACCTTCCAGAATAGAGCTCAGAAATTTTATAAACAAAGATGAGCTAAGACAATAGATTTAAATGACTTTATAACTCCTCTCCCAGTTCCCATCAGGTCTTCTATCACTTTGTTAACAAAAACCTACATTTACCATTTTGCAAGGCGCTGTGTTAGGTGCTATGGGAAAATATGGTGACAAGATAGTTCCCAGCTGTTCTGGACTGAATTGTGTGCCCCTCGCAAAATCCATTCACTGGAAGCCCTAACCCCCAGTGTGACTGTATTTGGAGACAGAGCACTTAAGGAGGTGATTAAGGTTAAATAAGGTCATAAGGGTGGGGTCCTCAAGGATAGGAATGGTGTCCTTATAAGAAGAGGAAAGACACCAGGAGAGCACAGGCACAGAGGAAAGGCCACAGTGAGAAGTCAGCCGTAGGCAAGCCCAGGAGAGGGCTCAGAGAAACCGACCCTGTGGACACCTCAGAAAACGCTAGTGTCTTGATTTTGTCTCCAATTCCTTTCCTAATCGATCTCATCATTTAGGTTAAGTCAAAGCACAAAGCTGGGCTGGGAGTGGGTGAGGGAAATGTGGGAGAGGAGCATCTCCCCATATCCTGCCGGGGGTAGTAACTACGCATCTCTTGTCCCCTACGCTACCCGCAGCCGGATACTCCGAGTCGCGGGGATGGTGCGGGAACCAAGAACCTGCAGACGATACAACAACCTGTAGCACAAATAGAATGAGTTCCGGAAAGCTTACCGGAATCTCGTCACGGTTCCGGAACTCCAACCCTATTGGTGTTCTCTAGGAATCCAGGAGGTCTCGCTGTCTCGGTGGTTCCTCTATAAATCTAGGGAATTTAACCTCCTCCTCAGTTGAGGAAAAAGACCAAGATTTAGCGGCACGTCCTCACTAATGGGAAAGAAGTAAGGAATTGATGGGGAGTCTAGCCTCCTGGGTGGAAGGTGCAAGTCACAAGTTTTGAGAACTAGCACATTGGTGTCTCTTTCTAATTGTTCCTTCTGCAGGGAAAGGACTCCAAGTTGATGACATTGACCTGGTCGCACTCAGATGGCTCTGATACTTTTGTGAAAACAACAACAAAAAATTGATAGAATCAATCACAGGCTTCCTCCCAGCCCCAATACCGTAGCAAACATTTCTGTAGAATTCAACCAACGTGCTCCGGGCACGCATTTACTGATGTGATTGGAATGCAGATTCTACTGTCCTGTTCCTTTCCTGCCTTTAGTCCTTTACAATATTTTAATGTTAAAAAACGATAACGAAACAGCGTCTTGAGCAAACAGATCTTGCTCTAACTTGCCGCAAAATTGAGGAAACAAAATACATGACCCTAACGTTTTGTTTCCCTTTCCTTTCAGAGGTTTAGAAGGTAAGGTGATGATGGATGTGATGGCTGAAAGGCAGAAAAGAACTTCACAGTCGAATGTTCAAATCATAAAACTCTTTTTTCTGCAACCAGGAGGTGTAAGATCCCGGATCAGCATAGTTTTCAGCTCACTAAGAAGTTTCTGGCAATCAGAGCTGTTTTTAAATGGAAGAGGCTGCCCTGGGAAGCAACGAGCTCCCCATCAGTGGAAGGATTTCATGCAGAAACTGGATAATCAGATGCCAGGAAATGTTTTCTCCAGCTCAACAAAGTAATTATGCACTTGGTGCCTGCACATACCTACAATTGAATGGCGATTCCTCCATTGGGTGGGAGGAATGATTTAACCCTTTACAATTCTAAGATTCTGTTACTGTATGATTTTATCATATCTTGGATCAAAACTGTCACATAAACTGAAAAGAACAGCGTTTCATCACTTTGTAATGTTTGATGTTTAATTATCTAAGACATAGTAAAGTTTGGTGCTTAAGAGCTTAGCTTTTGGAGACAAAGTGACCTTGGTTCAAATGCTTGTTCTGCCACTTATTGGCTGTGTGACCTCGGGCAAGTGAATTAACTATTCTGAACCTCAAGTTTTTCCCAACTGTAAAATGAGGGCGCTAAAAAGTGAAACCACCTCATAATGTGAGGATTGAGGTTATCCACATAAAGCACTAAGCATGATGTTTAGAACACAGTAAATGCTTGACAGACATTAACACCAGGCTTCACTGAAGTTGTCATTCTCATTCAAGTCCTATAACACCTTTAAGTCTTAATCACCTTTAACTCTGTAATTGTTTGCAGGCAACAAGAGTCCCCTTGAGGGCTACCAACGAGGCCCTCTGACATTCACAGGTTGCATTAAGTTGCTGGATATTTGTCCTGAGTGTGTTATTTTCTCTCTTCAAGCAATCAGTGGCTTTCAGCAAGAGCCATTCGATTCCACAATCCTTACATTATTTTCATTTTGTTCCCCAAACCTTACCCAAGTCAGTGCATCCCCTTCTACCTGAATTCCATCCCAGTTCACCAAAGTGAATGTCTCCCAATTGAATGGCCGCCACACGCCTGAAACTACCAGTGCCCACCATCAGTGACGCGGTCCTCGTTGCCTCATGGTGAGTGGCTAGCTCCATAGTCCATTCTTACAGGACCACTCATGGTGCCACACAACAGATCACGTTCCCTAAAGCAGAGCCTGAGACAAGGATTCAGAGCCATGTGATTTGTTGAGGGCGTGGAGGGGATGAGGGGATGGTACAGGAGCATGGATGTAGCCTAATAAAGTCTAGCCTCAGCCTGATCCACAGTGGGTGGGTCTGAAGCATAAACTGCACCAATTTCCCTCCTTGAGGCACATGAATCAGCCCTTTGTACCCCCATATCAATCCGTCATTGGCTGGGGGTGGGGAGGACAGCTAACTCCTGGATGGGGCAGCTCTGATCACCTGAGGGCAATTCCCTCAGAGTCTCCGGAGAACAGGGTGAGCTGTGAGCACTTGGCAGACAAAACTCAGAGCAGCTGGGGGATGGGTATGGCAGCCTAGTAAAGGGGATCTGGACCAGGCACCAGTGTACAGCACACAAAATCAACAGGTATTTATTGGGTGTTTATTTGTAAGCCAGGCAGTCAGCGGAAGCAGGACTTCGGTGGCGCCAAGAAGCGCCTCTCCCTCTCTGGCAAACAGGCTCAAGTTTACCCTCTTTTCCATGTCATCATCCTTCCCCCACAACCCCTACCCGGACCTTCCCACAGGCAGGGCTCACCAGACCAGGACCTCCCTGTATCTACTAACGTTTACTTTCAAATCCAGCTGCAACTCAAGTTGAAACTCCTTCTCTATGCCATTATCCTATGGGGGAGATCTATCTCCCGGGCAACTGGGAATTGGTACATCTACTGCTTGGACAATTCTTGATTCAACTCGGTCCAATTCCTTCTATGGATACAGCTGCCCTCATTCTTGCGGGTAATAGAATAACCAGTCCACAGTCTGGCCAGTCTTCTCTTCTCTATTCCCCTGAGGTCCCGCTCCCCTCTCCCCAGGCTGTGACTGACCAACACAGTTTCTCCTGAATTTACAAACTTAACTTCTCTTTCTACTAGCTAACCATGATGCCAGGAGAATCAAGACAAAACAAAAAGGTAGACTGTGTTTCATGGAGAAGTTGTAGGTTGAATAAGGCAGCGAAAACACATACCATCCAGGCTCTGAACCTCAATTTTGCCAAAATATCAATACCTTAAGTCAATTTCTTTTGAAAAGGTTTAATACTCAAGATGAGAACGTCGCCTGGAGCATTCCAGTGGCTGGCATCACCACATCTAGAAAAGGTTCATTGCTGAGGTACCAAAACCAAGATCATGCTGAAGGATTCTGTCTTTCACTGTGCTCTTCCCTGAATAGATAAGCTGTCAAACAAGGCAGAAACTACAAATGAAGCTTATTCCTACTGCATTTGTGAGGCTTTTCCCACTGTCAATGTTCTGAGAGTCGCATGAAGAATGACTGCCATCTGAAGGCTTCCCTTCGTCCACTGTATCCTTAGGTTCTCTCCTGTCTAGACTCTCAAGCTTGAAGATGCAAACGAACACATTTCTCAGTGGAAAAGCAGCTATCTATCTGCTGTGGATGCTCCAGTGTCCTAAGTTCTAACTGAAGGATCTCAACAGATCCATAGGTTTGATGGTTAAGTTGGAGGAGATGCTTGAAGTTGTTATTACATTCATTATAGGAGTAGGGTTTGTCTTCAGGAAGGCTTCTCTAAAATCGTGTAAGAGCTGTTCTACAATAGAAACCTTTAGACACTTAAGGTATTTATGGGATCTGTCCTCTCATGACTTCTCAGATGTTTAAAGAGGCTACAACTCCAACTGAAACTCATTCCGCATTCTTTACATTGAAAGGGTTTCTCACCAGTATGGATCCTCTGATGTTGGTTAAGATGTGCCTTCAGAGCAAAGCCTCTGCCACATTCGTTACATTGATGGGCCTTCAGGTTGGAATAGCTTTTTGGATGTTGTTTTGTGTGGGAACACTGGCCAACGCTTTCTCTACACATATCCCATTTATAGGTTTTCTCTGCGGTATGAGTTCTGTAATGCTGAATGAGCTCTGAACTGTAATGAAAGGCTTTGCCACACACATCACATTTATAAGGCTGCTCTTGCAACTCAACCTTCTTATCCTCAATCACCGTTAAGTTCCAGCTGTATGCTTCCCCACGGATGCTATTTTGTTCATTCTTCTGGCCCATGTGGAGCACCTGGTGTTCAATGAGGCTAACATACTGAAAAAAGATTTCTCCACATTCATGACACTGATGGGATTTCTCTCTTGAGTGGAGCCTGAGATGCCCAGCAAGGTGTGAACGTCTCCCAAAGCCTTTCCCGCACTCATTACACTTAAAAGGCCTCTCCCCACTGTGCACACTCTGGTGCTGAACAAGGTGGGACCTCACTCTAAATGCTTTCCCACACAATGGACAGGTGTAGGGCTTCTCCCCAGTGTGGACCCGCTGATGTTGAGTTAGGTGCACACGCTGATTGTAGCTTTTCCCACACTCGTCACACCTAAATGGTTTCTCCCCAGTGTGTATTCGCTGATGCTGGATAAGATGTGCACTCTGTATAAAGCTTTTCCCACATTCGTTACATTTATGCGGTCTCTCTCCGGTGGAGGACTTTTTGTGGACATACGTGACTTCGCTGAAATTCATCCTCTTTGAAGAGGGTTGTCCTAGTATCTCTTTCATGGGAATTCCCTGCTTTCTATCCAATTTGCCCTGGTGTTCATGGCCTTCTCCAAAATCTTGAACCTGAGAAACATTTCTTGGGATTATTTCTGTTGGTTCCAGGTCTGCTTCTGAAAATTCTGAAATTTTCTTCTTAACATTCAATTTTGTACTCTTACTTCTTTTATCATTGCCTGAAAAGATAAAGAGGAAACACACACGTTATCAGTTCTTTTACAGAAGAAAAATAAACTATCAGGCAAAAGAGGATAATCAAATGAAACTACGCTGTAATAGGAGTAACAAAGGCAGGGTGATGGGTGCATGGACGTGCTTGATGCTAACAGAAATGAAAAGAACCTTTGGGTGCCTGTCCAGTGAAAAGAACAAAGTGAAGAGAAAGCTTACTTGGGAGGGTGGTGAGAACGACTGAGGTTAGGGAATCATAGGGGAAAGCCAGACACTTTTATTACATAGGAAAGAGAGAAGGGAATTCTGAAATGGGAGAGGAGGTAGGAAATGTGGAAGGGATCATTACCTCAACATGAGTCAGGGAGACAGAATGAGACAGAACAAAGATACACAAAATGGGGAGTTCCCCGGCAGTCCAGTGGTTAGGACTCCGTGCCTTCATTGCCGTGGGCCCAGGTTCAATCCCCTGTTTGGGGAACTAATATCCTGCAAGCTTCGTGGCAGCAGCCAAAAAACAATTTTTTAATAAAAAATAAATTTTAAAAATGAAGATACACAAGTGAACAGTGAGAACTGATGAAAACTACAAGAAAGGAGTATGAAGAGGATACAGAGTTGGAAGAATACCCGGCTAGGAGCCAGGAAAAAAGAGAAATGAGCCAGTAGAAAATATTGTCAATACGAAGGGTGACACATCAACCTCTGCTCTATGCCCTTAGCCAACACCCCAGCTTCCTTTTCCCTCCCAGGGCACCCGACACTTCTTTGGGAATGCTCATCACCTTGAATGCTCCTCCCATCAGACCGTCAGCTCCACAAGGGCACGAACAGTGTCTGTTCTGCTTACTGCTGAATCCCAAGCACCTAGCACTGGAGGCGCTCAATAAATACAGCTGGATGAGCACACAAAGTATCCCTCCTTCGATCAAAAAAATGGGAGAAGTATTAACTAGGAAACTAGGCCGAAGAACAATTACAGGGAAGATATAAAAGATACTATTTTAAAGCAGTTGCTTCCCAGGTTTGGAGTGCTATTGGATGGATTTCCGCCAAGAGGCAGTCACCAAGGAGAATGGGATCAAACTGGCTGAGGAGAGGGCTGAGCTTGACCCAGACCATAAAGACACCATGAGCTTCATAAGCTTCTATTCCATGCTGGAATAGGTGACAGCAGCTGTTAATGTGAATGACAAGTAGCTGGGCTTGGGGACACCAAAGGCATAATTTAAAAATAAACACTTTGGCCAATCTTCGAGTTTTCTGAAGAATATTAATAAAAGCCTTTAAGTTCACAGCACAGTTTACAGTGATCTCATCCTTACAGAAGTCATGTGAGCAGATAAAAAAGTAAGTACAAGCAGGAAAATTACTCAGCCTGATTCATAACTAAATTACTGAAAATGAATACAGCAAAGAATTCTCTTCTGCTTACACAATTTGCTTAAAAAAAAGTTTGATAGCCCTGGAAGAAATTTAGTACAACTGATACTCTCATATGTGGTATAATAGTTTTAAAAAGCAATTTGGGGGGCTTCCCTGGTGGCGCAGTGGTTGGGAGTCCGCCTGCCGATGCAGGGGACACGGGTTCGTGCCCCGGTCCGGGAAGATCCCACATGCCGCGGAGCGGCTGGGCCCGTGAGCCATGGCCGCTGGGCCTGCGCGTCCGGAGCCTGTGCTCCGCAGCGGGAGAGGCCACAACAGTGAGAGGCCCGCGTACCGCAAAAAAAAAAAAAAAAAAGCAATTTGGCCATATGTATCAAGAACCATAAAAATGTCCTTGACCTTTCATCCACTAGTCCCACTTCTGGGCATCTATTATAAGGAAATATTCCCAAGTATAGGACAAGGCATAAGCACAGTTATCAGGACAAGAGAAAAAAAATTAGAATTTCAGCTAGGGAACAGTTGAGTACACCATGATGTTTCTACATAATGCCAGGTTGTCAAAAATAACAAACAGGAGGGCCAAGCAACGCTAGAAAATATGTGTGTCTAATATTTGATTGTACCCTATGAGTAGCCCCATATAAAAAAGGCTTATAAAAAAAAATGGAAGCACACTAAGTAATAACAGTTCTACTAGTTAGGATGGTGGGATTATGGGTGATTTTTTTCCCCTCCCACTTTCTTTCCCCCAAACTTCCTGTACAGTTGACCCTTGAACAACACAGGTTTGAACTGCACAGGTCCACTCATATGCAGATATTTTTCAATAAATATGTACTACAGTCCTACACAACCCATAGTTGGTTGAATCCGAGGATGTGGAACAGCAATACGGAAGGCTGACTGTAAAGTTACATGTGGATTTTGGACTGCGAGGGGGTCAGCACCCCTAATCCCTCTGCTCTTCAAGAGTCAACCATACTATTATTACTTTATCATTTTAAAGTAAGTGAAATAACTAAATTGGGAAAAGGGGGAAGAGGGAAGAAGCATGTAAGAGAGCCAAAGTCCTCATTTATGAAATAGAAAGTCAAAAGATAATGTCTAAAATTGATGGGTCAAGCAACAGCCATATTATTTTAAAATGTGGAATTATCAGAAGAAACAGGTAAGATTGCTGAGAGCAGCACCTCTGGGGAAAGAAAAGTTGTGGTGATGGTGGGGATGGCATAGAGTTTTGCCAACTAATCTGACAATTAATTAAAGTACAAGTGATACAGACATAGAGAACAGGCTGGTGGTTGCCAAGGTGGAGGGGGGTGGGGGAGGGATGGACTGGGAGGTTGGGATCAGCAGATGCAAACTATTATATAGAGAACGGATAAACAACAAGGTCCTACTGTAGAACACAGAGAATTATATTCAATATCCTATGATAAACCATAATGGAAAAGAATATCAAAAAGAGAAGTATATATATGTATAACTGAATTTCGGCTGTACAGCAGTAATCAACACAACACTGTAAATCAACTACCTTCAGTAAAAAAATAAGAATTTTTAAAACCCCATAAAGTACGTGATAATAAAATAGACAGTAACTTCTTGTCCCTTCCTGCTACTGCTGCTAGGATCACCACCCATCTGTCCGACAGTTCTAAGCTGATAAGGCAATTTCTGCCTCGTTTATGCTCCGAAGACAAACTGCTCACACCTACATCTTTGGGATTTCTCTCTGAAGTGGCGCTTGAGGTGCTCGATCAGGTGGGAGTGGCGCCCGAAGCTCTTCCCGCACTCGGGGCAGCCGTAGGGCCTTTCCCCGCTGTGCACGCTGTGATGCTGGACCAGGTGTGAGCTGACACGGAAGGCCTTCCCGCACACCTGGCACTTGTAAGGCTTCTCGCCGGTGTGCACGCGCTGGTGCTGGGTGAGGTGCACGCGCTGGTTATAGCTCTTCCCACACTCCCCGCACTTAAACGGTTTCTCTCCCGTGTGGATTCGCCGGTGCTGGATGAAGTTGGAGGCCTGAAGGAAAAATTTCCCGCAGTCATTACATCGGTGCCCTCTCTCGCCGTTGGTGTTTGGCTTCCGGTTCACGTCTGTGATGGCGCCGAGATCTCTTTTCTGGGAAGGGGTCTGCCTTGATTTCCCCATGGGGGGGTTGACCTGCCACCTTTCTACAACGCTGTGAGGGTTGCTAACTCCTCCAAACTCTTGACTCGGGGGGACATTTCTTTCAGGGCTTCCTGAGGTCATCCAGGGCGATTTGGCTTCCTCAGAAATCTGCTTTACTATGAGTTCCACATTGTTGTTCCTGGACTCGTAATCTGAGATAATAGAGGGAAAATGGAAACATTAGCTTATTCCCCGCATTCAGATATAGCAGATAATTACATGAAACCAACACGTGCAAGCAAGGAGTGACTTTGTAAAGCCATCTGCAAAATGACTTCACAATACACGGATGGGATGAAGAACACTGAAGCAGGAAACTGAGACAGGTTAGGGAAGACAGAGCCGGCAAGAATGGTTCAAGGGGATGAGACTGGGAGAGCAGTCATTCCATTTAATGACAATCACATCCTCTGGGTACAGTACATCCGTACAGTACCTGTTTGGGAACACCTGTGCCATGTCAACTGTTCTCAGTAAAATCTGATACTGGGTGATGCAGCTAACCCAGTCCTCACCTTCCTCTTCTTGTTTATTCATAGCCTGGAGAAGAAAGAGGATCTTTCTAGCTTTTTCAATCCCCAAAGAATCTCAGTTTGGTGTGAATTAGTCTAAAGGGGAAAAGGCGTTCTTTCTGTACCCAGAGAAGTCCTACAACTGTCGAGAGCTAGCTCACCACTCAGTGGTCACTGATGAACAGAGACATTTAAGAGGCTGCAATCGGTTCCCTGTGTAACTGGATCAGCAGCATGTATTTCACTCAAAACACTGACATTTAATATAGTTAGCAAGGACAAACCTTCAGTAGTTAACAAAAAATAGGGAATGCTTTTTAAAGGATAGAGAGATAGATCATGGCCTACTGAGAACTTTCCAGTAAGGCTGTTTTGTAGAAAGAAAAGTAGTTTTCAAACATTACATAAAAATGGTATTAACCACTAATGTTTGCAGAGTGTGTACTATGGACCAGACACTATCCCTTCAAGTGTTTTTCAGTTTTATGGCATTTAATCCTTACAATGACCCTTTGAGGGAGATACTATTACTATCCGTTTTTTGATATAGCGAGAAGTTGTAATTCTTGTATCATGAAGGCAACTTTAAATTTATTTTCTAACTATTTTTACTTAATTCCCTTCCTAAAGAGACATTTTAAGAGTGGAAACAAACATATAAGCAAAAGAACTCTATCACAAAACCAAACTTTTTAGATGTTTTTTCCTCCTGCATTTAACTAGGCAAGTAATCTCAGCTATCACAATATTTCTTTTTCTTTTATTCTCATTTACTTATGTCCACACATTTTATTCTTATTAGAGCTCTCTCCCGTTCAGCAAGGCAAATAAGCTCATGGCTTTCTTTTTCCAGGGGTGAATTTGAAAAAAATCAGATGAGCTCTGTGTATCTCTTTGGGACTATTCACAATCGCCCTTTTCCAGAGAAGGTGATGATACAGGTTGATATGCCAGTTGGCTTACAGATTTGTTTCTTTCCTCTTTCCCCTCCCCTTCTCTGAGTACATGAGGAGCTTTCCGTTGATTCTCCTGATTTATTTGTATGTTTGACAGAGAGCTGTGTTCCTTGTTCAACACGATGCCCGGCTGCTTAGTAACGCATTGGGGGCGGGGGGTGAGGAGGCAGTTGGTTCCAAAACACCCAATCAGCAGATTCGGTGCTTTACAAATTCACGCTTGTCAACCTCACTGGTACCCCACACTGGCATCCTACATTTCTAAGGCTGGCTGGTTTCCCACTCATTCTTCTCAGCAGCTACATCAAAACGTCTTCATCGTGATCTCCAAGATAGATCACTGTATTTAAAAATAAAAGAGTGTTTGTTTTGGCATAAACTTGTCTACACACAGACTGTGTCTAGAGTTGCAATCAGGAAGCGTAACAGTCACTGCCTCTGTGCGGGAAACTGAGGGACTGAGGGTCGGGAGACTCACTTCTCACTTTAAACCCACTTAAACTATTCGGATAATTTTTACCACGTGCGTGCGAACCAAAGTCCTCTCTGCACTCAAACCTCTGCTCCACCACCAACACCATCACCTGCTCACTCGCAACAGGTGACTCTGTCGCCTATTTCAGGGAGAGTCTAAACTATCCAGTCAAGACCTCCCTGAACATCCTACAACCACAAGTGTAAGCGTGCTGGCAGCCTGATTCTCCCGTCCTCCCCTTGCCTCAGAGCTGAAGAGCGGACCCTCCCCCTCACCAAGGTCGATCTTTCCTCCCCATGGGGCCTCACCAGGCCATTCTGCTTTCCAGGGACCTCCCTACACCAATTACCTGCTCTTCCTCGCTCTAGTATTTCATACTCACTCCCCACCAGCTCTCGCCCAGTGACATTTCAGTGTGCTTAAAACTTCTCCCATTAACAAAGACAACATACAAAAACCACCCATCCATCTACTCCAGGTATGCTGTCGGTGACCAGCCCTCTTTTGTTTCACCTTCACAGACAATGTTCTTGAAAGTTTATCTACAATAGCTTTCTCAAATTCTCTCCTGTGCAATCTTCCAAGAAACTGTCTCTTGTTCCCCAACATCCCAGCCACTCCATTGAAACGGCTGTCTCCACGATTCATTCACTAATTTTTAAAAATCTCACTTCTAAATTTGATGGATACTTTAAAAATCGTGACCATCTCTGATGCTGTTAGGAACCCACAGCATGAAAATTCTCGAATGTGGTCTTCCCAAAGAAGCTGAAGAGGCAGAAACCACTGAACATGTTCTTAGTGTAGAAGAGTTTACTCAAGTTGTAAAGATATTGTAAGAAAAAGATGAATAATGAGAAACAAAAAATCAGGACTTCCCTGGCGGTCCAGTGGTTAAGACTCCGCGCTTCCACTGCAGCGGGTGCGGGTTTGATCCCTGGGCTGGGAAGTTCCACATGCCGCGTGGTGCGGCCAAAAAAAAAAAAAAAAATCAGAAAGTAACAATTCAAAACCCCTTGGAGACTAGTACAGAAAAACTGCGCCAAGTTCTGCAACTCTGAAACCCATTAAATACCTATAAAGTAATTGGAAAAGATAAAACAATACTAATCAACTCAAATCAGACAAGAAAGGTATTTGAAATTAATTTTAAAAGAGAATGAAAAAAATTTGCATTAAATATGATAATATTTATACTACATAAATAATTCCTTGAGACCACCACTAAGATCCCAATAGATAAATAAGCAGAGGGCATATGCAAATAAATCAAAGAAAATACAAATATATATCAACAGTAATAAAGGAAATGGAAATATTTGAGAGAGAAGTCAATTTTACTTTTTAAATAAAAGCCTGTGAGTGAACTAAACCCTTAACGATACAAACTGAGATGTTTTTCAAAAGAAATTTGGCATTATAGTATATGTATTCCATCTAAAGTCTACCAGTGTGCTTGATAGTGATTCTTCCAAAAGAATTCACTCAAAAGAAGATAAAATTCATAAGCTTCAAAATGTCTGCCACAGTGCTGAGATTTTTTACAATTGCTCCAGGCAGCACAATCAAATATTAGTTTCCAAGATCATAACTTAGAAATAGGTTCAGAATCTTATCTGGGGTGCAAAATTCAAGAAGGGATAAGACATGTAAAATGCAGATGCCAAGGCAAACATCATAAAACAAGTACCGGTGATGTGAGAATGGTAATAGAGTGAACAAGTTGCCACCCATGCGTGAGAGGAAAGGAAAAGAATGAATGCTATTGAGACACTGTAATAACTACTTCACTGAACGGTTATTCAGCAAAGTCTGAGATGCTTTCACAAATGAGAATTATTCAGTTAACAATGATTCAGTTTGTCAAGGAACAGAGTACAATCACTACTACAACTCTGTTAAGACCCAATCCTGTTAGTTTTAAGCTAAATATAACATTTGCTGGATTGCAAATACTATCCCCAAAGCATTAACAGTCCTCAATCTTCCTCTTATTATGATGGAGATAATCAGAATAAGCTGAATAAGAAAAAAAGAGAGAAGGGTGATTTACTCTTTCACAGACAAAAAAAAAATATGCAAAGTCACAGTGATTAAAACATACATGCTTTTACAGGATGTGCTATAAATATTCTTAAAAACAAAATGGAGATGTCCTAATCCATGCAGACGAAATCATTCTTACCCATGGAAGTAATACTCCCATAATTCTCCTTCCTGTCATCCCTATAGAAGGACTTCTGGGACTGGTCCAAATGTCCCCATTCCTCCAGGATGAAGGATACAGCTACGTCAGCCACATCTTCAATTTTCACCAACTTCTGAAACACGAGATCTCCACTAAATTCCCATTCCCTACGTTCAAATTTGGAGCGAGGGGAGGAACTGGGAGCCTTAAGGAAAGAAAAATGGGAGGGACTGTGCTTCACAGAGGATGGGGGAGCAGAACAGAAAAAGACAGAAAAGCACAAACCCAAGATGGGCCCGGTCTCTGGTTAAAGAGACGGAACCCTGATAAAGACTCAGGCTTAAGGCAGCTACTTGTCCAAAATCAGACGTGGGTCCTCAATGTGGGCACAGGGACACCGGCTCACCTGGGACCCAGCTGAGAGAAGTGAGGCTGTCAGCTCCTGGCTGTCCTTCAGGGGAAGGGAGGGAACTTGGAGAGCAGGAAGGGCTGAGGGGGGGAGAAAAAGAGGTGTCAGTGAGAATCTCTCTACCCAGTTCCAACTGCCATCATGTTCCGCTTTTGCTCAAGAATCCACAATGGCGCCCTGTGGCATCAAGACCAAATTCTTCTGCTCAGCCTTCAAGACCCTCTACATTCTGGGCCCCCCACATCTACCCTATACTCACCCTTCCCCTGAAAAAAACTAGACTCCCTGTGATGGCCAGACTAATCCTGCTGCTGACTGGGGATGGTACCATTCCCCTATAAAGGATGCTCTCTGCTCTGCCCAGGTCAAACCTAGTCACCTCAAAGAACCTCCAAAGGCCCACTCTTCCGTGAAGCTGAAGCGCTGCCTAGAGCCCAGGGCTTCCCAAGCTCTAATGTGCAAACAAATCACCTGGGGGTCTTGGTACAGGGCAGACTCTGCCTCAGTGGTTCCAGGGTGGCCCCCGTATTCTGCATTTCTAACAAGCTCGAAGGTGATGCTGGTGCTGCAGCTCTTTGGACCACACTTTGATCAGCAAGGCCTTAGTTCACGTTCTCTCCCTTCAAAAAATGACTGCGGTTGGTTTATAGTCAGCCAACTAGCTTGTATTAAGTCTACTCTGTGTGTTCTAAGAACAGGCAGATAAAACAATTCTTGCCTTCCAAAACCGCACCGTCTGATGGGGAGGGCAGACATGGAAGCTTTACTCCTGGCACAGGGTAAAGAGTATTATCCTCAAAGTTCACCCAAGTTCCTGCAGGAACACAGAGGTAGGGGCATCTACAGAGTGGAGAGCAGGAGGTGAGAGCACCCGGAAAGTCCTTCCACAGGAAGTGACTCTAGAAGCAGGGGTGGGGTGGGGTGAGGTGGGATGAGGGTGCTTTCTGGGTAGAGTGAATCACATGTGCAAGGCCCGGAGGGTCTGGTCTCTAGATGCTAGTGCACATTTGACCCTCTGCTGTCACCTCTGCTCTCCTTTGTCCAAGATTCATGGTGCATCTGGATCTGTCTCCATGCACCCTGACTTGGAGATCCACCTGGTATCAACCTTTAACACGACGATTTAGACCTTTCTATGGTGTCCCCGGTCCCAGAGATGTATGTGCATATGTAGCTTGCTTGTGTCCAAGGACTAGGAAGTAAGGAGCAAAGACCCAAAATAGAGGAGATCGTGGTTAGAAATGAAAGCCGAAAACAGACACAGGATCTGAACCCGGGAGTGTGGTTACAGTCAAAGTAAGACGTGAAAGAGAGGGATGAACATAGGCTATACACAAACAGTAATTATGTTCCAGTCATAATTGGAAAAATGAGAATAATTACATTCTAAATAATCCCACTTATTTTTTTTGAAGTTCCTGTGAAACCTGTTGTTTCTAACTTTTAAGTAAACAACTTTGGCCCTCTCAAGATCAAATGAGTCCCAAAGATGGAAAGCCGGCTCTCAGTGCCATCAAAGGCATGAAGGATGCAGCATCTTCCAGGGTGTAAAACAAACCAACCCAGTATTTTTTTTGTTGGAATAAGGAAAGTGGCCAGGGTCTAGCTAACAGGGCAAAGAGAAGCAGCACTGAGGGAGCAAAGACGAGCAGCCTGATCCGACGAGACTCTGCGTGTGAAGGAAGATGACAATGATCAGAAGGGGACACGGTTCTGCACTGGGAGAGCCTGGAGGTAAAGCAGGCAGCGCAGCTCAGGACAGGGTAAACGTGCAGACTTACAGCCAGACTGCTTGGGGTAACATCCCAGCTCTGCCGTGTAATAGCTTTGGGACTTTGAACAAATTATTTAACCTCTGAGGGCCTCAGCTTCTTAATTTCTAATATGAGAGTAACAATAATACCTAGTCCATGGGGTTACTGTGAGCATTAACCCTTGGAATGCCAGCTAGGTCTACTAGGTACAATTTTGGGTTTGGGGGTTCCCTTTTTTTGGACAGTTTCAACTATTTTTAAAGACTGGAATGACGTGACTTTTATTCTTTTAGAGGTCTTCTGAAGAACAAAAAGAAAATGTTAGTATTATTACAAAATAAAAGAAAACTCTTATTTTGTAATTTCCATACAGATCCATTGGACCTTTTTACAAATCTAGGATACATTTTGGGATCTGAATGATCTTCTATCGAAGCACTCTTCTAGTTCATCATCCTAGGAATTTTTTCATTTTTACTAATTATTCATTAATGAGTCTTAATGTTAGCACGAAAAGACTAAAATTATAAGAAAATGGGAGAATGAAAGAAATATTCAGGATCAGGCAATAGTGAAATAAACCACTGTTCTTCACTGTTCTCAAAGTATTAAATACATTCCCCAGAGCTCTGCATTATCTTCAAGAAAGTTTAAGGCTGTTGACACTTGTTTTTTAGTTTTCATTGACCATAGTCGAGAATTCAGAATTTCTCACTTTCCACCCACCCATATCGACAAAGAGAAGAAAATGTGCCGTGGAAGACGTTTCATTACTAGTAGGTGAATGATAAGATGACACAGAGAGCAAGGTGCTAAAGACAGTATGAAACTGAAGGCACAGGAGAAAGCTGACAGAGTCTGCCAATGACAGTATCCTAGATGAATCTTCCCACACTCAAGAAACAATGATAAATGCTACATTTCTAATTCCAAAAAGGAGCTATGACACCTTATCCGATCATTCAACAGGAAGGACTTCATCACATAATATTTTGCAACAAGATTCTGGACCATCCCATCTTGCTAAAAGGACATATTCATTTTGCTAAAGGGGTGGTATTGAGTGACGGTATTCTCTCATTTTTTATGATTTTTATATTATCAAAACATACTTGATACAAAGAGGTTTAATTCTTACTAAAGTTCCTTTAAGATTTATTTTTCATTATCTTTTGATTCTTCTGTAAGTATTCATAAAATGACTTAAAAATATAAAAAAAAATAGAAAGGACCCATTGGCCCCAGATGTTAAATGGTGAAGACTGTTTTCCCTGGCACTACACTGAGGGTTAAATGAGTTCATACAGGTAAAGCAGCTTAGAACAGCTCCTGACACAGTAAACACCACATAAGTAATAGTTACTGTTACCACAGTGAGAGGAAAGCTGCAAAAGCTTAGAGCAGTGAGACTTCAAGGCTGACCACTAAGAGGAGCCCGGAAGAAAGGCTGGGGCCAAACAGGAAATTCGAGTTCACAATTCCTTCTCCACACTCCGAAATCCCAAAGCTTTAAATACCAAAAGTTTTTTTTTTTTTTTTCATTAAGTTGGCCATTGAACTAATTTGACAGCAAAACCTGACCAGAACTGATATGAAGCTATTTGAAGTTTTTATTTAATCCACTTACTGTAACTAGGCATACAGTTCACTGCCAAAATACTAAATTAATGTGTGATTATGGGGTCACCCTTCAAATCCTGATGGTAGTGCACTATATGTAAATCAGATCATCTTACTAAATCTGAATAATTCTAAATTCTAAAATATATCTGATAGCAAGAGTTTCCGATTAGGGATATTAGACTTGTGGACATATATCATCATAAATAAGATACTCAGCTGTGCACTTTTCTTCCTTGATGTATCTCATACTGGTTAATAACAGTGAGGGCAAGAGGGAGGGAAGGAGAGAAAGAGAGAACAGACACTCTACAGGTCCTCATGAAGCATGGCTTAAAATCAGATTTCACATGAATGGCTGAACAGCCAGAAGTGCAGTGAGGAACTGGAGAGCTTTGTCTACCTGAGCCTTAGGACAACAAAATGAATGAGATAGAGCTGGAAAACTGTTGCAAAACCATGAAAATACTTTTGTAAAAGACTTCTGTACATCTTTTAACAGTACCTGTACTTAGAGCTGTCGTCATCTGCAGCATAGCTCTCGAAGGACACTGGTTACTGGTACGACTCCTAGCCAGCCTGTGAGCTGACCAGGGACCCGATTCCAGGCCCCCAGCCCTTCCCAACCTCCAGATCCACTGACTGCGGAGAGGCTGCCCAGCCCCAGGTCTCTCTACAGATACCGCTTACCCACACGGCCAGGGAGCCCACACCCGTTCCACTAAAGCCCAGATCCTCACCGTTTTCCTCCAGAAGATGAGGCCTCTGCGGCTCGTGTTCAGGCTGCGGGTCCACGGGCAGAAGCTGGTGACTGAAGGACTCGGGCCCGGCTCCAGGTGGCACGACCTTCGGAGGAAGCACTTCAGCACACGCCACGATCTGACAACCACAATCACACCAGTCAGCACATTACAGGAAAGGCTATGAAGGAACCCAGCAAGGTCACGTTACTCTTTCATTCACTCCTTGGCCAAGTATTTCACGTGCATCTACAACGAGCTAGGACTAATTACCCAATTGCTGCATAAACACGTTGTAGTTGAACACGACTTCCATTAGACATATCGACACACCAATAAATACACAGCTACAAACTGTGTTATATGTGAAAAAGGAGAAGAAAGTGGTGCCATGAGGCAAAACAGAGGAGACCTACTTTAGACTGGGTGGCCAAGGAAGGCTCTTCTGAGGAAGTGTCACTGAAGTCAAGGGAAAAGTCAGGAGTGTCCCAGGCAGACAGAATGACATAAGCAAAGACCCTCAGGCAGAAAGCCAGTGTGGGCCAAGTTTAGTGAAGGGGGGAGAGAGTGAGAAACGAGCTTGGAAAGGTCAACACAGGACACAGGAAGTCACCCTCAAAGTCCCAGACGACCAGGTTCAAGTAGGACAGACCAACCACAAGAGCGGTGTGTCTGTCTTTCTGCTCTTTGTTCTTGCACAACCCTAGGGTACACAACCAGTCTCTAAAATCTGCCTCTTCTGGAAGGTACTAGCTCAGTGCCATCCTAGCAGGTAGTAAGATCCGGCTCTGAGATAGAATTGCCCCCCCCAACCCCGCCGCCGTCCCTTATGTTTCAAAGCACTTTCAGTTTTAACTCTCCCAGTACTGGCAAAACGTGGCACAGGAGTGTTACATTAAGAGGCGGAGGCAACACAGTTGTGGCAAATATGACTCTACACGGAAGTGTGTGTGTCCTTGTGGACCTGCTTAGGACAAGAGTTAAGATGATGCCAAGTACGTCAAAGGGTCCCTGGGCAACGAAGAAGCAAAGCAGCCCTTGAGGACCCCTGAAAGTAGGACAGAGAAACCAAGGAGGAGGGGTAGAGGATAAAGCCTGAGAAAAGGCTTGCTAGAGACAAGAACTACCTGGAGATAAAGGTGAGAAACAATGCCAGGGATACAGAGGGCAGGCAGAGAGAAAGCTGTGCAGGCCCTGTGCAGGCCCTCAGGAAAACCCCCCTCTCTGGGCCTCAGATCCCTGACCTACCATCAAGAAATGATCTCTGTGCTCCTTCCACAGATGGGGTGCATATCCCAATGACAGGGGTCAATGCGTAATATCTGCTGTAAGTCATCCATTTAAAAATGCTTTCTGTTTTAAACTATGATTTTGAATATTTATTACCATAAAAAAGTAGGGAAAGGTTTGTCCGCTAATGTCCCAAAAAGGTTTAAAAAAGGAATAACCAGATGGCACCAGGAACCTTTACTTCCTGTCCTGACAGAAGCAATAGAAAGGTTCAAACACTCCGGTCTGCAAGACAATCATTCAGCTCAGCTGCGGGGTCTGGCGGCAGGTCCCCAGCAACTCCCTCTGTTGTCCCCTTGTCTCATGGAGTGAGCTAACCCAGCTGAAGAGCCTGAGGATGTTCTGGAGTATTGAAGTACCCCTGACCCAGAGGGGAAGAATAATGAGACTGGTACCTTACACTGAAGGGCAATGGCTCTGAAGAATGAGGGAAATTCTCTAACTAGCTTCAAAGTCTTGTACACCTAGGATCCCATGATTTTTGTTTCTTTGCTATGAAAAAAAAAATTAAAGTTTCAGAAATGTGAGCCTAGCAACAAGAGGGAGGTAGACAGAGTCAGGTGATAAATGAGTAAGAAAAGACAAGAAGACGTAACAATGTAAAGATACGGAACCTCCCTAAATTAACATCCGATTTCATGCAATCCCAGTAAAAATTACCGACAGGATTTTTGGAGTGGTAGAAGGTAAATAATTCTAAAGTTCATATGGAAAAATTAAAATATTGAAAAAAAAATTTGGAAGGGGGAGGGCAGACCTATATTGACCAAAACACTCTATATAACTCAGATAATTGAAATACTGATATGTAAACAGATCAATAAAATAGAATAAAAAGACCAGAAATGGACCCAAATACATGTAAAAATCTGGTATGTAATAAAGATGGCATTTTAATCAGAGAAGGAAAAAAAAGGGATTGCTGTATAAGTTGCTAGGGCAACTGGACAGACATCTGGAAAAAAAGTTAAGCTATAACCACACCAAACACCCTACACCAAAATGAATTCCAGATGGATCTATCATTTCAAAGGGTAAAACAAAAACAACAACAACCATTAAAAAAACATAGAGAAGAAATGATAAGTTTCTTATAATACTGTAGTGGAGAGGGGCTTTCTAATTATGGCACAATTCCCAGAAACCATAAATTAAAAGATTTAAACTGACTGCATAAAAATAAAAAAACCCGGCAAAGCAAAAATCTCCATAAGCAAAGACAAACAACAAAGCGGGAAAATAACTCTTGCAACTCAGATGGCAGACACAGTGCTTACTTTTTCTAACAGGTTAATATGAACAGATAGGTCACAGAAAAGGGTATATGCACAGCCTTTTAAAATATGTACAGTGATCAAACTCACTAATAAGAAAAAATGCATATTAAAATTGCACAGAAATATTGCATCTTTCAGATTGACAGTAATCAAATAGTTGGATAACATCGTGTTATCAGGCTGCAAGCAAAAATTTTCTCTCATATATGGCTGTTGGGAATATAAGCTGGTATAACCTCTGCAGAGAGCAATCTCTCAACAGCTGTCCAAACTACAAATGCAACGCGTACGGGCTCTGAGCCAACAATTTGACTTCTAAGCTTTGATTCTACAACTAATGATGTATATAAAGGATCTTCATTGCAGCAAAGTCTGTTGCAGTAAAGATTCAGAAACAATCTAAAGAAACAATGTAAATGGCCTTCAACAGGAGTTAAATTATGGTACATCCATACAGTAGAACACAATGCAGTTTCAAAGAGTGAGGCAGCTCTCTTTGCACTAACATAGAACAAGCCAGGATATACTATAAGAAAAAAAGCAAGAGGCAGAAGTGCACAATGATGTAAAAACATTTGTGTTTTTTTAAAAACAAGTCATACACATATACTCTAATATACACAGAATACAGTGTATCTCTGTAAGGATAGACAAGTATCATGGGACAATGGTTACCTCTGGTGAGGATAACTCAGGAGGCTGGGGAATTAGGGGTGGGAGGGACACTTACTTTTCATTATAACCTTATGTACCTTTTGAATTTTGTATTATGTCACCACTCAAAAAATAAATACAGTAATTTAAAATAGAAATAAAATCGCAGACTGTCTTCTCCAGATTAACAAACTGCATACTGCTTCTCTTTGCTGGAGTGGCAGGAAATCTCCATAGTGCACCTAATCCCAGGAGAACAAAAGAATATGAATGAAGCACCAGGGCGCTCAGGATCTCACCCCTGCTCAGCAGCTCCTCAACTCTCTTCCTCTCCTTCCTCATTGCCCGAAGGTCTCCTCTTTCACTCACCTGTTGTCTGCGTTCCTCTAGTTCTCTTTCTATATTTTCTACCACGGCCACAGCCTCTTCTCCATTTTCCGGGTGATGTTCTCTCACCCAGGTCTGGAACTCTTCAGGCAGGATGGTCAGGAACTGCTCCAGCACCAGCAGCTCCAGGATCTGCTCCTTGGTGTGCAGCTCGGGCCGCAGCCACTCACAGCAGAGCACCCGGAGCTGGCTGAGGGCCTCCCGAGGGCCTGACGCTTCATGGTACTGGAAGTGCTTGAAGCGCTGGTAGAAAGTCTCAAACACGGGCGGATTGTACTCCCTCATCCAGGTGCAATCTTCTTCTTCCACCTTCACTATCAGAAGGTCTTCTTGCTCTGGTGAAGTCTCCGCGGGAGGGTCTAAGTCTATAACTTCCCCAGATCCTGTCATTATCATTCCAACTCAGAGGGATCTCTCTCCAGGTAAACTGGGTTACACGGACCAAACTTGTTTTCTGCTCTTTGAGATCTTCTGAAGGACACTTTCCTTAGCGTGCAACCTACTGATATATTGGAAATCGTTATTAGCAAAGAGGTGACAAAGAGGTCATCTATCCTAAAGATGATCACCCAACAGAGTAATTTCCTTAAAAATTACAAGACAGCCATCACTCCACCCACAAAATAATGACCAACGGAGAATATTTCCAACATTTAAAAAGTGTAAAGGAGAGCAATAAAACTCTGACGTACGGCCTCATGAAATACAATTTTTGTGGTGAAGAACATTAAATTTCATGTAAATAACAAGACGAGACTTACTAACTAGTCCAGACGCAGCCGCTCCTTCTCTCTACCACAAGCCAAACTTAAGTCAGAACGGAGGTCAAAAACATTACAATGGTCAAAATTGGTCCTGTCCCTCAAGCCCTAAGAGCTTGACAGACCAACGGGAAACTTCATGGGTCCCGAAGAGAGCCAAGGTTTTAAGTACAGATTTTGCACCTGGATTGCCCACAATCGCTCCTGACCCCGATCCACGGAAACCGGCCCGGTCAAGGTTAGGGACAGGACCCTCGTCTGTACACAAAGGCCATTCCCTTTCCTCAAGGCCACAGTCCCGGGGAGCTCCCCTGGAAGACCAAGCTCCCGCAGCCAAGGCTGGGAAGACGGGTTTCTTCTTACAAACAGAGAGAAAGCCGAAGCCGACACTTCGCAACACTTCTTCGCCGGAAGTAAGCAAGTCCAAGCTTTCCCTGACCGGCGGGTAGAGCCATAAATCCCACCCCCAAGAGCACTTCCGAGTCCTCTCTAGGAATCCCGGAGGTCCTCGCCTCACCGCGGGAGGAAAGTGCCCGCCCCAGGCCCCGCCCCAGAGGGGCTGTGGGCCAACCGGCGGGGAGATGAGGCGCCGGCCCGGGATCCCAGTCCAACCTCCAGTAACGCGGCCATTCCCCGCCCACCGAGCCGCAAGTACAACAACGCTAGAGCCGGGGAGAAAACCCAGCCACCCTCTTCCCCACCCAACCCCACAGCCATTTAAACAGCCCGAGCCCGTCCCTTTTCTTAGAGTGGGGGCAGGGGGCGGGGTCTTAGGTGTCCGGAGCGCTTGCTAAGACAACAGTTGCTAGTGTCTGATTGGCCGTGGAACTTGCGATCCCTCACCCCCAACGCTCTGCGCCCCAGTTCGAAGTACGTCCGTACCTTTCTGCGAGCCCGCAACCCTCACTTCTCTTGAATGGACTCTTCGGTTTCTTCACCTGAATCCTCGCCACTCCCCTCACCCCGTCTCCAGACACACCCACCGCTTTACCACCGCCGTCAGCTCAGGCGGCCGTTTCCTCTGATGTCAGACCCCTGAGTCCCCAGCCGCTCCGGGGACTACATCTCCCAGGAAGCCTCGCGCGGGCCACGCCCCCCAGCCAATAGGGCCGTGACTCTTTTCGCAGCCTCAGTCTTGCGGGCCTATCAGAATGCGGGAGAGCAGGGAGGCGTTTCCTCGGCGCCCCCAGTGGAAGGCTGAGCGCGTCGGGAGAGAGAGTAACCCCTCCGGGCTGGGGAGAGTGGGGAATGAAGCTCTGCATCCTTGCAAAGTGAGAGAAGCCGTCTATTCAGGCCCTCTCTAGCCAAGGGGATCCCATCCTTTTTATTATTTTAACGGCGACGTCTGCATTTATTGGGTAGGAGGGCCGGGTGCTGGGATTTGAGGTTCATGGTAACTCCGAAGCCAACAGGTTGCAGCAAGAGGAGCCGCGAAGCACAGATTTTCACTAGAGATAAGCAACTTACCCTCTCGGGATCCCATCTTTAATAGTCTCATTTTTTTTTTTTTTTTTTTTTTTGTGGTATGCGGGCCTCTCACTGCTGTGGCCTCCCCCGCTGCGGAGCACAGGCTCCGGATGCGCAGGCCCAGCGGCCATGGCTCACGGGCCCAGCCGCTCCGCGGCATATGGGATCCTCCCAGACCGGGGCACGAACCCGTATCCCCTGCATCGGCAGGCGGACTCTCAACCACTGCGCCACCAGGGAGGCCCAATAGTCTCATTTTTGTATCCGTTTGCAAAGCTCTTCGACAGGCACAAGAGTCACTGTCTTACAAGTGACGAAGATGAATGAGGCTCACCGACTCCACTCTGAGTGGCATATATCCTTGGATACTCCAGGCGTTGTTTTTTTTAGCGTATGTTGTGAATTTTCACTCAAATCAGGGATGGAGTTTTGAGAATGCCTTGCTCGCGCCGTGGTCTACCTTATGGGAATGAAGAAATACAGAAAAATCCCCTACTATCTCCAGAGAGACCTGGAGACGCTTAAATTGACACTGCGCTATGTTTGGTGCAATGTAGTATCTGTATTTCCCTTTTTACATTTAGAATCGTCAAAAGTTCAGACAAAAAAAAAAGTAAAACCAATGAATCATTGAAGTGGTAATTAGTAAAAGTTTATTGTGCACACACCAAAAAGACAGTTAGCAAGCTGGGAGCACTCAAACCAAAACAAGGAATGAGGCTCAGAAGTATATTGTTTTAAAGTATCTTATATAGTGTGGAGGCAGTGACTGTTTATTCTTCACAGCGATTGGTTACAATATTAAAATTTTCTTAAATGAAAGGGAATTGGTTAGCGGTTACTTCATATCAATTTGGGGTAACAATTTAAGTTTTGCTTATGATTTTCAGAGGCATAAGCAGGAAATACCCAGGTCACTGTAACCTGGCTTGTCTTGCAAATTAAGTATGCTAAGTTAAGCTTCGCTCTTATTTTTTAAAATTTTATTTATTTATTATTTTTGGCTGCGTTGGGTCTTCGTTGCTGCGTGCACGCTTTCTCTAGTTGTGGCGAGCGGGGGCTGCTCTTTGTTGCGGTGCGCGGGCTTCTCATTGCGGTGGCTTCTCTTGTGGAGAAAGGGCTCTAGAGCGCAGGCTCAGTAGTTGTGGCGCACAGGCTTAGTTGCTCCGCGGCATGTGGGATCTTCCGGGACCAGGGCTCAAACCTGTGTCCCCTTCATTGGCAGGCGGATTCTTAACCACTTTGCCACCAGGGAAGCCCAAGCTTTGCTCTTATGGGTATAAATTCTCTTCCTTCTTGGTACCAAGAATAGCTGGATTTCTCCTAAGCCACCATAGTAGTTTTCTTTTACCCGAGATACACTGCAAATCACGTAACTGATCTTGTTTTCTTCTTGCTTTGGCTGCTGAGGTTTCTCAAAGCCAAACTGTGGGCTACCTTATGCCAGTAAACAGCAATTTACAGTGGGCAATTTCTAATCCTATCTTATCCCTGGCTCCATCTTATTTATTCCTGCCCTGTTTTCCTTTTCTCACTTTCTCTCCTCTCTTAATTATTTTTAAAAGATGAGGCAGCTAGCATTCTTCAATTAACTTTTTTGAACAAAGCATCAGAAAAGCCATGGGGAACAGAGAAATATGTCATTCAGTGATATCAGTGAGAGCAGATGAAAGCACCTGACATTCTGCAGATGAAGGCAAAAGTTACATTACAGGAGAAAGGGAGATAAGAGCTAAGCAAATCACTATATCATGATCAGAGTCCACAGTCACACAACCCAGAAGCAGGAACTAGTGGAGCCCGGACTGGTAATCAGCTAGTAAGGAGACCTACATCTCCTCTCACTGGGAGGAGATGAAAAAGGCTTGTACTGCCTTCATAGAACATGATATTCTCTTCTGTATTCCGTTACTAGTTATATAGGTGGATATTGTCTGGAGCTAGATTTGCCTATACTATAAAGGGTTCTCTTATTTGTGAATTTGCATTCTGTCCAATTCCCTTGCCATCCTTGGCCACCCGATCCTACTCAAAGCCTTGTCCTGCAATACTGGGAAAAGAGCTTTTGACTTCCTGCCAGACTGTGATAGCATTCCCACACAGATGAAAAAGTAGACTTGTGCAAAGTTTCTGCTCTCCAGGGACTTTCAAACCGCCTGGAGAGATCAGATGCAAACATGTGACAAGTTATGTCATTAAATTATTACATGTTGGGACTTCCCTGGTGGTCCAGTGGTTAAGACTCTGCACTCCCAATGCAGGGGGCCTGGGTTTGATCCCTGATCAGGGAACTAGATCTTGCATGCATGCTGCAACTAAGAGCCCACATGCCGCAACTAAAAGATCCTGCAGGCCACAGCTAAAGATCCCGCAGGCCACAAGGAAGATCCTGCATGCAGCAACGAAGACCCAGCGCAGCCAAATAAATACTTTAAAAATTACTACATGTTGCTCTAAATTTGTAAAATGATGAATATGAGCCTTGTGAGTAGTGAATTATTTCTGTGTAAGTGGATTTGACATAAAAATTAATCCCCCAAAATCTGCCTTTTCCTGTTTTTTTTGTCCTGTTAATGTCCAATCAAAACAGATCACAACAGACTAATACAGCCACTTACCTGCTAGAGCCTAAAGTAGGGGTTCATTGCTTGTGCTTTTGCACAAACTATGGTTAAATCATTAGTTTATAATTTAAACTTTAGTCCACAGATATGTCATATGGAATCCTGACCCTGCCTGGGACTTTGCATTCATAAATCAGGACATTAATTGTACAACGCTTATTGAAATAAATGATATTTTAAATGAATTTACCCATAATATAACTTAGATAATTCTTCATTTGTTAAATAATGCAGATGATTTAATAATGCAGATGATTTAATTTAATACTAATGTATAGTATCCTTCATTTCAGTTGCATGGTTTATTTTTCTGAACACTGGCACAGAAAAGAAGAGGTGGGGTGGCAGTGTCCATGCAGATACTTAAAATGAAGGGAGGAAGAGGGAGTAAATGATAGAACAGGGGAGTAGGGCTTAGAATAGGACAAAATCCTTGGCAACATGGATACTAACTGTGAAGCATTGCAAGGAAGCTGGGCATAGGAAATCTAAAGTTGGAGGGGATGATACAATCCACTATAGATTTATTGCCTATAAATTTAATCCATTTTAAAATTAAAGGGACTTGCCTGGTGGCACAGTGGCTAAGAATCTGCCTGCCAATACAAGGGACATGGGTTCGAGCCCAGGCCCAGAAAGATCCCACATGCAGCGGAGCAACTAAGCCGATGTGCCACAACTACTGAGCCTGTGCTCTAGAGCCTGCAAGCCACAACTACTGAGCCCGTGCAATGCAACTACCCCGTGCACCTAGAGCCCGTGTTCCGCAACAAGAGAAGCCGCCGCAATGAGAAGCCCACGCACCGCAACAAAGAGTAGCCCCCGTGCAGCAACGAAGGCCCAACGCAGCCAAAAATAAATAAATAAATAAATAAATTTTAAAATAATAAATTTTAAATTAAAATATGTCCTCAGTCCACATGGACTCTTTAAGCTTTATCTCTTCTGTGAAGCTTAATCTCTTCTGTGAAGTCTTTCACTGTACCCTCTCCATTAGGCATGGTTGATTATTTCCACCTCTGGTTATACAAATAGACACTGCATACACCTCAAAGTACTGCATTTACCACATTGTCCTGCAAGGATTTGTTTAAGTGTCTGTCTCCCTTAGGAGACTGAACAACGGAGGACGGGGACTATGTCTTCCCAGTTTTGTGTCTGTAGTGTCAAGCACGATGCCTGGCATGTAGAAGATACTCAACAAACCTTTCTTGCATTAAATGAATACCCAGTGGATGAATGACCACTTATTGTACAGTTGGAACTTGAACTTTCCCTAAAACAAAATTTACAAAGCTTTATTCACATATAATGTTTTATTCACAGATAATGTGTTAAAGAATGACATTCTTTTTTTTTTTTTTTTTTTTTTTGCGGTATGCGGGCCTCTCACTGTTGTGGCCTCTCCCGTTGCGGAGCACAGGCTCCGGACGCGCAGGCCCAGCGGCCATGGCTCACGGGCCCAGCCGCTCCGCGGCACATGGGATCCTCCCAGACCGGGGCACGAACCCGCATCCCCTGCATCGGCAGGCGGACTCTCAACCACTGCGCCACCAGGGAGGCCCGACATTCATTTTTTATTTTTATTTTTGGCTGCGTTGGGTCCTCGTTGCTTATTAGCATGGGCTTTCTTTTTAGTTGCGGTGAGCAGGGGCTACTCTTCATTGCTGTGCACGGGCCTCTCATTGCGGTGCCCTTTCTCGTTTTGGAGCACCGGCTCTAGGTGCGCGGGCCCTAGAGCGCAGGCTCAGCAGTTGTGGCACACGGGCCCAGCTGCTCCGCAGCATGTGGGATCCTCCCGGACCAGGGCTCGAACCCGTGTCCCCTGCATTGGCAGGGTAATTCCCAACCACTGCGCCACCAGGGAAGCCCCTTCATTCTTAAAGGAAGAATATCCTTTAGTTCGGTAACCTTAAGGACAATAAACGCCACACTGCAAGGTACTCGTGCAGAGTATCTCTGAGGGGTGAGGACAGCGAACCACAGAGATGCACCTCACTCCTCCGGGGAGCCTAGAGAGGCCCCGGAAATGCCCGGGAGGGGTGGGCACCGCAGGGAGTCGGAGACGCACTTCCTGCTGGGGCTATTCCTGCTAGTTTTTGTCACAGGAGTTGGCAGCTTCTGGGAGGGGTAGCTGCGGGTAGGAGGGGGCTGGGCAAGGTGGGGGCTTGTTAGGGACGGGACGGTGGGCAGCCGCTGCTTTGGGGAGATCCGATGAGCTCCGTGGCTTTTTGCTGGGTTTGCTGTCGTTTCACCTGAAGGCAGAATTCCGGGAAAGTGCGCACTTGCAGAAGGATGAGTTGGATCTGGACCGCAAGTCAAGGCAGGGTCGCTGCTCTGCCCCTGAGTGACGGACCTTGGATAGTGAAAGTGGAGGAAGATTCACCCGGAGGTGAGGAGTCCGACTCACCAGGGGACTGTCCGGATCCCGAAACTTCCCGACGGCATTTTAGGCGGTTCCGTTATCAAGAGGTGGGCGGACCCGAAGAGGCGCTGAGCCGACTCAGGGAACTTTGTCGTCGGTGGCTGAGGCCCGAGGTGCACTCGAAAGAGCAGATCCTGGAGCTGCTGGTGCTGGAGCAGTTCCTGACCATCCTGCCCCAGGAGCTCCAGGCCTGGGTGCGCAAGCACTGCCCGGAGAGCGGGGAGGAGGCTGCCGCCTTGGTTTGGGCTCTACAGAGAGAGCTTGATGGGACCTCACGCCAGGTGAGGAGTGAACGTGTTCTGGTGGTGGGAATGGAGGTGTGAGGGATGCTGTGGGCTTCATAAGTTATTTCCTTATTACATTTTGTGTGAACTTTAGGATGTGTATGAAACATGAGCCCTTTAACCTAATGGGATGTCACACCATCTCCAGGTAGGTAGGGTCAGAGTTGTTAAACTGCAGGATACCCAGCTGGTGCCGCAGAATTGCCTGACCTGTGGAAATGCACACATCTGGTGTCAGAAGTGAATGAGTGTGGTAGTGAATATTCAGAGTACTGAGAGCAGAGGAGACACACAGGAGTGTGGTTTTCCTTTACAAGGAAAGGAGAGGCTCAGGGGAAAACACATTACTGCTGTTGGTGAGGTACCTTCCTCTGAAGATAGATCTTTGTATCCATTTCACAGGTGAGGAAACAGCGTCTGAGAGCCAGCACTGCAACTCGGGACTCTGGTTAACCTGTATATTTTCAATCCATATCAGGTTTCTGCTTTGATAAATCACAGCAGTATAACCCAAATGAATGTTTTGCTCTCCCCCCAGGTTAGTGTAGACAGTTCATAGAAAAGCTTTTCAGGATTGCAGGAGAATGCCAGCTTCTGGTTTTGGTCACTTTGCAACTCCCGCATCAGTACAAGGCTCACTGACAAAGACTCCGTTGGTCGTGACTTGGTTTCTCAGCGCTCGCAGACTCCTCTCTGGAGTCCGGCTTCATCCTGGCACTGTTGGTGACGCCATCCTGGGACGGCAGGTGCTGAGGGAGGTCTTGTGTTGTTTCAGGAGTTGGTGACAGTCCAGGATGTGGCTGTGTCTCTAACCTGGGAGGAGTGGGAGCGTCTGGGCCCAGCACAGAGGGACCTCTACAGGGAGAGTGCGCCGAAGGATTATGGGAACGCAGTCTCGCCAAGTAAGTGCCCTGCCTTTGCTTGTTTCCAGCTGTGTGATTCATGGAGGGCTTGCTTCAGTAAATCCCCCAGCCAGCCTGCCATTCAGACACAGGTTGAGAGCCTTCGAGTCCCTTTTGTGACCCAGGCAAGACCTCTCTGTTCTGTATTGTTAGGTGATAGAGTCAGCTTTTTATTTTGGTTCATTTTTAATAAAAATACATAAGAAAGTATAAAAACATATAATGAGCACCTGAGGATTCACCACCCAGGTTTATCGAATTTTAATATTGGCTATGGCTTCATTTTTTTTTTTCTGAAGAGATAATACATTACAGCTATAGCTATAGGTGAAGCTCTGTGTACCCTCCCTGAAAGCTCTTCCCTTGATCCTTCTCCAGTGGTAACCAATATCCTGACTTACCATTTCCATGCTTGTTTTATATTCTTTCTACATATACATGTAGCCACATATACACACTCTCTCTATATAAATGTATGTAAACACATAAATATGTAAACATGTAAATGTATATAGTATTTTTACATGTAATATAATTTTAAATTATATTACTGTATGGTTCTTTTGCACCTTGGCTTTTTTCTCAACATTACATTTTTGGGATTTATCCATGTTGATACGTGTAGCTCTAGTTTATTCATTTTAACATCTATATATTTCATTGTATGACTATTCCAATATTTACTTATCCATTCTCCTGTCAACGGACGTTAAGGCTTCTAGTTTTTCACCATTACACACAGTATTATACCAAACGTTCCTGTCTCTTTCTCCCTGTGTTCATATGTAGGAGTCTCTGAAGAGAATATACTTAGGGATGTTTGCCCATCTTGCTGTCCAAAATGATGGGAGCCAATTTGTACTCCTACCAGCCGTATATGAGAATTCTTCTTTCTCCACACCCTTGGCAACATTTGGTGTTCAGCTGACAGCACGATGTCTTAACCCAGTAGCCCAAGTGTTCCTTTTAGAATGTTGGTTTGCATCACACCTCTGCTCAGAACCTGAATACTCCTCATTTCACGCAGAGTAAAAGCCTGTGGTGCCTGATGGGACGTGGCCCTGTTCCCGCCTGCTCTCCCCTCACTTAAGCCCCCAGCCCCCAGCCTCACTGACCTTGCTGCTCCTTGAGCGTGGTGGGCATCCTGCCTCATGGTCTTTGCTCTGACTGCTCCCTCTGCCTGCAATATTATTCCTCCGGATCTCCACCAAACAGACTCCCTGACTTGTTTCAAACCTGTGCTCACATCTCACTTTTCGGCGAGGCCTGACCTGACCGTCATGTTAATACATGATTTCTGCCATCAGCCACCTCACAGATCCCTCGCCTTGCCTGACCTGGTCCATAGCATTTATTACCCTCTGGCATCCTGTATATTTGACTTTATGTTCATCTATTGTCTGACCACCCCTTCTGGAATGTCAGCTCCACAGGGGGAAGGATTTCTGTCTGTTTTGTTCATTTGTATCCCAAGTGCCAAGAATAGTGCCTGGCACGGAGTGGGTGCTCAATAAGTAATACTGTTAGGATTAATGAATGGCGTATCCTTATCTCCTCTCCTTTCCTCCACTATCTTTTAAATTGTTTTGTGGCTGTTCTTTATGTTTTTGATACTAATCCTTTGTTATTTTATTGGTTATAGAGGTGGCTTGTCTTTCTAACCATGGCGTTTTTGTTATATAAAATTTTGAAATTTTAATATAGTCAAATTTTTCAATCTTTTACTTTATGGTTTGTGGTTTTCGAATCTTCTTAGGAAAATAGGCCCTTCTCAATCCTGATTCCAACTTTGCAGGGACAACAACTTTAAAATCTTTTCACCCCTTGCAGTGGTATTTATTTTCATATTTCTAAATAAGATGCTTATTCTGCTGGGTTTTTTTTTTCTCAGTTTCAGTTATTATCTCTTGACTGCCTGCTAAGGAAGACAGGGTCCTGTCCCCCCAGCATGCTCACATTTAGCAGTCCATAATTCTCTCAGCATAGTTAAATCAGTCTGTTTTTGTTAAGGGAATGTTTCAGTATTATGCCTATATAAATATTATCTATATTCACCCACCTAATATATATGACTGTAAGTCTTTTCCTTTACAGCTTTTAGTTTTTCCTAGAATTAATAATGCCTCATTCTACACGTGCCTCCTTTTCTAACTCCTGAGCACTAGTTCACCCACAGACTCTCTGTTAGAAATGTAAACCCCTCTCGGTAAGTTCAGATTCATCAGATGGACCATCGGTTTCATTCTCCCCTTGGAGAGTTCCTCCTCAAGCTTCCTCTGCTCCAGGGTGGATGGGCTTCTCCAGGTCAGTTACACAGCTGTTGTCCTAGAACGTTCCTTCACTCTCACCTTTTTCTCTTTCCCGGATCCCATACAATTTTCTTCCTTGGTTTACGCCCTCCATTTGATATAGAACGACCTCCAGTATATTACAGAGAACATATACTTGGGAACTCAATGCATGTCTAAACACCTTTATTCCTCTCTCACATCCAGATCATGGTGTGGCTGTATGTAGCATTCTACTTTAGAAATGACTCTACGTTTGAATTTTGAAGACGGTGGATTTTGTAACTAGCTTGCCATGTTGCAATTGAGAAATCTGATGCCACTGTGATATTTTATCCTTGGTGTGTGATCTGTTCTGTGCAGAAGCCTTTAGGAGCTTTTCTTTATTCCTGCTGGTATGAAATTCACAATGGGTGTGGCTGGGTGTGAGGTTTCTTTCTTCATTCATTGTTCTGAGTAGTTGGCGGTCCCTGACAATATAGACGCCTGCGTCTTTGAGTTGTGAGAAATTTTTTGTAGTATTCTTTCATTTTATCTATTTATTTTTATCTCATTTTTTCCTGTTTTCTTTCTGGGATTTCTTCCAGTTGAATGTTGGAACTCATGGGCTGATCCTGTAGGGTTCCCTGCCTCCTTCCCATTTCCTTATCTTTTCTTTCCCTTTCTAGGAAATCTCCTTAGCTTTATTTTCCAACTCTTAGGTTGAAATATTTCTGCTCTCATTAATATTTTGAAGAGATTTTTCTTGTTCTTTAAACATCCCTTTTCTTTTCTTTCTTTCTTTTTTTAAAAGATTTTTTTGATATGGACCCCTTTTATTAAAGGCTTTATTGAAATTGCCACAAGACTGCCCCTGTTCTATGTCTTGGCTCTTTGGCTGCGAGGCATGCAGGATCCCAGCTCCCTGACCAGGGATTGAACCTGCACCCTCCGCATTGGAAGGCAGAGTCCTAACCACTGGACCACCAGGGAAGTCCTGAAATATCCCTTTTCTTATTTTTAAAAATAGATTTATTTATTTATTTATTTTTGGCTGCGTTGGGTCTTCGTTGCTGCGCGCGGGCTTCCTATAGTTGTGGCGAGTGGGGGCTACTCTTCACTGCGGTGCGCTGGCTTCTCATTGCGGTGGCTACTCTTGTTGCAGAGCGCGGGCTCAAAGCCTGTGGCTTCAGTAGTTGTGGCACTCAGGCTCAGTAGTTGTGGCTTGGGGGCTCTAGAGTGCAGGCTCAGTAGTTGTGGCACATGGGCTTAGTTGCTCCATGGCATGTGGGATCTTCCCGGACCAGGGCTTGAACCCATGTTCCCTGCATTGGCAGGCAGATTCTTAAGCACTGCACCACCAGGGAAGCCATATCCCTTTTCTTATAGCTTCCTTGTTTCCTGGGTGCAGTATTGTCTCTTATTTATCTGAGAATATTAATTATAGGTTATTCAGTTTTCTCTCATTTCATGGATTGCATGTTTCATTGGCATTTCTATCAGAGGTTTTCCTGAAATGCTGGTAACCTTTCACTTTCTGTTTGTGTTTAGCAGTTAAACCCAAGCATTCTGACTGGAAACTCTATTGGGAAGGACTTGTGAACTGTGATCTTCAGGACAGGGTCAGGCATCAGGCGCTATTTTACCTGGGAATTCCCACATGTCAGTGTCTCTGGGTCTTTGGCCCAAGCTGCTAAGTTTTCCCATAGAGAGATTCAGTCAACAGATATTTCATTGCGTGTCTGCAGATAAGCCAGGTGCAGTTCTAGGTGGGAATCCAGTAGGGACTAAAGCCTATGAAATCCCTGCCCTTTCTGCCGGGAGGATGTCAGGCTTGGGGCTGACAGTTTGAGCCTGAACAGAGGACAGTGCATGGAGGTTCCACCCGTCAGTGTGTCCATTTTCACTTGACTCTCCTCATGGGAAGGTGGTACCTGTCCCCTGTTCTCAGCTGTGCCTCATGTCCCCAGTCCCGAATTTATCTGGTTCAGCCTTCCTGGAGAGTAAACTGCAAGAATTCTGGACTGGGGGATGGAATCCTTCACAGACTTTCCATCAGTCCTAGATTTACTGCCTACCCAGAGCCTGCCTTCAGACTGGAGGCACCTGGCGTGTCTGTTACTGTAACTCACCCACGAATCTCTCTTAGTAAAGCATCCTGCATGCATGGGATAAAGGTTGTACCGTCCGTGTCGACACCTTCTCCAGTAGTGCCTCGTGTAATAGTGATTCACACGACAGCGCAGTGGGGCTGGGGCAGGAGAGACGGGTTGGCCGGCAGAGGCACAAGTATAAAAGGAAAGAAACGGGGTTTGTACAGGTAAATGTGAGCACATCCGACAGGTTAGTTAAAATAATTTAACTTCAGGAGTGGTTTCAAGGAGGACATTAAAAGGGCTTTGGCGGGGGCGATGTTTTTCTGCTAGCACTTTCTTACTCACTCTTGCGCAAGGATGAAATGTCAGCAATTTGTATCTTAATGTTTCAGGTTTGGAAACCAGAATTGAGAACAAAGAGTTGATTCTAAAGCAAGAAATTCTAGAAGAAGTGGAGCCACAAGGGCAGCTACAAGGGTCCCAGGAGAAGGGGCCCCTGTCTTCTGAGTGTGGGGTTGCCCATGAGGACAGGATAGAAAAGCCATCAGGCGACCCCTCATTGCTGAAACTTGAAAAGCCTCCTGAAGATCAGGGAGTCACCAGCATCTCAGATCTCAAGAGTGCTCCCAGAGAAGAGGGAGACTCCAAAAACAATGAATCTGGGACTAGTGCCAGAAGTTCAAACTGTGTTCCTGCTCAGCACGTCCAGACAGCAGAGAGACCCATTACCGGTGATGAATGTGGGAGCAATTGCAAACACAGGTTAGATACCGTGAAACCTCATGAATCTCTTGACAGTGGGGAAAACTGCCATCATTCAAGCCTACTTGAGGCCCAGAGGCGGTTCCATGAAGCAAGACCTTATACGTGTGACACCTGTGAGAAGAGTTTCAAACAGCGTTCTGACCTCTTTAAACACCAGAGAACCCACACCGGGGAGAAGCCCTACGGGTGTTCTGTCTGTGGAAAAAGCTTCAGTCAGAGCGCTACCCTCGTTAAACACCAGAGGACTCACACTGGAGAGAAGCCTTACACCTGCCCCAAGTGTGGGGAAAGCTTCAGACAGAGCTCAAATCTCAGTCGGCATCAGAGAGTCCACATGGGGGAGAAGCACTACATGTGTCACGAGTGTGGGGAAATCTGCCGTATCTCCAACCATTTTAGACATCAGAGGACACACCAGGGGGAGAGACCCTACACGTGTGAAGAGTGTGCGAAGAGCTTTAAACGGTGTTCTGACCTCTCCAAACACCAGAGAATCCACACTGGGGAGAAGCCCTACGAATGCCAAGAATGTGGAAAAAGCTTCAGTCAGAGCGCAACCCTCGTTAAACACCAGAGGACACACACAGGTGAGAAGCCATACACGTGCCCCAAATGTGGGGACAGCTTCAGACAGAGCTCACACCTCAGCCGGCATCAAAGAGTCCACATGGGGGAGAAGCACTACATGTGTCACGAGTGTGGGGAAATCTGCCGTATCTCCAACCATTTTAGACATCAGAGGACACACCAGGGGGAGAGACCCTACACGTGTGAAGAGTGTGCGAAGAGCTTTAAACGGTGTTCTGACCTCTCCAAACACCAGAGAATCCACACTGGGGAGAAGCCCTACAAATGCCAAGAATGTGGGAAAAGCTTCAGTCAGAGTGCAACCCTCGTTAAACACCAGAGAACTCACACTGGAGAGAAGCCTTACAGATGTCTTGAATGTGGGGACAGCTTTAGACAGAGTTCACACCTCATCCGACACCAAAGAATCCATAGAAATAAAGCCCCATCATTTTGACATGCTTCTGCATGAGCTGTTTTGTTTCTCTTTCTTTCTTTCCAGAAACTACATTCTTTGGCTTTTGGAGTATTTCAGTAATCGTGGGTCATACTGCCCTGGGCATTACACCCAAGAAAGACTGAGTTCAGCTAGAGTCTAGGGACGCCCTTTGGTAGCGTACTGCCTTGAAGCAGGACTGCGTGAGTCAGGAGCCCCACCGGAACACACTTTCCAGCAGAGCAAGGGTGGAACCATGAGAGTTCTGTCCTTGTCACTCTTCTGGAACCTCTGCTTTTGGACCAAATCTTGTCCCTCCTGTTGCTTCCCTGAGAATGTATTGCAGTCACTAGAATTGTCTTTCTACTTAGATGGTAGATATTTTATACTCCAGAACACCTTGTACAGTTCAGTGCCTACAAGAGGCACTCTATATATTTGACTTTTTTAAAAATTAATTTTGCAGAGTCCCTTTTTCTTTCCCATTCTTTCCTTGTTGCGTTATACACAGCTAAGAACTTGGATTAGAGCCTAAATCTATCTGATTATCTTTCTAGTGCTACCCACTGATAATATGCATTGCATCCAAATTTTTGGAACTTTTTTTTAAATTAAGGGACTACAAGTACATTATTGGATATCTGGGAAAACAATAGGGGAAAAATTACCCAAAATCCCAACACCACAATCCATTTGATACCGGTATTTTGGTGTATTTCCTTCTGATCCTTTTTCTATGCATATTTTTCTATATAACAAAAATCACAGTGTTTATATTTTATATCTTCTTTAGTATTATGTCTTAAGGATTTTACATGGTTTTCCTAAACGTTATGCTTAATAGCTGGTCATTTTCCATCAAGTGGATGTAACAATTCCTTTTGTTGGAAGTTTCAGGTCTGTCTCATTTTTCATTGTTGCAAAAAATGCTGTAGTGAATGTCAGTGTAATTTTAGGATTTGGATTGTTCTTTAGAATCTAACGCTAGGTTCAGAGAAGTAGAATTCCTTGATTAGTGTTTTAGTTATTTTATGGCTTTCAATACACCTTCCCAATTTCTTTCCCCCAAAGCAAGTGCCAAATTACATTCTATTATGAGTGTACCCAGGAAGAAAAAAAAACATTTTTGATAAACTGGTAGCAATCTTCAGCGAGACTCAAAAAGCACTAACTATAAAAGATTGATAAATTTAACTACACTATAGTAGGAAAAGACAAAATAGGAATTAAGCCCATGAAGATGAAAACATACTCAATTACATTAGTAATAAGAAAAATGCAAATTAAGCCACAATTAGATACTATTTCACACCTTACAGATTATCAAACCTTTCAAAATCTGTCAGTACCAAGTACTAACAGAGATGTAGAGTGGTGGGAACTCTCCTCAGCTATTGGTGTGTAAGTTGTTACATTTATTAGGGAAAATAATTTGGTGCTACTTCTTAAAGTTGAACATGTATATAACTTATTTCTAGGTCTTTTCACAGGGTACCAAGAGGCATTTGACATGCTGTTTTGTAAAAGCCCCAAACTGGAAACATCCTGAAAACTGATCAGCCAAAGAAGAGTTTCATAAATTGTGCTATATTCCTGCAGTGGGATACTCAGTGTCAGTGAATATGACTGAACCACAGCTATACAGAGATGCATGATTCTCAACACACATGTAGTGAAAGAACAAGAGTATGATTCCATGTACATAAAGTTCCAGACAAAGCAAAACTAGGTAATATATTGTCCAGACAGAGATAAGTGGTATATCTACATAATGCAAGAGAATGATTAACCTTTGTTGAAGAGGAAGGGAGATGAGACTGGAGAGAATATAAGGGACTTTTGTGATTCTGAAGGTGATTTATTCCTTAACTAGGATGAGGAGGCATGGGTGTTACTGTTTACTGTCATATATATTCATATACTTTTGAACTGTGATATCTCACAAAAAATGTGGAAAGTTTATTGTAAAATATTGCTAACATACACACGAGTGTAGACTAGAGAGAACAATTTTAAAGAACATTCACATATGCACCACACCGATTAATCAATTCTTAATATGTCATATTTGTTTCATACTATTATTATTATTATTTTTGGCTGTGCCGCACAGCCTGTGGGATCTTAGTTACCCGACCAGGAATCAAACCTGGGCCCCCTGTAGTGAAAGCGCAGAGTCCTAACCACTGGACCACCAGGGATTTCCCTTCATATCATTTTTAAGGAAATAAAACAATATAGGACTTCCCTGGTGGCACAATGGTTAAGAATCCACCTGCCAATGCAGGGGACATGGGTTCAAGCCCTGGTCCGGGAAAGATCCCACAAGCCACGGAGCAACTAAGCCCGTGCGACACAACTACTGAGCCTGCGCTCTACAGCCCGCAAGCCACAACTACTGAGCCCGTGTTCCACAACTACCGCCCTCGCACCTAGAGCCCGTGTTCCACAACAAGCGAAGCCACCACAATGAGAAGCCCGCACAGCGCAATGAAAAGTAGCCCCTGCTCGCCGCAACTAGAGAAAGCCCACGCACAGCAACGAAGACCCAACGCAGCCAAAAATAAAATATAAGTACATTAATTTAAAAAAACAACAACAATGTATACTGTAAGGCAGTGGTCCCCAACCTTTCCAGCACCAGGGAAGTGGTCCCCAACCTTTGCACCAGTTTCGTGGAAGACAATTTTTCCATGGATGGGGGTTGGAGGGGGGTGATGGTTCAGGCAGTAAGGCACGCTACGGGGAGTGGCCTATGAAGCTTCACTCGCTTGCCTGCCACTCACCTCCTGCTGTGTGGCCCGGTTCCGGTAACGGTCCTCAGCCCGGGGATTGGGGACCCCCACTGTAAGGGACACTCATGTGCCCTCCCTAACCCCATCCCCCTCACCTTCAAGCCAACTCATTACCAAAGGAGAGCACGCTTCTGTAGTTGTCCAGCATCACGTCTCTGTAGAGGTCCTTCTGAGCCCAGTCCAGTGTGTCCCACTCTTCCCTGGTGAAGTACAGAGCCACGTCCTCAAAGGACAGCAACCCCTGGAAACACAGCGACTAACTGCAGCTGCAATTCTTACAATAACTTTGTGAGCTACAGTATTATTATACAGATGGTCAATATTTGAGGCTTCTCTGGCCGCTTGGTCTCTGCTGCAGTCACTCAGCTCTGGTAGCACAGAAGCAGCACAGACAACAGGAGAGCAAATGGGTGTGGCTGTGACCCAATAACACTACTCCCGGCTCCAGATAAGTTTGCCAACCCTGCTCTATACAACCCTACCTTCCGCATCCTGCATTTCTTCTGCCCGGATCTCTCAGGAAAGAGATGGCTCACTCCCGTGAGGTCACTGAGGACAGAGCAGCGTGCGGGCCATTCACACGGGATGGACAGGCTAATGGAACCAGTCAGGAAGGCTGGAGCTCGCGGGGCTGGCTGTCGTAGGCACCGCTACCCACTAGGTGTGAAGGGGGAAGACAGGAGGGGACACTGGGATCCAGAAAGTTGTTGGAGAAGCAAGACCGGAGCGGGGGGCAGCGCAGCAGGGAGGGACCGAGGGATAAACCCCCAACAGCGATCCCCTCCAGGCCTCTGGTCCCCACCCCATCCCCCTGCCAGAAGCCAACCCGAAGCAAGAGTAAGGGAACCCGCGGATGGAGAATATAAAGGCCAGCCTCCCAGGGCGCAGACAAAGTGGGGAACGGTGGAGAGTGTCTCCACGGGGCCAAACACAGACCGCTGAGCACCGTGCCCACGGCAGAAGTTTCCACCTGCAACTGTGTATCCAGCTCCTGGGGGCCGAGAGGCCTGGCGTCTGCCCCCCACACTCGCTGTGCTTCAGGGGGTGTTCGTGCGGAAGGGCTTCAGCAATAGGAACACCGGCCCCACCTGAGATGCTTCACGCCGCTTCACTCTGCAGACAGACCCTGAGTCTCCCAAACAACAGGCCTTTCTTTCCTCCTGCCCACACCTGGTCCAGGGTTAGGGTCTCAAGCCCCCTCCCCCATCCCGAATATCCTCTGTCCCTAGAGCTGCCTGCAGACGCCCTCATCTGCCACACCACCCGCTGCCTTCTCTGCACCTGCGTGGAGGCTCCCAGGTGCTGGGATACAACGGTTCAAACCCCCAGAGTTATCTCTGTGCGTGGGGTTTTCTAGCTGGGTCCTTCGTGTGGCCCCACAGTTCTCGCCCTCATGGTCCTCACCAGTGGTCTTCTCCCCCTTTATCACTCCCGTTCCTTCAGGAAGCATTTACTGAGCACCAAGAAGTCGCTGGCCTCCGTGCCACACGCCAGTGACAGTACACGCACAGAGGTGACAGCTCCTGCCGGGCCCAAAGGACCAGCCCCTCGGGCTGAGCACTGCTCGACTCTAAGGGCCACTGTTCACATGGCAGCTGTGACAACGGGGCCCCCAGAGCTGCTAAGTGCACAGCCTGTGCGGCCCACGGAGCCCAGCCCCGCTTCAGGGAGTGAAGGGTCCAGTGGGGAAGCGGGGGAAGTCAACACGGGGACGATCCAGGGGTACACGGGGGGCGACGGGGGCTCACCCCACCCCCTCCTCTCAGGAGGCACTGCCCGTCACATCCCAGAAAACAGCGCCCGGGGCACATGGCCCTCACCTCCTCCCGCCTCTCCACCGGCTCCCAGACATTCCCTGCATTGGGCCTCACCCCTCCCCTCTTCTCCCTCCTGGTGAGCCCTCCTCCTCGGCCCGATTCCATTCTCTCCTGTCTCCTACGGGGTCTTAATCCAATGACCACGACTCTCCTGTCTTTGCCCTTTTCCCCCTTGTGATACTGTGATTTAAATAAGAAATATATATTTGGTCTTCCACCCTACTTCTGGCAGAGTTCCTAAAAACCCTTGGATTTTCCTAAGGGATAAGAACAGAGGAGCATCTTCTAATATTTGGGCTTTTGTCCTCGGTTTCGGAAATAGCTCCAGGGCCATACAGGTGAGAAGAACGTCTTGTTACTCTTAACAAATCCCTCAACCACCCCTGAGTTCATGTTAATGTGGAAAACTCCTAAGGATGGGGCTGGATGTCAGGGGAACAAGCATGCGATGAGAGGGTTAGAACCTTCACCCCTAGCACCTGAGGGGCGGGGAGAGGCTGGGGTTCAGTCAGTCACCAAAGGTCAGTGACTCGACCCATCACGCCTACGTAATGAACCCCCATAAAAACGCAGAAATGGAGATGCTGGGGGATGTCTGCCTGGAGAGGAAAGCCCTGCACCCCTTCCCCACTCCCCCTGCCCTGTGCCTCTCTTCCATCGGGCTGATCCTGAGTTGTCGCCTTTTACATGAACCAGGATCTGCTCAGTAAACCGTTTCCAGAGTTCCGTGAGCCACTCTACCAGATCAGTGGCATCTGCGGAGTGGGTCGTGGGAACCCCGATTTAGAGCCAGTGGGTCAGAAGCACAGGTGACAGCCCGCACTTGTGATTGGCGTCTGAGGTCGGGGCGGGGGGCGGTCTTGCGGGGACTGAGCCCTTACCCTGTGGGTCCGATGCTAACTCCAGGGGGACAGTGTCAGAATGAGTTAAATTGAGGGCACCCAGCTGGTGTCCAAACAGTCAGAAGTGAGGCGTCATGAAGCAGAGCAACACAGCCGCGTTCCTTCCCAGACTACCACTCCTGCCCGTGGCCCGCAGGATGCTGCCGCCTCTCCTGCCTTTACAAAGATGCTCCTGGTGCCTTGCTCCCTCTTGCTTCCGTCCTCTCTCCTTCCCTTACTGGGCCTTTTCTGTAAAGAAAACCCTACACACTCACCTCCAGTCACCCCACACCCACCCAGTGGCTCTTCTGAAGCTCTCCTCCTGAGCTCAGCCCTCTGCCCACATGGGAACACAAGGGAGAGTAACGGGGTTAATGCAGGACCTCAGAGAGATTTCACAGAGAGGAGTTTTGAGCTGAATCTCAGCATATGCAGAGGTGGGTGGCCTGTGGACAGGGAGAACAGGATGCACACAGGCCGGGGGACAGAAGGGAGTCCACATCTCTGCGGGCGGGTCCTCTGGCCGTCAGGGAAGGCGGGAGATGCCACCAGAAGGGCAGACAGCTCTGTGATCCCTCAGCAAATGCGGACACGCTGGGCCAATGGGTCAAAGCGCTGCCCCTCAAACTCCCTCTTGCCTCCCTCCCGTCCAAGACTGTTCTTTCCAAATGGTCGCGATGGTTCCTCACGTGTCTCCTCACTTTTCTCCTCAGCTTCTCACAATCGCCCTCCATCATGTTACGAGTTCAGTAACTAAGCTTCCAGTGTACCCTTTGATGCCAACAGATCAGAATTTATCCTGTGTTGCGGGACTTTGTTTCCATAGCTCCCTCTCCAAATGGCTTGTAAGTGCCTTAGGCGAGAGCTTCTCTCCCAGCACAAAGGCAGTACTATCTGGTATACAGTAGGTACACAATAATGCTCACTGACAGAAACAAGGAGCAACTGTGGTGACAACAGCTAAAACTTACAGAGCGCTCCACATGTCACTAGATACCCTGCCGATACTCCACGTGCCCCGTTTCATTGAATCCTCACAACTCTGTGACAGCTACTATCATTATCCCATTTTCCAGATAAGGAAACCGTGAGAGATCAGGTATCACATCTAAAACAGAGCCTGCATTTGAACCCGTCTCGCCCCAAAGTTCAAGTTCTTTACATCCTACCTTCCAAGAAGGAAAAACCTCAGCTGATAAAGATGGCTCAACCTGAACAGAGGAGTTAAAGCCATGTGAACGCCATGGCCCGGCGCTGAGACTACACCAAGGAAGGGGAGGAGGAACCCTGCTCACCTTCCACAGGACTGGCAGGAACACGGCTTCCATGGCCTGGCCTCTGAGGTGGTGCAGGCTCCCGGCCATCAGGCTGAGCTGAAGGAGAGGAAAAGAGCACACGTAAGGCCAGCCCCGATTTAAAGCTCTCTCACCAGGCAGCCCTGGACAAGGAATTCCAACAGGGCCAATGAACCTCATCTAAATACCCCAATCACTGAAAGCAGCAACTCAAACAGACATTTGTACCCCCATGTTCCTCACAGCATTAATCACAAGAGCCAAATGATGGAGGAAGCCCAAGCATCCTGGACAGATGAATCAATAAACAAACGGTGGTCTACAGACAATAGAGTATTATTCAGTGTTAAATAGGAAGGAAATTCTGACACCTGCTACAACATGGATGCACCTTGAGGACGTTATGCTAAATGAAATAGGCCAGACATAAAAGGACAAATATTGTATGACTCCACTTATATGAGGTAGCTGTAGTAGTCAAATTCATAGAGACAGAAAGTGGAAGGGTCCTTTCCAGGGCCTGAGTGGAGGGGAAAATGGAGAGTTGGTGTTTAATGGGTGCAGAGATTCAGTTTGAAGACGAAAAAAGTTCTGGAGATGGACCATGGTGGTGGCTGCACAACAATGTGAATGGGGGCTTCCCTGGTGGTGCAGTGGTAAAGAATCTGCCTTCCAATGCAGGAGACACGGGTTCCAGCCCTGGTCCATGAAGACCCCACACACTGCGGAGCAACTAAGCCCATGTGCCACAACTACTGAGGCTGCGCTCTAGAGCCCACGAGACACAACTACTGAGCCCACATGCCACAACTACTGAAGCCTGCATGCCTAGAGCCCATGCTCGGCAACAAGAGAAGCCACCACAATGAGAAGCTCGCACACCGCAAAGAACAGTAGCCCCTGCTCGCCACAACTAAAGAAAGCCCGTGTGCAGCACTGAAGACCCAATGCAGCCAAAAATAAATAAAATATAAAAAGAAAAAAAAATCCTAATTTATCCCTCCCCACCCCAACCTTTCCTCTTTAGTAACCAAAAGTTTGTTTCCTATGTCTGTGAGTCTGTTTCTATTTTGTAAATAATATTCATTTTTTTTAGATTCCACATATAAATATCATATATTTGTCTTTCTCTCTCTGGCTTACTTCACTTTGTATGATCATCTCTAGGTCCATCCTACCCAAGAAGTTTTGTTTTTTCTTTAAAGATTTATTATTTATTTGTTGATTTTATTTATTTTTGGCTGCATTGGGTCTTAGTTGCAGCACGCAGGATCTTCGTTGTGGCGCATGGGCTTCTCTCTAGTTGTGGCATGCAGGTTTTCTCTCTCTACTTGTGGCTCACAGGCTCCAGGGCATGTGGGATCTGTAGTTTGTGGCATGCAGACTCTCTCATTGAGGCATGCAAGATCAGTAGTTGTGGTGCGTGGGCCCAGTTGCCCCACAGCATGTGGGATCTTAGTTCCCCAACCAGGGACCGAACCTACATCCCCTGCATTGGAAGGTGGATTCTTTACCACTGGACCACCAGCGAAGTCCCCCAAGAAGTTGTAAAATTCCTAATGCTCAGGCTACACCCCAGTCCAATTTAATCAGAAACTCTGGTGCTATGACACAGTATTTTTTTTTTTTTTTTGGCCACACTGTGTGGCTTGCAGGATCGCAGTTCCCTGACTAGGGATTGAACCTGGGCCCACAGCAGTGAAAGTGCTGAGTCCTAACCACAGGACTGCCAGGGAATTCCCTGGGACCCAGTGTTGTTTTTAAAGCTTCTTGGGTGATTTCAATGTGCATATAAGGTAAATAAATATTGGTTTCAGTGTTTGCAAATGTGCAAATGAACAGATAGACTGTAGGGACACAGAAAAGGAGGACTTTCTGGGTTTAGATTTTTTTCCTCTTTTTATTTCCTCTTTTTTCCCCCTCTTATTTCTTTTTATTTCTCTTTTTATTTCCTCTCTTATTTATTTCCTGGTAATTTTCCTCTTTGGGATCCTGATCCTCCCCACTACGGCTTCAGGCTGAAACTACTATTTATAGAGCCATCAGCCTCAAACAATGTTCAGTCTGCTCCTCTCATTACTTTTTCTACTGATATTAGATGCTCAGTTCCTTACTGTTTCCCTGACCAAACTAGAGTTTCTCCTTCTGTGCTCCCCTAGAAATTCTCTTCACTGCTTCAGCCATTTGGTTTTGTAACTGAGATATTTACATGTACCTCTTGTCCTCCTCCATACCTAATAACATTTCAAGGAAGATGGTCAATTTTTGTGTGACATAGCCTCATATGTTTTTGTAATATGCCCTGTAATATTTAGAGCAGTTCTATACAATCAGGAGAGAATACATAATTATTTCACGAATTTGCTGCATTCTATTCATCATGAATTTCTTTATGTTGATGAAAGGCTGAATGCACACCGAAGGTTTTCTCACAGCTCTTAAATTTGTAGGGGTTTTCTCCTGCATGAATTGTCTGGTGTTGAACAAGAGAACTCTGGCTGAAGGCTTTGTCACAATCAGCACATTTACATGGTTTCTCTCCAGTATGAGTTCTCTGATGTCCTACATGAGCTGAGCACTCACGAAAGGCTTTCCCACATTCATTATATTTGTAAGGTTTCTCCCCAGTGTGGGTTCCTTGATGTTGAATAAGCGCTGAACAGTAACTGAAGGCCTTCCCACATTCACTACATTCATACGGCTTTTCTCCTGTGTGAGTTCTCTGATGTTGAGTAAGGCCTGATCTGTCGCTAAAGGCTTTCCTACACTCTTTACATCCATTGGGTTTTTCTCCAGTATGAACCCTTTGATGTTGAATAAGGGATGAGGTGTCACTGAAAGCTTTCCCACACTCCTTGCATTTATAGGGTTTCTCTCCAGTATGTATTCTGTGATGTTGGATAAGGTATGTGCTTTGGTTGAACGCCTTCCCCCATTCGTTGCACTCACAGGGCTTTTCTGTGGTATGAATGATATGATGTTGAATAAGGGCTGAACGATGACTGAAAGCTTTTCCACATTCATGACACTCATAGGCTTTCTCTCCAATGTGGATTCTCTGATGCTGGATAAGTGACGAGCTCCAGCTGAAGGCCTTTCCACATTACATTCAGAACATACATAGAGCTTCTCTCCTGTATGAATCCTCTGGTGTAGGATAAATCCTCTGATGAGTAGTAACTGAAGGACTTGCCACACTCACTGCATTTCCAAGGCTTTTTCACTGAGTAAACTTTCTGATGTTTGTGTTTGAACCTTCCCTGATTTCATTACAATCCTCCATAGTGTTTCTCTTGAGTTTAATTATGACTTGCCAATTTCCCTGATGCCTTTGTAATGTGCCTCCACATTCCCAGACTTTTACCAATCTGAAGTTCCAGGAATCATCCTTTGTAAGTCTTCCTTTTATCAGCTCCCTTTCAGATGATACTTCTTCATAAACTTCCTGCTTTGAAAGGGACACTTACATTTCAGGGATAGATTCAGAATCTGAAATAAATAAAAAGTACAAATGTTTGTGTTCTCCATGCTGAGAGAAAGAAAACTGTTGAGGTGGCAAGAAGTTAAAGAAAATTAAAATGATGCCTATTAAAAATGTTTATTTGAATGTTCTCAGAAAAAGCCTCATGGCAATGGCAGATGACAAAGTTTCAGTGAATAATAGAGATGGGAGAATGATGAATATGAGGCACAATAAAAGGTCAGACATGAGGATGCTCCACCTGAGAAAATGGACAACTGAACAGACTAACCAGGGAAGAGGATAAGCAGACAGGATGAGAATAAATGTTAATATTAAAATAACTGAGGAAGTGGAGGGAGGGATGAAAACACAGGTGGAAATTGGGCAGCTTTGAAAAAGTATTGGACAGAAAAATCATTTATAATAATATCACATGGAGACAACTACTTTTGAGTTTTTAAATCATCATCTCTAGTCCTTTTTTTTAAGATTTTTTTGACATGGACCATTTTTATTTATTTATTTATTTATATAATTTTATTTTATTTATTTATTTTTGGCTGCATTGGGTCTTCATTGTTGTGCACGGGCTTTCTCTAGTTGCAGCGAGCAGGGGCTACTCTTCGTTGTGGTGCACAGGCTTCTCATTGTGGTGGCTTCTCTTGTTGCAGAGCATGGGCTCTGCTCTATGTGCATGGGCTTCAGTAGTTGTGGCAGGCAGGCTCAGTAGCTGTGGCGCACGGGCTTAGTTGCTCCAAGGTATGTGGGATCTTCCCAGACCAGCGATCAAACCCATGTTCTGCATTGGCAGGCAGATTCTTAACCACTGCATTGATGTGGACCATTTTTAAAGTCTTTATTGAATTTGTAACAATATTGCTTCTGTTTTACATTTTGGTATTTTGGCCACAAGGCATGTGGGATCTTAGCTCCCCGACCAGGGATCGAACCCACACTCCCTGCATTGGAAGGCGAAGTCTTAACCACTAGACCACCTGGGAAGTCCCTCGTCTTTTTTTAAAGACAGATTTTTGTTTGTTTAGTGTGTGCTTTACATATGATTTTGTGTCTCCACTAACCACTGCCCCCTCCCTCCCTCCTTTCCTTCCCTTCCTTCCTTTTTCCTTTCTTCCTCCCTTCCTTCTTTCCTCTCCCTCTCTCTCCTTTTTTCCTCCTTTTTTTGTCAGAGCCAAATTTCTCAAACAGATTTTGGACATTGTCTCATTATGCACTTGCTCCTGACTCACCGCAGTCTGGCTTCTCTCCCCACCACTCAGTTGAAACTGCTCTCATTGAAGTCACTATATGTCACCTAAATCCAGAAGATCTTTTTCATTCGTAGTTTACCTGGGCCTCTCAATAGCACTTGACAGTGTTGACCATGCCTTCCTCCTAACAACATTCTCCTGCTGCTGTTTTTCCCTATCTTTATTCAGATATAATTAACATATATTCTCTCTTGACTTCTGTGATTCTAACCTCTCCAGCTTTTTCTCCTGATCCTTATTTATTTAGAACTTTTCCTGCTGTTTCTTCTTCTGAAATGTTAATGCTTCTTAGTGTTCTGTCTTAGGCCCCCCTCTTTGGCCCCTGCTCCCTCCCATTGTCTTCTTTGAAGACATCATCCATTCCATGGCATTAACTGCCTTTTTTATTGAAATATATTTGACATATAACATTTTGTAAATTTATTTTATTTTTTAAAAGATTTTTTTGATGTAGACCATTTTTTTAAAAAGTCTTTATTGAACTTGTTACAATATTGCTTCTGTTTTATGTTTTGGTTTTCTGGCCGTGAGGCATGTGGGATCTTAGCTCCCCGATCAGGGATCAAACCTGTACCCCCTGAATTGGAAGGCGAAGTCTCGACCACTGGACCACCAGGGAAGCCCCAACATTTTATAAATTTAAAGTATACAACATGGTGATTTGACACATGTATTTATTGTAATGTGATTGCCATTGTAGCAATAGTTAGCACTTCTATCATTGTCGTACAATTATTTCTTTTTTGTGTTAAAGAGAGTTCTTCAAACAGAAAAGATCTGATACCAGTCAAAAACCTGGACCTAAACTAGGGGTCAGTAAATTATGGCCCACAGGCCAAATCTGGCTACTCCCATTTATTTACATGTTGTTTATGGCTGCCTTCATGCTACAATGGTGGAGTTAAGTAGTTGTAACAGAGACTATATGGCCCACAAAGCAGAAAACATTTACTATCTGGTCCTTCACAGAAAAAGTCTGCCAACTCTTGATCTATATTTTAAAAAATGAGGGGTGGGGCTTCCCTGGTGGCGCAGTGGTTGAGAGTCCGCCTGCCAATGCAGGGGACACGGGTTCGTGCCCCGGTCCGGGAAGATCCCACATGCCGAGGAGCAGCTAGGCCTGTGAGCCATGGCCGCTGAGCCTGTGCTCCGCAACGAGAGAGGCCACAACAGTGAGAGGCCCGCGTACCTCAAAAAAAAAAAAAAAAAGAGGGGTGTTGGGAATGGTATAAATGAAAATAAATATAAAAGTCATTTTTTCTTTTTTTTGTTGACAGCTGTGTTTTTTAAAAATTTTATTGGAATATAGTTGATTTATAATGCTGTGTTAGTTTCTGCTGTATAGCAAAGTGAATGAGTTATACATTTTTTCTTATTTTTAATTGCTGTAAGAGACAATTGACTGTCTTAAACAAAAATAGTAGAAATGTATTGTGGTTTTACAGCATCTGCAAAGGTAAAATGCATGACAACAACACAAAAGATGGGAGGGAGGAATTAGAAGTTTACCAGAGTAAGGTTCCTCATACTATACATGAAGTGGTATAATATTCTTTAAAGGTATACTGTTATTAAATAAAGAATGATATTGGCAACTGTTGTATAACTGTTTAAATTTTTAAAAAATATTTAATGGTAAGTTAATAGTGGAGATAAAATGGAATAATAAAAAATAATAAAAAAAACAGGCAGAAACAGATAAAAATGAAGAAGGAAAAGATGGAGGGACTTCCCTGGTGGTGCAGTGATTAAGAATCCACCTGCCAGATGTTGGACAGTCTTCAGCCACTAGTCTGTCTCCATTCAGCACCAGGAAGCTCACACTGGAGAAAGACATTACATGTGCAGCCACTGTGCTCTTGGCTTTTTAACATAATAACCTATGAAAGCTCTGGAGATTAGCCCCTGTGAGGGAGATACCCCCCAGAAACTGCATCTCGTACATCCAGAAATGCTCACCAGGGAGATTCGCAGTAAGGGCCAGGTTCGTGGGAAACTTTGGTGAACTCAGTTGCACTTTCACACCTGCCTCGGTCTGTGACTGGAGTTCTGTCACTGACCGTGTGTATTACAGTAGCCACCCTCCTGCTATTAGCTGGCAGGGAGTATGGTCACTATAGTTAATAATACTGTATTGCATGTTTGAAACTTGCTAAGAGAGTAAATCATAAAAGTTCTCAACACAGAAACTTTTGTAACTATGAGGACAATGTGAAGTAGACCTATTGTGGTGATCATTTTGCAATATAAACAAATACCGAATCATTACGTTGTACATCTGAAACTAATAAATATTATATGCTATTTATAAAAAAAAAAAGGAATCTGCCTGCCAATGCAGGGGACACAGGTTAGATCTCTGGAGCAGGAAGATCCCACATGCCTTGGAGCAACTAAGCCCATGTGCCGCAGCTACCGAGTCTGCACTCTAGAGCCTGCGAGCCACAACTACTGAGCCCACGTGCCACTAGTACTGAAGCCTGCGCACTCTAGGACACGCATGCCGCAACTACTGAGCCTGTGTGCTGCAACTACTGAAGCCCACGTGCCTAGAGCCCATGCTCCACAACAAGAGAAGCCACTGCAATGAGAAGCCCACGCACCGCAAGCAAGAGCAGCCCCTGCTCGCCTCAACTAGAGAAAGCCTGCGTGCAGCAATGAACACCCAACACACCAAAAAAAAAAAAAAAAAAAAAGATGGAGCAAAAACAAAACAGCTAGCTGTATGGGGAATTTAAATACGACCATAACAGTAATTACTTTAAATGTAAATGGTCTATACATACCAATTGAAAATCACAGAGACTGTCAGAATGGATTTAAAAACCAGACCCAATTATACGCTGCCCAAAAGAAACTCACTCTAAATAGTTAAACAAAAAGAACAGGAAAATATAGTATGTGAACACTAATTGAAAGGAAACTAGAGTGGCCATATTCATATAGGACAAAGTAAACTTCCAAAACAAGGAGTATAATCAAGGTCAAAAAGGGACATTGTATAATGATAAAGGGGTCAATTCACCAAGAAGACATAACAATTCTTTTTTTTTAACATATACATGTGTATATTCTTTTTCAAATTCTTTTCCCATTTAGGTTGTTAACATAATATTGAGCAGAGTTCCCTGTGCTATACAGTAGTAGGTCATTGTTGGTTATCCATTTTAAAAGTAGCAGTGTGTACAAGGACTTAATTCTTAATGAGTATGTACCTTACAAGAGTTTCAGAATACATCAAGAAAAACTGATAGAACTAAAAGGATAAATAGATAACCCACAACTATAGTTAGAAAATGCACACTCCTGTCAGTAATCAATAGAAGCCAATAGACAGGAAATCAATATACAGAAGACCTGAATAATACTGTCAACCAACCTGACTTAATTAATATTTATTTTCAAGTGCATATGGAACATTCATCAAGACTACATTATGGATAATACCACAAAACTCAAAAATTTAACAGAATTGAAATCATACATAGCATCTCTGACCACAACAGAATCACAAAATTGAAAACAGAAATTTATTGAAAATTACCTAGAATTTGGGAAATTTATAAACGATCCATGAGTCAAAGAGGAAATCGCAAGTGGAAACAGAAATTATTTTGAATTGAATGGAACTGAAAACACCGCATATCAAAATTGTGGAACGCAGCTAAACTCAAAGGAAATTTATAGCATTACGTGTTCATATTAGAAGAGATGAAAGATCTTATACAAATGATCACTTTGAGAAACTAAAAAAGGAGAGCAAGTTAGAGGAGAAAAATAATAAAGATAAGTGCTTAGTGAATAAAATTGAAAACAGAAAACAATAGAATCAGTGAAGTCAAAATCTGTTTCTTGGAAAAGAACAACAAAATTGTTAAACTCCTAGGAAGACCAACAAAATTAAAACAGAGAAGACAGAGATTATCAATATCAGGAATGAAAGATGGGAAATCATTACCAGAGTTAGTTCAAGAATAGATAATTTGGGGCTTCCCTGGTGGCGCAGTGGTTGGGAGTCTGCCTGCCGATGCAGGGGACACGGGTTCGTGTCCCGATCCGGGAAGATCCCACATGCCACGGAGCGGCTGGGCCTGTGAGCCATGGCCGCTGAGCCTGCGCGTCCGGAGCCTGTGCTCTGCAACGTGAGAGGCTACAACAGTGAGAGGCCCGCGTACCGCAAAAAAAAAAAAAAAAAAAGAATAGATAATTTGAATGATCCTATAACTAGCAAGGGACCTGGATTCAAGGTTAAAACCTTTCCAATAAAGCAAATTCAAGACCCAGATGGCTTTACTTGATTGAGCTTTCAGTGTCATATCTAATAAAATTTTGCCTTATAAAAAGTCATAAAGGGGACTTCCCTGGTGGCGCAGTGGTTAAGAATCCACCTACCAAGGCAAGGGACAAGGGTTCGAGCCCTGGTCCAAGAAGATCCCACATGCTGCAGAGCAACTAAGCCTATGCACCACAGCTACAGAGCCTGCGCTCTAGAGCCTGTGAGCCACAACTACTGAGCCCATGTGACACAACTACTGAAAGTCCACGTGCCTAGAGCCTGAGCTCCACAACAAGAGAAGCCACCGCAATGAGATGCCCACATACTGCAATGAAGAGTAGCCCCTGCTCACTGCAACTAGAGAAAGCCTGCGCACAGCAACGAAGACCCAATGCAGCCAAAAATAAATAAATAAAATAAATAAATTTATTTGAAAAAAAGGTCATAAAGACTGTCACTAATGTTTCTTCTAGAAGTTTTATAGCTTTAGGTTTTATACTTAGGTCTGTGATACATTTGATTACTTACTATATACGGTGGGAGATATGGATTGAAATTCTTTTTTTTTTTTTTGCATGTGGATGTACAATTGTTCCAGCACCATTTATTGAAAAGATTCTTTTCACCATTTATTGAAAAGATTTTAACATTGAATTGCTTTTGCATCTTTGTCAGAAATTAACTGAACATATATACGTGGGTCTATTTCTGGACTATCTGTTCTGTTCCAATGATTTACCTCTATCCTTTCACCAATACCACATCGTTTTAATTACTACCGCTTTATAAGTCTTAAAATCAATATATAACGAAGCTGTCCTTTTTTAGTTCCACATATGGTGGACTTTTACTTGCCAAAAGAGAAAACAAACCCAATTATGAGCTCAAAGTGACCAGGCATCCCCTAGGGGCTCAGGGCTCTCTGGATCTTAAGCAAAACTATGGCATTTAGATGTCATTAGTTATAGAAGAAGCTTATGTCCCAGTAAGCAGTATGCATGAAATAACTTTTTTAGCCCAAAATACTAGGCTCCCACAATTCTCCACTTTCATATCCATGCCCATGTACCTTTGGGCAGAATTCAGCTGTTCCTCCTCCACATGGGTGAAGTTCATTTCCTCATCCTTGACTGTTGTCAATTCCTGGAAGAATAAGCACATTCTTGTAGGACTTGGTAATCCTTGAGGGAAGAGAACAATCTAGAACAGGAAGTGTATTTTAATCTGAAGGTTAAAGCTTATTTTAACCATTTTAATGGAATATTCTAAATTTTTTAAGTATTAGTCTGTGATAGGGAAAATAATAATAGCTAACATCTATAATTTATTTTCCACGTACTAAGTCCTTTGAACTACCTCTTGTAATAACTATATTAGGTAAGCACTATTGTTAACATTATTTACAGATGTAAGGATCAGATCTGAGATTTGGACCCAGGCATCCTGACTCCAAAGCTATACTCTTTTTTTAACTTATTTTTTAAACCATTTTTAGAGGTTACTTTCCATTTACAGTTACTACAAAATATTGGCTATATTCCCTATGCTATACAACACATTCTTGAGCCTATTTTACACCCAATAGTTTGTACCTACCACTCCCCCACGGGTATATTGCCCCTCCCCTGCCACTGGTAACCACTAGTTTATTCTCTACATCTGTGTGTCTGCAAAGCTATACCCCTTTTTTTTCTTTTTGGCCTAGACGCACGGTTTGTGGGATCTTAGTTCCCTGACCAGGGATTGAACCCAGGCCCTAGCAGTGAAAGCACCGAGTCCTAACCACTGGACCTCCAGGGAATTCCCCTGCAAAGCTATACTCTTTTTTTTTTTGGCGGTACGCAGGCCTCTCACTGTTGTGGCCTCTCCCGTTGCGGAGCACAGGCTCCGGACGCGCAGGCTTGGCGGCCATGGCTCACGGGCCTAGCCGCTCTGCAGCATGTGGGATCTTCCCGGACCGGGGCACGAACCCGTGTCCCCTGCATCGGCAGGCGGACTCTCAACCACTGCGCCACCAGGGAAGCCCAAAGCTGTACTCTTAATTATGCTCTTCTGTCTCTTACATATATTACTAAATAAATTGAATATAAAGTAACCATTGAATGACAAACAAATGTTAGTTACTAACAATGTCATAGATGGGATAAGTCTCAGAAATGTAATTATACTGATTCCTGGAATGTTCTGAGATTTAATAGAAATTCAGCTTGATATACTGAATAGATAGTCATGCTACTCTAATAGACGCTTCTTCTTTCTCTGTACTTAGGGTCATGACTTCTAGTTCTCCTTTAGTAATTAAAGTTGCTCTGAACGAGTGGATTTATTGACTTGAAATTGAAAATGATCAACTGTTCTAAGATTCAAACACTTATGTTATATTGACAGTCACGCGACTGTACTTTGTTGACCAAAATTAATTGGAGAATGCTTTCTGGGAAAGTCAGTCAATAGAATAGATTATCACCTGTAACTCACAGGATTATTAATTTAAAATCAATGAAGTAATGTTTGAAAAGTGTCTCTAAATATTGGAGTTCCCCAGAGCCAGCCCTTAGGCATCTACTCTTTCATCTGCTCTTACATTCCTATAAACAATCTGCTGATTCTCCCATCTTTAAAAAAAAAAAAACCAACCTACTGGTCTTACTATTCCCTCCAGCTATCACCGTACTTCTCTCCTTTAGAGTAAAACTCTCCAAAATAGCTGTCTGTAGTCCCTGGCTCCAATTTTTCTCCTCCTATTTTCTTCTGAAACCATTCCAATCAGGCTTTCTCTCCTACCGATCCCTGAAATTGTCCTTGGCAGTCACCAATGAACTTCCTATTTTAAAATCCAATTGTCAATCCTCAGGCTTCATCTTACTTGACTTAGCAGCAGCATTTAACACAGCTGATTACCCCCTGCTCCTTGAAACCCTTTCTTCAACTCGTTACCAGGATGCCAGACTTTTGGCTTCCCCTTGCCTCACTGGCCACATCATCTCAGTCTCCTTTGCTGGCTCCACTACCCCTGACCTGGAAGTGTTGGAAGCTACAGGCCTCAGTAATAAGATCTCACCTTTTCTCCATCTATACTTATTCCCTTAGTGATCACAGTTTCATAGTTTAAAATACCATTCACACAGATTACTCCCAAATTTAAAGTTCCAACTGGAGTTCTTCCCAGAGCTTTGAGTTTCCAAGGAAAATTCACTTTCATTCAGTCCTCCAGATGGGATTTCCATGAACCTCTGCAGCAAGATAAAAGAAAGAAATGAGGACACACTATGAACACCAAGCTGAGATTTCATGGGAGGGAGATTAAACTCAAACTTGCCTGGAACTCAACAGGAAGGGGCTCTACAGTAGGCTCCACTTCTTCTGTGCTCTGTTTTTGGGGAAGAGAGGCATCCTCAGTGGTCATAGCTGGAAGGAGTAGGAAAAAAGCCATGAAGGAGATAAACTATAGCTTCCCACTTCCAAATTCACTAGGACAAAAGCTATCACAAGACAGATGAATTATATACATAAGGCCTACTCCACTTAACTCAAAAAGCTCAGATAGAGTAAGACAATAACATGAAAGTGCTTTGACCAAAAAGTTAAACTCATGGACCCATAATATCTCAACCTTTTGGAACAATCTAATGGGGGTGGAAGAGTATGACCTGTTCTTTATCACAAAAGCAAGCACTATGGAATATTCTCCCTTCCATGGATTCAGAGGGAAGGGAATGTGGATGAGAACAGAAATGTGGAAAGAGGAAGATGAGACAGGGGGATGCTATACAAGGAGCCTACTTATGGATTTCCAAACATGGTACCTTACTGAGTTTCTCTACTTTGGGGCCTTCTCCTGACATGTGTCTGCTTCCCTTTTCTTTCATGCAGAGGCAACTAACCTTTTCATTCTCATCAAGGGTATTTCCTCCACTTGTCCCCACCTTCAACTCCATGTTTATTTCTGTAATTCTTACCTTTTTCTTCAACTTCAATGGTCATATAATCCATGATCAGCTTCTCTTTGTTGTCCTGTTATTGCTATGACTTCCTCCTTATTCACTGTTTTAGATGAGATAAACATGGACTTTTCAGCAATACATAGTCTACTTCTTTGTATATCATTCAGCTCTACCCGAAAGCTCTGGAGACAGATTTTGGGGTAGGCCTGCCCCCCTCTGGAATTGATTCCTACTCCCTGGGGCATCTCCCTCTACCTCTACTACTAGGAGGCTTATTATTTTGCTTAGAACCCTTATAATTTAGCGTAAATCAACCTTCACAGCTGGAAGACCCTCCTCTGGAGTCCTAAGGTCAGTCACTGGATTCCACACCAAGGCAAAAAAAGGAGAGCACCGGGGCAGTGAACTGTGAGCTTCAGTCACACACCTGGTTCCAGACGGTGCACAAACTCTCATGAGACCCTCAAGCACAGAAGTGGCCATTAGCTGGCCTGTGAATAATATAACAGTAACTGGGCTCCCACAGTTGCCTTATCTTTTCCTATTCATAAACACCAGGCAATTGATAGATGGGGCCCTTGCTTACGCATTAAGACCCTGAAAACATACAGGCCGGGATTCCTTTCCACGTTGAGTCAAACCCCAAATACAGGCAGGCCCCAAAACTCTGATAGAGCAAAGCACAGAAGGGGAATGAGTAAGACATGGACCCCATTCTTTACTTTCCGTCCCCAAAGTTCAGAACCTTAAGAACCTAGGTGGAGTGACAAAACCTAAAGCTAACACGAACGAGAGGCACTCAAGCCCTCCCTCCACACCTCGGAAGCCGAGCACTCAGGCCTCCGCACTCCCCTTCCCAGAATCCCTTGGTTGCCACGCCCCCTACAGGCTCCCGGACTCTATTTCCCAGAGCGCTTAGCGGCAACCTCGCTTCCGGGACTCCCCTTTGCTCAGAACAAGGCTCCCGAAGCCGGCTAGCTACCCAGCCGGAAATACCCGAAAGGAGCGCGCGGAGCTCCCGGGGTTGGGACCGGGACGCCGGCAGGGCCCAGCCCTGACCCTGCCGAGGCCGGGACCTGAGAGCCCGGCCCGCGCTGCGGCGGGAGGCATTAGATTCGCACGCCCGACGGGCGGGTCGCGGAGATCCGCGCCTCTAACCCGGTTTTCTCTTACCCCCGGACGCGCTGTGGACCCGGCTCCCGCCCCAGGGCTAGACTCCCGCCGGGCTGCGCTCTGGGAGGGACGGGAGGGGCGGACACAGTCGCCTTCCGGACCCACGGAGCTGCGGGGAGACAAAAGGCTCGAGCCCGAGGCTCCGTCTGGAGTCGCATCTGCGCACTTGGAGGCGACCGCGCCGGGTCGGGGGTCCCGGCGGAAGGACTCCACTTCCCAGAGGCCTCGGGAACACCGGTGCCTGTCCTGGGAGCGCCTGCAGAGCGAGGGGAGAGAACTGCGGGCCTTTCCTGTCGGCCTCGAAATGGAGATCATTCCCCACCTGATAGGTCTCTTTTCTGAATAAACTGAGAAGCTGTTGTTTAAAAGCTCAGAGTGATTTGAGTGTCTGATTATTCTTTGGGAGTGGGCGATGGGGACCTGTGACACATAGTCTTTTTCCTAGTATTTCTCATTCTTTCTTATAATAAAGCCTCAAATCTGGACACCGAGCGCTAGTGCTGATTTTGTTGAAAGCATTTTGGCTGATTTAAAAAGCATCGTCACGGGTGAGCAGCCGTTGTCCTGATAGGAGCGATATAAAAGAAGAAGCATGGTTAGGAATGAGTTCACAAGGAAAGTTAGATGTGAGAAAGAAGCAAGTAGGGAGGTTGGCTCTGAAGTGGAGGATTGTGCGGACCTAGGAACGTTAGTACTATACCGGGAGGGCCACTTCCTGGAGCCAAAGATCAACCAAGATAAAAGATACTTCTTGGGCCTCCCTGGTGGCGCAGTGGTTAAGAGTCCGCCTGCCGATGCAGGGGATACGAGTTCGTGCCCCGGTCTGGGAGGATCCCATATGCCGCGGAGCGGCTGGGCCCGTGAGCCATGGCCGCTGGGCCTGCGCATCCGGAGCCTGTGCTCCGCAACGGGAGAGGCCACAACAGTGAGAGGCCCGCATACCGCAAAAAGAAAAAAAAAAAAAAAAAAAGATACTTCTTCCCACAGTGTCAGAAACACTCGGGGCTTTAGCTTCTAGTTCTTCAAAGAAATCCGGGGAAACCCGTCTCATTTCTTCACTTTAAAAAAAAATAAATTTATTTATTTTAATTTTTGGCTGCGTTGGGTCTTTGTTGCTGCGTGCGGGCTAAGCAGCAAGCGGGGGCTACTCTTCGATGCGGTGCCCGGGCTTCTCATTGGGTGGCTTCTCCTGTTGCAGAGCACGGGCTCTAGGTGCGGGCTTCAGTAGTTGTGGCACTCAGGCTCAGTAATTGTGGCGCACAGGCTTAGTTGCTCTGTGGCATGTGGGATCTTCCCGGACCAGGGCTGGAACCTGTGTCCCCTGCATTGGCAGGCGGATCCTTAACCACTGCACCACCAGGGAAGCCTAAACCCATTGTTTTTCAATTGCCGTTCTAGTCCAAATTACCATAGTCACCTGAACAGTCTCCACATCTAATCTTGCCTTTCTTCAATCTGTGCTATTCAAAGCAGCCTAGATGAAGATTTAAAAATTAAATCTGTTTATGTCACTCTTCCCAGAACGCTTCAGTGGCTCCCTCTGCCCTGGAGTAAGGTGTAAACTCCTTAACACAGTTTATAAAACCCTGCATAATCTGGCTCTGCCAATCCTGAAGTATCTGTGGCTACCTTCCTACCTTTCTCTATACTCAGATCACATGGGCTTTTTAGTATCTCACGTCCCAAACTTTTGCTTTCCCTTAGTCTGCACATTCTGTTTAGAATATCTCCCTCTAGTTACCTTTCAGATTTCAGTTCAAATGTCACTTCTTCAGAGAAGCCTTCCCTTCCCCTTCCTTCCCTTTAATTCAAATTAATTCTCTTGCAGAACCCTGTTCTTTCTCTGCATAGAATTGACACAATTTATGATCATACATTTTTTTCTATTATTTAATGTACACAGACACACCAGAATGGGTGTCAACAGCTTGGAAGAAAATCCCAGAGACAATAGTGGAACATACTTAAGAATTGCTTTATTACAATATTCTTGGTGACAAGGAAAATGATACTGGGTGAAGAAAACATGGGCACAGACAACACTGAGTGGAAAAATGATTCAGAATAGGATTCAGAGTGTGAAGAGTTTGGCAATGCCTTAACCATTTTATTTTCCTCTTTATGTGAGTACAAGCGTCATATTTTAAATGTTTGATTAAAATTATGTCTAAGTAAGTCTAAAAGGGATCTATTAATAACATGAAATAAAAGGTCAAAGTGATAATAAAATATTATGTCATAATTTAGTTGGCAGTGTTTTTTCTTTATTGGTGGCACAAAAAATAATGGTGCGTCTTATAATTCCATGGTGTTTTAGAATCCATGGAATACTCCAGGTTGTTTACTACTGACTTTGTGAACTGTAAAATGAAAAATTCTGAAATAAATCATCTCTAGGACCTCTTCTTGTTCTGTTGTATGGTGCTTCTCTGTGTTAAGGCCTGGATCTCAATGCTGTTGGTGGGCAGACTCAGGGGACTTGGCTCTGCTTGTTAAATGCCATTATTCCTTTTTTTTTTTAAATTGTGATCTTTTTAAAATTGAAGTATAGTTAATTTACAATGTTGTGTTAGTTTCAGGTGTATAGCAAAGTGATTCAGTTATATATATATATATATATATATATATATATATATATATCTTTAACACTTAAGTAAATTTTAATGGCATGGTAAATTGGCAAAGAAAATTTTTATACCAGTTGGATGAAATACAGTGTAACCATGAATAATATGCAGTATCCACTCCTAGGTATATATCCCAGAGAAATAAAAAATATACCCACATAACATCTTATAGTATGTGAATGTCCATAGCAGCATTATTCACAGTAGCCAAAAACTGGAAACAACCCAAATGTCCATCAACTGATGAATATATATATAAAATGAGGTCCATCCATACAATGTAATATTATTAAGCAATGAGAAGAAATGAAGTAGTGACACAGGCTACAACATGGGTGAACCTTGAAAACATTAAGTGAAAACATCTGAGTAAGAGAAACCAGACCCAGAAGGTCACATATTGTGTAACTTCATTTATAGGAAACTGTGGGAAACGGTCAGCCTTGAGAGCAAGCTGCGGACATGCCAGGCATGCCGCCGCTGCTCGAAGGGACTGTGCTTACTTGTTCCCCTCCTTGTTCCATTCCATGGGAGATAAATCACCAGGGCCCAGAAATCAGAAAGAATGTAAAATGAGACAAGCAAAGCTGTCTCCCCCCTGCACATGCAGGTTATATTTGATGATTCTGGGTTTATGGGTTTTCTCCCTGGGAAATTAACCTTGAGCCGAGACAGTCTGTAGATAACGTAAACCACCATCTGGCAACCTTCCTTTTTCTAGTCTATATAATCTGCAACTGTAGCATAATAAAATTTGCCTTGCAACCATCAGTTGTCTTTGTCCTTCTGACCCCATTCATCGGTGCTACTTGAGTTCCTTACCCCTTCCCTTCTGACCCTGGGCGGTGAAATCCTCTTTCTCCGGCTGGTCCGCGTAGGAAACATCCAGAATAGGCGTATCTATGGAGACAGAAAGTAGATAGATGAATGATTGCATAGGGCTGGACAGGACAGTGGGTGTGAGGAAATGGGTAGTGACTGCTAATGGGTAAAGGGCTGTTCTTGATGGTTATAAAAATGTTCTAAAATCGATGGTGGTGATGACCGTACAAGTCGGTGAATATACCCAAAGCTGTTAATTGTACACTTTAAAAAGGTGAATTATATTGTATGTGAATTATATCTCAATAGAGATGTTTTAAAAGACACATTAAATTTATAGGTAATATCTGTTAGTGTAGTATTATGGGGGAAATTGTTTTACATGAAGATTTTTACAAGAGAATGATGTGTTAAGACATATAGACAGGGCCTCCCTGGTGGCGCAAGTGGTTGAGAGTCCGCCTGCCGATGCAGGGGATACGGGTTCGTGCCCCGGTCTGGGAGGATCCCATATGCCGCGGAGCGGCTGGGCCCGTGAGCCATGGCCGCTGAGCCTGCGCGTCCGGAGCCTGTGCTCCGCAACGGGGGAGGCCACAACAGTGAGAGGCCCGCATACCGCAAAAAAAAAAAAAAAAAAAAAAAGACATATAGACAGAAAAACCCCAGTGAAGTTACACATCATGGCAAGAGTCTTGGTTTTCTCTGAGATGTTTGAATTTGGGTCATTTTAAGGTTTCTCATCACCATGTCCTGTATCGACAAATTTTCTATTAAAGAGCATATTTTACTGTTTAAAAGAAAAAAATAGTAATTGCCTTCTTTTCAAAATAGGGCAAAATAAAACACTCTTCCTTGAGTCCTGACTCAAGTACATTCTTGTGTGAAGGGCTGGAGGAAGAGGGTCCCCACATCGTCTCTTCAGTCTGTGCTTTGTGTTTTGCTGGTCACGTGTCAGAATCTCTTCAGATAAATTATGAGACTGGGACCTCCCTGAGAGCCTGATCTATTTTATCCTCTGACCCATCCCCAGCTCCTAGAAGGGTGCTTGGACATCCTAGAACATCATGTGTGTGTTATCCTGTCATGATTATGCAAATGTTTGGGCAATAAATTATTATGACCGCTCTTAGAGTCACTCTAAAGAGGAGAAAACCTTCAGAGGCGAAGCAAACCGCACAGACAGCGGATTCCCCAAGCAGCGCCCCTGTTTCTGTTTACAGAAGACCCTCACGGCCATTGCTGCAGGTCAGTAAGTTTCAGACATTTGGACGTACGGAAGGGGGGGGGGGTCAAGCACGACCGTCCCCAGGCAGGTGACATGGGGAGAGTCAGTCCTGCAGGTCACATCCAGGAATGTGAAGGAGGAGAGAGCACAGCTCTGGTCCCCAGGCCACTTTTGTGTCCTCGCAGTAGGACCGGCTCCAGCTATGGATCCAGGACGTTCCTAAAAGCGCGCTCATCCCAAGTGAAGATGATTGACCTCAGAGTTGCCTTCCAAGCGCTGCCCTCCTGCTTTCCCTGGGTAGGTAGAACTTCCCCCTGGCGCCTACTGATCCTTAGGGAGCTCCTGTGACAAAGGGAACTCTCGCCGTCCCACCTCACATTCCTCTGGCTTAGTGGCTGCAGGAACCTCGGTCTTGGAGAAGGGGCTGGACCAACAGCGCGGTTTGGAGGATGGCCAGAGCCTTAAAAGCGCCAGGGACCGCGAGCTGCTTCCGGAGGCGAAGGCAAGTGTTCTCCAAGCCCCTTCCCCTAACCCTGACTACCTTTACTTTTTCCACCTTTCCACCTTGCTTTCTACATGCCCATGATGTAAAGACAAGAAGTGCAGAGAGAACCCCAAACCCTCTGGATGCATGGAGAGCAAACACTGAATTCTGCAATGGAGAAGTGAGGAAGTTAGCATGTGATAAATATCCAAGACAGACCAGCATTCGTGGCTTTGTGGCACAAAGGTAGTGCATGTGTCTCTAGATCAGAAGGTTGAAGGTTCAAATCACTTTGGTATCCAAGCAGATATTACCCCTCAATTCTGAGATTTCACCAATCCTCGACCTTTTAAAAAGGAGGCTTTTTTTTTTGCCTCGCAGCTTGTGGGATTTTAGTTCCCCGACCAGGGATTGAACCTGGGCCCTCCGCAGTGAGAGTGCAGAGTCCTCACCACTGGACAGCCAGGGAACTCCCTAAAAGAGAAGTATTTACCTATCTATTTATTTATTAAACACAGCAAAGGACAGACTTTTAAATGGAAGGGGGTTGAGGTTGGCTTAATTAATTAAGTGAAAGCTTAATCCTGATAAGTCTGCAACCGTCCCCATTTCTGCCAGCCTGGGTTTTTCCTTTTTGAGGTCGTGGCCACTGGTTTGTATCTGGAACTTGATTGTTTCATATCCCTCTAAGAGAGATGCATTTAAATGAATCCTAAGTGACAAAGTGGTAAATGCCAGTGTAGCTTTCCACTCCCTTAGAATTCAGGAATTCGATCATCAACGTAATAAACTTTGAATCAACTTCACAGTATTTTCTCTTTAACCACAAAGCTCAGGGGCTTTTAACAGAGGAAGCTCAAATCATGAAGTCTGTTTGTTGGTGGCAGTTGAGGTTGGGGAGGGGGGACAGGGAAACTGACTTCATCAAGATGACTCAAATATCAACCCAGAGAGACTGTGCCATACCTGTCTGGGGACCCAATAAAACTACGTCCACATCAGAGTGAATTCGTTAACAAAGTCTCCTCATGCCATTTTAATGTCCTGTCTGAAGTCGTCTGATGTCCTACCTGAAGCTTAGTCCTGATAAGGAAAAGGGTGGAACGACCTAAATTTTGGCTCACCTGGGTTTTTCTTCCCTTTCAGATCATCCTTATCTTTCTGTTAAGTGCCTGTCCATTGCTGAGTTGTTCACAAGAAGTTTCTCTGGACTAAAGAAAAGGTAAGAGAAAATCCACGGCTGGGAGCCCGCAGACAGATGCTTGTTTACTTTTGTTCACTACTGAATTTATCCCTTGGGGCAAGAGAAAAAGACACAACCTTGACCCCGACGTGATTTGAACACGCAACCTTCTGATCTGGAGTCAGACGCGCTACCGTTGCGCCACGAGGTCTTGGGAATGGCCCTATTTTTTATGCCTTAGAGGGACAATTTCAGTGGTTGTCAGGTGCAGCGTCCAGTATTTTTTTCTTTTACTGCCCTCACTACGGCTTGGGATTGGCTGTGAGTTCTTTGTCCCTTTTATAACGAGGCTATTCAAAGCGAGATGTAAATGTAAATGAAGCAGGTGGGAAGCTGAGGGCTCAGGGAATACTCGCCCTGGTAACTCGGGAACCCCACTTCCCCTACGGAGGTTTAAAGGAACGATGTTTGGGAAGAGACTGGAAAATATGAAGCTCAGCTCACAGGGGAGGCAGGGTGGGGTGATCAACTCCCCGGGTTCTCTTGTCCCAGTGCTTTTGCATGTGGAGCGCGGGGAGGATTTGCACGTGGGTCACACCTACGGAGGAACACTATTTCCCTTTACCAAAAGGGCGCTTAGAAGGGTTTTTTTTTTCTTTTTTCTTTAAAAAATAACGTATTCAGGGGAGAGGGATAAATTAGGAGTTTGGGATTAACATATCCACACTACTATACATAAAATAAACAAGCACCTACTGTATAGCACAGGAAGCTATACTCAATATCTTATCATAACCTATAATGGAAAAGAATCTAAAAAAGAATATATGGGGGCTTCCCTGGTGGCGCAGTGGTTGGGAGTCCGCCTGCCGATGCAGGGGACACGGGTTCGTGCCCCGGTCCGGGAAGATCCCACATGCCGCGGAGCGGTTGGTCCCGTGAGCCATGGCCGCTGAGCCTGCGCGTCCGGAGCCTGTGCTCCGCGGCGAGAGAGGCCACAACGGTGAGAGGCCCGCGTATCGCAAAAAAAAAAAAAAAAAAAGAATATATGTATTTATATATTTGTGTGTAGATATATATAGTATATAACTAAATCACTTTGCTGTACATCTGAAACCAACACATTGTAAAACAACTGTATTTCCATAAAAATTTTTAAAAAACAAAAAAATTTTAAAGTAACATATTCATTGTAGAAATCTCATCAGACACAAAACAAAACAAAAACCACTACAAAAAGGAGTGCTGAGCGCCTGCAGGCACCGGCTCTGTACATCTTGCCGCCCCACGTTTAACTTTCAGGTTAAAGAACAGAGGGGTGGGGGAGGGGAGATCAATGCTTTGTGGTGGGGCTGTTGAGGTGCCCAGGGATAACAGATTTCGCTCTTTGTCCGCTGGGCAGAGTAGAGTGGGGGAGGAGCCGGTATCCGGGAGGTTCTGGACAGAAGGAGTCGTGTGACAGCCAGAGTCCCCGACTTGGGCATCACAAAGGCCTCCTGGGTGAAGTAGAAGGCTGATCTCTCCATTTCCTTGCTGGCGTAACCCGGAAGCTTCCATTTCTGAGTTTTCAGAACAGAATGATGACTTTGAGTTGGGAACAAAGAATAGTTTAGATATTCCCTCATTTGTGTGTCACATCCTTAGGCAGTCAGACTAGCCTGGTTGAGGATGCTTTACACTGAAGACTCAAGGCCCTCTGGTTCTATACTGGGTTCCAGAAGGGCATCACTCCTCCCTCTCCACCCCCACCCCCTATATCTAGGCCTCCTGGAAGACGTTTAGAAGGCCCATGTCATTTATAAAAGAACACCCACGGCAAAGCTTCCACTGTACGTCCTGCAGTGAATTTGCTGCAGCGGCTGAAGAACAGGCCTTCAGACTCCTTGGCATTTCTCAGAGGTTGGACGGACCCAGTTAAAGTTGCAACACGAAGAAAAATACTTGTTGTTTCAAGAATGTATTTTATTTTCAAATTATAGCAAGTGGTACTAGTGTCCCTTTATATTAAAGATATAGAGTTACTGGTTGTAAAGGATCTCTAGATATATCTCCTACTAAGATATATAGAGAGATAATGTATATTATACATATACATATTTTTTTCTTTTTAATGAGGATTGATTTAAAGATAACAGAACAGGGAATGCCCTGGTGGTTCAGTGGTTGAGACTCTGCGCTTCTACTGCAGGGGGCCTGGGTTCGATCCCTGGTGGGGGAACTAAGATCCCGTAAATCCTCTCAGCGCAGCCAGAAATAAAAATAAAATAAAACGTTCACCCTGCCCCCAAATTTCGCTGAAGCCGAAACCTCCAGATACATAGCCTAATCCTTGCCCACCCCAATTGGTTATTGGGATAGTCCAGGGGAGAAAGAAGGTTAACACTACTAGGGTAGTAGTAAAGCTTAAAGAAATGCACTGTTTGGAGTTTTATTTTGGAGGAACAATGCACAAGACTTATATTGGATTGTTCATGATGCAACGAGATAAATGGTGAGGAAATGCCTCTGGAGTTTGGAATAGAGTAACTAGGTGAACAGTGGTACAATTTATTTAAAATGATGGGAAATCTTAGAATAAAGATAGAATGAGGGGAAAGAACAAGATTTTAATGTTGGATTATTTTTTAATATGCAATGTCTAGGAGGCATCCAAGTCAGAAAATCGACTAGGCAGTTGTATACCTAATTCTGGCAGGAGGTAGAAATTTGAGGCTTATTACCAGAGTTGATATGTAAAGCCTTAGAAAAAGATGAGGTGACTCAATGTAAAAAAAAAAAAAGAAGAAAAGAAAAGAAATGAAATGAAATGTGTAGAGAAGAAAAGAAAGGACCCAGGATTGAACTATGACACACTTCAAACTTTAAAATTCAGGTAGGGGAGTATTTGCTGGTGAAAATTTCTGCGAAGGAACATTAAGAGAGAAAGAGGAGGGACTTCCCCTGTGGTGCAGTGGTTAAGAATCCGCCTGCCAATGCAGGGGACACGGGCTCAAGCCCTGGTCCACGAAGATCCCATATGCTGTGGAGCAACTAAGCTCGTGTGCCACAACTACTGAGCCTGTGCTCTAGAGCCCGCGAGCCACAACTACTGAGCCTGCTCTCTAGAGCCCGTGTGCCACAACTACTGAAGCCAGCGCGCCTACAGCCCGTGCTCCGCAACGAGAAGCCACCACAATGAGAAGACCGTGCACCACAACAATGAGTAGCCCCCACTTGCCGCAACTAGAGAAAGCCTGTGCACAGCAACAGACCCGAGGCAGCCAAAATAAATAAATAAATAAATATATTTTTAAAATAAAATTACTTTAAAAAAAAGAGAGAGAAGTAGGAATAAAAGGAGCTCAGCCAGGCATATTCTAAGGAGCCAAGAGGAGCATTTACTTGGACAGCTGCTAGAACGTCCAGTAAGATGGTAACTAGGCTGTCCAGTGGATTTTCACTCTGGACATCAATGGTGACCATGGCAAGACCAATGTTTTGGAGTGATTTCGTGGGAGAAGTAAAAGTGTAGTGGAATAAAAAGTGACTGTTAGGTGAGAATTCTGAGTGTGTGTTGACTAGCACTTTTTGAAATTTAGCTCCATTTGGAGTTTGGGGTTAACAGATACAGACTACTATACATAAAACAGATAAACAACAAGGAACTGTATAACACAGGGAACCATATTCAATACCTTGTAATACCCTATAACAGAAAAGAATCTGAAAAAGAATAGATGTATGTTTGTATAACTGAATCACTTGCTGCACACCTGAAACATTGTAAATCAACTATACTTCGATTTAAAAACTTAGAAGTTTAACTCCAAAGTAACCCAGAGAAATAGGAGTCTTGAAGAGGGCAATCTGGCAAAATAGAATGTTTAAGATGAAAGAAAAGCCTATGTTAGCATGCTGAAGAGAGGCTTAATTGAAAAGGTAGAATTTGAAGAGGCCGGAAAGAAAGATGTAACTAACAGAGCAAATCCCTTTCACAGTGAGACTGGATGCAATCTAAATCTCTTATTTTGGTTTTGGTTTTTCTAGTGACAGAGGGGGACAGATGTCCTCCTATAATGCAGCAAAGAAGGAAACCTATGCGTATTATTTTATCGGGTGACGGGAGGACGATTCCTCTCTCGCCTAATGAGATCTATTTCTCAATGAATTATTAGGTAAGAGTATCAGGTGAAAGTAGGAATAGAAGCTAGAAGAACATAGAGGAGGTTGGTTATAGATGTCGGGCTTTTAGGGAAAATAATTTTATTAGAGAAACATTCATTTATTGATTTTCAGTACCCACATATCCACTCCGGCTCTCATCCCAGCCACCGGCGCCGGAAGTCTGGGGGGGTTGTCCCTCCCGCTGCCCTCTTTCCTACCCCCATCCCGTGGCACCTGGCAGGGCGGCGAGGAGACTGTCACCTGTGGGCCCGAGTGGCCGGTGTTGAGAGTAGAGAGTAGGTTTGGTGGCGATGTGTCCTCCGCACCTGGCTGGTCTTGAAACGTTGACAGGTGCACAAAAGCCGCGGAGGGGCCGCCAGGGTGAAGGGCAGCGCGCTGGCGGGCGGAGGTGGGATCCCGGCCTCCCCGCCCCAATCCAGGAGGTCCAGGGCACGACGCTGCAGCATCGCTCACCACGCCCGGGAGGTGGAGAAGCGCCGGATGTTAGGACCAGAAAGGTGATCAATCAACTCCGTGGAGGTCACGAGCGCCCCTGAAGTGCAAATCGGCGATCATGCCTTGATGCAGGGCCTAGGGAGTGATAGAACAGTCTAGCAGCTGTCTCTCTAGCAGGAAATACGCGGGTGACTCCGATAAAGCAAATGATTAGAGGTCTCGGGGCCCAAAGGATCTCAACTAAGTCTCAAACTTCAAATGGGTAAAAAGCCCGGAGGATGCGAGTGAGGAGGGGGCCACTTTGACCAAGCCAGACTGTGCTGGTGAGTGAACTCCAGGCAGGGTGAAGGCGCGAGATGTCGACGACTTCAGTCTCCAGAAACCGTGTTTGTTTACACCCATCACAGTGACCCTAGAAGTCAAATCGCCAAGGGGGTGGGTGAGTAAGGAGTTCTGCAAATGGATGGTGCGAGACCCTCGGTCTAATATGCTGCCCGTGGTTGCCAGAGAGGGACCGGAGTGGGCAGGGGAGGAGTCACCAGGCGGGGCATCTAGACACCAGCGCCGCCCAGGTGGTTGCCCAGCTGCAGCGCCAGGGAAACCACGGTGTGCGGCCAAACCACAGCCAACGCATAGGGCAGAATCAGCGAGAAGGATGACTGAATTGAGCTTGACTCTGGTCTGGCCAGGTGAAGAGACGTGAGGTGTCCCCTATGGCTGTCCTTTGTTTACTGACTCATTTAAGAGCAGGCGAGGCTGGAGGGACTTTCCCTTCTTTTTTTTTTTTTTTTTTTTTTTTTTTGCGGTATGCGGGCCTCTCACTGTTGTGGCCTCCCCCGTTGCGGAGCACAGGCTCCGGACGCGCAGGCTCCGGACGCGCAGGCTCAGCGGCCATGGCTCACGGGCCCAGCCGCTCCGCGGCACATGGGATCCTCCCAGACCGGGGCACGAACCCGCATCCCCCGCATCGGCAGGCGGACTCTCAACCACTTGCGCCACCAGGGAGGCCCGGGGACTTTCCCTTCTTGCCCATCATCCTGGCTGCGGTGGTCCGGCTCTATCCGCTGGGGACAGAGTGCCAGGTGCGGAGTTCGGATGTAGAGAGACACCTGTCAAGGGGCACTGCAGGTTCCCAAGACCTCTCAGGGAGGATGGAAACTTCCCCTGAAGCAGAAAGGGATCAGTTTGCTTGACCTTGATTTTCAGCCTGAATAACGACGGTGAACTCCCAGCCTCATGATCCTTCTGACTTTAGGGTTTTAAGCAGGGCTTGGAAAAGTTACCAGGCGGATGACCGGCTGGTCACCACTTTTGTGATCCTGGACCATAACTCCCCCTGTCATCATGAGGCACAATTCACCAACCCTTGCATCATTCACCCAGTAGGAATAGAAAACTTCAATCCAGAGACGTAAAGTCCAAGTTCATGGGTGATGGCAGAATGGACAACTGGAGTCCAGCTCTCCTGGCCCACAGTACAACCCCATCTATCAATAATCCCAGGACAGGGGCTTCCCTGGTGGCGCAGTGGTTGGGAGTCTGCCTGCCAATGCAGGGGACACAGGTTCGTGCCCCGGTCCGGGAAGATCCCACATGCCGCGGAGCAGCCGGGCCCGTGAGCCATGGCCGCTGAGCCTGCGCGTCCGGAGCCTGTGCTCCGCAACGGGAGAGGCCACAACAGTGAGAGGCCCGTGTACCGCAAAAAAAAAAAAAAATAATAATAATCCCAGGACAGCATTCCCAGTTTTTCAAAATGAAGTGAACTTCGCAGTCAGCAAACAACTGTGGAATCAAAGGCTCCGCCTGGTGTTAGCAACTTGGAAAATTTAGGACTGTGGTGATCAGCTTCCAGTGAATCCTTGAACTTTCCTCAGAGACAATCAGCTCAAGTGCAAAGACCTACTAGTAGCGGTGGATGGGAAGGCATAAATCTCATTCCCCAATAACAACTATGACCAATGTGCCTGAAGTGCCAACTGAGTTTCAGTCCAGAAAAGTTTTCAGCTTTTGACAGGTCTTTTTAAAAAATGATTTTTAATGGGTCTTTATAAGCACATTCAGGGTGGAGGCCCCTGTGCTTTACCACTTGGTAGGAGTGAATGAGCCCCTCTCATCCCCCTCCCAGCGATGAGATGTAGCTGGAGGCTGGTGTCCACATCTACCCACGCCCACCCAGTAAAAGGAACCCACATGTGGAGGTAGGTGCAGCTGTAGCCATTCAATGGATGTCACGAGATTATCAAGTTGTATGTGATATTCTGTAGGAAGCTTTGAGCCAGGATGGAAGGTTGTCAAGGCAGTTTAGTGTGGGTTCCTAGAATATCCCTGTTCTGATAGTTTTCTGTGGATATTTTTTTCCTGTGGATGTTTTACCGTGGCCTAGGGGCTGTCTCTGGCTTAGTGTCCCTTGACCTCATTTAGCATGTGTTCCCAAATCCACTAGTTGACTTTAATCACTTAATTCAAATGCAGAAATTCTGAAAGCTGTAAGCTCTGATATAACCTCAGTCTTCTCTCCATCAAGGACTTTCTTCAACTACCCCATCCCTCAGCTGTAGGTTTAACACTGCAGAGTTTCTGAGAAAAGTCTGCCAGTCTGGGGCCAATCCAGTCCCTGACTTTTCCTAGCACAGAAAACATTTCTAAGTGGAAACAATTTGGGAATCATTGATATGGAGGCAGGCATTTTACTTGGGGGGGCGGGGTGTGCTAAACAGATTATTCTGGTATCTTAGAGTTCATAGTTCAAACACTGGGGTAGAAAGGTAAGGACCAAGACCTAGTAGGGAATGGTTTTGACCCCATCAGATTCTGAATTAAGGGCCCTGAAGACCACTAGTACACTGCTCTACCATACATGCAGATTTTTATAAGTCTTCATGTTAAATGAGGCACTCACTCTCCCAGCTGTTTCCCATTGGGATGCTCAACATAATATCACACACCTTATGACATCTTATGATCAAATGATTTCATTTGCCTCATCACCACTAAGAAGGGAACAAACATGAAGGAACACTGCAAGTGGCACCTCTGAATTAAGAAATGTGGCACTGCCTTTACATCTGGGAGGGGAAGAAGCTGGGTGTGTCTTAGATGGATTGGTTTTGAGGAGGGGCTTGCAGAAATAAAAAGGTAAACATTTTTGTTAACGAATTGATGATGACATGTTTCTGCCCAGAGCCATTTCTCAGCCTCTCAGTCCTTAAAAACAAAAGCTGCCCTCCTGAGTGGATTAGTCTCTGAACTGCTCCTCTAAGGCTGAGATGCTATGGCTGTGAATGATGCCCCTGGCACCTTCCTCAGCTCTGCCGTATGGGGCCACAGGTACGTCTAGGCTCCGTCTGCACTTCTCCCTGGTCACTGATTCCTGCTTCTCCCAGGAGCTGCTGCCCATTCCTGGTGTCTGCAGTCCCTCCCAGCAGAGCCTCAGGTCTCTGTGCCCACAACCCCAGGCCACCCATCCAAGGGCCTCGCCCCCACGTGGGCTTCCTTTCTCGAGGCTCCAGTTTCTCTGTCCATTTGAGCATCTACGTTGTCATTCTGGGTCAGCTCATTTGCGCAGGTGAAGGTAGGAGGTCAGGGCTGCGCTGAGGCTTGTTTACTGTCACCATGGAAACTGCCTGTGGAGTTGGGAAGGGGTGGGGTCAGGGTCCTAGGAAGACCAGGTCTCCCAGACTCGAAGGGTAATGCCAGGTAGTGCTTCTGCTGGCTTCCCTACTCAGGCTCTACCATGTGCCCTGGTCTCTCTGGAAATCTTCCAGCCCCAGGAGGAAGCGTGGCTCTGGGGAACACCGGATCTTCTCTCTTCCTCTGGACATCGTGATCACTGCTAGTTGCTGTCACTGAGCTGCTGCAATTTCTCTGGGAAATGTGGGACATCTCTCAGTTCTGCACAGGGGAGAGAGCAGGCAGGACCAGGAGACTGAGGCAGAAGCTGCAAGGGGCAGGATGTGGTGGGATAGGGCGCTGAGGGGCAGGGGCAGGGACAAGTACGGGGCAGTTCTAGAGGGCTTTCAACTGATGGAGTCAAGATGGGAGACGGGGAACAGAGGGTCCCATGGTGATATGGTGGAAGGCTTGACCTCCAATTGGTCAGGTTTGGGGAGGGCAACGATAAAAGCACAGGTGCAGGCCAGATACTGGACAGAGAGGGTCTGGGCGCAGAGAGACTGGCCTCTGGCTCTGGGCCTTCTGCTGATCCCTTCCTTCCAGAAGCTCTGTAAAGCTGACGCTGCTAAGGAATCTGTTCTTACCTCAATCCCGTATCCCGTTTTACAGGCCCAGACTCAGGTCTTGCCTTTCCTGCGCCCACTGTCCCCTCCTTCGCCTGTGCCCCATCTCTGTCCAGGGCTGGGGCTGCTGCATCCCGCACTCGCATCTCCGGGGTCCAGCCTGACTCAGTAACAACAGGCTTTCTGTCGGGGTAACACCTGCAGCTCCCGGCCTCCTGTGCATATCCGTCTGGGGCCATCAGGGGGAGCTGCTGCGTCCTGGAAACCAGGCTGGGAATGGGGCGTTCAGGGAGATGATCCATTGTAGGGTTGAGACACTAGGTGTGTCGGTCCCTTGATGTGAAGCCCCGCAAGTAAGGGACAATCCCCTTTTCAGGAGAGGAAGGTGTACCAATGGTGACTTCTGAGCCGCTGGAGAATACTTAATGTTTGAGATTAAATGAACAAAAACCAGCTCAAAAGTCATCCAGTCTGTGACAGTCATTCTCTTTGCTTTTATAGACTTTGCAAATGTGTACTGTTTCATGCAATCATTTTATATTAAGTGATATTGTGCCACGTTAAAAAAAATCCAGGATTGTAGATAATTGTGAGTGAAGGAAATGAGGGTCACAGAGAGAGAGTAGAATAGAGAATGAGAAACTAGGTCTTAGAATAGTTTTGACAGGTGCGGAGAGGAAGCCTCTTGGATCCAGTGTTGGCTAAGAATCATCAGAACGTCAGGGCATGGCTTAGAAGAGAGTCCCAGGCATCAGAGGTGTGGAAAGTGCAAATTTTTCTGTTAAGGAAACCTGGTAAGATGGACTCAAGCTAATGGCTATGCTAGGGTGAGGGATGACTCTATCCTGTGCCAGAATTTCTTCAAGTTTTCCAGGAGTCTATTTTATTCTTAGGGACTTTCCTCTCCTTAAAAAGAAGATATCAACTGGCTGAACGTTGGAACCACAGTTTTTTCAAAATACCTCCATAAAGGCAAGAAGTTTTTACAACGTTGTCAGAATATTAATGGAAGTCAAAGAAGAAAAAATCTTTTGGGGAAAAAAAACACGCAAAAGGCTCTCCAAAAGAAGTCATTCCATATAATGAAGAATGGGACAAAAATGAGTAAAGACAAGGAGGTGAAGTTATATAAAGAAATAATTCAAGAACCAGGAAAAAAAATACAGAGAACAGAGCCTTCCTACAAAACCCAGGCAGGTAACTCAGTAAGAAAACCATGGCTTCTATGTTGCAGCTCAACTTCTAGAGAGATGATACCGGCTACAGCCTGTGGCTGGTACTTGATGCATCTTTTTAAAGCCATTTTTAGAGCAGTTTTAGGTTTACAACAAAATTGAGAGGGAAGTACAGAGATTTGCAGTATACCTCCTCCCCTCACACTCATAGCCTCCCCCGTTATCAACATCACTCACCAGAATGGTACAGTTTTTACAAAGAATGAACCTACACTGACACATCATAAGCACCTAAAGTACATAGTTTATCTTTGAGTTCACTCGGTGTATATTCTATGGGTTGGGACAAATGTATAATGACATATATCCATCATTATAATATTATACAGAGTACTCTCACTGCCCTTAAAATCATCTGTGTTCTGCCTATTCATCTCTCCCCTCTCCCACCCATGGCAACCACTGATCTTTTTGTCTCCATAGTTTTGCCTTTTCCAGAATGCCATAGGGTTGGAGTCACAGTATGTAGCCTTTTCAGATTGGCTTCTTTCCAGTCTTCAAAATATGCATTTAAGTTTCAGCCACGCATTTAAGTGTCTGCCATGTCTTCTCATAAGTCATATACATTTAATATGCATTTAACTTTCCTCCATGTCTCTTTTTTAAAAATTTTTTAACATCTTTATTAGAGTATAAGTCCTCCATGTCTCTTCATAGTTTGATAGGTCATTTCTTCTTTTTTAAAAGTTGAAGTATAGTTGATTTACAATGTTGTGTTAGTTTCTGGTATACAGCAAAATGATGCAGTTATACATATATACACATATTCTTTTTCACATTCTTTTCCATTATGGTTAATTACAGGATATTGAATATAGTTCCCTGTGCTATACAGTAGGACCTTGTTGTTTATCTATTTTATATATAGTCGTTTGTATCTACTAATCCCAAACTCCTAATTTATCCCTCCCCTACCCCTTTTGCCCTTTGGTAACCATAAGTTTATTTTCTATGTCTGTGTGTCTGTTTCTGCTTTGTAAATAAGTTCGTTTATGGGAATTCCATCGTGGTCCAGTGGTTAGGACTCTGCGCTTTCACTGCTGAGGGCCTGTGTTCCATCCTTGGTCAGGGAACCAAGATTCCAGAAGCCCCTTGGCATGGCCCCCCCAAAAAAGTTCATTTGTGTCATATTTTAGATTCCACATATAAGTGATATCATATGGTATTTGTCTTTCTCTTTCTGACTTACTTCACTTAGTATGATAATCTCTAGGTCCATCCATGTTGCTGCAAAAGGCATTTCATTCTTTTTTATGCTTGAGTAGTATTGCATTGTGTATACGTATACCACATCTTCTTTATCCATTCACTTGTCAGTGGACATTTACATTGCTTCCATGTCTTGGATATTGTAAACTGTGTTGCAGTGAACATTGGGGTGTATGTATCTTTTTCTTTTTTAAAAAATATTTATTTATTTGGCTTCGTCGGGTCTTAGCTGCGGCACATGGGATCCTCCTTGCGGCATGCGGGATCCTCCATTGCGGCATGCAGGCTTAGTTGCCCCGTTGCATGTGGGATCTTAGCTCTCCAACCAGGGATGGAACCTGTGTCCCCCGCACTGGAAGGCAGATTCTCAACCACTGAACCACCAGGGAAGTCCCTGCATGTATCTTTTCCATGAGCTGTCTTTTCAATGGCAATCATCTCCTGATCATACCTGAATAATAATAAAACCTACATTTAAAAACATGGTCTAGCTTAATAGGTAGTCACTGGCCACATTAATAATTGAAATTAAATAACTTGGACTCAAAAGCCAGATGTTGCTGGTGGCTATTCAATTGTACAGTGCACACAGAGACCATTTCCACCACCACAGAACGCTGTATGGACAACGCTGGTCTAGTTGCTCCCATCTCAGAGATGGTCCTACCCTACCCACCCATCTTCTCCCAGGCCACAAAACTGAGTGTCCTTGACCCCTTCCCACGACCACCTATCAAAACCAGTCCGTGCCCAAGCCCCAAGGATCCGCCTCCTGAATGCGTCTGTCCACTGCTCTCCACCACTTCCCTTCTGTAAACAAGCCTACCTGCTCCCTCTGCCTGCCACCTCACCCACACCCACGGGGCTCACTCCACACCCCCACCAGCCTTTGCCACCCTATTTACAACCACTGCCTTTCTTCCGTTGGCTCTCACTATCCTTCCCAGCTTTCTTTTTCTCCATTCATCACCATCAGACCTAACGGAGAGGTCACGGCCATTTCCCAAATAGCTCTCACTTTCTCTTCTTTGGAGCCCTAGGTGGATTTTTTTTTTTTTTTTTTTTTTGAGGTACTTGGGCCTCTCACTGTTGTGGCCTCTCCCGTTGCGGAGCACAGGCTCTGGACGCGCAGGCTCAGTGGCCATGGCTCACGGGCCCAGCCGCTCCACGGCATGTGGGATCTTCCCGGACCGGGGCACGAACCCGCATCCCCTGCATCGGCAGGCGGACTCTCAACCACTGCGCCACCAGGGAAGCCCCTTGGGTAGATTTTTACTTCCGGGCTCCTTGGGCGGGTGAAGCCACGTGACAATTCCGGCCTATGAGTGTGCGCGGAAGTACCGGTGAGCCCCCAGGCCTGGGTGTTGACCGGTCGGCTGAGTTTCTACCCTGAGCCAGGTGATTGAGATGGGGGCTGCTTGCCAGACTGAATTCCTGAGTGAGTACAACGAGTAGAGTCCCTTGACTACTTGTGATGGGCAGTTAGGGTCAGTTCATAAAAAATAACCTGTGGGCTTCCCATGTGGGATCTTCCCAGGGATTTAACCCGTGTCCCCTGCATGGGCAGGTGGATTCTAACTACTGTGCCACCAGGGAAGTCCCTCCACTCAGTTATTCCTTTATTTTGACATACATTGTTTCATTTAACTCCTACAACAAGGTAAGCATTACATCCCTATTTTACAGAGGAGAAAACTGAGATTCAGGGTATCAAAGCATCTTGCCCAACTCAGAATTGCTAAACCAAGAATGTTTATTGTGGCCTTTCCAGAAAAAACGCAAAATGGTGGTGAGGCATCATTGTGCCCGGGAAAGAAGTGGCAGAAAGAAGAGCTGGAGCTGTGCACCCTAGGGTCTTGCTTATTTCTGTCCTTAGAGCGTAGCGCCAGAGCCTGGACACATTAGATACTCCCGAATCAAACCTATTTGGAGCCTAAGCCTGGACACCGGCTTTTCCTGGTGATTGGGGATTCCTTGAATCTCCCATCAGGAACAGTTGGGAGGAAGGGTCTTAAGATGCTCCTGTCATCTTTCACAACAAATTTAACACGACAGAATAAGAAAGCTAGGATGCTCTTTCCTCACCTCCCTTTTATTTTTTATTTTTTTGGGGGGTGTCCCTTCCAGTCTCTTTCCTCCCAGAACTGGGAGCCCAAGTTGAGCCCTACCACTCCCACTCCCACCGCTTCACCACCCCCCGGGTTCCCAGCTGCGGGGTCGCGGTGCTTTGCCCTCCAGTTTCTTAGCCCTTCACCCCACGGCGCATCTGAAGCCCCAGCCTCGTACCAGTCGCGACCTGCTTCCCGTGAGCCTCTGCTCCCGGCACCCAGGGCGCATGCTCCCTACCCAGCAGTCCTCGTGCGGCCCGGAGGAGCGGACAGCCAGGACTTCAAGATGGCGTCAATCGGTGAGTTTCCGGACCGGTTTAGGGCTACCAGGTTAAAGACAGGAGTCGGTGTTCGGGGTCCAGTGCTCAGAGCCTCACTTGGAGGGGAGGGATCGAGTGCCGGAGCCGCCTGCCCTTCTCTCAGGACCTTCGCCGCGCCGGGCCCTTTGCCCAGGGTCCCACGCCGTCCAACCCTTCTTAGCTCGCCCCGTCGCGCCTCCCGCTTGCCCGGGTTCGCGCCACTCGGCTGTGGCGGGGAGGGCGACGGCAGCTCGGCGAGGCGCCTCCGGTCTTGAGAATGCGCTGTCTCGGGCCACCCCTCCTCTCCCCGCTGAGGAATAGCTGCTCAGCCCTGCCGCAACCCAGGCACTTGTTTTGCACCTGAGCCCTCCGCGCAAATTCGAAGCTCAAATTAAGTTCTAAGAGGAGCTAATGCCTAGGACAGTGCCTGACACCACGTCGGGTTTGACGCATGTATATATATGTTGAATAGCGTTAGAGAGGTGAAGTGACCTATTCAAGGTCACTACTAGTGAGTGGGCTGAGCTGGGATTCAAACCTAGGTTTCTGGGGCCTCGTGGTAAACTGAGCTTTAATCACAAGAGTGACCTTATGACCAGCAGGCTTTACGATGACATGCATGTATAAGTTGGACCGTCCACACTGATTTTTTTTTTTTTTTAAATACGGAAGCCACCATGTTTTAGCCCTGCATCCTCACCGTAGCCTTGTCAGGATCAGTGCCGGGAACGTTGATCCCATTTTAAAGATGAGGAAAATAACGGTCAGAGATGTGGTGTGGCTTGCCTGCTGTCACACAGCATGATAGTGGCAGAATTTTGACTAATCTATGTGTGTCTTACCCCAGTTTCTATATTCTTATTTTCAGCCCGGAGAAATGAAAAGGGGATCAAAAAATATGAGAGTGATGCTTTTTTCCCATTTGTAAAAACAGGCATGAGAATATTTATCCAGGGTGGTTATGTTGTTTAAACAGACAACATGTGAAAAGGAAGCATTGAGACTTGGTATCTTATTTAAACAGAGGGTTGTAGTGGAGAGTGCTATGAACTAAGGGTTAAACAACTTAGTATATGTAAGGTGCTTGTAACACTGCCTGACCCACAGCTGAATGCTAGTCATCCAGCTTTCCCTGCGTGACCTTTGGGTAAAGTCATGTCACACCTGGCCCATTCAGCATCACCCAGGTGAAGGAACTGGAGTCCAAGTACTGATGATCTTTTAGATGGTGTCTGTTGCCAGAGCATAACGCCACTAGTCCATTAGCAAATAAAGTGATGGAAATACCAATTAACAGTGATAGATGAGATCAGGGTTGACAAAGTATGACCAATGGGCTGGATTTCATGTGGCCTGTTTTTGTATGCTGTGAGCTAAGAATAGTTTTTGTTTTTTAAAAAATTTGTTAAGGGACTTCCTTGGCGGTCCAGTGGTTAAGACTCCACCGCAGGGGGCACGGGTTTGATCCCTGGTCGGGGAACTAAGATCCCGTATGCTGCACGGCGCAGCCCAAAAACATAAAAATTAAAAATAAATAAATAAAAATTTGTTAAAAAAAGAAAAAAAGACTATGTTACAGAGACCTTGTGTGGCCTGCAAAACCTAAAACTCTTCGCTCTGGCCAACCCCAGAGTTGGATTTAGCACCCAGAAGACACTTGGCATTTCCATGTCTCTCCATATAGGTGGACAGTATGCTTCTTCTTCTTTTTTTTTTTTCGCTTTATGCGGGCCTCTCACTGCTGTGGCCTCTCCCGTTGCGGAGCACAGGCTCCAGACCCGCAGGCTCAGCGGCCATGACTCACGGGCCCAGCCGCTCCGTGGCATGTGGGATCTTCCCGGACCGGGGCACGAAACCATGTCCCCTGCATCGGCAGGCGGACTCCCAACCACTGCACCACCAGGGAAGCCCAACAGCATGCTTCTTGAAGTCATAAAATCAAGCCAAGTAGTCACCTGCCTTCCCAAGAACCTGTGGTCCTTTCTCAACCTTCACTGAAAATCTGTCATAAACAGGAACTGTGTGTGGGGAACTCCCTCCCACCTTTAGATAGCTCATAGGCAGAAAGATAATAATAATTCCTATTTACATAGTACCTAGAGCTAAGTACCAAGGCGGGTACTATTCTTACTCTTATTTTACAAAGGAGGAAACAGAGACAGCAGTATCTTGCCCAAGGGCACACAGCTTCAAAGTGGCAGTAAATCCAGAATACTCGATGGTAGAGTCTGCTCTGTTCATCAGCACACTCTACTAGTGTGAACCAGCCGCTGCAGAGGAGTGTTGGGGGAGGGGTTTCAGTATGGCTGCCAAGGACTAAGGCCTTTGCCTTCCACTAAAAGAGAAACTTCGGAATAAGTGTTAGATGCATCTCTGATGAGTCTGATGGTCTCTTGGAATTTTGTGATGGTGCTCTACTTGGCTCTCCTTAAGGCTAATGTGATTTTTTTTCTGTGCTTATAAATTTCTTAGTTTTGGTTATGGAAATGCTGTTTTCTTCATAGTACAGAGGTATAAATATGAAGAAAAATAAATTGTTGGCTTTTTTCTCCTGTGATGTGCCAAGGCACTGTGTCAGTCCCTGAATGTGAGAATGAGAATATGTTTTCATAGTTTGTGTGGATGTGAAAAAATAGCTTCACTGGGCCTAGCAGTGACCTAAATACTTTTTTTTTTTGAGTCACCAGCCTTATACCAGTTGAAAATATTTTTAAAATTCTGTGTTTCTCTTGCACATTTCCCCAACATAGTTCTATTTTGTAAAACCTTTCTTTCTTTCTTTCTTTCTTTCTTTCTTTATTAATTATGGCTGCATTGGGTCTTCGTTGCTGCGTGCGGGCTTTCTCTAGTTGTGGCGAGCTGGGGCTACTCTTCCCTGTGGTGCGCGGGCTTCTCATTACGGTGGCCTCTCCCATTGTGGAGCACGGGCTCTAGGCACGCGGGCTTCAGCGGTTGTGGTGTGTGCGCTTTAGCAGTTGTGGCTCGCGGGCTCCAGCAGTTGCAGCACGCAGGCTCAGTAGTTGTGGCACACGGGCTTTGTTGCTCCACGGCATGTGGGATCTTCCCTGACCAGGGCTTGAACCCGTGTCCCCTGCATTGGCAGGCGGATTCTCAACCACTGGGCCACCAGGGAAGTCCCAACATAGTTCTATTTTTAAAAGCATTTTCAACCTTTTTATTATGGAAGACTTCAAATACAAAGAAATTACAAAGAATAATGTAATGAATGCTTTGTATTCGTTATAGAGCATCAACAGTTAGCAGCATTCTGCCATTCTAGTTCCATCTGTCCCTTCATCGTCCCCTCCCTACCACATTGCCATATTTAAAGCCACTTGGTATTAGAATGACATGTTTGTACTCCTCCCTGCATTCAAGAAGACTTTGAGAGTGTAGCAAAGGTAGCCACCATGTTCTTACTCAAGAAGAGACGTGGTATAGTAATTCTTGGACTAAAAGCCTACTAGTTCAAGTGACGACAAAACTGGGATGTAAGATGTGTACTTGTTAAACTTTTCTTGAAATACCACAGGCAAGGTGACAGAGTAGGGTATAGGTCATTCCCAGATGACATTACTGTCTGGTGTTGACCTCAGTATCATTGACACTTAATATTCCTGATTTGGAACATTCCTGAAATTCATTCATTCTATCTCACATTTCAAAAGTATTACCAAACTAATCACAGTTTCTGTTCATAAAAGAACTAAAGGGTGCAGTTAATCCCTGAAGCCCTATAAATGTCCTAAAGTTCGGTTATATGCCATTTCTTTCTCTGCCACCTCCCTTTTTTTTTCTTGGATATTTCACATGGACCTTAAAGAGATTTCAACAGTAATAATAACAGTTTATAGTTCTGAGCATGTTCCAAATGCTTTTACGTAGATTCTCCTTCAATCCTTGGAACAAGCCATTTCACAGAGGAGGAAACTGGAGCTCAGAGGTTACATAGGAAGGAAGTGCTTGTGCTTGAGATAAGGCGGGCAGGGCAGGAGGTCTTCTAGGAGATGACCGTTAAGTTGAGATAGCCCTGTGGTGATCCAGGGGCACTGCAGATACGAAGGCCCTCAGGTGAAAATAATCCTGTTGCATCTGGGAAACAGAAAAGGGTTTGGCTGAAGTGTGGTGAGCCCAGGAGGATGAGTGGGTTTGAGATGGCTGTCTTTCTTGATGGAATGCTGGCTTCTGAGCACAAGGCTGTCATCTGCAGTCAGTGCTGTACCCACAGTGCTTAGCAGGCTGCCTAGCACACAGTAGGTGCTCCATGTGTTTGGATAAGTCTAGATGGAAGGTTGGGGCCAGTTTGTTGGGGACAGACTACCTCAACCATGACCCTAAAACCATGTGTGCCTCCACCTGTTACTTGTGACCTCTTGACAAGCAGTCATTCTGGTTCATCAAGGCCAAATGTCTCATTTTCCAGACAGCCTGTAGCAGAGTAGAAGCTGCCATTAAGCCTGAAGGCCCTTGTCCTTGATAAGGGTTGGGAGACGTCAAGAGACCTGTGGGATTCCCCTCAGTGGACTCTTGAGGCTGGTCCTTAAGGAGCCTGAGTCCTTCCTTAGGTCCCAAAAATGGAGAAGAAACCTTGGAGTGATTTAGTGTGGCTCCTCCTGTGGTTGGTCATCTTTAAGAAGAGGTAATAGCCCTTGACTCCTTGCTCTGAAGAGGACACCTGCCAAACAGCTTTTTTTTTTTTTAATTAATTAATTTTTGGCTGTGTTAGGTCTTCATTGCTGCACGCGGGCCTTCTCTAGTTGCAGCAAGTGGGGGCTACTCTTCATTGCAGTGCACAGGCTTCTCATTGCAGTGGCTTTTTGTTGTGGAGCATGGGCTCTAGGTGCATGGGCTTCAGTAGTGGTGGCTCACGGGCTCAGTAGTTGTGGCTTGCGGGCTCTAGAGCACAGGCCACAGTAGTTGTGGCACACGGGCTTTGTTGCTCCGCGGCATGTGAGATCTTCCCGGACCAGGGCTCGAACCCGTGTCTCCTGCATTGGCAGGCAGATTCTTAACCACTGCGCCACCAGGGAAGTCCCCAGCTTTTTTTTTTTTTAATATTTGTTTATTTATTTGGCTGCACCGGGTCTTAGTTGCGGCACGTGGGTTCTTTAGTTGCAGCACGTGGGGTCTTTAGTTGCGGCATGTGGGATTTTAGTTGCAGCATACGGGATCTAGTTGCCTGACCAGGGATTGAACCTGGGCCCCCTGCATTTGGAGCACAGAGTCTTAGCCACTGGACCACCAGGGAAGTCCCCAAACAGCTTTTTAAAGTTGATCTTTTGGAAGAGGACAGGGGAAGAGAGATTCCCTCCTTAAGAGCATCTGGATATTCACAGGGCCAACCCCTCCCTGGCCCCCTTCCTATGTTACTCTTAAGCCCAGAGATGACTCAACCAGGAGCCGTTCCTGTCCCCAGATTCTCATTGGAAAATGATCTGTGGCCTGTTGGGTCTTTAGAGTGTTGTTGTGTTTTTTTTTTTTTTTTTTTTTTTTTGCGGTACACGGGCCTCTCACTGCTGTGGCCTCTCCTGCTGCGGAGCACACGCTCTGGATGCGCAGGCCCAGCGGCCATGGCCCACGGGCCCAGACGCTCCGCAGCATGTGGGATCTTCCCGGACTGTGGCACGAACCCGCGTCCCCTGCATCGGCAGGCGGACCCTCAACCACTGTGCCACCGGGGAAGCCCTAGAGTGGTTTTTACTAAGTCATTTGGCATCTGTGGTCTGAGGTAGGATGCTTGAGGTAGAAATCAGATTGGCTTCAGGAGCATGAGAGCCAGGCCTGAGGTGGAACCCTGCCTCCATGGCCTGCATGCTGTGTGCCTTTGGCCAAGATGTACCCAACTTCTCTGTCTCCCCCACTCCTACTTAAAAAGGCATCTGTCCTCCGCTTTACCTCTTCCTCATGGCCCTTAGTTCTCTTTTTACATAGTTATTCCCAGCAAGCTTTTATTCAAAATCCTGTTCTGTCATTATATAGACTCTGGCTTAAAATAGTATATCTGGTGTGACATGTTTGTTTATAATATTACTTATATGCAGCCTCTATTTAGTAATGTTACTGAATGCACCTTTATTGAATGGTTGAAATAAGTGACACAGAAGGTTGCTGTTTGTGTTATTGGGAGACCTTCCAGTGTGTGTTTTTTTGCACTTCCTTTTCAGTACCACTGAAGGAGAAGAAGCTCCTGGAAGTCAAACTAGGGGAGCTGCCAAGCTGGATACTGATGCGGGATTTCACCCCTAAAGGCATTGCTGGAGCGTTTCAAAGAGGTCAGAGCCTTATGGGCATGTGTAAATAAAAGCACATCTCTGGGTCTTCAGGGCAAACAGGTCTTTCTTTGCCCTGAATTAATTTGGCCAGTACAAGCCTTGTCTCAGACCAGTAACTTACGTAGAGGACAGAGCGAGATTGTTAGCCCTCGAATGTCCATGTTTGATCGGTCCTATCAAAGGCTGGCTCTGAGATATTTCAGACAACGAAATGTTTTCTATTGCTTGGAATCGGTACCAGTACCTCTGTCATAAAGAAATGTCATAAGACTTAAGAGGAAAATGAGTTGGAAGCACAGGGGACATGAGTCTATAATGCTCATCTCCCTGCCAGGCAGAACTTTCAAGATGAGTATTTGAAATGGTCTGTCCTTCAGGGCTGTGCATTTTAAAGTGCAGAGCAGTCCTGTGTCATCGTGTCATCATCCTTTGGGAGCCTGCGTGGTTGCCAGCCTCCTCAGGGGCCCCCGTCTTTCTGTTTTCTCTGTATAATTCTGGCTACCCTGTGGCTGTCTTTTGTGTACTGTTTCTTCCTGCCCCCAGGCCTTTCCTCAGCTTTGCCCTCTCCTATTAGAACGTGTAGAATGTGCCCTCAGAGGAGTGGCCTCCTCTCCGCTTTGCAGGTTACTACAGGTATTACAACAAGTACGTCAACGTGAAGAAAGGGAGCATCGCTGGGCTTTCTATGGTGCTTGCAGCTTACGTGCTTTTCAACTACTGCCGTTCTTACAAGGAACTCAGTGAGTCTCTTCTGGCTTGGTTTGCCTTCAATGGGGTTTCCCATGACAGGGTGGTATTGGTTCACTTTCAACCTTAGAAGTCCATCACCCTGCAGACAAGCTGAAGACTTGGAGGGACTTATCAGAATATAGCGTATTTTAAGTGCAAAAATTGTGGCAAAGAGAAAGACAGGAAAAATAAGATGAAGCTGGGGTAAAGGTAATACTTAGCATTCTATCAGCCACTGCAGGCTCTGCCAAAGCTTGGTGGAAAACTTGGCTTTATCTTCCTAGCAGCCAGTGTGAAGAGGGAAATAGGTTGAGTGCTACAGTCCAGTGTCTGTGTGGTGCTCTGGAAAAGCGTGGCTGTTCCTGGTGCTGAGACATGAGAGGAGTTGGTCTGGTGGGAGATGTCTGGTGGCTGCTGAGTGGGCTTCATGGGCTGTTTCTGCCAATGTCGAGCCACCTGCCAGTCTGTGGCATCCAGAGCAGTGCTGGCCCTGAAGGGTGGGCGCTTGGGTGCTGTTTTTCTGAGTGGGTGTTCCCTCAGGGAAGGAGGAGGCTGGCCAGGTGGCAGATTAGCTCTGAATTCCACAAGTAGGTTCTGGGTCATCTCCTGAAAGGAATTCTCGGGATGGCTTCACCCCCACCTGTGAAGAAACTTACCATTTTGCCTTTCTAACTTCAGAACACGAGCGGCTACGCAAGTACCACTGAAGAGGGCGCACTCTGCATTCCTGACCATGACCTTTGCCTGGCACCCCTGAATCCTTTTATATCCTAGTGGAGAATTAACACCCAATAAAAGATGACTGGTACACACGACTGCCTCACTGGTTCAGCCATTTCCCTGCCCTATAGGAGCTCCTGTTGCACAAGGTGGGGTGGGGTCATTCTGCAGCTCCTAGACAGCCCAGGGCTTTGAACCGTGGAGCTTCAAGATCTCGTCCCAGGGCACTGGGGGGTCACCTAGAGCCTCCGCCAACAGTGCCGAGGTGTTTTCCTGCTCTGTGCCTCATTTTTGGCCTTTTGTCAGCTGACACTTTCACAATATAAAGCAGAAATCCTCGTTCCTAAGAATGCCCTCCCCTTCCCCATCTTTCTGCACCATCCTGGGGTATTGGGGTATCAGGGAATTGGGACATGTGGGACCCCCTGGTCCTGGTAAGTAAGCTTCACTTGCAGGAAGCTCAATGGGATGATGGAGGTGGGAAGGGAAACCACAGGCCCTGATAGGAGCTCTCAACTGCTCTGTATCCAGCACCCTCTCTTTTTTTTGCGGTACACGGGCTTCTCACTGTTGTGGCCTCTCCCGTTGTGGAGCACAGGCTCCGGACACGTAGGCTCAGTGGCCATGGCTCACGGGTCCAGCCACTCTGCAGCATGTGGGATCTTCCCGGACCGGGGCACAAACCCATGTCCCCTGCATCAGCAGGCGGACTCTCAACCACTGCGCCACCAGGGAAGCCCCCAGCACCCTCTTTATCCTTCACCAAGGCCTTCAGTAACGTGATAATTAAGGTCAGAATCAGTTTCTTATTTGGGGGGGTGTGATAAGCATATATACTTCATGGAGTATAGGGTGAGATGCCGTGGCTAATTATCTCCTGCAAGATCTGAATTTGAAGGAACAAGTATTCAACATCAGAAATAAAGGACACCTGCCAGGTGGCTGGCCCAAAGTCCAGGCTTCCAGACTGTACCGGCTGCCAGTACAAAGGCCCTTTCTTCCTCTGGCAGCATCACTTCCGGTCGTGAGGCTCACATTCACCAAAAGAGGAAAAGCGAGCACCAATGTCAAAGCTTCGTGCCAGGCAGCTAATGCAGCCAGTAGCAAGAATCCTCTCGGCATGGAGTCCCCGAAGTAATGAGACGGAGCTTAAAAAACAAGGTTTAATAAACTTCATAAAAATTGTTCTTGTAATTGAACTTGAATAGGCCCACTTGTCCAGCAGGTTGTAGGTGCCAGTTTCATATTTCCAGGCTCAGAGGCAGGGTCCTCTCCTCTAGGCCAAAGGTGTCTGACGGTACAGATGCTTGATGGGGCAGGAGGTAGGTGCACAGATGGACTGCATCGTCCATTTCAAAGGTGTCTGCAGCCCCAGCTTAAGGTATACCTTAAACACTGTTGAGCAGATGCCCCAAGAAAATAAACCCAGAGGAAAAAGGCCATCCCACTCAAGAGCCCTACACGGTCCTCTCAACTGCTGCCACCCTGGAACAGGACCGGCAGAGGCGAGTCCACGCTTGAGTTTGCTCTGAAGGGCTGTCTCGTTCAAATCACATGGATAGGCACAGCCTGGTTCAGCAGGACAGGGCAGAAGCAGGCGTGACTTGGCCACAGCTTTAAATGATCCAGCAGCTCCTGGTGTTTAAGGAGGCCCTGAGGGGAAGGGCCACCTTCCTCATAGAACTGCTGCGCACAAGCCCTTCCCCACAACATCCTCCCTCCCCAGAGGGTGGTGTGCAGAGTCCCAGATGGGAGGCCTTGATGCCTAGACAAACATGATCCCAACTTGAGGGACCGAACTGGAGCACATGTCCCCCTTAGAAAAAAAAGATTACAGCAAAACGATAGGGAAACTGACAGACGTAGCCCCTCCGAATAAAACCCAGTATGCCTGCCTGCCAGCTCCAGCCAGAGTTGTACCAGCATCAAACAGTTAAATGCACACTCCCAAGGATGGCCCAGAGTGGTCCCCGATAACGGGGCCCCTCGGGCTGCTCTGAGCTGGCTCCAGCTGCTGTCACTGTCCACTGAGAAAGGCCAAGTGCCCTTTGGTGCATCTGTTGGCGTAGTGTCCTTTTTCACCACACTGGGAACAGCAGGAAGGGAAGGAGGAAACAAAAAAAACCACATTGTTTCAAATGCAATTTTCAACTAAGGCAGCACCCGCTAAATTCCAGGTTGGGAGCAGGGACTCTGAAATTCTCAGCGGCACAGATTTTCATTCAAACACGAGGGAAAGGGAGCTCCAGAAGGTAGAGTGGCACAGAAACCGCGGCCAGCACCTCGGCAGGTGGAAGGGAGCACACAGGCCACGGCAGACTCTTGTGGTGGGGGGCGGGGTGAAGAGAAGCCCGTGGCACCACAGCTCTCCCGCCTCTCCAGGGACCAAGCCCCTCTGCACGGCTGGCCAGTCACTTACCTCTAAGGCACAGTTCTGGGACTCCCCTGAGACGGGAGGCGGCAACGAAACAGAAGCCACCAGGCTCCTCCCCCAACTCAGGGATTCACTGCGTGGACAGAGGGTGGGCTGCACCCAAAGATCTTCCCCTCCTGGCTCGTGCATACTTGCCTAAGCTACCCCTGGGCCAGGTTTGGGTCACAGGATCAGAGACAGGACAATGATTAGACTTGGGGAAGAGACCCGGTAGAATCACTTCAAAAAACCTAGCAGGACCCTGACTTGTCCCGGCTGATTATCCACTCTTCCTTAGCTTCTCCTCATTAGTTCTTGTTACTCCTCAGAAAGCAGAAGGGAATTATAAGGAAGGAAATGGCAGCCTCGAGCACTGAACAAGGGGTCAGGAGACAGGTCGGGGCACCCACCCCGCACTAACCCACCCAGAGCCCTCCCAGTCCTTGCTTCCTTGCTCTGGAACTTGGGGCTTTGGCCTGTTCTATTCCCCTGACTGCACAGTCCCCATGTTTTCAAGTCTTTCTGATCTGTAGGTGTAACTCGTGTGGACGAGTGGCCTGTGTAGCTGCCAGCTGGACCTTTGGCAGATGTGACAACCAGAGGGAGGGACTCCGTGGCCCCGCTTGCTGCCCTTGGCCTGTCCACTGGCCTCTGCAGCTGGTCCTGGGGAATCAGGATTCCCCCGAGATGGCTTTAATGTCAACTGTGCCCGTGGTAGGAAGAGGTTGTTAGGTTCGTCCCCTACCCCCAGCTCCATCTTTCTAAGGTTCCAGGACTCAGGAGAGCTTGCTTCAGAGGCCCTGCCGACAAGTCCTGGAGGAGGCAGGACAGCTCAGGTGACTCAGGACACCCGAGTCTCCCCACTGTACCCGAGAACTGCCTGGTTTCCCCTCACCTTCTTCCACAGCCCCCTTCCATACTCTCCTCACCTGTTAGCACTCAGGCTCAGCAATCTCTGGGAGGCCTTCCCTACATGCGTGGGCACTTTTAACTTTGGTGTCTGGGCACCTGCCTTCCCCTCCCTCAGAACCCAGACCCCTCCGGGAAGGAGCGACAGCAGTGGGTTTCTCCGCAGAGCCGACAGAGCAGGTGCTCAGTGAGTGTCTGATGGCTGTGGGAAGTGACCAGTGGCTCAGCCCTCCCCAAAGGCAAGTTCTAGGAACAATATAGGCATATGCTTTTTGACTTGGCCCTTCTACTTGTAGGCATGGATGCTCCAGACACCAGACAAGAGCTCACAAATGTTTGTCAGATTCAGCACTATTTTTAGCAGCAAAAACTATAACTTAATAGTTTACCGACGGAGAACTGTTTACCAACAGAGAACTGGTAAAATTATGAAATACATTAGAGTTACTTATGCCAACACAGATCCAGAATGTTATAAGGAAAAAGAGATTACAGAACACTGTACATACCAGGGCCCTATTTATATTAAAATATATATTGTCCTTGTGCTTATGTGAATAAAAGTTTAGAAGAGCACTTCTCTGAGTGGAGTCCCCTGTAGGAGTTGTGGAGTGCAAAGGGGTATTGAAAACAAAACATGAGAACAGATCAGCTGAGTAAAGTGGCTCTTTTAGGAAAATGGTGGGAATAAAGGGCAACACTCTGTATGCTAAACACTTCTGTATCATAAAAGTTTTCACAGAAAGCATGTACTAATTCTGTATTTCATCTAATAATCTCCATATCTGAAATCTTTGTGAGTCTAGTTCTGTTGGTTTCTGCTGATGGTGGTGCTTATTTCCTTCTACGATTTTTATTATGAGCTCATTCTGGGGAACCTTAGTTGTGGGAATTCTGTGTGGCCTGGGTTGAGAATATATTTCTCAAAGTCGGGTGCCAGGGGCTCACCCATCCGGGGCTGTTTTAGATTAGAAAACTCAAGTCTGTGGCTTTTTGGCCCTCACCAAGGCTGTGAACACAGGCCCAGACTCAAGGAAGGGCCTGCCAGTGACGACAAACTCAGAAGGGCTCTTCTCCCCGCACTTTCCATCCTGAGCCGAGAGTGAGATGGACAAGTTTTCCAGTAAGTTTTTAAAAAGTTTACCCTTTCCCTGAACGTCCCGTTTTGCGAGTGGGTGGGGGTGGAGGTTCTACTCCATTTCCTCCCCATGAGGGCCTAAAGCTTCTGTCCCTTTCCTTTGGGTGTGCCCACCTGGGATATGAGGACACCCAGAGGCTTCAGGGCTCACTCTGTTCCTTTGATTCGTGCTCCCACTTCGTTCCCGGCCTCTGGAAGGTTCCCATCCCTTTCTTGCAAGCAAAATCCTTTCATTCAACAGTGTGTGTTTTATTGTTCACCTGGCCTTAGTGTGTTGTGGACGGAAGTAGCATGGTCTCTAGCTCACCGGAGTGGCCCAGTTTTACTCTTCCAATAAGCAAAAACAAAGATGTCTTCATCCTTCAAAATCAGCTAACTCTCTGGGGAATGAGGGAATGGCCACTGACTGTGAAGACCCCCTGCCACACCCCCAGCCCCGGGACTCACCTTGTAACAGGTGACCTGCTCCAGCGGCCGGGGTCCCCGGTTGCCTGCGCTGCTGTTTTGACTCTGCATGACCCCGATGACCTGCGGGGCTCTCTGCTGGTTGGGAGAAGAGTTCTGACTCGTTAACTGGATCAAGGAGGACGACCTTTGTAATGGCGGATTGTTACTTTGCTGGAAAGAGTTATACAACACGGTTTTACTGCGGAAAACACGTGCACGCAGACTACCAATGGGGACAGGAGAAAAGAGGGCGGGACTTCTCCCGCATGACCGTGACCGGCAGGAAGGGCTTCCACGGTGGCCCGGCTCAGGAGAGTAGGTGGAAAAGAAACGTCTGGTGACGGTGGCAGGAGCCGCTGCCCGAAAAACACCATGCAGACACACAAAAACGAAAAAGAAAAGAAAACAAAACACCAAAGAGACGAGGCGGTCTCTGGGGCGGCAGGGCAAGGGCATGAGCAGGCCTTACGTTTGTTTGTGAGGTTCTAGCTTCAGGTCAGGATGAACGCTTGGTTCAGCCAGGTGTTTAGAGCCTACACGGCGGGCAACAGTCACAGAAAACAGTCGGAGGCTGACACGCTGACCTGCGGTCTAGGGGCTGAGAGGGCCCTCTGCTAGGGAGCCGCGTGAGCAAGGCGGACGGGGGCGCCTTGGGCCTGGACAGCAAGGCCACCGCCGACTGACTGAGTGGGTCCCTGGCTGTGGCCCCGTCATTGCAGGAGCCCTAAGCTGGAAACTCCAGGTTGTCACGGCCGCGCCCATACGCGGGAATGCCCGGCTCTGACAGGAGTTCTCTTTGGTTCATCCCACATCCTCCTCAAGGTGGCAGGCAATGCTGCGAGGGTGGCCACATCCCCTCCTGGCAGCTCGGCCTCTGGCATGGAGGACCAGGCAGGCTCCGGCAAAGGGCTCAGAGTCCAACCGGGTAAGAGGTGAGGCTTCATGATTGGTGGGCAGTTTGCTCAGCCTGCTGAGACCCTGCCTAGGACACCTGGCCAGCCTCCCTCTGGGCCCCTGCCCGCATCTTGTAACCAAACCCAAGGCACCTTTGGTTGGGAGTCACTGCTGCAGATTCCCATTCGTTATGGCATTTCCTTCTCCTCATGCTGGAGGGGAGCAGCCCACTGCTGGGGTGTGGGATCCCCTCGCTTAGGAGACTGGAGCCAGCTGATGCCTCGACCCTCTGTTCCCAGCATCCCCCCTGCAGTCGGGCACCGGCCACAGAACCAGTCAGCCACACTTCCGCTCCCACCCCGCTGGGAGTCCCGTTTATAGAGGGAAGGGTCTGAACCTCAAGCAAGAACGGCAGACGTGTGGCGCCCACGCCGCCCTGCACTCGCCAGGCAAGAAGGGAAGAGAAGCCCAGTGGGCGTCTGGCTCCAGCAGACAGCCCTCCAGCCCAGAGAAGGTGCAGACTGCTCCACTCCCTGGAGTTTCAGCAGGAACCAGGGTGACTCCCCTCCTCTCCCGCCTCCTCCCATGATCTCCAGCCAGGTCTCTGGCAGGCCCCGCACTGAGGCGGGGGCACTGAGCGTTCTGCGGCCAGGGTGCGGCCAGGCCCGGCAGCACCACGGGCCCGGGGCACGGTACCTTTGCGGGAGGCTGCGTCTGCTGCGGCAGTGGGGGCTGCTCGGTGGTTCCCATCGGCAGTTCAAACCTAGGGCTGGTCACCCAGCGGCAGAAGGGGACAGGAAAAAGAGGAGAAGAGGAGGTGAGAGAGGAGCTAGGCTGGCGGGGTTCTCGAGTTCTGGCCCCAGGAAAATCACAAGCAGCCTCTAGCCAAGCACAGAGCCACACGAGCCACCTGGACGTAGGGCGGGTGCTGGTGCTCAGGGTGGTGCGAAGACAGATCTAATGTGCCTGGACTCAGACCCAGCTTTGTCTACACCTAGCTGTGAGCCTGGGCAAGTGCTGCTCAGAGAAAGGAGGGAAACACAGCTGGTACTGGCAGAGCCTCTCCAGAGGCGCTTTGTACACAGAAGGCCTTCCCAACAAACACCCTTCCCTGCAGGGGCACCTCAAGTGTTAAGACCTCTGACGGCAGAGGTCTGGGGGACTTGCCCTCCACCACCACCCCACACGGAGGAATCCTGGGCCACCTGTAGGCTCCTAGGCTCTCATCTAGGGAGTGGGACCAAGTCAGGAGCACAAGCCACCTGCCCACCACGTGGCAGTGACCAGGACACTCTGCTTCCATGCAGGTGTCAGCAGCATGGATGGAGACAGCACAGGGGATCAGGGGGGACACTACTCTACGGTCCCAGTGCCACCCCACAACCACCTAAAGTGACAGAGGTGCACCGAGACCCAGGAGAGGAGTGCCGAGCCCTCCCGCGCAAGGACTGGGCTCCAGAGGTCACAGATCTGCCTTTGACCAGGAGCTACCACCTGCCCCCAACCAGCGGCTGAGCTCCGAGCCCGTGTCCCCATGTGTGAAATGGGGACATCCTTTCACATGTGAGGGTTCTATGAACCTCCATATAGGAGGCCCCGAAACTGAAGCTCCCTTCCTTCAGGGCACAGGTTCTTAATCTGAGGTCACATGTACGTTGAGTTTTTCTGGAGCACAGGGCCCATAGCTTTCATCTGAGTCCTAGATGGTCTGGGACACAGTAAAGGTTACCCTGCTTTAGGCAGAGCCACCTCCGCTCAGGAAGCAGTGGTGGTCCCTCCCCAACTCCCACCCCTGTCCCAGACCCTGTGCTGACACTACCCAGTGATCAAAGCCCTGATGGGGAGATACAGGGGGCAGCAGGGCCTGGGCAGGGGCTGGCTACTCACTGCATGAATTTACACGAGGGCCCCTCCGGGCAGAATCCCACGAGGTAATTCACACAGATGACTCTCCGCGTATGCCGGTGCCTGCACAGGGGGCCTGTGGAGCCAAGCACCAGGGTCACTCAGATTGTCCCCTCTTCAGGGGATGCCCTCATGCCCTTCTGCCAGTCAGAGCCCTGCCCACACTGCTGCCTGGGGGCAGAAAGCAAAAACAGGGCTTCAAGTGCTGGCTCTGCCTCTTATTCAGCAGGCCAGCGGGCAGGGTACACACCCTCTCAAACACTAGTCTCCTCATCAGAAATATGGGTGAGAATGCGGTCCAGAGGGAACCTGGGGAGGCTCAAGGGACTTGGTGTGAAAAAGACTCACTAGCCCCCCAATGCCTAACGCCACGTTTTGCAGGAAAAGGCAGGACAAGCAGAGGGTCATGTGGGCAGAGGGAGGGAGGACTGGCTTCTGGCCAGGCAGCCCAGCCACCCGGACACCTACCATGCTTGCAGAAGCCACGGTCGTACCAAGGACAGTCCTTGATCTTGGACTCGGGGTCGATGTGCAGGAAGGGGCACTCCTTGTTGCTGCACTCCCCTGCAGGGAAGCCCAGACATGCGTCCACCTGGGAGAGCTGGACCCAGACCCACCCGTGCTTCACCTGTGGCCGGGCCACGGTACAGCAAAGAGGGCCAGGTGGGCCTGCTGTCCAGTCCCGGCCTGGCGAGCCCTGAGACCCAGGGCAGGGTGTCTCAGAGCCTCAGTAACCTGACTCGTACGTGGGCTGTGACAGTCCTTCCCTCAGAGATGTCCGTGCTGCCTTGAGGGTCAATGACACTGACAGAGGCGGGCATAGGGTACACACTCATCAAACAACTCACGGCTCCACCCCTCACCCAAAGGAGGTGTTGGCAATGTGGGGGGCCCAGATGTGCAAATGCATCAGCTGAGACCAGTAGCAAATTACCGTTCCACTCTGATGAGCTCTGATGGGACAGGGGAAAGGCCTGAGGACTCTACCTTTTACAACAAAAGTGGGGAAGATTTGGGAACTCACAGCTGGGTCCCTACAGTAGAATGTGATAAAGCCTTTATGACAGCTCCTCTCAGGAGCAACGGGCCCAGCTGGCCACCAGCATCTTTCAGCCAAGTACAGGTACTGCCGACCTGGGCGGCTGCACTACCTTCAGTCCATTTATACACAAAAGGCCAGTCTGATCACTGCTGTTCAGAGCACACTCCTTCCCAGACCCACGAGTCCCTATGGGGTCTAGACCAGTCCTTTACCAGCCACACTGGCCTCCCAGGGGTTCTTCTTAGCCTCTGGCCCCCAGCCCAGGTCTCCCCTGCTCAGAGAGGCTGTCCCTGACCACACTGCCTCAAGATCTCTTCAGGTGACCCCATTGCTGTTTGTCTCTTTCAGAGCACTTATGGTGAATTCTCTTCTTTGTCTTACTGGTGAATCAGCTGCTTCTTCCCCTGGGCCACTGGAGTAAAAGCACCACGGGGCAAGGATGGCGTCTGTCCTCTTTACCACTGTCCCTCCAGTGCCTAGAAGGGGGACCCTCACCAGTGGAATAGTGTCAGGAGCTGCAGACAGTGCGTCTGCACCAGGACAGGCTCTGCAGGGGAAGTGCAGGCAGCCGATCGTCACAGAGGCCTGGAGGGCAGTGGGGCCCAGGGCCATCAGCAGGGAAGGTGGGAACCCAAGCCAACTTGCAGAGGCGCCCGCGGGAGTCCACCCAGGAGGGCTGGCTCCTGCCTTTGGGGCCAGATGGGAGACGGCTCCCATGGAGAAGCTGTTGCCCCTTCCGCTACTGGTTCCCATGCTGCTATGGGTAGGACGGAGAGGGTGGGGAGCTGGGAAGCTGAGTCCTGTTTCCTATCTGTCTGTGCTGTGACTTCTCAGCTTATGTTGCCTCTACAAAAAAAGCCACAACTATCATTAATAAGCCAGCAGGGCCTCCCTGGTGGCGCAGTGGTTGGGAGTCCGCCTGCCGATGCAGGGGATACGGGTTCGTGCCCCGATCTGGGAGGATCCCATATGCCGCGGAGCGGCTGGGCCCGTGAGCCGTGGCCGCTGGGTCTGCGCGTCCGGAGCCTGTGCTCCGCAACGGGAGGGGCCACAACAGTGAGAGGCCCGCATACCGCAAAAAGGAAAAAAAAAAAAAAAAAAAAAAGCCAGCAGGCCAAGCCTGTTGGGCTGCTGAAATAATTAACATCTCCTCTGACAACAGTGCTCTGAAAACGTGCCACACGCCCAGCGTTCCTCGGCCCATCACAAAGAGTGCAGCAGACTTCCAGCCTCCTGCCGGCTCCTGCCCGGGCCCTGAGGCCGGCAGTCCTGGGGCCAGCGCCCACCCTCATCCTGACCAACAGGGCTTCTTCCTGGGCAGCCTCACCCAGGGCAGAGGCAGGGGAGTCTAGTTCCATCACGGAGCATATCAGCTCCACCGGGCCCTGTGCCAGCCCCACCGCCCTGGCTTCTCCACACAGTTCACTCAGCTCAGCTAAGGCCACGCGTCCTCTAAGCAGAAACAAAGGCAATCTCACTTTCAAGGTTAAGAGGGCGGTTCTTTGCCACCAGAAGACAGCCCTGGGGCAGCTATTCTTAAGAGGGTATTTAGGGCAGACAAGCTACTACCCAGGATCACACTTCCAGAGAGAAGGAACCGACTCAAGCCTGGTGGGCAACCAGCTGCCACTCCGGAAGCAGCTGATTTCAGAGAGAAGGTCCACTGGAGCAGAAACAAGGCCTCCAGCCAGCTGCCCTGTTCCTGCGCCCACTGTGAGACCGGGGTTAGCCTTGACTTCCCAAAGTACCTGCCAGCGCTCAAAACACAGAAGCACTAGGAAGACACAGGGGTTACGAGGGAATAACCCCAACTGCCCATAACTGAAGGGCCAGCTGAGGTCGGCAGGCATCACAGGCGCCTGAGTAGCTGCTTAACCCCCAGGTCTTGGTGCTCGGTGGAGCCTCCCGGGGCTCCCTACCCAGGGGGTCTGGGTGCCGGGAGCCTGCCACACGCCTCACCGAACTTCGAGTAGAAGTAGCACTCGGGCATCTTGGTCATGTCGTACTCGTGCAGGAACTCGCACTGGTCCCCCTTCTTGCACAGCCCCCGCAGCCAGTGTTTGCACACAACCGTCTTCTCGCCGCTGATGTGGCGGAACGGGCACATGCCCCCTGCCGAGGAAGATGGGTCGGGGGTGGGTGGGTGTGGTGTGAGGACCCAGGCGGCCCCTGAAAGCAGCGTGTCCTGGAAGGTGGCCACTGCCCTGGCAGAAGGCAGTGTGTTTTCGGCAGCATGTGAGCACACGTTTTAAGTTTCAGTAGTTATGGATTTATTTTAATGTGTCTTGGGAAAATATAAAACATCAAATCATGATCCCACAGATATTCCATAAGATGGAAACTTAAGAAGCCTAAGGGAGGTGGGGAGGAAGGGGGGAGTGTTTTTCTTAATTTAGTTAGAGTTCCCGGTGATACACAGATGTGGCAAAATTTGTAGGGTCGTAAAAGACTGGGGTTTGAGAAACACAGCCCTAAAAGATAGAAGGCAGGGCTTCCCTGGTGGCACAGTGGTTGAGAGTCCGCCTGCCAGTGCAGGAGACACGGGTTTGTGCCCCGGTCCGGGAAGATCCCACATGCCGCGGAGCGGCTGGGCCCGTGAGCCATGGCCGCCGAGCCTGCATGTCCGGAGCCTGTGCTCCGCAACGGGAGAGGCCACAGCAGTGAGAGGCCGCGTACCGGGGGAAAAAAAGAAGATAGAAGGCAAAGAGGACCACCAGCAGAAGCCTGGACTCCGGGTGGGCTCTATCTCTAGTCAAAAGTGCCCACTTACTCAGCCCTAAAAAGGACCGAAATTGGGTCACTTGTAGAGACATGGATGGACCTAGAGACTGTCATACAGAGTGAAGCAAGTTAGAAAGAGAAAAACAAATACCATATATTAACGCATATATGTGGAATTTAGAAAAATGGTACAGATGAACCTGTTTGCAAGGCAGAAATAGAGACACAGATGTAGAGAATAAATGTACAGTCACCAAGGGGGGAAAAGGGGATGTGGGATGAATTGGGAGATTGGGATTGATATATATATACTACTATGTATCAGACAGATAACTAATGAGAACCTACTGTATAGCACAGGGAACCCTACTCGGTGCTCTGTGGTGACCTAAGTGGGAAGGAAATCCAAAAAAGAGGAGATATATGTATACGTATAGCTGATTCCCTTTGCCATACAGCAGAAACTAACACAGCATTGTAGAGCAACTATACCCCCAAAAAACCCCCAAACCCCAAGAAGTGCCCACTCAGCCTCCAACAAGTAAGAAAGAAATCAACTTCAGAACTGAAGAAATGCATCGTATACAAACTGGGGGAGGTCTGCCTTCTGTAGAACCTGAGCAATCAATCACCCAAATAGGACAGAGCCATACCCTGGGAAAGTCACATTTCTCACTGGTGACCTGGAGGGACTACTGGGAAGGCCTGACCAGAATGAGGTTGTGTCTGGGAAAGATCCAGACCAGCCCCACTGAACAGAACTTTCTGCAATGATAGGAATGTTCTCTATCTATGCTGTCCAACATGGCGGCCACCAGCCATACGTGGCTACTAAGTAACTAAAATACAACTAGTGTGATTGAGGAACTGCATTTTTTATTTAATTAAATTTGAACAGCCACACGGAGCTAGTGGCTACTGTATTAGTTAACACAGAAACAGTCGTAGTGCCCTGTGTTAAGGATGGCTGTGCTAACAGAAGGTGGTGGGTCAGAAAGGCAGAAGACAAGGGAATGAGACCAGGAGCCCAGCAGAGGAATGATGTTCCGACCAGAGAGCATGAGGTCAACTTGGCTGATCTACCTGGCAGGGTAAATGACTTGAGTTATAGAACCACAACTTGCCCAAATGATCCATTAAAACCATCCCCTTGCTGTAATTCTGTGTGCCCTATTCAAGCTTCTAATTAAAATTTAGTTTCCAAATAAATTTGGCTACAGGAAGAAAAATGCCCAGACCTATACATGGCACGTAGGGTCCCACCCAGCGGTACGTCTTATGAATCAACAGAGAGTCTGGCTCATGCTGCCTGTGTTGGGACCTAGTTAGTATGAACAAGAACCCCACGAGACACACTATCACGGAGTTTTTTGATGACAGTACACAGAGGACATGAGCTTGTGTACACCGTAGAATCAGAAAAGGCCTGGGCTCAGCCACTCACTGACTCTACGACCTTGAGGAAGTTCCTGAACACCTCAGGGCTAGGGGCCTCTGTCCATGTCACAGGTCAGCTCGTGGCTACAGAGAAAGTGAGGTGAGAAGGCAGACTCAGAGCCAGATTCAGGCCTGTGTTCCAGGTCTCAGACAGAACACCCCACCACGTTCCTAGCTTATCTGGACCACAGTTTCATCTAGGGACACCGTGAGTGTGCAGAAAGCAGGGTGAGCCAGGGACCTGAGAGCCTGCGAGTCTGCCGGGGACAGGGCGGTGGAAGGCGCCTCAGGGGGAATGTCGGGAGCCAGGGGTCTCTTACCTTTGCCACAGGCAGCTTTCAAAAAGAATTCGCAGACAGCAGCCCCTGACTCTGCAGAGAGAAGAAGAGGTGTCAAACAAAGCGATGTGTAACTGCTATTGGTGACATCTGAAGATGGGGAGGGAACCCTTCTGGCCTTTAACCCACGGAGGGGTCAAGGCACAGGAAACAGTGGCAAAAAAATGCTAAGCCTGATCTAGCAAGGAAAAAGCTCCTTACTTCAGTTATTCCCTACAAAATGAGATATCCACGCTGAGACCAGTCATTATTCAGGGCTTTCTGAGAATCTCCTATAAGCAAGATGCTTTCAAGGAGTTCGGAGTGGATGGGGGAAGGAAGGATGGAATGCAAAATCACAGAAATTCATTACTCCCCGCTCAGACGTCCCAGAGGGCTACTTCAGGGGCACTTTAGCCTGAGGCAGAGGGAGGGAATGATCTCACAGGAAGCACAAACAAGCGGATGGGGGCTCTGAGGAGGAACCGGCTCCAGAGAAGAGGCAGGTGCCTCGGAGAAGCTATTCCGGAGGGAAGAGCATAAACTGAAGACACAGGAGCAGGACTGCTCTTAACATGCAATACCAACACACAGTATTTAAAGGAGCACAATCTTCTGCTTCCACAGATGGAGCTGGTCCTGGTGAGGGGAGCAGGAGAATAAAAGCTGAGCGCAGTGGAAGTCAGTGGGGTCCACGGCTGTCCCAAGGAGCCCAGGGACTCACCTGCCATGGCCACCAGAATAAACAGCCCGTGCCTTCCCACACAGTTTTCTCTATCAACAGGCATTTTAGCATCATGGGAAACCCACCGACACCATCTCTGAAGCCCACTTACGTGCCTCTCCTTGCTAACTTGCAAGAGATTCGTTGGCTTCTTGGAAGCAGGCAGCTTTTGCTAGGACAGATTTAAGGTTCCAGTGGTGGGAGTCACAGGGGTGTCACTCATTTGCATTTCAAAAAGTCTGAGAAGTCTTACATTAAAAAAAACGTATCATTTAAGAGTATTTCTGGGCCTTCATTCTTTTCAGAGGTTAAGGTCGTTTCATTCCCTAAAGCCAAAAGAAGTCCAGAGTCCTGGGGATCTGGTTTTAGGCAGACAGGATAAAGGAGTATGCCTTCAGGGCATAACTAAGTATCAGTTAGAACTGATACTTCCCCATATTAAGATGGGACTGAAGTGCAGGGAAGGGGGAAGAAGAGCTGTGGCCTCCCTGGCCTCTAACACACTGACCATGATCTCAGGCAGGCAGTGAATGTTGACGACGCTTACCAAGTCTGAGGCAGTACCTGTGGCCAGGTATGTCCTGGACCCTCCCTAAGAACAGGTTTGTGGGCTCCCCACCTCTATGCCTGCCCTCACAGGCTCAAGTATCTGTGCTTCCAGGCTGGAGCGGGGAGGCAGAGAAAGAGCCGCCCTGTGCGGAGGGTTCCATGCCATCAGGCTGGTGCCATCAACACAGGAAAAGCCCATGCGTGAGTGGACATACACGTAAAAGCACAAAGTGATCAACGAGTAGGTTTAAGAGTGCGTATCTGAACGTAAGCAGCGGCTTATGAGCCGTGTACAGTGGAGACAGTGCTGAGTGTGTATAAGGTAAGGCTGTTTGAATTATGTCTCTTGGGCGTAAGCATTGTCTCACACAGAAGTGTCAGCGTGAGAGGGACACCTCAGAGGTCACGTGTGCATCAGAAGTGTGGCCACTTGAGGGGAATGAGGCTGCAGGGAGACTTGACCAGCCCTGGGACACGGGGGAGAACGTGGGGCTGTGGCCCATGTCCTCTGGCAGTTACAGAAGATGGCATGAGGAACTGCAGATGGAAGGGTCAAGAACCCTGGCGAGCTCATCTGGCTCCACCAGGAGCTGAGCCATCTTTAGCAAGTCCCCTCCCCCATCCAGGCCTGAGCTGCCCCACCTGTGGCTTGAACCCAATGACCTCTAAGAGCCCTCTGAGGTTTAATGTTATAGCGTTAGATTTCAAGTATGTCTGGAAAAGAGAGAAATTAATGAAACTTGGTTTCTTTTAAAGTGCTAGACGTTCCAGGTAATTCCCTGGCGGTCCAGTGATTAGGACTCGGGCGCTTTCACTGCCGTACCCCGGGCTCAATCCCTGGTCGCGGTCAAAAGAAATAAAAATAAGTGTCACCCGTCCCACCTGATTTGGGGGGGGGGGAAGCCAGGAGCCACCACGCGAAGCGGGACAGTGAAGGGAACTCAGGCAGCTGCCTGGGTGTGATGAATGACCCAGAGGTGGGGTCCAGAGAAACAGTGAGGGAGGGGCTCCTAGGAGTGCGAGTCCTAGGAAAACAATGGAGCTTGAGAGTCTCACTGGGGTCTCCTACAGAGAGGGGTAGGTGGGTCCTTCCCTCAGCAAGACTCCTCCAACGGCCCAGTTTTGATGAAAGCAGGAAGAGGGCGCTCAAAGTGGGAGGGCCTGGAGGTAGGGAAAGGGGATATCTTAGTACTTTCCTGTAGTTGGGGAGTGTGTGCGAGTGAGGGCAGGATTTCCAAACCAGGACACCTGCCTTCATTCAAGAGTTATTTCAACTGCCGGACGTGGTCCTGCCCTTCTGAAGACTGCCTTAAAATAGCCCCCGGGGCAGGGAGGCGCTCCTAGACCAAATGAGGGGAAAAGGTGGGTTCCCAGGATGGGGGAAAGGAGTCCCGGGACCGAGGGGGAGGAGCTCCCGAACTGAGGGGGAGGGCGTCCCGGAACCAGAGAATGGGGGTCCCGGGGTCGAGTCGGTCGCGCCGCTAGCCCGCCTGCCCCGACCCCGCGCTCACTGTCCATGCCGGGGAAGGGCAGCGGCTGCGCCCCAAGCTGCTGCTCCACCGCGATCTCCAAGTCGAACTTGATGTGGTCCACGCTGGCGATGATTTCCTGCATGGTGGCGGTGGCGGCGGCGGCCACACCGGCCCGGCTCCCGCTCAGATCCCCTGCCGCCCTCACACCTCTACCCGCTGTCGGCCCCGCAGCACACGGTCCTCCACCACCCCGCCTCGCAGCCGCCGCCGCCGCCGCCCGAGGGATGCTGGGAGCTCCCGGAGCCCGCGCCGGCCCTTTCGCCTGCCCAGACTCGGCAATCAAGCGCAGAGTACGGGCCGCTCCGCTAGGCCCGGCTAGCAGCTCGCCGAACGCCCACCTGAAAGCATGCGCGCCGGGAGTTGGCGACGCGGACTGCGCCTGCGCAAGGTCGGCCAAAGCACACCTGGGAGAGGTCGTCCGGAGTGGGCAGCCGGGTGTGCGGTACGCCGGCTACGAGACTGAGGGTGACGCGGGGTCAGGACTGGGGGTGACGCGAGGCGGGGCGGGGGTGCCGTGGGCTCGGCGGCCGAGGTGGGGCCGCGTTCACTGGGTCGGACCCTTGGAGTGAGTTCCTGTTTGACCCTCACAGGAGCCCGGGCTCCGGACGAAGACTGGCCAGAGGGGCAGCGAGGGTCGCAGCCAGAGTCGAAGCCGGGGGCGTCCGCTGAGGAGACCGAGGCTCTAAAGGCCGGTGTGGAGAGGGGGCGGGTCGGCCTGAGGGTCCCGGGGAGCGTCCGGGGAGGGGCTGGTCCCCCAAGGGAGGACGGCGGCCCCGTGTCTCTAATTCAGGGGTTAGTAACCCAGACGGGTTGAAGAACTTGGGGAGGAAGGAATTACACCTTTATTGACAGTGTAAAACTTAGCAAGTCTTTCGGTGACTGACCGAGTGGCGTTCGCTCTGCCCAAAACGAAGTCGCGATTGCCAATGGGGATGAGTGTAAATGATGGTTGGAGACAGAGTATCTGCAACTCCGACAAACTCTTCTCCAGTTGTCGCTGCTTGGACATGACGATAGGACTTGTTATTTAACGCTGGAAAAAGAAGCATCTGTACTAATAGAGCATAAGTTTGTTTTAAAGACATTTTGGTACCTATATCAATATCAGTAATTAAAATTCTCTGTATTTTGATTAACGTGTGTAAACCCTTTATTTAATGTGGTCACTTGAACATTTAAAATTACATACGGGCTCACATTACGTTTCTCTTGGAGCTTCACCAGGTGCAGAATGGTAAAGGCCCTCTGCACTGGTGTCACTAGGGTGCTCGTCAAGAGAAGTTTGATACTATTCATGGACTTGGGTTCAAAGCCAGCCAGTTCCAGAGCTAGTGGATCTCGCCCACCACACTGCTGCAGGGCCCCCAGCAAGTCAGTCCCCTCCCTGGGCCACAGATATTAATTTGTCCAACCTGCTGTCCCCTCTGAGGTCTTTCCACCTTCCAATATAACCGGATCTTAAAATGTGTTCATGCTCGTTATTCTGATTTTTTTTTTTTTTAATTCAGGGAGCTTTCTTCTCTCTTCTTTGAATGAGTTTAAGTATTCATCTGTTTGGGGGGAAAACTTTTTGTCAACTGACAGAGTCCTTAAATTGGGCCAAAAGCTCTCAGAGTAGATAAAAACTTCCCCAAATTGTTTCTTAAGTAACTAAAACTATTCATATCCTCCCATCAAAATAAGTGCATGGCTCTGTTCATAGGGGGTATTCTGGTATTTTTTTATTAAAGTGTTTCAAATATGTAGACCAGGTTCTCTAGCCTAACTGTGCAATAGAAGTATAATGTGAGCACGTATGTAATTTAAAATTTTTAAGTAGCCGCATTAAAGTTTAAAGATTGTGAAATCAGTCTCAAATTTTCTTTAGCCCAGTATATCGAAAATATTATCACTTCAACATGTAAAAAAATGTGTAGTTTACCTTTTTTTTGTACAAAGTCTTTGAAATCTGGTGTATAATTTACCTTTAAAGCACATCTGCATTTAGTCTAGCCACATTTCAAGTGTCAATAGTCACATTGGACAGCACAGCTGAAGCCCATTTGTCCATGAATTTTGCAGAAGAGAAATGTTTAAGTTAACTTCCCTGTGCAGAGGCCCAGAATGCCAGTGTTTTTTTCCTAATAAATGATAATGCTATAATTTTTTGAACACTTATTAAACCCCAGGCATTATGCTAAAAACATCTCATTTAATCCTTATGGCCTTGTGGTAAGGTGAGTGGGTCTTGCAGCTGAAGGAATTGAGGTCCAAGAAGGTCAAGTAATGGGGCCAGTCACTCAGCTCTGGCCAGGGCTCAAAGTCAGCTCTGACTTGAGTGCTCAGTCACTTAGGTCGTGGCTCAGTGATACAGATCAATAGTTTAGGTCTGGGCTTCCCTGGTGACGCAGTGGTTGAGAGTCCGCCTGCCGATGCAGGGGACACGGGTTCATGCCCTGGTCCGGGAATATCCCACATGCCGCGGAGCGGCTGGGCCCGTGAGCCATGGCCACTGAGCCTGTGCGTCCGGAGCCTGTGCTCCACAACAGGAGAGGCCACAACAGTGAGAGGCCCGCATACCGCAAAAAAAAAAAAAAATAGTTTAGGTCTATCGAGTGCTCACCATGCTGCACCTGAACGCTGATATCTGAGATTGAATCATTGCTACGGTGCTGTGTGGGTGATGTTATAGTTAACCCCAGTTTATAGCCGAGGAGACTGAGGCCAGAGCAGTGAGTGCCCAGGGACTCAAGGATAGTTGTTTGGTGGAGCTGAAATGTGAACCTAACCCTAACCCTAGGCCTACTTTCTAACCTCAGGGCTCGTGCTTGTACCCACCTTCTCGGTCTTCTTTCTGCCTTTTGTGACTGTGAACTCACTTTGACTTTCACTGTTTTGCTGACCTATGCCAGGCCCTGGAGGGGAACGCCAGAGATGGACCTCGTGAGACTCTCGCGGCTCTTCTCCGGCCCCCGCCCCATGGGATTGGCCATCCTGCACCACCTTGACCCCCTCAGAGCCAGGTGGGCCGGAGGCAGGGAGGGGCCCATGTGGCCAAGGGCCGCAGGGCTGATTCAGCTAGTGCCAGCATCCTTCAACAGCTCCCTCTCTCGGCTGCCCCTCGGCCCGCGGAGCCAGAAGAACACAGGCAGCCTGAGCTCTGACCCAGGCCCGCCCAGCCCCACGGCCACCCAGGAGGAAGGGGAGGAGGAGAGCTTTGGGACTCTTTCCGACAAATACTCCTCCCGGAGAATGTTCCACAAATCGACGGCCCAGTTGTATAACCTGCGGCTCAAGGAACAGAGTGTTGAAGAAGATGAGGAAGGGGAGCTGCAGCCAAAATCATGGCAGGGCCCGAGAAACACCCCTTACTGGTACTTCTTTCAGTGCAAACGCCTGATCAAGGAAGGAAAGGTAGGGAACCTTTGGATTCTGTTGCTCCTGGCTCCTGCTTCCACCATGCCGTGGTGGTATTTTGTGATGGGCCGCCCAACCTTCCGGTCATCTCTAAAGGGTGGGATGCTGAGGGCTCCTCCCTCCTCTTTGTCTTCACTCCCCCCTCGGTGCTGCACCAGGAGACCCGCCAGCCTCCTGGCTTTCAGTGCCCCCTCCTTCATGCTGGTCCCATCTTCCTGTTACCAGCTCGGCCATCCCATGGACTCCCCATCTGTGTATTCAGCTGCCTCCTCACCATCTCCCTTATACTTACCCTCGGTGGCCTGCAATTTTTGTTCCCAACTTTGATTTCCCTATGCTTTCTTCATCTCACTCAGTGGTAACCCCATTATTCCATCCACCCAGGCCACATGCCTTCACATCATCTCTGAGTCTTCTCTTTCTCTCACCAGCTCTAGCTTCAAAATTTCTCCCGTCCTAACGTCTCACAAGCCAACCCCTGAATGCCCAGCCCAAGCCTTCTCCTCGCCCCCCTCAGCTATTATGACACTTGTCTCTGGGCTCCCCGAGGCTCTCTCCACCTCTTTCCAGGATGTGGGCTCGCAGCATGGAGCCATCCCGTTAAAGCAGAGAGCAGATGGCCTGACTTCTCTCTCCAGCTCTCCCAGTGTATTCAGTGACACTGGGGATGTTCATTTCCTTAGGAATTGATAACGACATTCCATTTATATTTAAAAATCTCTTGGAGGTATATGTTGAAGCTTTGGTGAATGAAGTGACAGGATGTCTGAAATTTGCTTTCAAAAATTCAGTTTGCAGGAGGAGTGCAGGGTATAGATGAAACAAGATTGGCCAGACGTTAATAAGCATTGTAGTTACACTATTCTCTTCACTTTTGTGTATATTTGAGATTTCCCATAATGAAAAGTGGAGAAATAAAGAGAAGTCGGAGTCCTCACAATAGCTTATGAAGCCTGCAAGAACTGCCACCTGCCCTCCACTCCCCTTACCTCTCCGCCCGCATCTCCCCTCCTTCACTTACTCTGCTGCAGCCTCCTCTCTGCGCCCAAGCACACTCCAGCCTCAGGGCCTTTGCACTGGCTGTTCCCTCAGAGAGCCATGTGGCTCCTTCCCTCACCTCCCTCAGATCTTTTTTCACCTGGGCATCGCCCCTGCCTCTCAGGGAGTTCCCCCATGGCAGTGGGGCCAGGAGCTCTCACAGGTGGTGGGAGACTGGTGGGCTTCCTTCCTGGCCACTGCGAAGGCCCATGGCTGCAGACCACGGGCACCAAGAGGCTGGTGGCAGAGGCCCAGGGTGGGTGTTTGTCTCCTGGGCAGGCCTGAGCTTGGGCTCAGCTAGGGTCCCCCAGCCTCAGTCTCCCTCCCTCTGCTGAGGGTCTCTGAGGCCACCCTGAGTCCCACCCGTTGTGCCCTCCCCCCACCCCTCTTCCCCAGCTGGCAGAGGCCCTGGACCTGTTTGAGAGACAGATGCTGAAGGAGGAGCGACTCCAGCCCCTTGAGTGCAACTACACCGTGCTGATCGGGGGCTGCGGGCGGGCCGGCTACCTGAGGAAGGCCTTCCAGCTCTACAATGACGTGAGCATGGGCCTGGGGGCAGCAGGGGCCAGGGGCCCTAAAAGAGCTGGGTGCAGATCCTGGATGAGTCACCTGCTAGTGCATTACCCCCTCCAGCCTCAGTTTCATCGTTCGTAAAATGGAGGTGATCTCAGATAACTACGTGATGACATGGGACGTCCTCCAGTGCCTGTCCGGGCCACGGCAGGGCCCACCGGTCCCCTGCCTTTTCCACTGCTAACTCCCAGTTAATTTACTTTGTGTTCCTTTTGTCTCGCTCCCATCCTCACGCTACACATGGGTGCACACGTGCACCTTTCTTCCAAAGCTGATCCTTTGAAAAAGGGCTTTTATTTCTCTTGGAAGGTGGTTTTACTTTACATTCGCCCACCTCTGGGGTGTGTTGTATTTGTCATTCTCAGAGCCAGGAAGCTGCTTCCTTCATGAGTCAGGAAAGAGCTGTGCCTGAGAGGACCATAGACTCTAGCAGAAGTATTCCCATCTTCTCCTGTAGCCAGGAGCTGGGAACATCCTTTATTCCAGCAAGAATTCTTGGGAGCCCTAGTCTCGTCATTTGGGCCTGGCCTATAGTAAGTCCTTAGTACACTCTGTGGAATATGTGAACACATACAGAGCATCTGCCCATCCTTGAAGTTGGGATCACCGTCTTCCTTTTTCAGATGAGGAAACTGAGGCCTGGAGGGATGAAGTGCCATGTCTAAGGTTACCTCTCTCGAGAGTGCTGGACTTGGGAGTTGAGCCCAAAATGGCCTGAGAACAGGGTTCTGTACACTCTGCAAAAGCTGGTCACCTACCCTCGGTCAGGTTGCTCTCCTCTGGGAAATAGCGAGTGCTTGGCTTTACCAGGAGTTTCTCAAACTCCGTCACCTGGAGGGCTTAATAAGCCCAGTGTGAGCCCAGGGTTTGTGACTCAGCGGGGCTGGGGTGGGGGACTACTGAGATGTGCTGCAGGGACGAGCTCCTGGCTGCTGCTGCTGCTGCTCCCGGGGCCTCTCTCCCATGATGCTCTCCCTTGTAACAGCCTTTCGAGGTGACCGTATCACCCCCATTTTTCCAATGACAAGCTAACTTACGACCCCTCAGGTAGTAAACATTGGAGCTGGGGTTTGATTACCACCCCCCTCCACCCTTTCCCAGACCAGATCCACCCCATGGATCTTAACAGTCAGGGTGGCCTGGTCGGCCACAGAGCGGGAGCTTTGGGGAGACCCTGCTGCAAAAGCACCCCAGTCCCAGGGTGGACTGCTGAGCACGATGGGGAGGACGGTTTCTTGTTTGGAGCATCTGCAGTGCAGGGTCAGTTCCCAGAGCCCCTCGGGCTGAGTCAGGGGTTCAGAGAGCCCAGCTCTGCGTGTCACTCGGCTCTGTGTTGTCACAGGCCCGGCTCCCAGGCCTGTTCAGTGTGGTAGCACAGTCTTCTCTAGCTTCCTCTCAGGGTGGCCATCGTCTGTGCATTGGGCTGATCCCAGAGCCACCTCCAAGTTTCTCCCCATCTCCACAGATGAAGAAGCGAGACCTGGAGCCCTCAGATGCCACCTACACAGCCTTGTTCAACGTCTGTGCTGAGTCCCCCTGGAAGGACTCTGCTCTGCAGAGTGCCCTGAAGTTACGGCAGCAGCTTCAGGCCAGAAACTTCCAGCTCAACTTGAAAACGTACCACTCCCTGCTGAAGATGGCCGCCATGTGCGCAGACCTCAGGATGTGCCTGGATGTGTTTAAGGTGGGACATCGCTTCCTTCCTGCTCCCCATTCAGGGCCAGTCCCACGTGGCAGGGTGTGAGGCTGTGTTGTCTGTGTTCCTCATGCAGGAAGGTTCAGGGGCCGATGAGACAAGCCCCGTACTGGGCTCTGGGGTTCACAGGTGAATCCCATGAGACCCTGTTGTCAGAGGCCTGGGTCTGGCAGGCAGAGAGGCCCCCAGCCCTGTGAAGGCGGTGGGTCGTGTGCTCTGTTGTGTGCAGTCCCGCTGGATGGGACTCCGTGGTGCCGTACCAGAGGGTGGGCTTCATGGCGCTGAAGATGAGCCATTGCTCACTGAGGGGTCGTTCCAAAGGTCCTATAAGGCAAGTCCTGTGCCCCCATTTCATAGATGAGGAAACTGAGACCAGGGAGCATAATGCCTTGCCCACACTCCCACAGCGAGCCAGTGGTGAAGCTGGGACTTGAAGCCAGCTCTGTGCAATTCCAAAGCCTCATGTACAGGGGTTAAAAGTGGCTGCTGGGGTGGCCTTTGCGGAGAGGCTGCAGAGAAGTGACCAGAGCAGAGCCAGGAAGAGAGGCCTGGGAAGGAGAGGAGGAGGGGGTGCAGGCAGCAGTTAGCTCTGCTCAGCAGCTGGTACTGAGCTGGCCCGGAGCCGGAGTCAAGCCCCACCTCTTCCAGAGGCACAGCCCTGAGCCTGACCGGGGGTGTCTGCCCTTAGCCAGCCCCATCGGGCCTGGGCCTGGTCCTGGGCTCTTCTGCAGATTCTTATCCGGCCCTCTTTGTTCCCTCCCCCAGGAAATCATCCAGAAAGGACATGCGGTCACAGAGGAGACCTTCAGTTACCTGCTCATGGGCTGCATCCAGGACAAGAAGACGGGTTTCCGATACGCCCTGCAGGTCTGTCCCGCCTGGCCCTGCGTCCTGTCTCTCCTGTTGCCCTGCTTGCTCCCCCTCCGTGTGCCTGTGTTGGGTGCAAGTGATGATCCTGTGTGCGTTACTTGAGCACTTGCTCCTGCCCTGTGCTGGGTGTTTTTATATTTGTGATCTTTTGGCCTTCCCAGAGCACGCTGCTCCCTGCGTTGTACAGATGGCAGGGAGGGAGGGCACACGGAGGAGGCGTGGCTGCTGCTCCAGTCGGGGCACAGCCAGCCCACACTCTCCCACTCCGCTCCGTGGCTCTCTGTGCAGCCGGCCCAGACCCGCTGAGCTTACGGTCCCTGAAGGATGTCCGACCCATCCCCCACTCAGCGTCTCTGCGTGTGGGACCCAGGGGTCAGCGTTCAGTCCTGAGAGAGCCTCACGGACATTAAAGTTGAGACGCGCTGCTCTAACCCCACCTCAGCTCCCCCCTTATCAAGTGCGGAGGCGGGAATAGCACTGGTACCACAGCTGCCTCCCCAGCGCCTCGGGTGGGAAGGACCTGGAGCTCACCAAAAGCTCTAACTTCAGGTGCGGCCCACAGATCAGCAGCCTCAGGCTCGCCTGGGGCTTCTCAGAAATGCAGGGTCTCAGCCCCACACAGGCCTCGTGCAGCCAGATCGGCATTTCAGCAAGATCCCCAGAGGGTTGGTCTGCACAGAGTTTGAGCCCAGTGATCTGGGACAGCCCTGGACCACGTGCCTCTCCTCTGCAGACCCCCTGGAAACAGTGGCTGCCGGCCATCCCCTGGCTGCTTTATAGACAGGATCTGGTTCCTCCCTCTCTTTGGCCTCGATGTGTTCTAGTGAGAAGTAGTCTATCACGCTAGCAGCCAGTTTGTGTCATGCACTTGTTAAACTGCTCAAGCTGGGCACCATAGCCCCGTTTTAGAGACGAGGAGGCTGAGGCTCCCGGAGGTTGAGTAACTTGCCCAAGGTCTCACAGCCACTAAGAAGCAGAGCTGGGATTTGAACCAAGAATCCCTCCTGCCACGGGATAGCGTCTGTGTCCCTGATAAACCTCAGTTCTGTCAGTATTCCCCATGGAGGTGGCTTCCCAGACCCTTGCCATCCTCAGGACCCTGTCTGGTGGGCAGCGGCCCTCTTGCATGTGGCACCCACCTGGGCCTGGCTGGCCCTGACTCGTAGGCACACTTGACGTGAGCTCCTGGCCGCTGCACGTGGCCTCCCAGTGAGCCCGCGGACAGGAGCCAGTGAGACCAGTGAGCCTCGTGGGGCATCTCGTGGCATCTTGGTTGGTGTCAGAGTGACTGCACGTGGTCAGACTGCCCCCTTGAGAACACACAAGTGTGCTAGACTCCTCGCTGAGGGGTGAAAACGACCTCAGCTTGAGGGGAGACAGGCCTGCTCGGGCCCACAGCTTGTGAGGCGCTCTTCCTGGCTGAGGCCCCCCTCTGCCCGCGCCCACTCCGTGCTCTCGAGGAAGCTGAGTGGGGCAGGGCACACAGCAGGCGCTCAGGAAGGGCAGCTGAGTCCAATCCTTAAGTCAGCTGGACTCCTCCAGCACCTAGCCTCTCTGGCTGTCCCTCCCCAGGGGAGTAGGGAGAAGGGCCTGGGAGAGCCAGAGAGATGCAAGAGCGACACGGTTTTGGGGTGAGCCAGAGGAGGGGAGGAGCGGCGCTCTGTGGAGGCTCCCAGGTTCTGGGTTTCTTAGTGGCCCAGAGCCTGGCGTCTTTCCCGTGTCCCCCCCGCCCCCATGTTTGCTGACTGGTTGCTGCCTCGTGCTGCCTGCTCTGCTGAGGGCTCTTCGGAGCGGGAGCTGGGGGTGAGGCCTGTCTCTCCTCGGCAGGTGTGGAGGCAGATGCTGAGCCTGGGGCTCCGGCCGAGCCGGCACGGCTACAACCTGCTGTTGGGGGCAGCTCGGGACTGCGGCCTGGGGGACCCGGAGGTGGCCTCGGCGGTGCTCCTGAGGCCCAGGGAGGAGATGGTCCTGCTCCAGCCCCCGGCAGGTGGGCGGCAGGCAAGGAGGAGAGACTGGGTCGGGGCAGACAATAGCCTGTCTGCCAGGCTGCACGTGGAGGCCCTGGAGAGGCAGCTGTTTCTAGAACCTTCTCAGGCACTTGAGGGGCCTCTGGATCCTCAGGAGGCCGGAGCCCGCGGCAAGGCCCAGCCTGGGGTGGAAACCAAGGCGGAGCCTGACCTCGCCGTGGCCCTCCCCTCTGTAGCCCCAGCGCCTCCCTGGGGGCTGGAGGCCAACCTCCTGACCCCGGGGGCGGTCCCCTCGGCTGTAGTCTCCTTTGGGACCGTGACGACTCCAGCCGACAGGCTGGCCTTGATGGGGGGCCTGGAGGGCTTCCTGGGAAAGATGGCGGAGCATGGGCTTCGGCCGGACATCAAAACCCTCACGCTGCTGGCGGAGGTGGTGGAGCCCGGCACTTCCGCAGAGTCCTCGCTGCTGACTGTCTTGGACGTGCACCAAGTGGAGGCCGACCTGACCTTCTTCAACACGCTGATGAGGAGGAAGAGCAAGCTGGGCGACCTGGAGGGGGCGAAGGTGAGGGGCGCGGGGGGAGGCACAGGGCTCCCGGCTGGGCCCTTCCTCTCCTTCCCCCTCAGACCCTCCCCTGGCAGGTGTGTCAGCCGTTCCTGTGAGAGGGGCGCAGACTGTCTGGAGCCCCTGGTGAAAACCTGGGAATCAGGTGGTGAACCAGCCATACTCCCCGCCCTCCCAGAGGGGCCACCCTTCAGCCCCGCCCCCGCCTTATGGACTTCCTCGCACTCACTGTGCTTGATTCTGTTCTGAGAGCTTCACATCCACTCGTTTCTTTACTGACCATAGCAGGAAGCTCCGCTGGCCTGTGGCTTTCCTCGTCTCACAGATGGCGACGTTGGGGCCCTCACAGGACTTTTGTGCATTCGTACAATGTATTTCTGTGTGATGCCTGTTTTGCCAGAAGCTTTGACCTGGGCTCTCCTGAGAGCTGACAGAGGCAGCCTCTGCCTTCAGGCCCTCAGAGCAGAGCACAGCTTTCTCTAGAGCCCCACCCTGGGCCCCTCCCTGACCCAGCCAGGTTGAGCAGGCATCCTCTTCCTCAGCTCCTGCCCGGGGGCTCCCTCGGCCAGCACTTCCCATGCTGTTGTCAGCTTTGTCTCCTGCCCTGGACCACAGGACCGCCATCCCCTGAGGCCCTGGTGCTCAGTGGACATGGACGGCCCGAGCGCAGGGGTGGGTGGTGGTCGGGAGAGGAGCAGAGGGGGCAGGAACATGAAGGGCATTCGAAGAAGGGATGACCTGCTACAGACAGGCGGGCTGGAAGGCAGGGAGGACTCGCAGAGCAGCTGAATCCTGGGGAGCTGGGCCAAGGCCAGTGCCCAGTGTGGTCAGCAGAGGGAGCCACGAGGCCTCGGAGCAGAGCAATGCCCTGGCGCCTCCAGCGGAGAAGGCTCTTGCCAGGGCTGCTGGGCTACAGCTTACGGTGATGCCACGTCTGTCCCCACAGGCACTGCTGCCAGTCCTGGCAAAGAGGGGAATCGTCCCCAACCTGCAGACATTCTGCAGCCTGGCCATCGGGTGCCGCAGGCCAGGGGATGGCCTGCAGCTGCTTGCAGACATGAGGGTGAGCAGGCCTGGGCCCAGGCAGGCCCCGTGGCACTGAAGAAGAAAGCTGGGGCGGGGGTGGTGCGAGGGGGCCCTCCTGAACCGCCCAGGCCTCTGCCCTCAGGGTAAGCTGTTGGGGGCGGGGCAGGGAGAGTGGGGTCGCTCTAGCTGCGAGTGTGGAATGGTCAGTGGCCCAATTTGGGAGAAAGGAAACCCTGGTGAGGCGCTGCAGGAATGGGCGTTGAGGGCCAGGGGTGTTACGATCGCCAAGGTGGTGGCCGCGGGGTGAGATTGAGGGGTGGGGGCAGGTCTTGGCCCCAACCCTCTAGAGGGATGGAGGCCATGATGGGAGCAGGGAGGGTACCAGAATTCTCAGGGGACGGGGGTGCAGTGAACCACAGGAGGCAGTCTCCTGCCCTGATGTGGTTTACTGCCTGAGTCTGTTTATCTCTGAGAACAACCCTCTACTTGCTGTCCAGGTTCTTCGGGGCTGAGAGGGCGGGGTCCTCAGCCACCTGGGATGGACCCACAGAGCGGGGGACATGGAGCGGGGCGTACAGCCTGTTGTTGCTACAAGGTCCTGCCCTTCTTGTCCCTGGGGGCTGGTCTGCAGAGCAGGCCTGACTGGCAGGGTAACTCCCCAAGCCCGACGTGTCACCGGTGGCCGCTCTGTCCCAGCCACCACCATCATCTCGCTGATGGCATTTCTGTGATGTTCCAGAAATCCCAGGTGACCCCCAACGCCCACATCTACAGCACCCTCATCAACGCGGCCGTCAAGAAGCTGGACTACGCCTATCTCATCGACGTCCTGAAGGACATGAGGCGGAACAGGGTTCCGGTGAATGGAGTGGTCATCCGCCAGCTGGAGTTCGCAGCCCATTACCCACCCACCTTCGACCGGGTAAGTGCGCCAAGCTCTAACGTGCCCGTCATCTCCCTAACCAGCGCCATCCCCCACCCCGCCCGCTTCTGACCTGCTGGGATTGGCATCCTTTTGCTTTAAACTGTCGGTGGCTTCCCTTGGGGAAAACCCCAAACTCCTCACTCAGACTGCGGCCTGTTCACATGGCTCATTTCATCTTAGGCCACTCCTCCCTTGATTCACTGTCAGTCCCACGGCGTCTTCCCTGCCTCGGGGTTTTTGTATTCCCTCTACCTTGAGTAGGCTGCCCTGCTTTTCACATGGCTGTGGTTCCTTCTCATCTGGTAGGTGTCGGCTCAGATGGCTCTTTCTCAGAGGTGCCCTGCTGGCGGCCCCCATACGAGCACTATTCCTTTTCACCATGTTTCACAGTCGGTAATTACACACACACGTGTGTGACTCTTCCCTTGAAGAGATTGTAAAAGCTCCTAGAGGTGGAGACTGTCTGCCTTGCTCACCTGGGTCCCTGGTGCCTGCCTGTCGTCCAGCGCCCAGCATAGATTGTTGTTTGTCGGGTGAATGGGGACGGCAGGAGGGCAGCGATAGAATCTGATTTGTAACTGCCACTTCTCTCCTTGCTGTTCTGAGGATATCAGGCTCCAGGGCTTTGGTTTTTAGGTCCGCTGAGTCAGACCCTGTGCTGAGCACCTCCAGAGCAGCTGTGGCCTGACTGGGAGGGAGACAAGTCGGCCAGGACACACCAAGCCAGGGGACGTGGGGTCAGGGACGGCTGTGCATGGGGGATGCTTGAAGGCTTAGTAAGAGCCAGTGAGACAGCGGTGGAGAGTATGCCGGAGGGCATAGCTGGGCATCTTTGAACAGCTGATTGTTAGTCTTACCTTACTGATGCCTTGGAGTTCTTTAAATATTCTGGACACTAGTCTTTTGTTGGTTTCATGTTGTAAGCATCTTCCGGTTGGGGGGTTGTCTCTTCACTATGTAGGGCCCACTAGGGGTCTTCTCAGGTTCAATCAACAGTCACCAAACTACCAGAAGCCTAAAGCTTATTGTATTCAGTCATACATTCATACTTCCTTATTTGTCGACTTACTTCTGTTTGTGATCATCAGGTTTTTGCTTCACGTACTTTCAGGCTCTATTAGGTACAAGTTTAGAATTGTTAAACCTTTTGAATCAACCCTTTTATCATCATGTGTTAACGGTCTTTATCTCATACGTTTTGTCTGTTTTTCCTCTGGTCTTCTCTGTGTTCCTCTACCAGCTTTCTCTTGGTGTCTGCCTGGCACGTCTTGTCTCCTTTCCTTCTTCCCTCCTGTCCTGAGACCTCTGCAGCAGTGCTGAGGTGACAGTCAGAGGGAGGCGATGCCTGTGCCGAGCGGGAGGCGCTCAGCAGGCTGTGGAGGCACAGCTGGTGGCGCCCAGCGATTCTAGCTGTGCGGGGCTGGGGTGCCACGCCTGGGTATATAGGAACACAGCAGCACAGACTCGGGAAGGATTGTTAGCAGATGAGAGAGAATCTGGGTCTGACCCATGGTACAACTTAGTTTCTCTACTGTACACCACTCAGTGTTGAGCAGCTTTTCTGCCCTCTCCCTTTGACCAACTGGAAGCAAGAACAGCTTCCCTGAGCCCTGAGCCAGCTGCCATGGTTTGGGGTCAGCGGTAGGTAGCATGCAGTGAGTCTAATCGTGGCCCCTCTGAGCCTTGGAACCCCACGCTTTTCCAATTACAGTACAAAGGGAGAAACACCTACTTGGAGAAGATTGATGGCTTCCGAGCTTATTATAAGCAGTGGCTGAAAGTGATGCCAGCAGAGGAAACCCCCCACCCGTGGCAGAAGTTCCGGACCAAACCAAAGGGAGACCAGGACACCGTCACTGTGGCCGATGTGGACAGAGGCCCTGGGGGCAGGTGATGGGGAGACCCTGGGGGACTTCCAGCAGAGCTGGAACAAAGTGAATGGCCTTCACATGGCTCTGCGGGAGCCCCAAGAGTCCCTTTCATATTCAAGACACGTGAACGGTGTAGCTGCAAGCTTGAGGGAAAGGCCTGGGCCACACAGTAAGAGCTGCAGCTTTTTGCAGGCATTGGTCTGAGGTGCCCAGGAAGTTCATGGCAAGTCCAAGAGCAGCTTGGGCCACCTTGGTATGTCACCTTAGGCCCTCCTCGCCTGAGAGGTTGCCACCCCCATCACTGATGAGGAAAGTAAGTGCTCAAGGTCACACAGCACCTGTGAGGTGGAGTTAGGATCACGCCTTAAGGGCAACTGGTCTCCAGGGCTTGGCGCTGTCCCACTGGGTTCCACAGACTGCTGGCTCTGAAAGAAGGCAGGCAGCACCCAAAAGGTTTAAGAGTTTTATTTCTACAAATCACAGCTGATGAACACCAAAGCCTTCACACGTAGAGACCATGCTCCTACTCGGGCCTGGGGAACTGCTCTGAGGAAGAGCTGCTCCCAGGAAAGGGTGGCGTGACAGGCAGAAACCTGCGCAGTCCAGAGTCCAGGGCGGAGAGGGGTTGGGGCCCCGACGGCCTCAGCCAGAGCAGCCCCGGCAGCCGCAGTGCGTGCACTCGATGATCCGGCCCTGCAAACAGAGGACAGCTGAGACCCCGTGCCCCTGCCACAGGCCATATGCCCACACGCAGGAATCCTCCTGCAGGAAGGGTGGCCACGGGACATCCACTCCCCGTAGGACACTCCTCAGAAACCCTCCGTGACAGTGCTGGATGGGGAAAATTCGGTTCCCTCATGAAGATGGAAACAGCTGCTGTTGACACTGCAGTTACTTCTCTATGTGGATTTAATTTATGCAAATTCAGTGTACACACTTGCTCCCAAAAAAGGAAAAAAAAAAATCTGTGTAAATGATTCTTGTTATTCTGCAAAGCCGCAGGACACACCCTATAGTGAGCTGGGGGTGGGTCTGCTACCGCTCAGGGGGCTCAGCGCCAGAGGCCTCAGTGCCTCCTCTGGGCTGGGAACTTTCCACTGTGGGCTCGGGAAGAAGAACAGTGTGTACTTGAATCTGTGTGGCAGCGGAACAGTCTTGTACCCCAGGCCAGGTGTGGCCTAGTGTCTGGCCGGGGCGGGGGAGCCCACCCAGCAGACAAAAGGCCCCAGGGCAATGGTGTTTATTTTCCTTTTTCTTCTTTTTTGGAGGAGCAAGACTCTGGTCTAAGGAAACAAAATCTGATGGTGAAACCCAACTAAATCTGAAGCAGGCTCTGTTGCAGCCACAGGTCTGGGGCAGGAGCCCCAGCTAGACATCAACGTGGAACCCCGGGGCCCTCGGAGGACCAGGGCTTCTGCTGCTCCGCCACCCCTCCTGCCCCCGCCAGAGACCAGCACCAGAGCCGCCCCTCAGGAGGCAGCCCGTGCTTGCTCTCCACTGCTCCACATGCCCGTCCTTGAGCTTCCAGATGGTTCAGGGGACAGAGCTGCCTGCTGAGCTAAAGCCCTTGGCCCAGAGCCGAAGCCCTACAAGCTGTAACTAGTGCTGCAGCGTGAAAGGACCATGTGACGAGGGACCGTGTGAAATAAGACATCTGGCCTGACCTCCCAGCGGGGCCCACGGCAGTCAGCCGAGGGGCCGCGCTCAAAGGCCGCTATCGGCCAACAGCCCAGCAACCCTTCTCTGCCTCCTGCGGCTCCACTTCAGAGGCGTATGTGCGTGGAGCCGAGCTACTGCACACCCAGCCGTGTTCCCCAGCCGCCCAGGAAGTTCTGGCAGGAGACGCGGTGATGCTAACATTGAAGTGTCCCTGGGAGGAAAAGGAGGCTTGGAAAAAAGGGCGGCTGAAGGGCAAGCACTGGAGGGAAAGGGACAAGCTCCTGCCGACTGGCCCACCCCTCCGGCCACCCTGGGGGTGGATATCATCACCCCCATTTGGTTAAGTGAGGAAAGGAACCCAATAACTTGCCCAAAGCAGGAGGTGAGACTGGCCCCCAGATGTAAGATAATTACTGCCGAACTCCCTGGCATGGATTCCTGACCAGAGGGTCTCACTGCTGGGGGGATGGCCAACCACAAAACAGAACAACATAAAACCCCTTGTGGTCAACTAGGGCAGAATCAGTAACATCCCACCCAGTCGTCAGACATGACAGGGGTGGAGACATTACCACTTCCAGCTTGCTTTTGGGGACCCGGCAAATGCAGTTCGTCCCAAAATTGGTGTCCCGTGTCTGAATGCACCGCAGGCAGCATAGGTTCTCATATCCCTGCTTTTTCCATTTTGCGATCAGGTTTTTATCTGCATAGCCTTCTTTAATACAGTATTCATACAGTTCTGTCAAAAAGATGGGGAAAGGGCATCAGAACATAGTATAACAAAGCTCCCAGGCTTCCCTGGTGGCGCAGTGGTTGAGAATCTGCCTGCTAATGCAGGGGACACGGGTTTGAGCCCTGGTCTGGAAGGATCCCACATGCTGCGGAGCAACTAGGCCTGTGAGCCACAACTACTGAGCCTGCGCTCTAGAGCCCGTGAGCCATAGCTACTGAGCCTGCGCGTCTGGAGCCTGTGCTCCGCAACAAGGGAGGCCGCGATAGTGAGAGGCCCACGCACCGCGATGAAGAGTGGTCCCGGCTTGCCACAACTAGGGAAAGCCCTCGCACAGAAACGAAGACCCAACACAGCAAAAATAAATAGTTAATAAACTCCTACCCCAACATCATCTTTAAAAAAAAAAAAAAAAAGCCGCCTCAGCTTTTAAAAAAAACAAAGCTCCCCCCACCCCTGGCCCATCACTACCCACCCTTAAAAAGGGTATTTAGCCAGGGGCTTTCCTGGTGGCGCAGTAGTTAAGAATCCGCCTGCCAATGCGTGGGACACGGGTTCGAGCCCTGGTCCGGGAAGATCCCACATGCCGTGGAGCAACTAAGCCCATGCGCCACAACTACTGAGCCTGCGCTCTAGAGCCCGCAGGCCACAACTGCTGAAGCCCGCGCACCTAGAGCCCATTCTCCGTAACGAGAAGCCACCGCAATGAGAAGCCTGCGCACAGCAACAAAGAGTAGCCCCCGCTCGCCACCACTAGAGAAAGCCTGCGCACAGCAACAAACACCCAACGCAGCCAAAAATTAAAAGTATTTAGCTAATATTGGCCTGGCCCCTCTTTTTTTGGTGGTAAGAAACATCATGACACTTGCTGAGGTTTCAAGAATTAAATAAATCTGAAAGCTACTCAAGTTGGGAAGGTCAAGAGAGAATTTGGCCAATTACCTCTGCTTATGGCTTTCCGCTTGTAGAAGAGGTCAAAAATATAGCGGGTCTTCTGGTGATGGATCCTAAAGATGGGCCACAGAGATTCCACTTTCCTCTTTCCCTCGTGAGGTTCTGTTTCAGCTGGAGAGAAAACACATGTGTTTGTTTTTTGGGGGATAGGGTAGTCTGCATAGGATATAGTATTATTTTTTTAATAAGTAGGGATAAAGAATAAATCCTTTGTACCCACTAGGATGGCTATAATCAAAATGACAAGACAGTAATAAATGTTGGCGAGGATGTGGAGAAATCAGAATCCTCATACACTGCTGGTGGGAATGTAACATGATGCAGCTGCTATGGAAAACAGTCTGGCAATTCCTCAGGAAGTTAAACAGAGTAACCATATGACCCAGCAATTCCACTCCTAGGTATATACCCAAGAGAACTGAAAATGCGCTTGCACACAAAAACCTGTACATGAATGTTCGTGGTAGCCAAAAAGTAGGTATCACCCCAGGGTCCATCAACTGATGAATGGTTAAAATGTAATCTATCCACATGATGGAATATTTTTCAGTTATAAAAAGTAATGAAGTACACATGCCACAACATGGATGACTCTTGAACACGTTATGCTCAGTGAAAGAAACCAGTCCTCACAGACCTATTGTATGACTTTGTCTATACAGATAGAAAGTAGATTAGTGGTTGCCTAGATCAGGGAGACCCCTGCTAAAGGGGATGGGGTTTCTCTGCGGGGTGATAAATACTGTAAAACTGACTGTGGTGATGGTTGCCTAACTCTGTGAACACACTAAACGCCGCTTAACTGAATACTTTAAAAGGCTGAATTTTACAGCATATGATTTATGGCTCATTAGGGCTGTTTGTTTTTTAAAAGATGAAGCAAAAGGTAAGCCACATGACTTAAACATTAATTGCTTTAAATTAAAAATGCCTTTTAAATTAGATAAATTAGAAAGCAAAGGTTTTAAAAAATCAAAGACAACCTCTGTTAATACCCGGGTCTCTATCCTTCCAGACCTATTTCTCCAGCATAATAATTTCTCAAGATAATTCTGGACCTACAGATGGGCATTCTAATAATCTTTTAAGGCACCTCTAATTTCATTTCCCAATCAAAATCGTTTAGGGAAAAAAGAGAAGAAAAAAAAAGACAAGTCTGAAAGTTCTTAGCATGGCGAGCCTGCAGGAAATAATGGCTCCATCAAGACATGTAGGATCAGGTAGCACCTTGCACCTGCCAAAAGGCAAGTCTTTCTCTTAGCATTATAAGCTGGTCTTTGTCACCTCTTCTCGGTTTTTAGGGCAGAGGAGAAAGGTGAGAAGGGTTAAGAAACCTATACCTCCATTTCTCCAACACCGAGGCTGTTCTATTACCTAGAATTTGTAATTCAGCTCAATAAACAGGATTCTGTGATCCAAGTCAAAGGCAGGTGTTGAGGACTCAGCAACACTGCGTGTGCTATGGGCGAGGCCATGCTCCAGGTGCCCAAGATATGGCAGTGGGCAAGACACAGAGGCATGATCTGAGAGGGAAGCAGATCAGCCCCTGGTGGTTAAGTGGTAACGGCCACAGAAAAGAAGGAAACAAGGAAGGGGATGGCGAGCAGGGAAAGAGGGGGACTGCCACTTCATACTAGTCATCAAAGGAGACATCCGCTCAGAGACCTTAAGAAACAAGACGTGCAAGGTGGGCTGGGGCGGGGTGGGCAAAATGGGTGAAGGTGGTCAAAGGGTACAAACTTCCAGTTATAAATAAGTCCTGGGGAATCTATAGCATGGTGACTATAACGTTAATGATACTGTATTGTATATTTGAAAGTTGCTTAAAAGTTCTTATAAGAAAACAACTATGTGAGGTGATGGGTGTTCACGAAACTTGTGGTAATAATTTCACAACATAGTCATATATAAAATCACGTTGTACACCTAAAACAATACATTGTATGTCAATTATATCTCAATTTAAAAAGAAGAAAAGAGAAGAGGGGCAAACGTGTACAAGGCAGAGCCAACAGCAATGTAAAGGCCCTGAGGTGGGACTGTAACTGGGGGTCAAGGGACAGCAGTGTGGCTGGGGGCTTGGTGGGTTGGGGGAGGTGGGGGGTAGGGGACGGAGTTCAAGGGGTGTGGGGAGAGTGTGCTTGACCTGGAAGGCCACAGAAGGACTTGGTTTTGCTCTGATGGGGGGACGAACCACTGCAGGGTCCTGAGCAGATGGTGATGTGATCTGACGTACAACCTAAAGCCCTCACCCTGGCGGCCCCGTGGAGAAGACTGCAGGGCGAGCAGAAGCAGGAGGCTGCTGCAGGCACCCAGGTGACAGGTGAGGGTAGCCTGGACCAGGTGGTGGGGTGGAGGGGCTAAAAGGAGTCGGATTTTAGATTCGTGAATTCTCTAAGGTTTCAATAAGGATAACTTCAAACATACACAAAAGAAAACAGTATATTGAACTCCCAAGTACCTTCCACCTAGCTTCAACAATTAACATTCAGCTATTTGTATTTTATCTGGTTCTCCCTACTTTTAGGATTTGGGGGAACTGGAGTATTTTAAAATGAAACTTCTAGTGTTGAGTCAAGGCTGGAGAAGACATTTGTTCACCGGAGTCGAGAGTGTTTCGGAAAGCCACGTGACTAGATGGGATGACTGAGGGAAGGGGGGTGGGGGCCATGGAGCTCCTCAGGCTGCCATCCTGGACGTGGAACCTTCCTGTGCTTTTGAGTCATCTCTCAACATTTTAATGGTAGCATCACCCACATTTAAAAAATTTCTTTTTGGACCCATTTCCACAAGGTCACGTGAACATTCTTGGATATCATTTTGTACAGGTTCGCACACACAGTAGAAGGCAGCTTTCAGTGGGCGATGTGGAGTCCTGCCACTAGGAGGGTATGAAAAGAGGCCAGAGGTAGGGGACACTGTGGCACAGACGAGACTTAGGTTTCTGCCTCTTTGCTAATGCCCCAAACCGCCTATTAACTTCAAATTTCAATTAGTTTAAAGTACTTGTGAAAGCAAAGTTATTTACAAGTCCTGGTTACAGTCCACGGAGATAGTGCCTTTATTTCTCAGTCACCCATAAGAACCCCTGCCACACATAACTTCCCCCATCTCTGCCCCGTAGTCCCTATAATCAGGCTCTTTTTGTTTGGGGACTTATAGGGCACCAGTGGCTATACAAAAACTTGAGTAGCAAAAGCTAAGAAACATACAAAGAGCTGGGCAGTTGTGCTGAGCTAGGAAATAACAGGGACAAACTAGGAGAAAACAGGAATTTTCCTTCCTAAGATAAGAGGACCAACTGCTTCAATAAGTGTGAGTTGTCCTGTAAATGGCCCTCAGATCAGAAGGACAGGCCTGGCAATGCCACTCGCTTTGGGCCTTTGTGGGCCCAAGGCTCCTCCATGGCCTAGGAGTGCGGCCGCAGATCCCACAGGCAAAACTTGTGCGGAAGGCTACAAACTGGAGGCTGGCAGCCTTTATCAGCCTGAAGGCTGGCTTTGTTTGCCTCCTCCCACAGACACTTTTTTTTTAAGTTTGAATTTTAAATTAGAAGAGTTCACACAGAAAAGCTGAATTTCTGCTTATCTTGGAAAAAGAAAAACACTCAGCAGATCTGGCAAAGCTGAGGCTGCATCCCACATGGTAAGTGGCCCTGGGTGAGTAGCAGCTTCTCCCCATCCCAGCGCCCCCTATTGTTCCCAGCACTAAAGCCAGCTCTGGTGCCACCTGCCATCCACTCTGTTTTCTTTATAGTGGAAGCGAGAGCAACATGAAACTAGGTCTTAAAACCTGTGTATCAAAAATGGGAAAGCAGGGCTTCCCTGGTGGCGCAGTGGTTGAGAGTCCGCCTGCCAAAGCAGGGGACACGGGTTCGTGCCCCGGTCTGGGAAGATCCCACGTGCCGCGGAGCGGCTGGGCCCATGAGCCATAGCCACTGAGCCTGCGCGTCCGGAGCCTGTGCTCTGCAACGGGAGAGGCCACAACAGTGAGAGGCCTGCATACCGCAAAAAAAAAAAAAAAAAAAGGGGGGGGAAAGCAGAGAAGAACTATATGTTTAAATAAAAACAAGAGAAAGAATACTTCTTTTGATGGTAAAGAATATCACATACATCTAAATGCTCTCCCTCCAAAAAGTCACCCCTTAAAAAGAGGAAGTAGGTTTATTTGCAAGGACTCACAAAAATGTCTTCTATTACAGCAATCTCTAAGTTCCTTTATGTTGAATAAAGATCTGTTTGGGGAAGAAATCTCTCAGCCCAAAATGACCTGATTACTGCAAGTTCTGGGTATTTAATATAAGTTACCTGATACAGTCAGCTTCAAAGGAAGCAAAGTAACTTAACACCCACTTACTACTTATTGCTAGAGGTATGACTTCATAATAACAAAGGTTAGATTAATTACCAAAAACCTTAAAAAAAAAAAAAAGATCACTTTAAAAAGCAATTCAGTAAGTGGTTATACTGTGATAAAATTTCCCAAAACTGCACACTACACTGACTCACAAAGTGCAGGATCACACAACATTTAGAGGGAAGTGAAGATGGTGCATTCTGGAAAACTGGTAGATGATGCGAAAACAAAGTGATGATGAAAACAGAGACTCACAAGAAAAATCCGAATAAAAATGTTTCAGAAAATTTGGAAGTGAAAAAGAACAGGATTTCCCAAGTAAATATATTTTGTATGATTTTAAATATACCTCTAACCAACACAGCAAATAATTATAGGTAGACTACTTGATCTATACTCCCTAAAGCTCTTATATTCAAAAACATTTTTGAGGACCTTTTCATTTGTATTATCTTACTTTCTGGCATTTATAGTATTCCTATCAGTTAATAAGCAAAACATGTCAGTGTCAGGAGGCCACAGTGGTACAGCCTGTCTCTTCCCATTTATGCTTGCATTTATGCCTGGCCCCTTGAAGCATGTAAGCCTGTGACCCTTGGACACGGTCCACTCAGATAGGAACTCTCCGACTCACCTTCTCTCATCTTTTGATCTAATTCATCCAATGTTGGCTCGATCAACTCCCAGCCATCTGGGGGAGCTTTCCGGCTTCTTTTGACTTTAGGCATTTTTTCCCCAGAAGATAATCTGCAAAGATCTGTGGGGAAAAAAATTAAACGAATTGGTTTCTGAGCCTCAGATCCCCAAAAGACTTCACAAGCCACAACTCTGGTGCACACTCATGTCCCTAAGTCTGTTTCCTCATCTGTAAAGGGGGGATAAGAGAATCTACTTATGGGGCCATTATGAAGATTAATTATAATTATATGTAACATGCCTGGCATTTAATGTGTGCTTACTAGATTTTTGCTGTTATCATTAACTGACATCAACTATGAGCCTGTCCCTGTACTGAGAACATAGAACAAAGAATAAGACACACACTGTTCCTGAGAAGGCGATATTCTAGCAAGGAAATACAAAGTGAAAAGGGAATTACAACACAGTGTGAGGAAGACTATGGTTGGGAAAGCGAAGAAGATGAGTGTTTAAAAAGGATAAAGACAGTGTGAAACCAAAGTACCTTAGGGTCTGTTTCCCAAGAGTGTGTGTAGCAGAAAGAAAGATCTCTGGTCTCTTCAGTTACAGGCTTAGGTTCTTGGCCAGCTGTGACTTTGGAGAGGTCACCTTCCCTCTCTGGTCCTCAATCTTGTCTATAAGACGAGGACAGCGTATTAGCCGGATGGCCAAAGTCTCTTAAACCCAACAAACATACTACATAAAGGAAAGTCATGTAAAGCCCAACCACAGACCAGTGCAAATCTACATAGCAAGTCATTTTTCAAACCGCATAGCATTTCCTAGGTGGCAAAGAGAACTCAGGTTAATGATCTCATCTTTAAGTATAGCAGAGTCCTCTCTTCCAAGTTCATTGAGTTCCTCCCCCCTGTAGCGGGCCTGACAAGTTCATGAAGCCCCGCCCCTCCCTTTCATGAATTCTCCGTAACAACCTTACAGATGAAGATCAAACTACAAGAGGTAAACTCAGGGTCGCACACAGCTGGGAACTGGAAGAGTCCGACTCTAATCGGGGGCTCCTGACTCCCAAATCAGTGGTCTTTGCACTTGTCTACCCTGCTATGAAGCTAGAGACGGATGGAATCTGGTCCCTGTCCCAACGCGCAAGGGCTGGGAGGACAAAGACACGGGAATGACCACTCTACTAAGACCCAGGGAGATTCGAGGGCCTGGCCCAGCCGGGGAGTCACAGGAGGCCTCCCAGGAGAGGTAACAGCTAAGAAGTAACCAGATCAAGGAGAAAGAGGTGCGGGGCCGTATAAGAGAGGTGGTAGCGCTCGGAAGAGGCGGCGAGCGGAAAGGCGTTCGGAGGGAGGGAGGGAGGGAAGACGTTACAGCCTGGGTTGTAGGAAAGGCTCAGAGAGACGACTGCATCTGAACGGGGCTTACGAGAACAAGCAATATTTAGACAAAAAAAGTTCCAGGCGGAGAAAAAAAGCATGGAAAGTAAAGGGGGGAAAAGCCTAGAAGCAAGGGAACCCCCCAAATCTCTCATCCCTTCGGCCGAACGAGCAAAACGCCGCCTCCTCTGTGGAACTCACTTCGACCTCCCGGTCCAGAGGCCCGAACTCGTCCCAGTTCAGCTGTTCAGATCGCCCTTCTGGGCCAATGCAGACCTCCGATCCCTGGCCCCAGCAGTCACCAAGGTACTCGAAAACAGGAGAAACACTCACCACGTCCTCCGTCGCCGTCGGACGCCCCTTCTCTATTGCCTGCCTCCGCTTCCCAAGTTATCCCTTCAGGATGAGGTCCTCGCGGAGCCCCGCCCCACCTAGCGCGGAAATTGCTTTATCTTAGGTGTCCGCAGCTCTGCCTGTACAGAATTCCAGAGCCGCTGTCGTCTTTTGTCCTCACGTCCCTGGGGGTGACTGGCAGGCTTACGCGCTTCCCCCGGAGCGGGGGCTGGGGGCTCTGTTGCCCAGCAGCGCGCGTGCGAGCCTGGGCTCAGGCGGTGCGTGGGACAGTCCGGCCTCCCTGAGGTTCCCGGTCCTAGCGGCGGCGGCGGCGGCGGCGGCGGCGGCGGGCTGAGTGGGGCCGGGGCCGGGGGGGAACTGGCCGGGCGGAAGAAGTCGAGCCCGAGGTATTTCCGGTTCCGGTGTCAGCTCGAGGCGCCGCCGCCGCAGCCGCCGGAGCCGCCGGAGCCGCGATGCCTAAAGGAGGTGAGGGGCGGGCGCGCGTGGCACGCGTGGCACGCGGGCCTCGAGGAGCAGCCCGAGTCCGGCTCCCGTTGTCCACTCAGCCCGCGAGCGCTTCGGAGAGCGGCACAGAGGGAGGACGTCCGCTCGGGCTGAGGGCCAGGCCTGGGCCTCGAAGCCCAATTGTCCCGCTGGGGAAACTGAAGAGCGTAGTGGCCTCGAGCCACTCCCTCGGGGGTCTGAGGAGACTCGGAGGCTCTGGGTCCTCGGCGACCCGGAAGGCCGATCTAGGGCGCCCTTCTCCCGGCCTGGGGGGTCTGAAGTTTCCTCACAGTTTCAGGCTCGCCGGGGACTGAGTCACCGACCGCATCGCGCGCCGGTGCCGGACCCGCCTGCCTCGCGCGTAAAACGTGGGTCTTCCTGGGTTCTGGGCGAGCCAGGCCTGCCTCTTGCGACCTAACTTGATGCTCTTAAGCCTGGCCGGCCTAGCTTTGACTGCCCTATTCGAGCGGCTCGATGTGTGCCTTTGAGCCAGTCGCTTAACCTCCCCGAGTCTTAGTTTTCTCACTTGCAGGTGGGGTTGTGATTGTACCTGCCTCACAATACTGACGCGAGGTTTTAACTAGGTAACCCACGTGGAGAGCGCATCGCGGTGCTGGATAGTCGCTAAGTGCCCCGTAATAATTAACTACTGTTAGTCGTTAGACTTTGCCAGTTCCTTGGCCAGGAGCGTAAAGGATCCATGGCTTCCCAGTACGTTGTAGACCATCTTCCATCCGCTTCCCCCTTAAGGTCAATAGTGCTCGACCCGAAGCCCAGCTGTGTCACTGTCTAACCTTATGGCCTTGAACAAGTTCTTTAACTTCTTCCAGCCTGTTTTCCCCATCTGGAAATAACCCTTAGCTTGGAGAGTTGGGTCGGGGTCGTAAAACTAGAACACTCGCCGTGCCTGGCTGGCTCCTGGCGCAGAACAGATGTTCAGTTGATATTGGTTGCTCGTGTGTTATGTTGGTTAAGATGCGTCAGCCCACAGGAAGATCTGCTTGGAGCTTTTACAAACCTAAATGATTTCCTGACTCTCTACTATCAGAGATATTGGAGTTTACAGAGCTGAATCTCTTTAAACTTAGCTCTCTACTGGTTTATTCTGTGGTAGGAAAAGCCTTGTCTTTTCTGTGTTCCCCAGTCTCCTGTTCTGCAAAAGAAGGGGTGCTAAGGGTACTTCCTGGCTCCAGAATTCTGGTTCTAAGAGTCCTACTTAATAGTTGCTTTGAGCCAAGGTTGGAGTTTACAATTAGAAAATCCTAAATATGGATTCTTGTTTAAACGACTTGGCTTTTTGGCTTGTGAAAGCTTTATGGGCAGATAAGGTTTACATTTCTTGCTTGTGTTAATTTGCTTGAAAAGTAAAAGAGAACATGAAGGGACTTCCCTGGTGGTCCAGTGGCTGAGACTCTGCGCTCCCAGTGTAGGGGGTCGGTTCGATCCCTGGTCAGGGAACTAGATCCCACATGCCGAAACTAAAGACCCGGCGCGGTCAAATAAATAAATAAATATTTTAAAAAGAGGGAGAGAGGGAGAGAGAGAGAGAGAGAGAGAGAGAGAGAGAGAGAGAGAACATGAAGATGTAAGTAATAGTATAAAATTCTCCAAGAGCCAAGGACCAACTCTTGTTTCTGTTATGAAACCTGTGAAGCTTTTTTTTTTTTTTTTTTTTTGGCTCTGTTGGGTCTTCGTTGCTGCGCGCGGGCTTTCTCTAGTCGCAGCGAGCGGGGGCTACTCTTCGTTGCGGTGCGCGGGCTTCTCATTGCAGCGGCTTCTCTTCGTTGCGGAGCACGGGCTCTAGGCACGTGGGCTTCAGTAGTTGTAGCGCGCAGGCCCAGTAGTTGTGGTGCACGGGCTTAGTTGCTCTGCAGAATGTGGGATCTTCCCGGACCAGGGCTCGAACCCGTGTGCCCTGCATTGGCAGGTGGATTCTTAACCACTGCGCCACCAGGGAAGCCCCCTGTGAAGTATTTTTAAAGGCATGGAAAGCTTCTGATAAGAGTTACTGTACACCAAGCTGAGATCATTATCGCATAGCCAAGCGTGGGGGATGAGAACCGATAGTAGTCAATTTTGAGTTGTTTCTGTTACTTAGAGTATTAAGAGGGCAAGAAAAGATGTTGGCTTTTTGGATGGCAAACTTGATCTCTCACAGTAGAACTTTGATGAACATAGACTGAGACACCCCTGGGAACCCTGGGTAGTCATTAAAAATGGGTGGTGTGGTCTGCAGCAGCCCGTTATGGCTCTGCAGCTTCTGTTCAGGAAATCAGGGGAGGCCAGTGTCTCTGCTACTGTCTCTGGAGTCCAGAGCAGCTCTGGCTGCCTAATTACAGATTCTCTGCTCTCAGTGAGAGAGTCACGAGAAACCTGGTGGGCTGCAGCTTCCAGGAGAGGTGGAAATGGATCCAGACCACAGCCACCCCAGCGTTCTCCAGGACCAGCGGAGGGGGTGCTGCCCTTCTGTAAAACTGGCTGATGGCTTTAGCAGGGGTCAGTCTAGTGTCTTGGCTCAAGAGGGTCAGACTGTAAAGCTGATTCTCTGTGATGAACTTTAATTGCTAGTCACATTTTTTGCTCTTAGAAGGTAGTCAGTTTTATTTTCAACTTTAAATAACTTTGTTTGCTAGTTGTGTTTCTTAGTCCAAGCACAAGAAAGTTTTCCCTTCTAGGTTTTAAGTTTTCTCTTTCTACCATACATACCACTTAGGTGAACGTGAAGTGTCTTATTATATTCCCTGACACCTGTAGTAAATCGCCGATGTGACCAGTGGCTTTGTGTTTTTTTCCGCACCAGGTACTATATTAGAAGAGTACCAGTCATAGCAACCATTTTTGTAGTGCTTGTCCAGTGCTGGGCACTGTGCCAACATCTTTACATATGTTAACAAATCCATCTTCACAACAACTCTAGGTGGTAGGGGCACAGACGAAGAAGCTGAGACTCTGAGAGGTTAAGTACCTGCCCAAAGTCACAGAGCTATTAAGTGGTAGAGCTGAGATTTGAACTCAAGGATTGGACCCCAACATTTGTGCTCTTCCCCACTCTGCTTTAGTCTCAAGTCTCCTTTGTCTATAAAGTGGGACCAGCCGTGATCGTGTGCCATAGGTTTAATCTGGGGATGAAATGAGCCCATAGCTATGACAGAACATTGCAAGTAAAGAGCACTGTTGTAACAGCAGGGGCGAGTGTTAACATGTTCTTCATGACTGCATCTGAGTCCGCTGTGTTTGGATAAAGGGACCAGGGGATTTAGCCAGTCACTCCATGTGGTGCACCCTCCCCCAGATCCTCCCCTCAGGTCTTAGTGGTGGGATTCTGCATCCAGTACATGGTTTGGTACTGCATCAGGTGATTGTGTGTTTCCTTTTTTGTCCCTTTGAACACATGAGGGTATGGGTTTGGGTGGTGCTTGGTGAGGGGTACCTGAGGTCTGCAGCCTCTGCTGAGAGCACCTCAAGCAGGACACAGCCTGGGGCCCAGGGCAATCAAGGAAGCTGCTTCCCTCCCGCCTTCCTAAACTGCCAATCCTTGTGCAGGGAGAAAGGGAGGCCACAAAGGCCGGGCAAGGCAGTACACGAGCCCCGAGGAGATCGACGCACAGCTCCAGGCTGAAAAGCAGAAGGCCAGGGTGAGTACGTGCCTGTCCGGGCCACTCCAGTAGCCCAGGGTGGCACCCTGCGCTTTTGGCACCTGGAGAGGCGAGGCAAGGACCACCCATTCTCAAGAAGAAGCTAGCACCTGAGGTTCGATTGGAGGGGACAGGCAGCAGGTAGGAGATGGGAGTCCCAGAGCAGCCTTGGAGAGTCAAGAGGAGAGCCATCCTCTGATTGGATCAGTTAGAACTTTGTCCACTCAGTAGCAGGTGCCTTGGTGGGTCTCTGTTCGTGGTCCTGTGTTCCTGCTCCTGTTCCTCTCTCCCTTGCCCAGCTCTGCCTGTCTGCAGCTCGGGCTCTCAGCACCCCTACTTGTGTGCTCCAGCCATGCAGGACTGCTGCCAGCCCTGCTGTGACATGATGCCCTGCCTTCCCACACCCCCCAGCAGGCAGAGTGCCATTCGTTCCTTCAGACCTTGCTCAGCATCCCCTCCTCCGTGACTCTCACTGATGCTCCCCACCCTTCCCCCTCCGGTCTAAGCTTAGGCGGTCCCTCTATTCTGTTCCCCCAGTCCTTTTTCCAGCCCACTGTCAGGAAACAGAATGTGTTTCCATCGTTGGTGTCCATGTCCCTACCACACCATTGGATCCTCACCTGGCTAAGGGCCAAAGAGAGCACAGTCAGGCTGGATGAGGGGCACGGCTGTGAAGTGTCAGGGAGACTGACACTTCATGCCCATCAGAGGGTCATGGGGTGGCGTGGGGTGGTGGGGAGGGCCTGGTGGAGGAACCGGAGGCTGACCAGGACCTTGGAGAGTGTGCGGGCAGGTGCTAAGGGGCAAAGGTCATATGGTTTTTGTAAGGGATGTTTTTGGCTGGGAGGCAAGAAAGGTAGAGGGAAGCGGCCTGCCGGGGTGTTGTCATGGGAAGCTGGCACAGCCGGGCCTCTGTGTGGGCAGGTTGGAGTGGCTGGCCTGCCACTGACTGAGAGTGGAAAGCAGGGGGGCTTGCCGAGGACAGTTTGGCAGCTCCACGTGGCAGCAGGGAGAGCGGGAGGGAAGCTGAGCAGGCCTGTGCTTTCCAGCCCCACAGCCACATCCTTTGGACCCTAGGAGACGAGCTGCTCACCCTGGTTGTCTGAGGTACCTGGGCTGAGAAGAGGAGCAGGGCCTTTTACGGCTGTACGAGGTGGTGGTTGGACTGGAATTGGCTTCCAGGCTGTGGAGCCTAGTGGAGAGGCTGCCTCTGACGCAGGTCCCCCACTGGGGGCTAGCATGGCAGAGTAGGACTCTAATCATACTTGGTCCCAGCCTTCTGGGGGCCTAATTTCTCAAGGTCCACAGTCTGGGGGTGGTGGCGGCTGGATCACAGTCTTGGGGGTTTGTTTTGCATTTTTGATACCTCACGTTGTCCATTTCTGAAACAGGAAGAAGAGGAACAAGGAGAAGAAGGTGGAGATGGGGCTGCAGGTGACCCCAAAAAGGAGAAAAAATCCCTAGACTCAGATGAGAGCGAGGATGAAGAAGATGATTACCAGGTACTGAGTCTGAGGGGGGCCTGGGACCTAGACTCATCCGTTCAGCAAACATTACCCGTCCCAGTAGTACATGCAGAGTCCTTGCTCTTAAGGGTTTACATTATAATAGGGAGGTACAGATGATAAGGAATGAATGAACAGTATGATTTCAAGCAGCCAGAAGTATTATGAATAAGACAGACCATGATCGAGGGTACTTGGAGTAGTGTGTGCTGAGGAGGTGACTTAAACTGAGACCTGAAAAACAAGGTGGAGCCAGCTGTGTGAAAACTGTTGTTCAGAGTAGTCGGGGCAGCCGGGTTAGCAAGGGCAAAGGCCCTGGGGTGGGAACAACCTGGGCAAGTTTAAGGGACAGAGAGGCTAGTGGGGCTGTGACTTGGTGGGTACAAAGTGGAGTGGTGAGAAATGAAGGAGGAAAGGTTGGCAAGGGCAGCTCCTGTGCGGCTGTTGAAGGGTTTTGGTTTCATTGTGGTAGGTAGTGGGCAGCTGGCAGAGGCCTTGAAGTAGGAGACAGAGATGACCAGATTTGCTTTTTTCTTTTTTTAATAGATTTTATTTATTTATTTATTTTTGGCCGTGTTGGGTCTTTGTTGCTACATGTGGGCTTCTCTAGTTGCAGCGAGCGGGGGCTACTCTTCGTTGTGGTGCGCGGGCTTTTCATTGTGGTGGCTTCTCTTGTTGCGGAACACAGGCTCTAGGTGCACGGGCTCCAGTAGTTGCAGCACGCAGGCTCAGTAGTTGTGGCTCGCAGGCTCTAGAGCACAGGCTCAGTAGTTGTGGCGCACGAGCTTAGTGGCTCCGCGGCATGTGGGATCTTCCCGGACCAGTGCTCGAACCCCTGTCCCCTGCATTGGCAGGTGGTTGCTTAGCCACTGCGCCACCAGGGAAGCACCCAGATTTGCTTTTAAAAGATTGTTTTGGCTCCTCTGCCGAGAGTGAGTTGTAGGGTGTTGAGGGTGGAAGCCGGGAGACGGCAGCAGGTATCCAGATGAGAAATTGTGGCTGCGTTAGGCTGGTGGCAATGGCAGTGGAGAGGAGTGGGCAGATTCAAGCCATGTCTTAGAGGTAGACTCATTGGGGTTTGCTGAGGGAAAGAAAAACAAGGTTGTCCTTAGGATTGGGAGGAACGGGGTGGGTGAGGGCTGAGTCTCCAGTTCTGTTTCAGACAAGTTAAATTTGTGATGTCAGGTATCCGGGTGGAGGTGTATACGTGTAGCTGATTGGGTAGAGGTGCCTGGAGCTCTGTGCAGTGCTCAGATTAACTGGCGTTTGGAAGCTGTCTCCCTGGTCTCTTAAAGAGAAAAGCTGGGTTGACAGGGCCTGAAACTTTGATCGAACCTGTTATGTCTAGCACCTGTGCTCTCACTCCTTTCTGAACTTCCCCAGGGCAGGTGGGAGGCGCGAGCTCCAGGTTCTTGTGCCGCCTCCCCAAACCTGTAGACTGTGTGACTCGTTCCCAAGTCCCATTTCCCCTCCGTCACCCGGATGGCTAGGGATTGGCCCGCCCTGCTGTGGGGACCCAGCATGGCTTGTTGCAGTCAGGCGGGGCGTTCCATGGAAAACTGCTTTCCGAGGCTGAGCTCGAAGTGAGGGAGTAACTCTCTGTGCTGAGAGCTTGTGAGTTGGCCTCTGCCACCTGTGAAACTAGGATAAGGATCCCTGGTGGCCGGGACTGGGCACAGGATGGGCTCTGGTCACCCGCACTCACTTCCCCAGCACCTCCCCAGCTGGTGAAGACACCCCTGAGCACTGTTCCCACCATGAGGCTGGGCCAGTAGTCATGTGGCCTGGGGGTGGAGCAGGAGCTTGTCCTAGTCCAGGAGGGTGTGGAGATGGGGAGTGGCCTTCAGGGGCTCTGCAGGCCAAACTTCTCCGACAGCTGGCTTCTTGTCCTATCTTAGCAAAAGCGCAAAGGTGTAGAAGGGCTCATTGACATTGAGAACCCCAACCGGGTGGCACAGACAACCAAAAAGGTCACACAGCTGGACCTGGACGGGCCCAAGGAACTTTCAAGGAGAGAAAGGTAACCTCTGCTTCTGAGCCTTGTGACTTGGGCCAGGGGCTGAGGCCCCCAGCTCCTCTGCCCTTGCTTCCTGGGCTCTTGAGGTCCCCAGTGGCTGGGTGGGCGCTCCGGCTCCGGTATTTATTTCTCTGTCATCTCATTCTCCCAAAGGCCCTATAGAAGCTTCTCCCCCAAAAAACAAAGCAAAAAAAACAGAATTTTTTCCCCCAGTGGAAGCATAGCAGGAAAAACAGAAATTATGCTATAGCCCCTTCCTCCAGGGCACCCCACTCCAGGGATACCTCCCTTATCCAGCCTGATCTGACCCTTCTTGGCCTGCATCCATCCTGATGTTGTGGCCATAGGGATTGGGAGGGAATTGGGGGCCTGTGCCGTCCAGCACTGTGCAGGGAGGTCCACCAGTTGCCCCAGTCCTCTCTGAGTCCCAGGTGAAAATGGAGCTGCAGAGAGCTCCCTGACAGGCTGTGCAAGGATCACACCGAGTGCTACAGTGCCCTGCACACAGCTGGTCTTTAACAAGTTGTTCCCTGATTTTTCATGGCCACCAGGTGACATCAAGGGCCTTATAGGAGGTTGAAAGCTACTAGGAAAAGCCACCCTGATTTCTCTCCTGACTGGGTTGCTCGATTTAAATCCACCTTGCTGTGCTGACTCCGTGACAGCTGAGGGGGATCTCTGAAAACCCCGTGGGGAAGGCCGACAAGCTTGGGGTGTGATTGGAGGCTGCTGAAGAGTCTCCCCCTCCAGCAGCTTCTTTCTCATCAGTGAAACCCCCTCTGAGGTTGCAGAGTGACAGCCACTGCTGGCTTGTTGGCTGAGTGTCCATCAAGGAGGAGGCACACGGAGCTAGGGCCCAGGCCTGAGTGCTTGGGCTTTATTCTGGCTCCCACATCCAGCTCAGCTGATAATGGTGGGGAAGATGGCCCCTGTGACACCATTTTACCCAAACAGAGAAGAAATCGAGAAGCAGAAAGCAAAAGAGCGTTACATGAAAATGCATTTAGCGGGGAAGACGGAGCAAGCCAAGGCCGACCTTGCCCGGCTGGCGATCATCCGGAAACAGCGGGAGGAGGCTGCCAGGAAGAAAGAAGAAGAGAGGAAAGGTAAGTCTTGAGCCACTGGTGTGGCAGCCTGACTGGTTCTGGACAGGCCACCAAGCCCTGCACTTCAGTGTCCTTGTCGTGAAGTGGTATGGGGTCAGACTGTTCGGTAGAGGCCTACCGTGTGTGTGGGGAGGGCGGTATGGGGGTGTGTGCACGTGCGTGCCTGTCTGCCTGCCTTTCTCACTGTCAGATGGAGGTGGGTGTTCCTGCCCGCCACCTCCCAGGATGCTAGGAAGGTCCAGCAGCAGCGGAGTCAGATGTGAGTTTGAATCTCAGCAGAGCACTGTCCACAGCGTCTGAGGGAGGCCTCAGGATGCACCTACCTTAGAGGCTAGAAGGTTCCCCTAAGGTCTCTGGTGTCTTGTGTAGCCTGGAGAGCTGCTTTGGGTAGCTCTTCATATTTCAGCTGGATGTCACAGATGAAATCTGGCCCAGGTGTCCCTCTTACCCCCTTCCTTCCTTCCACTGGGGCCAAAGGTGGTAGGAATTCTTCCAGGCCAGGTTGGCTGTGGGGAACCGGTCTGCTTTAAAGGAGCATTTGACTCGACCTTCTGGCCTCATGCACTCCTCTCTCCGTATGTGGGGGGCCATGAGTATGTTGGGATCTTGCTGTCCTGCCTTCTAGGCCTAGAGATGGGAAATCAGTTGCCCCAGGGCATTGTCACCACATTGGAGATACCCAGTAATCTCAACTTCCCACTAGTAGCTCTTTTCACAAACCTCAAGCAGGAAAGGACCTCATGTGTAACTATTATTTGAACGTTCAGAATCCACGGGGAGAGGTTGGAATTACAGGGCTCTGCCTGGGGGGTGGGCTAAGAAGAGTTTCCATTTGCTCAGTAGATTGTGTGTTGGTGGGCTTTTGTGGAGGGGGCAGCCACCCAGACTCCACGAGAATGTCTGGTGGTTTCCAGGGGAGGGCGTCAGGCCGGGCCCTTCTCCTTGGGTCTCTTCCTCATCTGCCAGCTGAACCAGTTGCACAAAATGTTGTCTGAGGCCTTTCAGACCTACAGTTGTATTATGGTTCGGGGGTGTGTGGGGCTGTGTATATGGAGGGGTGGTTTTGTCTTGTAATTCCTTCCCTTCCTGCTCCTCAGCAAAAGATGATGCAGCTTTGTCAGGAAAACGAATGCAGTCGCTCTCCCTGAATAAGTAGCACGGCCTGTGGGAAGGAGATAGCAGGGAACTGGGCCGTGCTGCCAGGACCTCTGCCGTGTCTCGCCCACCCTGTGCGCCGGCACCACTGCAGCAGCCCCTCGCGGCGAGGAGCCCCCCATGGCTCCTCTTCATCTTGGCACAGAAATCGTTTGGGGGGATGGTGGGTGGGGGGAGGGGGCAGCTGCTATCTTTGAGACAGAAAGATGCAGGACAGCATTTCATATGTAACCATTTGAATGTTTGGCTGTTTTTAGAATTCAGAACCCTTGTTGGGGGGTGCCTGGGAGGTGGGGTAAGAAGAGCTTCCGTTTGTCTGGTCGATTGCGGGGCAGGGGGCAGTTGAGCCACAGTAGCTGCTGACAAGTTTGTGATGGACGGCCCCCTGTGTTGCCCGGGCGCCCGACTGGGGGGCTGTCGCCTGGGAGCCCGGGCCCTGGGTCTCTGAGGGTCATGGCTCATCCCCCACCAGTCCCCTCTGACTGAGGCTTCGCCCCCGACCTTCCCACCCTACTCCCTACCCCCGACTCTGGCCAGGCCCTGGGCCCATTCTTAACCCTGCCCATGGATCATTTCAAGAAACCTGTTTACTGTGTAGCACCCAGGCAGAACATGCTCCAGAAGTCCAACTTGTATATTTGGCAAATTAAACTTGACGTTATCGTAATTCTGGTTCTGTGATCTGTCTCTGGGCCCCCATGCCTGGGCTGTTTTCACCCAGCAGGAAAAGGTGTCACTCTCAGGCAGGCCCACCCCAGGGTTCGGGTGGCACCAATCCGGGTACAGGGACTGGACCCCGGGCATCCGAGCTGGGAGAGACTAAAGGATACAGGAGCCAGCCCCCTCCCGACTCCTTTAACCAAGGAGGGACCTCAGGCCAGAGGGGCCAGGGACCTGTGCACAGCACATAGCATCCTGTCCTCCTGGTGCCCCCTGGTGGTGACAGCCTCAGGATTTCAGGGCTGGGAGCAAGCGTCCCAACACCCAGCATGACTGCTAGGCATTACCTCGTTCGTGGTGGGATGGCAGTGGGGAAGCCGAGGTTTAGCACAGTCACGTGGGCGCCTGTTCTGCTTATGCACCCCTCCAGGAGGGGCGCCGCCTCCTAAACAGCAGTGCCCTCCGCGCGGTCCTGAGAGGCGAATGGGCGCCAGGCAGGGAGGGACTCGGTGAAGACTAAGGGGAGCTGTGTAGCCTGAGCTGTCTCTGGGGACTGAGAATTTTTATCTCCTGATTTAAAAAAGAATCAGTGGGTCTCCTCTCACAGAGGAGACTATCCTGAGGGACAGGCCCTAGAACCGTGGGGGAGGAGGCTTCCTTAAGGATCGTTTGTCCTGCAGATGTGAGGACAGTTCACAATTAGAGCTACTGATGTAATTCATTACCTAGTTAGACTAAAAGAAAAACCATGATTATGTAAACAGGTAACTAAAAAGCATGTGATTAAACAAAAACACCCGAGTAAAATAGGAATGGGAAAAAAACCGTCCTAAAAAATGATGAGCAGTTAGAAACCAACCGCAAACATCAAATAGAGAAATAATAAGTTGCCACTAAAGCCCAGAACCAGCCCACAATGTGCAACCACTTGTCTAGGAATCTGACTGCTGAATGAATGACAGAAAAGACACCTGGTCCTGGCAGCTCCCAGGCTGGACTGCAGCAGGGAAGGAACCATTTGGGGGCAGCCTCTTGGGTTTAAGGATCGGCTGTGCTGGCAGACAAAATAAGCTACCAGTGCTCTGCCCAAACCAACCTCTCCTTCCAGACACACAGGCGGCCGGTGTGTCTGCAGTTGCATTTTTATTACCTCCACATTTTGAAGCAGTTCATGACCAGCAGAGTGCTTTGGGGACATTTTTTACAATAAATGGAAGCATTTCTTTAAGAAAAAGGCAATTGTTCCTTCAGTAGGTAAGCCTCCCACCCCTCCCCTCCCCTCCCCACCTGAGGGAGCAGCCCGTGGGGACCCGGACTGGTACCCTAGAAGCAATCAGCAAAGCGATCCTTTGCCTCCCCGACCCCCTTCCCTCAGCAGCTGGGATGAGGGCAACAGACTCCTCACAGGTCATTTGATCTTGAGATCCTTCAAGGCTGACTCCAAGCTCTGGAAGGAGACAAGTAAAAGACAGGCTGGTTCTCAGCTGTCCTGCAGACACCCCACCCACAGGGATCTGGCCTGGGACAGAGAACCAGGTCTTTGGGGTCAGGCAGACCTGGGTTTGAATCCCAGCCCTAAAGGAAGGTGCTGCAGAGGGTACCAAGGCCCAGATGCCAAGGAGCCCTCACCCCACTGAAGTGCCCTTCTCCTGCAGGAAAGAAGAAGAAGGACAGCCATCCAGGTGGCTGCCAGGGAGAATTGGGCGGCCTGGGGGGAGCGAGGTGGTGGGGGGGAGGGCAGGCCTCACCTTCACGTCCCAGATGCTCATGCCTCCGTCCATGCCTGTAGTGCAGAACTGCGAGCACTTGGCCTTTCCCCCGCTGAGCACCGAGATCTGGCTGCAAAGAGGATGAGGGCTTTACAGATCCCAGCCTGTGCCTGTGCTGGGCTCCGGTTCACCCTGCCCTCCAGGAGCTCCCCAACTTCTGGGGGAGCCCACTCCAGTGAGTGTGAGTTTGTGTGCCCAGCAGGGACAGCCCAAGAGGCCGGGCTGTGAAGGATCAGAGGACGACAGGACGGGGCTCCTGAGTCTGCTTTAGGGACGAGTAGTAGTCCCTGTGCAAGGAGCACAGGGCAGCCGGGCAGGTGGAACAGGACGCACAAAGGCCTGGGCAGGGGGTGAAGGCACACGTGCTGGGGGAATCAGAGTGAGGGAGCATGGCAGGGTGGGGAGAAGAAGCAAAAGATGGCACTGAGTGGACGCAGGGCTAGTTCTGAAGAGCCCTGAAGGCCAGGCAGAGGAGTTTAGTCTGAAGACATTGGGCCAGGCAGCCACAGGAGGGTTTAACTAGCCAAGGGGCAAGGTCAAAGTCTCGCCACACTTTCTCTGATTTGTCCTGGGGTGGATGCCTGTGTCTGGCAGGATCCGGGAGTCTCTGGCTCTGGTTCCACTCTAGTCCCTCAGGGAGGCTGCTGCGAGACCCTTTGTTCTGCCCCTCCCCCCTCCAGTCACTGCCTGGCCACCCCCCAGAACGGTCCCACAGCGTGTCCTGAAAACTGAAAACGCAGAGCGAGGCTGACTGCTCTGCCCCCACCTGATGCAAAACCTCAAGAGACTGACCAGCTTCCTAAGTGGGCCCGCACCTCGATGCTGCCTGGGTGGGCGTGGAGCTCGCCCTTCGGCCCCGCCCTCACCTGACGCTGTTCTTGTGCAGCGAGTCCAGGCCCCCGCTCGCCGCAGCGCTGCCCTCCGAGCTCGCCTTCTTGTCGAGGTTCTGGAAGCGCTCACGGGCCGTCAAGCCGCGCTGCGAGCTTTGCTTGGGCACGTCCAGCCGCCCACCGAAGCTCAGCATCCCCGCGGCGCCGTCGTAAGTGAACAGCACCGGGAAGCAGTCGTGGCCCTGCAGCGGGGAGGGGCGGGGTGCCATTGGAGCGCCCCCATTTTCCTCCCGGGGAAACCCGGGCCGAACGGGAGGTGCAATGCCGAGGGGCGCCCAGCCGCGAATCGGGGGGTCCTAGAGGCTGGATGCAGGGCTTGGGTGTAGCACAGGGAAGCTGATGCCAGCTCGGGCACACAGCCGGCGACCCCAGGTGTAGTAACAGGGACTGGATGTTGGGGCTGAGCACCTAGGAGCAGCCCCCTCAGCCAGCAGGGCCAGCGTTCAGTTGAGAAACTGAACTGTCTGGGACTTCCCTGGGAGCTCAGGGGGCCTTGTCCTGCCTAGACGGTTACACCTGCTCTGGGAGAGACCTCACAGCTGGACGTTTGTCTAGGTAAAGCAGGCCTGATCCCCCTCTGGGACCCCATTAGGCTTCCTGAGGCCTGAAAAGAGCCTTGACAGATAGGTGGGCAGGAGGAGGGAGGGAGAGTAGTGTTCTTCTGGACACACACAGGACTGTGCTCCCCACAAGCATTCTCTGAGTGAGGAGGTGTGGTCCTGTCATTTTCATTGGCCAATAAAATGTAAGCAGAAAGGTTAGGATCCAGGGCCCAGTTCTCCACTTCCCCTCATCCCTCCACGGGAGACAAAGCTCCCATCTGCACTGAGCAGAGCCCCCCTCACAGTGCCCACGCTGGACAGTCAAAGTGATCAAGAAACAAACCTTTACTGTGTTAGGCCACTGCAGTTGGGGATTTTGTTGTTGTTGTTACCACAGCATAACCCAACTTATTCTGACCAATAGAGATATGGATGGGTGGGTGGGTGGATGGGAGGAAGGAAAGGAGGGAGGGGGGACAAGTAGAGGGCTGCCTGGGCATCTCGGGGCTCGCTGGGAGACCTGCTGTCACCGGCCCCTGCTCCCCATCCCCCCCCACCCCCTTACCGCTGCCACCAGACTGTTTTCTGTGATGAAGGTCAGGGCCAGCAACGGCAGCGTTTCAGAGGCCAGAGTCGCGACGCTGAGTGAGAGAGAGACGTCAGCCACACCGGCCCCTCGTGCTCGGTGCCTGGGTTGCCCCCCCATTTGGGTGACCTGTACTCACGCCATCTTCTTGTCGGCATCAGCCAGGCACACGGTGCTGTCATGGCTGACCCAGGCCACACGGCTGCCGCTGGCTGAAAAGCAGACACCGTGCACCCAGCCACAGCTACTGCTGGATTCAAACATCAGCTCCCCGAAGGGCATCTTGGAGCCCCACGGGGTGGGTGCTGGCCGCTCCTCCACCTCCTTGATGTAGGCTGAGAAGATCCTGCCGGGAGAGGCAAAAGGGGGAGTGACCGGGGGTCTGGGAGGGGCCTGACAAGGGACTCCCTCTCCCAAACTGGCCTGCTGAGGCCAGAGCACCTGGCTGAGTTCAAGGGTACCAGAGCTGGCTTTTCGTGACCTGCATCTTCACGCTCAGACAAGTCTGGGCCTTGGTGCCCACTTTGGGCAATGGTGTGGGGTCAGGAGGTCTCCCAGCTCAGGGTCCCGGGAACTCCCAGGGCCCTCGGGGCCCTCACCTGAGGACTGACCATCCACGGCTGACGTGGCCCCCAGGGCATCTCCTGTCCCCCTCACGCTGACCACTACACTCCAGGGCTAGCCCCTAGGATGTGCCCCCCCCCACTCTGCACCGTGAACCAATCCTGTCCCCCTTTCTGCCAGCTCCACCAGCTCCACTCGCCATCCCAGGGCCAGCCCGGAGTCATCTGACAGGTCAGGGTGCCGACAAGAGCCTCATCAGGACCTCATCCTCTCTGTGCCTGGGGCCTCTGGTGCCTGCTGTAGCCTCATTTCCCAGGGCAGATGCAGAAACCCAGGCCATCTGCCTGGAGCTGGGAGCCGGAGGCCTTGGGAGACTCGGGGGTGGGGGGGGGGGAGTAATGGGCTCAGAAGTGACAGCCAGCCAACGGCAGGTGGAGACTCTTTGTTCCAGGCCTTAAGATAACAAGGCAGGGTTTGTCCCAGCCTATCAGTCATTATACCTTATTGTGAAAAAGTACACCCACTCATTTTCCCTCAGATAGAAGCCAAGAAGCTGAAGGAGTGGGAGGTTCTAATGAGTACAGGAGGGCCTAGAAAAGAAATCTTGCTGACATTAAGCGGTGGCAAGGGGCACATCCTTCTAAGACTCTCCAGAGGCTGGAGAGAGGACCCAGGGATGACCCTTCAAAGAGCAAAACCTCACAGAAGCTCGACTGAGGCCCCCAGGTCACCTGCTGGCATCAGAGCTGGTCTGGAAGGTGGGTCGTGGGGCTCCCAGCACAGGGCTCCCCTCCACCCTCCAATCCCTATCCCTGTGTTGATGGCAGGGCCCCCCCTCACCGGCACTTGAAGTCGCAGGAGCCGGCAGCCAGGAGCACATTGTTGGGGTGCCAGTCCAGGCTGAGGATGGTGGAGCGAATGGGCTTCTTGATGTGCTTGCAAACCCACCTGGACAGGGAAGGCAGACAGGTAGGGAGGAGACAGGGACACACAGGTGGGCACCCACCAACCCAGAGACTCCAGGCTCCCATTGGGCCCTGCAGACCACAGAGGTCCCAGGAGGAAGGGGCCTGGGCCCAGGCCAGCAACGCGCCAGGTCCCACGCAGGGTGGGGACTCCACCCCTGGTCTTGCGACAACCCTGGGGCAGCTCAGTGAGGAGAAGTCACAAGGCCGCTATCTGGTCAGGGTGGGATTTGAACTCGACTCTCTCGGACTCCAGCCTGACCTCCCGCCTGGCCTCTGCCCTCAGGGACCCAGGGGAGAAGATCATGATGTGCCTGGGAGCTTGTGAGTGGGCCCTGGAGTGTGATGGGCCGGGAGCCTTGGGCGAGTGATCTGCCTCAGGGCCTTTGCTCATCTGTAACGTGGGGACTGCAGCAGACACCCAGTCCAGGGGGCTGATGGGAGGGGGTGGGTCAGTGTCAATACGTGTGCAGGGCTTAGTGTGATGCCTGCAGAGGCGGCCCGGATGCCGCCTGGGCCCTTATTACTGAGATGGGGCTGTGGGAGGGCGGGGGGCTGTGCAGAGAGCCCTTCGCCTCACCTCCAAGGGCCAGAGAGGACACACTTCCCCAGGGTCATGTGAACAGGGGTCCTGACTCCCCATCCCGTGCTTTCTGGGACCCTCTTGTCCCACCACCTGTTGGTCTGCAGCCCCAGGTCCCTCCCAGCCCACTCAGGCCCCGCCCAGACACCCACCAGTCATTTTCCTGCTCAAAATAGCAGATGGAGATGACACGGGAGCCACTGCCCACAGCAAACTTGTTCTCCTGGGGAGCCCAGCGCACACAGCGAGCGGCGCGGTTGATGCGCAGGATGACGAGCGTGGGCTTCCACGTGCGGCCTTTCAGCGTCCACACGTAGGCATTGCGGTCTGTGCCGCAGGTCACAATGCGGTTACTCTCGGGGGCCCAGTCGATGCCTGTGGGGTGGGAGGAGGCACTAGGCTGAAGCCATCCAAGCAGAGGTGGCTCTACAGTGTACGTAGAGGAGGGGCTTAGAGGCCACAGTCGGATGAAAGCTGCTCTGGGGGTGCTACTAGAGTTCACTGGGGGTGTTACAGCTCCCCCAGCTATCAGCAAACATGCTGGAAGGCCAAGCCAAGAGACAGAAAAGAAATAGGTCTTTGGTAATGCTGAGCTGCTGGATCACACCTTTCCTGAAGCCCTTAAACTTCTGAGTTTTTCAGTAACAGAAAACAATCAATGTAATCCCTTTATAACTTAAGCCAGTTTGAATCAGGTTCTGTTACTTGCAACCCAAACTATCCTACCTAACATGGTGAGTAGGTGGATGGCCCGGCCCTGCCCTGCCCCCGCCTTCTTTCAGGAAGATCACCCCAGCAAGCCCAACCCACCTGTCACCTGCCCGTTGTGCTCCTTGAGCTCGTGCACCTGGACCCACTTGTTCCCGCTCTTCTCATAGATGTGCACCTCGTGGTTGTTGGGGCAGATGGCGATCTCTGCAGGAGAGACGGGTGGGCGTGGGGAGGAGGCATGCATGCCCAGGCTCCCGCATTCCCCCATGACTCCCCACCTTCTCAGGCCACCTGAGCAACACTTTGTCCTCTGCTAATGCACTCTCCTCCTCTGCCTCAGGTCCTGCTGGGTCCCCCTTGGGACTCCTCCCCAGGGGCTAGCCACCCCTCATCTGCACCCCCCAGCCCCAGTGTCCCCAAGGCAGTCTTGCAAACCTCCGGGAGCTCTCCCTGCCCCCTGCTCTGCCCCCGCTCGAGCCACAGTCTCCTTGCTGCTCCTGATGACACCAGGCTCTGCCACCTCGGGGCCCTTACACCCACCCTGGCCTTTGCATGCTGGCTCTGTCAGCTCCTTTGGGTCTCCATGCAAACGTCACCTCCCCTGAAAGCCCTTCCCTGGTCCCCTTTTCTAAACTAGTGCCTTGGCTCCATCGCTTTCCCCTCACCCTTCATGTTTCCTCAGAGCTCATTTCACTGCAGGTTACATTTCCCATCCTCAAACCCTCCCGTAGCCGTGAGCAGAGGGCAGACCCGCTGTCGTGCCCACCCAGTCCTGGCATCCAGAGCAGTGCCTGGTGCAGGCAGGGCCGTGCTCTTGCCTCCAACCCTCAATGCCCGCTCGCCTGGCTGCCCTGCTTGGGTCCCTTCCCTCCTGACACTCAGGATCTCAGGATCGGGGGTGAAGCAGGGGGACAGCTTCCCACGTCATCCGATGGGGGGGCGGCACTCACGGGTGCGGTCCTTATTCCAGGCATGGCAGCTGATGGGCTCCACCAGGAAGCTGTGGTAGGCCATGGCTGCTCGGCTCCTGTGCCCAAGACAGAGAGGGAAGCCAGGTCAGCCCAGCCCTGCCCCAGCCAGCCTCGCGGGAGGGCAGCAGGGGCCACCCTGGCCTCCCGACTCTGGCCTAGTGCTTTGCTTCCCTCCTGGGGCCTCAGTTTCCCTCATGAAACAGCAGCTCTCGTGGGATGTGTCCGAGGCTCCAGGGGACAAAGACAAAGGATGGAGTGGGGAGTGGAGGCGGCGAATGGGGGTGTGGGTGAAGCCACTACCATGAGTGGGGTGTGCTGGAACCCTGCCCCAGACAAGCCATCACTCATCATCTGTGCCTCAGTTTCCCCATAGGTGGAAACTCTTGCTCCCCAGAAGGAGTGAGCCAGGCCTCCTGGCCTTTGCACATGCTGTTCCTTCCCTCTGCAGGGAAGGCCAAGCCTGATGTGCCTTGGAGGCCAGTTCTGTCCACGTTTCACACCAGTGTGCTAGTCTCTACACCACCAAATGTCCACCCCTGTTCTATGCGGCAAAGTCCTGCTCAACTGGAGAGACCCAAAGAGAGCATCACTTCCTCAAACCCATTCTCTCCCCACCTCAGCTTCCCAGTCATGGGTAGAGCCCAGCAGCACTGCCTACCAGCTGTGTGACCCCAGCATATCACTCGCCCTCTCTGAACCTCAATTTCCACATCTGCCAAATGGGAACAGGAATCCTGTCCCCCGCCCGCCGAGGTGTTAAGAGGGTGAAATAAGACGATACACCACGCCTGGCACATAGTAGGTGATCATGAAATGGCAGCGCTTTGTCTAGAATGGATGTGCCAGCACCCGGCGTGCTTCACCTGTTTAGGGGTGGGCCTCCCGGCCAGACCAGGAGCAAATCCAGGGGCACACGAGCCTCAAGTCTTCTCACTGGCTGTTCCCTCGGCCTTCGAAGCTCTTCCCCCAGATGCCTGCACAGCTCCCACCCTCGCTGCTGCCATTCAAGTCTGTGTCCAAGGCCATCTTCTGAGCAAGGCTGCCATCCACCCCACCTCCACACTCCCTAGTCCCTAGTTTTCTCCAGGGGATAATCTTACTGGACCCTTGTTACCTTGTGCTCATTCATCCTGCCCGTTTGTCTTTCTCCCCCTGCTGGAAAGTAACGAGCTTGATGCCCACACACATTTCTGACCATCTTGTTTACATTTCTATCCCCGGCGCCTAAATGCGTGGCGCATAGTGAGCACTCGATAAATACTTGACGAACACAATTGTTTACTGCCATTACTGTCCAGCAGAGTAAGTTATTTTTTAAATGTAAAAAAAAAAAAAAAAAGCCACACCACATTCCCTGAACGGTGCACTCACCAGCTCTAAGCCCTCCTATATTCTCGACTTGAGCCCCAGATGACGGATGTGAGGGCTGTGGTTGGAGGGGAAGCCACCTGCCGGAGTCACGTGGCCCTGACGTGGGTGTTCCCAGGCCCTCGGTTGCCTCCCCCACCTGACTGGCAGGTTTGTGGCCCGAGGCTGGGCCCCAGGAAGGCTGCTCCTCAGCCTGGATCTGAGCCCTGACCTCCCCGGAACCCTGGGGTCTCTCTCTGCCCCCAGGGGGGTCTCGACCAAGACCCCTCTGGGAGGAACAGCACTGAGTTGGGGCCCAGGCACGAGGGTCAGGCTGCAGTGCCGTCCATCATACTGCTGGGGACTCCGGGGCTCAGCGACCACAAATCCCGCTTTAATTTATAGCAGGAAGTCCTGGAAAGTTCCTAAAGCGGCACAGACCACCGTGCACACGTGCATGGAGAGGGCAGGGACCACCACGCCTGTTCCCGCAGGCCTAGAGCAGGGCCCCGAGTGGGTCCCTGGGCAACATTTGCTGAGAAAGAAGGTGGACACACACAGCCAGGCTAAGGCCACACACACGCGCGGTCAGCCTTGCACGCGCGCGCACGCACACACACACTGCTCCCATACACACACGCATGTCAGCCTTGCATGCACACACGAGCACACCACTCCCACAGCGGCCGCCTCCCCAGCCTCTGTCTCCTTATAAGGCCTCTTTGTGTAAAGCAAAGGCCCCGGAAGTGGCCTCAGAGCCCAGGTCAGCAGGCCTGACAGAGTTTCCCCAGGCACTTCCCCTGCATCCAGGCTGGGTGGGCAGGGGTCATCCATGTCTCCACCGCAGATGCCAAGACTCAGGGTGGGAGGGAGCACCTAGGCCTGTCCACTAAGCTGTGATCTGCCTGCCCCCATTCCCCAAGGTCACAAATGGGGCAGGGGGCGGGGCAGGGGTTGTGGTGGTTAAAGTCAGAAACCCACTTCCAAATGCCAGCTAGGTTCTTCTTGGCCCCTGACTCCACAGGAGGCCAACCACCCCCTCCCCTTCACCCCAGGCAGCCTAGCAGAAGCCCAGGGGGTCCCTGGACCCTAGACTCATCCAGAGCAGAACCCAACTTCCCAGCTCCAACTGTCCCAGGCTCACTGTCTGGCCGGGCATCTCTGCCCCTTGTAGGCTCCTGGGGAGAGTGTCCAGACGTGTGGGCCGGGCTCTAACAGCCTGTCTAGGGACTTTTCAGAGTTCCAGGCTGTGAAGATGGAGACACTGGCTCTACAGAGGACCGCGGCCCCCACACTTGCCAATATCGCAGCTGAGAGGGCTTGGGGACCCTGCCCATTGTTTCCTGGGACCCAAAGGTTCTCAAGGGGGAGAGGGAGGGGCTGATAAAGACGGCCACAGCACAGTGAGCACACCTATCAGCCGATCACACTTTAGCATAAATTCAGACAGAAATACTCCCTAGTCTACTGACCCATACTGTAAAGCGGGGAGGGGGTACGGGTGGAAGGGGTGGGAGAGAGGAAGATGTGTTTTCCCCTTTTCATAACTTTTTCATAACTTCTGCGAAGCGGTTGAAAGCAGCAGGGCCTCCCGAGGACTCCCTACCCCCACAGGTTACACATGCGGAAGTGGCAGCCCAGGGAGGGGCGTGGCTTCTCCAGCCACTGCAGGCTTGGGGATCATGGGATCATTCCGTGTGGTCAGATCCAGGAAAACAGCCTTCACACCAGGCCACCCCACCACAGGAACTATGACTTAATCATTCCCAGGGAAACCTCTACCCTACCAAGGGGCGGGCACTGCCCGAGTGTGGACAACGCAACAGCTCAGTGGTGTCTCCTGGTGGAGACAAAGGCAGGCTGAGGCCATGGCCCCGGGAAACCCACCCACTCATCGCTGTGACCCTGTGAGCCAGCACTGTGGACCCATTTGATTGTCAAGGACAAAGAGAGAGGAGGGGGCCCTGAGGATGGCGTTGGGACTGGGAGTCCACGTCTAGTGCTCTGTGCCCCCATCACCCTGGAAAGAGAGTGAGGCTGGGGGAGCACGGGCCAAACCCCGACAGACTCCCCCAGCTGGCTCTAACTGCCCCCCACCAGCCTGGAGCCGGGATCTCTCTGTGCTCCAGGTAGCTCTTCCCCCATGTCTGGCACACAGTAGGTGCTCAGGATGAATGGACGGAGGATCACGCAGGGCTGGGAGAGCAGCACAATGGCTGGGAGGAGCTTTGGGTCTCCAGGGTGGGGCGTGGTTCTCCAGGCAGGGGGTGCCAAGGACCATGTACCGGGGTGTGGATCTAAGCTGCACAGGGACAGGTATATTTGTTTTGTTCACAGATGAATTCCCAGTACCAATTAGAGTGCCTGGCACATAGTAGGTGCTCAATAAATATTTCTTGAATGTGGTTGCATGAATGAATCACATCCGTCTTATGGTATACTCCTTATAGACCAGCCCTATTATTTCACTGGTACATGTATGCAATCTGTAAATATTCACTGGGGAGTATGTGCTCAAGATTTTTTCCTGATAGCATCAGTGATCCAAAAAGCTTGGAAATCGTCAATCTAAAGGGTCCTCTCTGAGGATTCGGGGAGAAAACAGCTCCCTTCCAAAGCAAGGCAAGCCAAGCGAAGCCCCCAGCTGCCCAGCCAAGGATCTCAGGCCTCCCATCTCTTTCTTACATGCTGGGTGCAAATTCTGACTCTCTCCATACTGACTGGGTGCCCTCCGCCAATGTTTCCCCCACATCTCTATCCAGGAAAGTCTGGGGTTGGACAAGGCACCAGCTGTAGGTTCTTTCTTGCTTTCAGAGAAGCTTCGCCAGCCCAACCTTCTCTGAATCCAGAGGTTTGACTGCATTGGAGGCTAAACCAGGCAGGAGCTGCCTGGAGCAAGGATCTCTGCTCTTCAGGCACTCAGGGAAGTCCCCACCCAGCTCAGCCACTCCAGGAAGCTTCCAGCAAGCCATTTTGCACATGTGCTGAGCTGTTACTCAACTTCCTGTTGAATGTGGAACAGCCCTCCTCACCCCAAAAGACCAGCCAGTCCCTCCTCCCCAGCTCCGCTCTTGAGGTCTTACAAACCAGGCAAAATCAAGTCAAGAAACACAAATGAAAATAATCATAAGGCACCATAAAGCATCAGCTAAAATAATCCAAACCAAACAAAACCCCAAAACACATAAAACTCAATGCTGGCAAGACTGTGGAGAAATTCTCATTTGTTGCTAATTTGTTCAGCCTTCCTGAAGGGCAATGTGATAACACTCAATCCAACCAACTGGGTGGGAACAAACAGAAGAGAAGAACACAAACAGGAACTTAAAAATTGTTAACATTTTTGGTGGCATAAATTCATTTTGGTGCTAAAAAAAATAGCCGACTTTTTTTTTTTAAAGCAAACATGTTCATAATAACCCTCTTTATAATGCTGACAGGATAGAAAAATCCAGATGACTACAAATATGGAAAGAGAAATAGCGATATGAACATGTTGTTATAAGACCTATGTGGATAATATACAAACACTTATGTAATTAACTATGTAATTAATTAACTTACTTGGCTTTTTTTTTTTTTTTTTGCCACTTGGCTTGGGGGATCTTAGTTCCCCCACAGGGGATGCAACCCTTGCCCCCTGCAGTGGAAGCACGGAGTCCTAACCACTGGACCGACTTGGCATCTTTAAATGCCCACAATTTACCCAGGACTTTGACATACATTCTCTCTTTTACACCCTAAAACAAGCCCAAGAAGTTTTCTAGTGTTTGTTTTAACCTTCATCTTGTACAGGAGGAAACAGACTCAGACAAAAGCCAAACTTTGCTCAAAGTCACCCCACTCCTAAATGGCACAGTTTGGGATTCTGACCCCAATCTCAGAGTTTAGGTTCACCTGGACACTTTGATAAATGTAGGCAGGCCTTATAAATAACAGCAAGGACAATAACAGTGCACATTTTGCCCCTGTGTGTGCCTTACACTCATGATCATATTTAAGCCTCACAACTTGAAAGTTCCCCATTTTCCAGATAAGCAAAGTTGAGGCCCAGAGAGGTTAGGTGGCTTGCAAGGTCGGTGGCCAGTGATGGAAGAAGCTGGCGCTCTTACCAGTTTCTGGTCCCGGAGACCTCGCCGGCGGGGGTGCTCTTTAACCACTGGGCAACACTGCCCGCCAGGCGGGAGGAGCCGGGGGACAGCCCGGAATAACCTGAGAGCCTCGGCGTCCGCACCAGGCTAGCTCCTGCGGCTTCACGCCAGTCACTACTGTGTCACTGTCACCGCCCAAGGTCCCGGCCCTGGCCGCCGTCCCCAAGCCGCCGGCGACGGGGGGCGCCGCTCGGAACGCTCCGGTCTAGCGCCCGGGAGCTCAGGAGGGAGCGTTCCGGACCCGGCCCGCCCCTCCCTGGACCGGACCCCTAGGACCTGGCCCAGCTGGCGGGAGGCGGGCTGAGGGAGGGGGCGGTGGCCGGCAGGGAGGGAGGGAGGGAGGGAGGGGAGGGGCGAGGCGAGGCGGGCGGGGGCGCCAGCTCATTTCCCGGCTGGAGCAACCCGGAAGGCTGGAGGACGGAGGGGAAGTGACTGGGCGTGGGGCCCTCCGGCCCGAAATAACGGGGCACACCGACGGCGGGGCAGAGTCGGGGGGGGAGGGGGAGGCGGGGCGGGGCGGGGAGGCGGACGCGCGGGCCGGGGCGCCCCGAGGGCGCAGACTGCGGGGGTGGGGTGGGGGGGTTGGGGAGCGCTGCGGTTCCCTCGCCCGGGGGAGGCCGCCCGCCCGCAGCCCGTGCTCCGCGTGTCCCCTCACCTCCAGGCAGGCCCCCCGTGGCCCCTCTCATCCCCGATCTTCCGGCGGCCCCTCGTTGCGTCCTCCCCACCTGCATGAGGTCCCTCCCCGCGCTCCCCACGCCCACCCTCCCTCCGGGCCGCTCCCACGCCCCCTCACCTCGGGGCGCCGCGGCCGCGGACTCTGGGCAGTCGACGCGCCGAACCGGCTCTGGGCCCCGCGCAGCTCTGCCACTTCCTCGTGGGCGGGGGGCGGGGCCTCCCGGCTCAGCCCCGCGGGGACCGGGCGGGACCCGGGCGGGCGGCTAGCGGTTGAAGAGCCCTGGTCCCGCCCACCCCCCGGGGCTGGGGCCGAGCTGACCCGGGGCGCCCTGAAGGCGTGCGCCCCTCGTCCCTTGGCGGGCGGGGAGACTGAAGCTCGGCGAGGGGGACATCGCCCGGGCGGGAACCCGAGCCCTGCAGCGCGCACGGCCCCCACCCCCGCGAGCGGCCGTGGGGAGCTCCGGTGACCCAGCAGCTTAGCTGCCTGTCTCGGCCTCGGGCCCCGGCCGCACGGGGACCAGCCCTCCATTCGCGAGCGGATGCCCGCTGGGCGCCGAATGTGCGGGGTGTGGGCAGTCAGGGGAGCCGAGGCAGCTCGCCCGCTGCCGGGGTCCTCGCTTCAAAACGAGGCCGCCAACCCCCGGCTGGTCCAGTTCCTTCTCAATGCCGACTTCCTGCCCCTCTTTCCACCGCAGACCGCTTCCGACCCTTAAGTTACCCAGCAGCCTGGCAGCCGCCTGTATGTGGGTCTTGGGCCAGGTAGGTCCGGCGGTCTCTCCATCCCTGCCCTCTGCCTCATCAGTGGAGATGTGGCCAGGTGGTCCCTCCCGCTAGGATTCAGCTCAGCTGGTCAGCCAGGCACTAAGCAGCATCACGGATGGGCGTGGGGTCTTCGTGGGTCTCAGGAGGTCCGGGGCGAGGCACCCACCCTTTCAGGTCTCCCCGCTTTGACCCATGCTGTTCTTTCTGTCTGGAACACTTGTCCCACCCTGTCCCCACCTGGCCCCCTTCCCTTCATCCTGCAGGACATGAGAGAGTGTCTCTTAGGTCACTCTGTCCCTGACCCCCTCCTCAACAGGATCCTGTGCTCACCAGTCCTGGCTCCCATTACACAATTCCACACCTGCGGGCAGCCGGGAGAATGAAAGGGGTCCAAAGGTGACGAGCACTTTGAGGTGAGCACGCAGGGTGCTTGGGAAACTTCAGCTTCGATTAGTAGGACCCTGGCCTTCCTGGCTCTGAGGAGACACTGAGGGGCTGTCAGCAGGGCCCCCCATCCAGCCTTGGCAAATCCAAGTGATGGCTTTAGTCAGAAAAAAGTTTCACATGGTCTGTACTGGCCACCCCCATCCCGTGAGGACAAGTGCAGTTTAATGCTGAGGTGACACTTGTGTCCCTGCCTTCCATTTACCCCTCCGCAGCTTTGCAGATGCCCAGGGAACCATCCCAGGTGGGACTGAGCCCCATCTCTGATGGTGGCCCCTGAGTGCTCTCACCCAATCAGCGTGTGGTCTCCCCGCCCCACCTCCTGGACTTGTGACCTGAGACGGTGGGTCAAAGCAAAGCCCAGGATTTCGGATGAAGATAGAGGGGAAAGCAGCGCCTTCTGGAATTTGAACACAAAACTGGAAGAGCCTCAGGGAAGCCCGACAACCCAGGGGGTGGGGGTGGGGGTGGGGGGGCGTGATGGAGAGAATCCCAGGAAATGACCAGAGCCCTGGTCAACTTCTGACTGGCAGCCTGAGCCCAACCTGCCTCTGGGGGTTCCTTCAGGTACGTGAGCCAAGGCATCTACTTTTTAAGCCGGTTTTAGTCGCTTTTCTGTTACTCATCCCTAAAAGCATCCTAACAAATATGCACACCTGAGGACTCCCTCTTCCTCACAAAACTGAGCTAATTTGATAAGTCTCAAGCTTAGTGAGAGCGGAAACCATACTTGTATTATTCACTCTGCTCTTCCCAGGGCCGAGATTGGTGCCTGGCAGCCAGGAGCACTCAGTATGTATCTGCTGAATGAATCAATGAATGAACAAACCAGTGGGGTTGGAAACTTGAACCCACTTCTGGCTCTGCCACTTAACCTGTAGTGTAACTTCAGTCTTCTTGCAGTGCCTGGGTTTCCGCATCTGTAAAGTGAGGCTAATTCCTAACAAGCACTGCCCGGCCACCTCACAGGCCTGCAGTCACTGTGGGAAGACCCAGTAGATTGGAAACACACCTCAAGCTGGGAAGCGACAGGGGTGTTATTTGAAATGGATCCCTTGGGGGAACAGTCTTCTAAGTCTTAAGTGGAGCAAGTCCTTGGGTGAGGAGAAACTGGTGGTGGAAGAATTTCATCTGGAGCTCAAAGAACAGCTCAGAGAGCTTTCTGTTTCTGCCCGGAATCTGCCTCCCCTGGTGCTCTGGGATGAAGGTCCTACACTCTACCTTCTTCCCCGCCTTCCCAGGATTCCCAGGAAGGCAGCCACACACCCAGGCTGACTCCTCAGGGCTGGCTGACTTGAGGAGGGCCGTCAGTTGGGGTCTGGTGCAGCGTTTCAGGGCCATCCAGGTCCTCCCTGGCTCTCTGCTCCTTCCTCCTTGCTGCACTGGCCTTACTGCCTCCTGGTCACAAGATGGCAGCCTAGCTTCAGGCTTCTGGACTTAGGAGCTGGTGGGCTGGCCAAGGCAGCGGGAGACCAGGGAGGGAAACCTTCCAGAAGCGCGCAGCACGATCTCCTTCTGTCTCAGCCCCTGCCCACCCCCAAATGGGGAACGTAGGTCTCCCCCTGAGCTGGAAGAATTGACACCGGGTACCAGGAGGGAAGAGGGGAGACCCCGGGCCTCTTTCCAAGGCCACGCCCACATGGAGGTCTGGAACACACACAGCACTCCTCAGCCAGGGCCTGCTCACACCCCTCCCAAGCCACATGGCTCAACTGAGAAACCAAGGTCTACCAGGAGACCCCACAGGTATCGCCAGGGGGGGTCCCCTCCTGCTTCCAATGACATCACCCTGCTTCTGAGTGCGGTGACAGAACTGGGCTGGGTTGCTAGGCGCCTCCCCTGCCTGTCACCACCCAGCAGGGAGCGTGCTTGGCGGTTACCCCTGGGGCTCTGGAGAGGCTGCCTTGATATAGGCTGCCCTCCCTCTCTGAACTTGAGTTTTGTCATCTCTAAGATGTGGCAGTCACAGTTCTAACCCTGCAGGGTTGCTGTGAGGAGTTCCTGCCTATCAGCTGCTTCCCTTGGTGCCTGGCACAGTGACCTTGTGTGCGTGGCACACAATCTTGCTGTGTTGGATCCGTGCATCCTTCCTCATCAACCCCACTCAGGTGACTGGCTCCTCTACCTTAGTAGCTTTCAAACTTTGACCATGACCCCCAGGGACATATGTTGCGGCCTAGTCCACAGCCCCTTGTGTATCTGAAGCAGAAGTACCATGAAGCAGAACTTACTGCACGCAATGCAGAATGTTGTTTTCTCCTCTAAGTACCAGCCATGATTTTACAACCTACAAATGGGCTCTGACCCTCAGTTTGAACTCAGCTCCAGACCATATTTCCTCTTTTTTTTTTTTCCTGCCGTGCCGAGTGGCTTGTGGGAGCCTAGTTCCCTGATCAGGGATCGAACCGGTGCCCCCTGCAATGGAAGCACAGAGTCCTAACAACTGAACTGCCAGGGAAGCCCCTCCTCCCCTTTTCTGAATGGACCTAGTGGATTCATTTCCTGTACTGCTGGAGCAACTCACCGCAGAGCGGGTGGCTTGAGACAACACAAGTGTCTTCTCTTGCAGCCACTGGAGGTCAGAGCTTCACAGCCTACATCAGTGGCTGGAGGGTGCTGGCGGGGTGCTGTTTCTTCTGGAGGCTCCAGGGGAGAACCAGGTTCCTTCTTGCAGCTTTTAGAGGCCTTGGCCTTCTCCCACCCCAACCTGTGATTCTACCCCCTCATTTGCTCAGACTCTCCCCAGCCTGCCTCCCTCCTATAAGGATTCTTGTGATTACACTGGGCTCACCTGATAATCTAGGCTCAGCTTCCCCAGCTCAAGATCTTTAACTTAATCCCATCTGCAAAGCTCACAGTTTCTGGGGATTAGGACAGGGACATCTTTGGGGGGCCAGTAGTCTACCTCCCACACCTAATATTTGAATTAGAGACACACATAACTCACATAACTTTATAATGTACTATTCCACGTGGGGTAGCTTAATGGCCTCACCGACATCACAGGCACCTGAGGCCTTTGCATCACTGGGCACACATGAGAACTAAACCACTCGCCTGATTGTTGGGTCAAACTCAAGGGGCCACGCCTACGCAATTAATCTGGGTTCTGAGGCCAACCCGTTTTCTCAGCATATTCTAGAAAAAACTTTTTTTTTTGGTTAGCAGAATCCTTCATACAACACTTCCCACCCTACCCCACTCTGCTATTAAGGGTCTCCGGGGCCTAGTATGGGGCCAATGCCAAGCCTGAAGGCAAACCTCGGCTTTACTGAATAACAGGAACTGCTAACCCTTTACTACTCCCATTTTACAGGTGAAGACAGTGATACTCAGAGATGTTAACTATGTCGCTCAAGGCTACACAGCTTGGCAGAACTATGACCTGACACCAAAGCCTCCAATCAAAGGGCTCTGGCCACTGTCCCTCCAAATCGGTAGCGATTGTGGACCGAGGACTGGTCAGAGTCTCACAAGCAGGGCGAGATGAGAAGGGACCTTCCACCATCTCAGACCCCAGCACTGCGGGTTTCTGGCTGCCACGACAGGGATGGGCCTTCTTCCATGGACATGAGATGGCCCAAGTTAAAAAAAGAAAAAAGATGACTCTAGGCTTAAGTTCTTGGAGGCCAAGTTAGTAAATTTATTGTTTCTTTCACAGAGTACATTGTTCCTCTAAAAACCTCTCGAATTGCTCCCAAACCATGTGATTTAATGAAACTAAAAAGAAACTGGTAGCTAATTCCTGTTTCTTGGCCTGCTTTTGTCTATCCTTGTTCTGTCACGACAGCCTTGCTGATGTACTGGTACGAACACGTGTACACACAGGAGCTCCTGCTATTGGGGGTGGGCAGGGAGGATGCCACAGCAAACGGGAAGAGGCAGGTGCCCAGGTGCTGGGATTCTCTCCTGGAGGGAAGTAGTGCTTCCCATGGGTTAGCAAAAGGGCAAATTTATTCTTTTAAGAATACCACGATGTCCTTTGAGAAGCGCTGTTACCAGCGTTGTCCTAACTACTAGAGTTGTGTTGGAATCACTGCTCTGCTTCTGGGCACACAGCCATGCTCTAGGCTACGCTGTATTCATTTGTTTGCGCCTCTCAAGAGTCTCAGCCTTGAAATGTCAAACTTTGTGTCTAATTATGATGAAGATGACTTAGTTTGGGTACAATAATCTCTAAACCAAAATGACAACTTGTGCTTTTTCTCTCCCACTGCACACTCCCCTGCACACGCCTGCCACGGGCACCAGCCAGGGGCTCCCTGGCTGCTCATTGGAGGCGGGTTTCTCTGCTGCCTGTATGCAAGCAGGCCTCCTCTGCCGAAGTCCTGCATGGCTAAAACATAGCATTCGAGAACCGTTTTTTTTGGGTAAAGGTTGTACAAGATGGCTCAATATAAGAAACTAAGAATCTAAGGCTCTACCCTAAAAACTAACTAGTAAAACAAAGAATTTACCCATCTTCTCCTACTAAAAATGCAAACAGTATAAGGAGACAAAACCAAAAACACATTCAGTATTTTTATTTAATTTTGTAGCGGACAATTTACATACCTCCCCCACCCCTTCCTTTAAGTTAGTGTGACAATTGTCCATAATAAACTACTTAAAGAGAAGCTTTGGTCAAGAATGGAATGAAATAGCAAAACAAAAAACCAAAAAACAAAACCCAAATCACTGCTGCTTTTAAAAAACCAACACTTTCACCAATTATCCTCAAACAAAACACACAACAAGGTTTGCGCCATATGTGTCTTCAGTGTTTCCTGGCGGCCGGCTCTCCTGCCCATCATGCAAATGGCGGAGCTGCCCGGCGCAGCCTGTCCGTCCTCATGCTGGATCTGGGCGGCTCACTCAGCTTCACATTATCCGAAGGCCCTGGATAGAAGACTCTAAGGTCTGGAGAGCGGCAGAAAGAACACCGATGGTCAGTGGGGACTGGCCATCCTGGCGTTTTCCCCAAGGCACTACCCCACACCCCCTCCTTCCTGGCTGAGACCCGCTCCCTCTGAGATGGGCTCCGGGACTATGGCCTGCAGACACTCTCCCAGACAGGGCTCCCCCTGCTGGCCCTTCCAGGCCCTGCGCCGCCTTGTCCCCACGGCCCCAGCCCACAGGCCCCGGGCACACGCCTGCTCCCAGGGCACGTATGTGCTTATCATCTGTGTCACTGGCGCTCACTCCAGATGCCCTGATGGCAAGCACTCCCATGTTTCTGTGGCCCCCACGCAGCCAGACTGGTGCACAACGCCTAGCGGTGCTCAAAGGCGGACGGACCAGAGAGGAAAATGCGCTGGAACTTGCACAGGAGAAAGGACTTGGCCGCAGGGATCAAAGGATGAAGGGCGGAGCTAACCGCCCAGGTGGAGCTAATTGCACAGGTGCGCGATGCCCCAAAGCTGGTGAAGGTAACAAGGGCAAGACTTGTAGAGGCAGCAACATCAATCATGAAACCGCACAGGCAGTGGCAGAATTCTGTAAACGTTTAACTTCTGGGGGTTAAGTCCGCAGAGCTGCACACCGGAGCTGCTCTTAGCCCTGCCCCTCCTCCCCGCCTCCTCATCCCAACCCCGAAGCTGAAGGGTGCAGAGGCCTCCGGCGTTTGTCCCTCGTGGTCACAACACCCCTCCATGCGGCCTCCTAAATCCCTCTAGTCCAGAACCTCCTGGCCACCCCCCGCCCCCCAGCACGGCTGGAGGCACATCCCCGCCACCCGTTCACTCCGGCAGCCACTGTCCAGGGTCCAGGCCACCTGCATGTCACAGCAGGTGCCTTTCCACGTCGGTTCCGGAGCAGCCCCCAGCTGCCCGCAGGCAGGGCCCGCTCTGCTCTGCTTCCGCAGGCCCCACAGCGGGGCCTGAGTGCAGCACACGCCCCCTGAGCTGCTTGGCTGCTCTGCACGTGCTGCCCCTGCAGCTCAGACCGCTCGCCCGGAGAGGCAGCTCAGGCAGTCCGTGCGGCCCCCCAATTCCTCAAGGTGAAAACAGGCACTGGCTCCTCTCCCGGAGCCCCACCCGACCCCCACCCTCCCCTCTCTCCCACGACGAGCTCCCCGAGGGCTCCTTCACGTCCACGTCCTCAGTGCCAGCACCTGGCCCGGCACCCGGCAGGCAGGCAGTGAGTGCTGACCCGACTAGTTGGTGTCAACCATAAAAACACGTCTACAGAGTTCAGCTAGTCCGGGCCCAACCTGGGGCCCGCCACAAGAGCAGCCCCCAGCCCCCCTCAGTTACTCCGAGGACCTCCAGAAGTGTGGACTCCACCTCGGTGAGAAAGTGCGGCTCTCTCCCAGGGTTTCAAGAGAACCACAGCCAGTGCACCGCGCTCCTGACGTGCACCACGCTCCTGACGTGCACTGCAGCTGACGGCTGGGTCCAAGAAATGAGGACCAGTCTTCTCATGGGAAGACTTCTAACACAAACGAGATCTGTTCTGAAAGACAGACGATACCTTGAAATCCCAAATGGTCATGGCTCCATCGATGCCAGTAGTGCAAAATTTGCGACAATCTTGCTTGTCTGCCTCATAAATAGACACTTGACTGAAAAAAGGCAAAGACAGGAGAGAGACTGTAAGGCACATGGTGGAAGTGAGCTCCAACCCTCCTAGAAGGGTAACAGCATTTTCAGGAAACGAATTTTCTATCAATTCCTTTAAAGTGTCCATAGATATTAGTCTGTAGCGATCTGACTCAGAAAATATTAAAATGTATTTTATTACCAGATTCCAGAAAAGAAAAAGACTGGAAAGAGAGAAAAGTTAAGAATGTGCATTAATTAGAGGGACGTGGAGAAGCAGGACAATTCAGGCCACACAGCGTGCACCCTGCGGAGCCAGGAGAGGCCACAACCACAGCTGTGACTGAAATGGACACACTGCTTAAAAAAAAAATACTAGAGGGCTTCCCTGGTGGCGCAGTGGTTGAGAGTCCACCTGCCGATGCAGGGGACATGGGTTCGTGCCCCGGTCTGGGAAGATCCCACATGCCGCGGAGTGGCTGGGCCCGTGAGCCATGGCCGCTGAGTCTGCGCATCCGGAGCCTGTGCTCCGCAACGGGAGAGGCCACAGCGGTGAGAGGCCCGCGTACCGCAAAAAAATAAAATAAAATAAAATACTAGAGGCATCATGAAGCATGACTGAAATCCAACTGGCTCCAAGCCAAAACTCCCAAATTACCCTCTAGGACAATGAGGGCATATGAGTCAAAAGCTCTCCTTACATTTGAAATTAATCATTATTAATATTAGCAACATTCAGACACACCACAAAATTCCAACCAAGCTCAGCAGAGGAGACTGATGAAACAACTTGGCTTAGCCTGATTATCTGAAAAACTTTCAAGAAAACCAATTCCACAGCTCAGACAATATTTGTCTTTCTCCCCGAAATGCCTAGAACATTCCCTGTGGGGAAGGGGATGGCACACACCACCTGTTTCTGCACAGCCTATGGGCTAGAGAATAGCCTTTACAATTTTAAGTACTTAGAAAAAAATTAAAAGGCTATTATTTCCGGGCATGAAAATTATGTGAAATTCACATTTCAGTGTCTATAAAGTTTTGTTATTTTTAAATAAAATTTTAAATTAATTAATTTACTTTTGGCTGCGTTGGTTCTTTGTTGCTGCTTGCGTGGTCTTTCTCTAGTTGCGGTGAGTGGGGGCTACTCTGCGTTGCAGTGCGTGGGTTTCTCACTGCGGTGGCTTCTCTTGTTGTGGAGCACGGGCTCTAGGCACGCAGGCTTCAGTAGTTGTGGCTGGCGAGCTCTAGAGCGCAGGCTCAGTAGTTGTGGCGCACAGGCTTAACTGCACTGCAGTATGTGGGATCTTCCTGGATCAGGGCTTGAACCCATGTGTCCCTTGCATTGATTGGCAGGTGGATTCTTAACCACTGTGCTATCAAGGAAGTCCCTATAAAGTTTTACTGAAATACATCCATGCATATTTATCTCTGTACTGTCCATGCCAGCCTGCAGGCCACATGGCAGGGCTGTAGTAATTGTCATGGAGACCGTGTAGTCCTCAGAGCCTAAAATTTACTCTCTGGTTCCTTATACAAAAAGTGTGCTGACCCTGCTCTAGGGTAAAGAGGACTTTACCCTAATATCTGCAAATAAAAGCAGTCACGCCAATCTGCAAGGGTCTTTTTATTCCTAACCTCAAAGTCTCAAAACGGCAATGAGAGCTGTCTCTTTACAGATACACAGTCTGCAGAGAAGCTTAAGAGAACCTCACAGAAAATAATTTTGAAAATCATTCAAGACAGAGAAACTTGAAAAGTGTGGAGAAAAGTTCTGCTATGCCTTCAAATGACTACTTTTCACTAGAGCACAGATTATTTCCAGCCTATTTTAAGTCCAGTGGCCCTTTCTGCTGAACATAACAACCTGCAGTTAGAAATTCTCTTGAAGAGGGACTTCCCTGGTGGTCCAGTGGCTAAGACTCTGAGCTCCCAATGCAGGGGGCCCAGGTTTGACCCCTAGTCAGGGAACTAGATCCCACATACTGCAACTAAGAGTTCGCATGCTACAACTAAGACCCAGCGCAGCCAAGTAAATAATTAAAAAAAGAAAGTAATACAAATCTTATAAAAAAAGAAGAAATTCTCTCAAAGAGAAAGTCTAGAGGTTTCCATTATTCTTCCCATGATAATCACCCACATTAAAGTCTCTCAACACAAAATGTCTAGTCAAAGAATACCGTGCAGGGCTTCCCTGGTGGTACAGTGGTTAAGAATCTGCCTGCCAATGCAGGGGGCACGGGTTCGAGCCCTGGTCCGGGAAGATCCCACATGTCGCGGAGCAACTAAGCCTGTGTGCCACAACTACGAGCCTGCACTCTAGAGCCCGTGAGCCACAACTACTGAGCCTGTGCGCCTAGAGCCCATGCTCCACAAGAGAAGCCACCGCAATGAGAAGCCAGCACACCCCAATGAAGAGTAGCCCCTGCTCACCACATCTAGAGAGCACCTGCACACAGCAAAGAAGACCCAACACAGCCAAAAATAAAAATTAAAAAAAAGAACACAGTGCATTTCTCCTCTAGATTAAAAAAAAAAACAACCCACCAAGCTTTCTGGACACGACACAATTCTACTGTCTTATTTAATCACAGATGCCTGATGAAAAATAAGTAAAGGAGTTTTTTGTTTTGTCATAATGATGCTGAAAAATCTGTCTCTCTAGTTAAACGATCTTCTTACTTGTACACCTTACTTGAAATCCATGGCTGAAGTGACAGCTACCTTTCAAACAGGATAAGACTGTCAGGTGCTCACTATTAGAGGAACACGACATTCAGGAAGGTCTCCTTTTGTCCTCAGTCAAGTTTCTGAGAAAGCAAGACCCAGAAGAGGCTGCCTGACAGGCCGCGCCAGCTTACAGGCCCGCAGCAGGGCCTGCGTTCCGCACGCGGGACGCCCAGACCATCTATGCCCTGAAGGACATAATGACTACGTGGGGGCGGCTCGCTCTCTGTGACGAGTTGGAAGTAAGAGCCTGCAGCCGGGAAGATACAGACCCCTCGCCGCCCCCGTTCCTGAACGGATGTCTGGGCCTGCAGGACACAGAACATCACAGGGACCCGTCAGGAAACAAAGAGGGGAGAAGGGCAGCCCGGTCACCTAACACTTCTGCACAGCCGTCGGGCCGGGGGCTGGGCGGCACCTACGTGATGCTGTTCTGGTGCAGCGTCTCCAGGGCCGTGTTGCGGTCCTCGGTCGTGGCCCGCTTGTCCATGTTGCGGAAGCGCTCCATGGCCGACATGTTTCGCTGGATGCTCTGTTTTGGGATGTCTAGTTTGGAGACGAAGGTCAAGCAGCCGCGGTCGTCGCAGCTAAAGAGCATGGGGCAGCAGTCATGGCCCTGAAACGAGGGATCGGTCAGGCCCTGCAGGGTGTGCGCCCAGCGAGCGCCCCAGCAGAGCGGCCCCATCATGGGAGCCTCTCGAGCGGCTTCCCCTACAAGGCTGCTGCTCCATGCTCGTGCGCACAGCCACAGGGCATGCCCTGCTCCCGTTCTGCAGAGTAAGCACAGGCCCCGGTGCAAGAGAGATGCTTACAGCGGCCACGACGCTGTTCTCCGAGACGAAGCGCACACTCAGGAGGGGCAGGAACTCTGTCTTCAGAGTTGAGACCCTGAACACAAGAACAGTGTTAACCCGAGATGGAGCAGACCACGCAGCCTCTTCAGACACAGACGACAAAGGACCCGTTCTCATGGGGGCTTGGCAGGATGAAAGAACACTTACATTAAGAGGAGCCCCATAACCCAGGCCTCCAGGAATCTCCAGCATGAGCCAGCCCTGAGGTGACCCGCAGATGAGCAGGCCTCTGCCCCCTCTGGCTGTGCCCACCCCTCCTGCACCCACCCCTCCTACACCCCTGCTCACCACAAACTGCCCTACACTGCGGTCCCAGGAGCACTGGTTCTCTGCCGCCTCGGCCTTGGCTCCCCCTGCCCCGTTACCCACACACCCTTTCTGCTCCTCCTGCTTTTCCAAAGTCCACCCCAGTCTCTGAAACGAGGCTTGAGTTTCATCACCCCTATGAACAGCCTTCCTGGACCACTTCAGCCTGCAGTGGCTGCTCCTTTCTCTGCTCCCCTCTCCTCGCCTGTGCTCACGTGGGCTCCTAGAGGGCTGGGACCACAGACACTTATGGGAGTCTATTCTGTGCCCGGCCAGGCACTGGGGCAGGAGCTATGGCCACCGATGAACACGACACAGTGTTGGCCAGCCAGGAGCTCACATGCGAATGGGCTGTGTGTGTGTGTGTGTGTGTGTGTGTGTGTGTGTACACACGTATGCTTCATTGTCATCTGGCAGAGAGATTACACAGATACGGCAGCAAACATGCTGGTTGATGAAGTAGGATCATATGGCTCCATGTAAAAGATGATGCATTTTGAAACTGTGTCTCAGGAGACACCCCTGCCCTATCCCCTTCAGTACAAATGGTATTGGATTAAAGTCCTAACACCTCATCTTAGGCTCTTCTGTGGCATACCTGGCTCTTACTACATGAAATACTCTGATATGGAGAAGGGTAGCGGATGTAATCTGACTTGCAGGACCGGAGAAGCCAAATAATAAATCAATTTGAAGGTGGACAAGAGCTTATAATATAAGCATGTGCTAAGAGCTTATTATGCATTACAATAAACTGTACAGAAATCAAATAGCCATGACAAAACACTATTGAATGACAAAGAGCAAATTACTATACAAAATGTATACCATAATCCCACTGGAGTTAAAAATGAAAAGATATATGTATCTACATATGTACAGAAATCTTCTGGAAGGCTTCATAATTTAGATTGGGGGGGTGTTTAAAAAATTAAAAAAAAAAATTCACCCCAATCAGTAAAATATATATATTCTTTCTGAAATGTCACTTTGTTGTCAGTGTGGGGCAGGGGGAGTCAAATGTGACTGGTTCCCTGCACGGGGGACAAGTCAGGAAACCCTTACAGGTGGGTTACCTTTAGCTGCCAACGGAAAGGATTCACCGGGACAGAACCAAAATTCACAAGCGGAAAGGACTGCGGTCACCCTCTCCCTCTAGACACGATAAGCAGAGACACAAACTGAAGTCTGATGAGACACACCCTGCTCTCCTCAGGGCCGAGCAGGCACCTCCTCACAGCGAGTCTCTGCGATTCGGGCTCCCCCAGCGCACACACCAGGGGGACTGGCTCCCAGGGTGTCAAGTGTCACTGCATGAAGGCCCACATGAATGGAGCACTGTCCACTGACTACAGAGTAAGAACACATCTCCCACTTCATCTAAGGCTGCCTGATGCCATTTACGTGTTGTGAGGAATTCACAGGAACAGACTAAACTGCCGTCTGAAGGAACTCTTAACAGAAGCAAACCAGGAGACTCCTTTGGAGGAATCACAATCAGCACTTCCATTAAGAAGTGTTTCTGGAAGTGAGACCTAAGTCTTCAAAATTTCCCCAAATGGACAATCTAAATGTGTGAAGGTAACTTTAAAGGCTGCCTTGCAACCTGGTTCGGATTTTTATGCTGGTGCCCTGCACTTATACCCAGGGAAAGGCAGCCTCAGGCCGGCTGCTAAGATCCCACCCCACTCCTCTCTAAGTCCAGATGAAGGCAGACACTCACTGCACACTTTTTGAGGCGTCGGCAACGGACACGGTGCTGTCGTGGCTGACCCAGGCCAGGCGGCTCCCGCTGGCAGAGAAGCTGACCCCGTGCACCCAGCCGCCAGTGCCACTGCCACCAAACTCTGACATCAGCTGACCAAAAGGCATCTTGCTGCCCCAGGGTGTACTGGCTGGCTTCTCATCCACTTCTTTAATGTAGGCAGAAAACACTCTGTGGTTTAAGGGCAGGGAGAAGGAAGGAGTAAATGAAAATATCCGTATATAGAAACAGGCCACAGGCAGCTGCTGTAAGGTGTCCCAAAATGAAAAGATACTGACTCATCAAAAGCAAAACCTGATGGGCTTCCCTGGTGGCGCAGTGGTTGAGAGTCCACCTGCCGAGGCAGGGGACACGGGTTCGTGCCCCGGTCCGGGAAGATCCCACATGCCGCGGAGCGGCTGGGCCCGTGAGCCATGGCCGCTGAGCCTGCGCATCCGGAGCCTGTGCTCCGCAACGGGAGAGGCCACAACAGTGAGAGGCCCGCGAACCACACACACACAAAAAAAGCAAAACCTGATGACAGACAAGTTCAGATACACAAACCTCTTAAGACACAGAAGGGTTCTAAGGGCTGCCTACAGTTGATTCAAGTTTGGCCTAGGTCGTGTCAGGCACCACTCTCAGGGCACAGCTCTAGAAGTGATGGACACAAAGCCCTTCCCTCCTGGAGTGTATCCAGCAGAGGACCTCGCTGTCCTGCCCCTCCCCGCTCCCTGGCCCATGGCAGACTCTGCTAAATGAGCACAGCATACTTTCGTGTCTGCTTCACCATCATTCTTAACACAGCAGTCCAGAGCCCACACAGTCAAATGGTAGGAGAGAGGAAACTATTTGCTACTCTGCAATAAACCACTAGCATTAACTCATTTAAAGAAAGAAAGGGAGGGACTTCCCTGGTGGTCTGTCTAGTGGTTAAGACTCCATGCTCCCAATGCAGGGGGCCCAGGTTTGATCCCTGGCCAGGGAATTAGATCCCACATGCTGCAACTAAGGAGCCCGCCTGCTGCAACTAAGACCTGGTAAAACGAAAGGAAGAAAAGAAGGAAAGAAAGATAGGAAAGAAGGAAGGGAGGAAGGAAAGGAAGGAAAGAAAGGAAGAAAGAGACATCCAAAGAGAAAGTCAAGGGAGGCCAGTGAGAGTGGGCAGGCTCTCCCTAGTGTCACCCTCAGATCCAGTGTCCAGCCTTTGTGGCAGGTCTCGTCTGGGATGACGGCGGGTCCTTTACAGCCTAGGGTCATCAGTCTCTTTCTCTAATTCCATGAAGCTGTGTGTAAGGATGTTCTGACCCAGAGCTGGGAAGCAGAAGGGCTAGAGAACAGCTGGGGATCTGCCCTCCAATGCTATTTCTTTATACAGCTTCTCTTCAAAAACTTCTGAAACTTAAAGACCCCTGAAGCGATCTGGGATATTTTCCCCCTAAAACAATAATGGCGGCAGCAGCTCTGGAAGAGGCAGGACAGTGGAGAGGCAAAGGAAGCCTCGAATTATCTGTAAGTTAGATGATGTGACCTCAGAACCTCTGTGCTTTAAATCTGCATCACGATGGCTACTGCTTTAGTCATCAGAAGCCAGGAAAGAACTGTGCTGCCAAATTGAGAGTTCGAACAGAAAAGACCCTTACCCACAGGACCACAGGTCAAAGCCAAGTTTATTTCTGGAAAGTAATATTAACAAAAGAATTGTAAGCTATTTGTACAAGCAGATTTTTGGACACAGCCTGACAACCCAGGTGGTATGGTTAAATTCCATCTTCTAAGGGAGCTGGAATGACTCTGGGTAACACATCACAACAACAAAACTCCTGAATATGAAAAAATCTTTACTGTTAACACTGGTTCTCAAGTAGAAGAGCCAATATTTTTCCAAAAAGTACCTTGACACTATTGTACTCCCATCCCACAGCCAAATTCCCATACATATCCTTTAAAAAAAAAACCCCAAACCAAAAACCCCATGAGGATTCTTGGATATAAATCCCTGGCCAGGTTTTCTGGAATTTCTCCACATAGCTTACCAAAGAATGCTGCACCCCACTTCCCAGCCCACCATAGAGTCAACATGAAGCAACATTTGCTTTTCTTCTGGCTAAGGCCGGGGTGGGGAGGGGGGAGCCTTCTTGATAAAGAACAGCTTTAAAAAGCAATTACACTGTATGACCCTTAAAGCTCTCAGCAAAGTGGCTGTGTTTCTTCTAGTCTCATGCTAATGACAAATAAAGAGATTTAACTGAAAAGGAACCACACAATAACAGCTCAGCAGTGCCATGTTCAGCTGTTTTGTTGATCTTGGTTTCACTCTGGAATTTGCCCAGTCTGCTGCCTGGGTATGAAATGAGAAATAACACCGTGGGAGCGGGGGACCCTGTACCTGGATGTTCTGCCTGAGGAAACTTCCTGGCTCCGCCCCTGCATCCCTCCGCCTGCCCCTCCTGGTCCACTGCTTTCTATTGATACCTCCTGATTTCCACACTTGTTGTAGCTCCTTTTCTAGATCACAAGCTCCTTTCATCTCTGGGACCCTCATGGGGCCTAGCATAGTACCTTACAAAGAAAAGGAACCTCAAAAATACTTGCTGAAAGATGAAAAACGAAGAGCTCAAGGCCGTCTATCAATCCTCACTCGTTCCCACCTGCATTTGAAATCACAGGATCCTGCTGCCAGCAAGACGTTGTTGGGATGCCAATCCAAGCTGAGGACCGTGGAGCGAATGGGTTTTTTAATGTGCTTGCTTACCCACCTACAAAAGGAGAAAACCCATTTTAGTTTATCCACACATCAAGCAACCATCCCCAAATGACCTACAAATGTGTGTCAGGCGAAAACACCTACACGTGGTTCTCACATGGCCGCCGAGTGTTCTACCAGAGAGAAGGTGCGTTTCTAGAGGAAGAGAGGAAGGGGAACCATATGTGGCCCCTTTGCTCTCCTGTCTTTCAGGCTTTGACGTTTTGATCAGAGCAGCCAGTTCGGAACTTTCCCAGCTACTAGAGGATCCTCATCATTAAGTATATTTATGGATTAACTCTCATAGCGTCCCCCATGGACTTTCACATTATGTGTAACTCTAACCTTTGAAATAAAAATTGAGGTTTGAAATCACTTGAATTTTTTTTAAAATAAATTTATTTATTTATTTATTTTTGGCTGCGTTGGGTCTTCGTTGCTGCACGTGGGCTTTCTCTAGTTCTGGCGAGCGGGGGCTACTCTTTGTTGCAGTGCGCAGGCTTCTCATTATGGTGGCTTCTCTTGTTGCGGAGCACGGGCTCTAGGTGCGCGGGCTTCAGTAGTTGCAGGGTGTGGGCTCAGTAGTTGTGGTGCACAGGCTTAGCTGCTCTGCGGCATGTGGGATCTTCCCAGACCAGGGCTTCAACCTGTGTCTCCTGCACTGGCAGGTGGATTCTTAACCACTGCGCCACAAGGGAAGTCTGCTGAATTTTTATTACAAATATTCAGTGATTTGTTCCTTTGTTTTGGGTTAAGTTTGGGTTGTAAAATAGTTTAATTTCCTTTCTAAGTCTCCGTGAAGCTGCAAATTCTTTATTTTTTCACAGAGAAATCAAGAAATTAGCAGAACCTCTTGCTGGTGATGGGCCTCTGACTAACTCTCTAGCTCCACTAAAATGTTTATTTATGTCTAAGATCAGTCATTATTCTGGCCTAATTCAATTTCTGTCCCTAAACTGCTGCTTAAAAACCAATGCTGTTCTGCTGCTTAGGAGCTGAGAGACTTACTCTCGAGCAGAGCGCCCTTCCTTGAATGTTAAATCACTTTTCTATAGAATCTTTTTCGTAGCAGCTTTTCTGAAAAACAGACAACATTCTGACTTGTTTTATAACAGTTATTCTACCTTAAAGGCGTTTAGAGGTTGTTTTAAAGTACTTGCATCCTACAAATGAATTACAGTGCCATAGCTGAGACATTCCCCTGAACATTATGGCTTGTTCAAGGGACAATACCTTGTACTACAGTAAAGCCCAATTTGCCTGAATCTGAGACTATTTTTCAATGAATAAAAATGCAAAGTCACTGAGGTTGAAAGCTACCCAGGAAAAAAGCTGTTTCTAATCTATTTGTTACAGTGAGCCTTCTAAACAATTTCTTGCAGGCAACATTTTGTTAGCCTTATTTTTACACATGCTTGCAAGCAAGAAAAACCGCAGGTCTTCAATTCAAAATTCAATCTTGTTGCAAATTCACAGACTTGTTTCAAAGAATCAAAATTCCTGAGGTTTTACTAAATTACAAACTGTAATGTGATAATCCCTTCCTTTCCTTGTCTCAGACAGTGACACATGAAGAGTAATGTGTACCCGTCTATTTTTAGTACAAACACTGCCAGTTTCGCACTAAATGACAATTCCATGTTGAAGCGTATCTACCACCCTTTCTGAACATGTGCCAGGTAGAGCAGAGTGGTTTCCTTATCAAAGTAAGCAAGAAGGAGTAGTTAAAATAACTTACTTAGCCATTAAATAAATCCCTGTATTTTGACTGGCTCAGCTCCAAGTGGTTTACAGTATAAAGTAAGTACAACAGGCTGATTATATTTCTGAGATTCTGGTCAAATTTTAAAGTTTAACAGTTTAAACAAGTAAAATATTATACCAGGACACAGATTTGGTATAAAACTTGAAAGAAAGGAGAATATTGTTATCTGTAAGACTCCTAGATATTTTAAGTCAATAGAGACAGGGAAAAAAACTTCCTTAGGGCACTGAGCATCTTTCAAGTTTATAATAATTTATATATCAGAGTAAGAAAACAGCAATTTAGACAGTACAGAGTGAGAAGAGTTGTAGCATCTTAAAGAACAAACAAGTCAGGACATCAGAACATGGAAACCACAGTTCGATATTAATATGAGAAAGATGTGAGATTGGACTCATTGCACACAGAAGAAGGAAAAATGCTCAGAGAGAATGGAGAATTTCAAAGGAAAAAAAAAATCTCCAGATGAGGAAAAGATGAAGTTACAGTTAAGCCTCCACCCAGTGCCTCAAGAAGTCACCAAGGACACAGCAGTCCAAATGTATGATTCTACAGAGAAATAAAAATACTCATGTTGCTCACCAGTCATTTTCGGACTCGAAGTAACAAACAGAAATGAGTCGTGCTCCGCTGCCCACAGCAAATTTGTTCTCTAGCGGGGACCACTTGACAAAAGTGGCTGCACGGTTAATTCTCAGGATCACCAGGGTCGGCTTCCAGACACCATCTTTCTGACTCCACACGTAGGCATTGCGGTCAGCCCCACAAGTGACGATGCGGTCACTCTTGGGAGCCCAGTCGATACCTGCAAGTTGAGATGTGGTGGCATCTGCTCTGCCTGGCCATCGACAACTGACACGGCACCAGCAGGAGGGCACCAGCATGGCAGGGCTGGATGTGGGCTTGGGACCTTCCTCCCCAGCCCATCCTTCCCCACCTGTGGTCCTGGTCACCACCTCACACACAAAGGCAAGGATGTTTCTCTGCAAAGTTCCGTAACTCAGGATCCTCTGGAGGCCAGGCAGAACAGAGCTGTTATAATTGCGGAGGTGACAAACCAAGCAGGGGCATTCTTAACACCCAGCCACATATCTTTAGAATATCTGATCTGAAGACCCTTTTCTTCCTTCTTTATTGGATTTTTTTTTGCTCTGAAAGTACCTTTATTCATTCAGTAACAGACCTTGGTCCATGATATTAACTGAAAGTGTGCTATATGGCCTACAAATAAAACAACATATAGGGTAAACAATCATCAGTATAGAGAGGGGAAAATATAAATTATGATTCTTCTGAAGCTCACTGTTTTTTAAACTAACCGAAATACCTTTTTTACATGATACAGGTTCTATGAAAGAGTCTTTGAGTATCTTTGCATCTAAATGAGGAAAAGACCTAAATATGTATCTGAATGTAAGATTTATTTTTCTTATTTGATCAGACTTTTACTTACTTGGTGCCTCTATGAAGGATCCCAAAGTCAAGGTCAGTTTGTTATATACCAAGAGTAAAATCTGCTATGATTCAGTCATTTTATAGTTACTGATGAGGTATTTTCTATAAGTATAACTTAACACTGAACGTATAGAAATACTACTAATAATTTTTTATTATAGATATCTCTCTAAAAATAATTAACATTCTTAACATTTACATGAAAAAAGTAAGAATCAAAGTCTCCATTAGCCATAAATCACAGTGACTTTAGTAGTGTGAACAGTTTATGTTCATTCACCTACAGGAATAGTCAGCTCAATTATTCATACCAGTGAAGGGAAAAAGATGGGGAAGTGTATTCTCAGTGATACGTACTTTTATTTTAAATCTATTCATTACAGGACAGCTTTGCAGCTCTCTTTATTAGATTTTAAATTTAATTAATTAATTATTTATTTATTTATTTTTTGCGGTACGTGGGCCTCTCACTGTTGTGGCCTCTCCCGTTGCGGAGCACAGGCTCCGGACACGCAGGCTCAGCGGCCATGGCTCACGGGCTCAGCCGCTCCACGGCACGCGGGATCTTCCCAGACCGGGGCACGAACCCGTGTCCCCTGCATCGGCAGGCGGACTCTCAACCACTGCGCCACCAGGGAAGCCCTAACTTTTATTTTTAACTACAAAAGCAAACGCATATATTATCACGAGACAAACATCACAATGGGACATATGCAAAGTCAAAAAAGCCCTGCTTCCATTCTTCACACACATTCTTCCTGCAAAGGATACTAATATCATGGCAAACATTTTCTCCTGTTTTTTATAAATCAGCAGTGGTTATACATTATTTTAGAACACTGATCTTATCATAATAATTTCCCAAAACATCCCATTGTTGTACATTTTATTCCCAATCACTTATTAGAATAGATAAAACTGGAATAAACATTCAGGCACATAACCTTCTTGCTCTGGTTAAAATGATCTCCTTATGATAAATTCCCAGAAGTGTCATGCAAAATAGTTATTTTTATGACTGTCTTGTTTTCCTAACTTGATTACCAGCTTCCTGACAATACGAAGCGAGTCTCTGAAACTACTGTGGTGGGCAGACCCTGGAGTGGTCTCCGAGATTCCACCTCCTGGTGTTCACGACTCTGTGGGACCCCCCTCCCTGTGGGTGTGGGCAGGACCCCTGACTCACTTCTAACCAGTGGAATGCTGGAAAGTTGAGATGGATGTGACCAGTGCACAAGATTACCTAAGAGCATGGCGCCCCTCTTGCTAGAGACTCTCAAGGTCTTTCTCTGTTACTCTCTGTTGAAGAAGCAAGCTGCCATCAATCTCTCAGCTGCACGGAAATGAATTCTACCACCATCAACCTGAAGGCGCTTGGAAGTAGATCCCTCCCTGGTGGAGCCTCTGATGAGAACAGCCCTTCCGTGGCTGACACCTTGATTACAGCTTATGAGACCCTAAGCAGAGGTCCCAGAGAAGCCAAGCCCAGACTCTTGATGCACAAAAAACTGTGAGATAATAAATGTGTTTTGGTTTACGTTGCTAAGTGTGGAGTATTTGTGACATGGCGATAGAAGACTAATACATCCTCTAATATACAGAATATTGCCTTGTAATGAGAAAACTCAGTGATTCTGTAATGATTTTGACAATCTCAAATTTCACCCCATTCCAATATCACCACCACTTTAATTACACACATATGTATTTTATAAGAATTCCTGAGGTGCTTAAAAAAAAATCAATAGATCCTTATTCTCTAAGAAAAATACAAGGAACTGCCTTCTGCTTCGTTTTATAGTTCTAAGTCTACTTCTGTGGCTACATCTTTCATTTGAATATAGAAGTTGTAAAACCAGAGTCTTAGCCTCAATCTGTTTTTATTTTTTTTGGTTTTTTTGCAGTACATGGGCCTCTCACTGTTGTGGCCTCTCCCATTGCAGAGCACAGGCTCCGAATGCGCAGGCTCAGCAGCCATGGCTCACGGGCCCAGCCACTCTGTGGCATGTGGGATCTTCCCAGACCGGGGCACGAACCTGTGTCCCCTGCATCGGCAGGTGGACTCTCAACCACTGCGCCACCAGGGAAGCCCCCTTCAACCTGTTTTTAGATAACATTAGCTTTTAACTCTTTTAAAACACACACTTGTTAAAAACAGAATGGGAAGGGCAAATATTCAGTAAAGGCAAGTTCTCATCTCTTGCTAATTTAGCGTTGCATCTTTTTTTGTTTTCCTGCCATCAGAAGACTTCGAAGGAAAAGAAAACGAATCTAACATCTATCCTGTCTTTCCTATACTAACTATATTTCAGGATAACCAAATAGTAGATGAAGGTAAGCATCTCTTTTATGAATGTATTCCAGCTAACAGAGAAGAAATGATAGATTTAGAATATTATCATATTGCAGCCACTATTAAATTAATGGCTATGGGCACTGATCATGAACAACTGCTAACATCACAGAAAGAAAGACAACCGGACATTATGTGCCTCCTTCATGAAAGAACCTGCTACCACCTAACTTCAACTAGCAATTCACAGGAAACACAGAGGACGGAGAAATATGTGAAACACCATGGGCTTGCAATGCGTAAAACCCAGGCTCTGGAAAACACTACAGGACAAACAACCCGATTTCTCAATTTTCTTAACAAATAAATTGCGAAGGAAAAGAAAGAAGGGAACCTATAAACTTAATAGATAGATCAACTGATCACAACCATGTGTGTACCTTATTAGGATGCCAATTAAAACAGACTATTGTATTGGTTATTGCTGAAGAGTCCTTACCTTTTAGAGACGCAAACTGAAATATGAAGTGATGCAATGTCTGGGATGTACTTGAAAATAGTACAGGAAGAAGAATTGAGAGTGAGCTGAGAACAAGATTAGCTGTGAATTGATAACTGCTGAATCTGAGTCATGGGTATATAGGGTCTTGTTACATTACTCTGCTTTTATATGCTGTCTATTTAAAAGTGTCCACAGTAAAATGTTTTTTTTTTTAAAGGAGATGGTGATCAAGCATTTAACACAAAACAACAAAGTCAGAGAAAAACACCAGAACTCTGATATCCCTTTGATGCATGCCATACTCTTTTTCTCTGTAGTACTGAGCAGACTTTTCTTCTAAAAAGCTTCAGAGGGTAATTTTCCTTTTCCGTAGTTACTATCTCTCTGAGAAATTAAGTTTGATCCTTGGTCTCCTGCCACAGAGTTATATTTAGACTTTGCCAACAACAGTTTTTTCAGATCTAAAAAAAAAAATGTCATTTGAGCATTTGGACAGAAAACAGGCCCAAGTTCAAAGGATTCCAGAAGAGAAGCAGGGGGAGAAAAAGGACATAACTAACTATTTCACTTTTTTGGCTATTTCTTTGGTCTTTCATCTTGGCCCTTGCTCATTTATAAGTATTTCCTAATGTTAAAATTCCAATTCAAAATATGAGTGTTCTTATTTTTAGGCTGTAAGGCCACTGGCAAAGGGACTTAAAGAAAATAGGCCAAACCTCATAAAAATAAGGTCATGGGAAAGCAACAGCAACAAAAATAGAAATTATGTCTTTCTTGCTGGTTTGGTAATATAGTTAGTCGGTTCCTGACTGGCATCACATACAAAGCACTGGTAAAAGCAAGAAGGGACGGTCATAAGTTTTTGCTGGGGATACAATGTAAGGGGTGCAGAGGGTCAAAACATACTACGTTTTTCTCTGATTGGGGGGAAGGATATATTTAAGCTAATCAGTATATTAGGGGATGAGAGCCAAAACTCAAGGGTCCCAATTAAAAAAAAAAAAAGAAAATTACCATCAGTCCCTGTGCTGCCCACTTAAGTGCAAAAAATCATGTAAGGAGGGAAACACAAGACTGTGGTGAGAAATTTATAATTGAAAAGTTATGAAGAATAAGTTTTGATGTGCTTGGCAATTGTTTAAAGCAGTTGAATCACTTAGAAAATAGGATAAAAAAGAAACTATGGTAGTAAGGGTCAAAGACCAAGAGTTCTCCCTGAACGCAGCAGTAAGTTAGTATGTTTTTTTAAAAAGTAGCCAGACAGGGCTTCCCTGGTGGCGTAGTGGTTGAGAGTCTGCCTGCCGATGCAGGGGACACGAGTTCGTGCCCCGGTCCAGGAAGATCCCACATGCCGTGGAGCAGCTAGGCCCGTGAGCCATGGCCTCTGAGCCTGTGCGTCCGGAGCCTGTGCTCCGCAACGGGAGAGGCCACAACAGTGAGAGGCCCGTGTACCAAAAAAAAAAAAAAAAAAAAAGTAGCCACACATGATTTAACAACAAAGCAATACACTGTCTTGAAATCTGGTATCAAGATATGGTTTACTAAATTCTGAAAACATTGTAAAAATTCTCCATTTTTTCTTCCTTCTCCTTTATTTCACACTTGCTTAATAAAACTCGACACTGCTCTGCTTGCTACCTTTACCCAACTATTCATTGATAGTTTTTGTCAAAGTTGAAAGTTACTGTACACTTAGGAATCTGCCTCAGAGCTAATGCTTTAAGATCCAGTCTTCTACAAATTGACAAGAACAAGTTAAAAACTCAATGGAAAAATGGTTAGGAGTTATGAACAGTAAAGTCATGAAAATGAAAACTCAGGTGGCTAATAAACATCTGCTCAACCTTTCTATTAATCAGGGAAATGAAGCTTATAGAGTGACCAAAGATCACTTATCAGCCAGTCTGCTTCTATCAAGCATGTGTGGGGTGTGGGAAGATAAGCACTGCTATCAGGGCTGCTGGAATGCAGGCGATCTGACAATGCCTGGCAAGGCTGAAGATGTTTGCACCCCTGTGGTACAGCAAGTCTCCCAGAGACATTCACACCTGAATGGAGATCTGCCCGGGGACACTCAATTTAGCACTTAAATGTCACAGGGAAAAAGTGGAAGCAACTTAAATATCCTTCAATGGAGGAAAGAGTAAATAGATGAGGTATGAAATGCTACCCAGCGGGTAAAAGGAATCAATTTGATCTAGATACACCTACATACAGAGAACTCAGAAACAATGTGGAATGCAAAAGTAAGCCACAGGAGATGCATGCTATGATGCCATTTATGCAGTATTTAAAGATTCTAGCCAATAGTACTAAAGACTGCTTACACACACTGACACACACACACGTATGTGAAAGTATAAAAAACGGACTGGGACAATGTCATACCAATTACAGTGTCTTCTGGGGGAGAGGAATAGGACTGGTGGTGAGAGGAGACTTTACCATTATCTGGAATAATACTTCTTATAATAATATACTTCTTATAATCAAATCTTTGTTTCCCAAGTTTTCTGGCACAGGAAAAAAGATAAATAGCTGCTAATTCTGGGTGGCAGGAATATGGGTGTTTGTTATATTACTCTATGTCCTTTTCGATATTTTGGAATGTCTTCCTTGCCCTAAAAACAACATACAGGAAATTTCTGGAAGACACAGCGTTCCCTTAGGACTTGGGAACACAGCTTGGCTTGCGGTTGCACACAGCTGACGTGCTGTCTGGTTTTGCTTTCATGTCTCATCTAATCTAAGCTCTCTAGTCCCCAGAGTAGGTTGTGTTTTCTGTAACACTAGCAGAGTACTGCATACCAGCTGGGCTCAGAGACGCACTTAAAAACTGAGGTCACTATTATATATTTTCTCAAATTTTCTCAAGAAAAATCAGTAAATGCTGCACTAAGTACCGTGGCAGACTTCCTTTACTAGGCTATCTGTTTACACAGAAGCGTGCTAGACTTGGAAATGCCGTACTAAGCTCATGTGATCTCCCTTTTTTACCTGTGATGTGTCCGTTGTGCTCCTTGAGTTCATGAGCTTTCACCCACTGGCTCCCGTTCTTCTTGTAGATGTGGACTTCGTGGTTATTGGGGCTAAGGGCAATCTCTGGAGAAAAAAGTCAATAGTTAACACCTGAACTCGAAACTGTCATAAAAAAAGGGATGTTACAGTTGGCATTTTAAAAACAGACTGAAGGAAGGAACAGGAAAGCGGTTTCAGAAAATGGTTCCCAATATTCGTCCTGAAGAATTCCTTTATTATTTTTACCTCTACTTGGACCCCATATTTTAAAATGTTTTCTAGAAAAACTGAATTAAAAAATTCATTTTATTAGAAACATATACAACTGTCAATTAAAGTTCTAACCAGTAACAAATAAATAATATTATTATACTTAACTGATAAAATTTTTTTAATTTTGTTTTGGCCCAGCCGCTAGGCTTGAGGGATTTTAGTTCCCCGACCAGGGATCGAACCCAGAGCCCCGGCAGTGAAAGTGCTGAGTCCTAACCACTGAACTGCCAGGGAATTCCCTTAACTGACATAATTTTAGTCCACAGGAAATATATTTGACATTTTAGTTTGCCTGTACAACACTATTAACGACAAATGTTTAATTTGTTAGACTTTCTGAAATACTAAAAATAGCTCATAGGCTTTCATTACTGCTGTCATAGACCCAGGATGGAACCACTAGTTTATAAAAACAAACAAACAAAAAAACCCCCCAACAACCCTTGATACTACTGATAAAATATATTGAAGTTTTTCTTTACAATAAAGCCAATATAAATCACAAAATAAAATTCTCAAGAGAACTCTCTTAGACCAATCTAAAATGTTAGGAATATACATATATGATGGATTTTTTGGGAACTTATACTGGTATTTTTTCCTTTCTAGTTCATCCATTTTTAAAAAATAAATATCGATTTCTTAAAATTAAAGTCTATGACCCAAACTTTAGGTCAATCATTTAATAGTTCCCCCATCTATCATATCCCCCATTTATACATAATATCCAGAACAGGCAAATCCATGGAGACAGAAAGTAGATTAGTAGTTGCCTAGGGCTGGAAGTTTTGAGGAAAATTGGAAGTGAATGCTAATGGGCATAGAGTTTCTTTTTGGAGTGATGAAAATATTCTGAAACTAGACAGTGGTGATTGTTGCATAATTCTGTTTAATATACTAAACACCACTGAATTGTATACTTCAAAAGCGTGAATTTTATGACATGTGAATTATATTTCAATAAAGCTATTATTTTAGACAGTGAATAAATACCTAACTTTTAAAAATAACTCATGGACATAATACTACACTTCTTCTGTTTTTAGACTTTTTTTTTTTTTTTTTATTGCGATACGCGGGCCTCTCACTGTTGTGGCCTCTCCCGTTGTGGAGCACAGGCTCCAGACGCGCAGGCTCAGCGGCCATGGCTCACGGGCCCAGCCGCTCCGCGGCACGTGGGATCTTCCCAGACCGGGGCACAAACCCGTGTCCCCTGCATCGGCAGACGGACTCTCAACCACTGCGCCACCAGGGAAGTCCCCAGTTTTTTTTTTTTTTGCCTTCTCCTTGTCATATTACCTGCACTTTGCTTGCTGTACTACACCTACTTCTAAAAGTCTTCTCCATCCCTTTCTAGTTTGCTAGAGCTATAAAACTGGAAACTCAAGCTTATTATAAATAACATAGTAAACACTAGATAATACTGCTCTCATTATGCCACTTTGTAAACCATATGTGTCTTATTTCTAGGTCCTAGTATTCTGACTAAATGCTGGGTGATGAGTGTTACTGTACAACTATCCCAGACATTGGGTTATTAGGGCAATGAAAGATGTCTCTGATATAAACTGTCCTCCAGGTGGTACTGTAGAAAAAGAAGTGGACAAGGAGCCAGAAGGCCTGAGTGCTAATTACGGCTCTGACATTAACTTGGGTGTAACCACTGGAAAGTCCTTCCAACCCTCTCAGCCTCAATTTCTCTACCTGTAAACCAAAGGACTGACCTAGTTCTCTCTGAAGCTATATCTATGTCCTGTTCACATATGATATTGAAATATGTGATCCCTAAAAGTACCTACATCTAAAAGAATCAAAGGTACCAAAATAAAGGAGCAAAGTTAATAGCATACTTACGGGTACGATCCCTGTTCCAGGCATGACAGGTGATTGGCTCTAGTAAAAACTGATGCAGGGACATTATTCTTAGTGTGTTCAAAGGACAGAAAGCTGCAACAAGCAACAGAAAAAGCATTTAAAATGGCAGGCAACCCATATTTAAGTTGTCTGGGGATCCTGAAATGTTTGGGGATAAATAAAACAATTCTGCCTTTGAAAAAGACCAATCTCAATGTCAAAACTTAATCATTTAAATACAATTAGCACTGTAACCACATCAAGGGACTCTAAAACCATGAGTTAAGGACTGCTGGGGTACAAGATATTCACACAGTCTCAAATGATCATCCCACAGATTATTTATTAATTACAAACAGAAAAACATGCGTTTACAATAAAAAAATCTGGCAGTCGCCACCTTAACCAAGCAATCAATCTTAGTATCATAAGTAGTGGAACAATATAATCTGATGGGCCTCCTGACAGGAGACAAACTGAAGGGCACACCATCACTTATAAATAGTGACCACTTATTTATTATCCAGACCGGAATACTTTCAAGAGAGCATAAAGGGGCACTATTAATAATTATGCTGCAAAAACAGGCCACAGGACTATGCTGGAGAAACCTGGTAATATGGCCAACCTACCTATGAAGTATTTATGCCAAACATATTGTATTTATGCTAAATCCAATCAACATCTGGACCTAATTTCCAGTTTACAGGAAATAAAGGGGAGTGGAATTAGTTAAGTAACACCAAGGGGAAACAAACAGTTAAAACCAGAATGTGTGCCATCCTATAAAACAATTGGCCTGGACAATTCAAAAGAGGTCGGGGTGGGGGAGGGTGGCGGTTCTAGATGAAAAGAGCTATGAAAACCAAGTTTGATAAATGAAACTTGACTGTAAATCTACATTTTTTAAACAGCTGTAAAAGATGTATTTTGTAAAATAGGAAAAATTTGTATTTGGACTACCTATCACACAACAATACGGAATTATTTTCAACTTCTTAACTATGATAATGGTTGGCTGTTAGGTAGGAGAATGTCCTAACTCTTAGGAGATAAAGATGATGAAGTATTTAGGGATGAAATGTCATGATGTCTTCTGTAACTTATTTCCAATCATTCAGGACAACAAGTAGATGTATAAAGAGCAAATGTGGCAATACGTCAACAACTGGCAAATCAAGGCAAAGAGTAGGCAGGTGTTTTGTTATGTTAGTTACTCTTTAAACTTTTTATTGTAACTAAATGAAAAGCAGGAATCTGTGAAACATCATTAAATTAAATATCAAATCACACTCTCCCTTCTATAGGCACCCAAATCTAGATACACTGATGAAGCAACTTTTACCTGAAATAGGAGAAATTTTTTCAAAAAAGCAGTCAGCGGCCCCACCCCCATCCCTTTTTTATCGTTTCTAATAGGCACTCTCACAGCACTCAATACTTAAGTACAAGTCAACCTAGGGTGGAGACTGAAATGTGAGATAGGAATTCTGATGCAAGAAGGAAATGAATGGAAAGGCCATCAGAAGGTTGTAAAGTGAACAATGAAAGTTCAGACAAAGCAGAAATCAGTCTTAGTGGAAAGCAAAGGAAATGTCTCTGCTAATTGTTGTAAGGGAACCTAAAGGTCAAAAAGAGATAAGTGTGCCCTTAAATAAAATATCTGATATCTTGAACTGGCAGAGAAATATCAGTGTTTCACATTCTATTCTAAAAGTGAGGATATTTAGGTCATTAATTTTTTTTTTACGGGTACATGTTCTAGAAAGCAAATTACAACTCACAAATAAAATCTCTAACTCGAAATAAAAAAACCTTTTAAATGAATTTAAATAAGACTGCTTAATTTGTCTATTTTTAAAAAAAAATAAACCTCCAGAAGCTCAGTGCATGATTCTTTTTCTCTGATATCATACGCTTACCCATTACAAAAGGTTTTACTCGGTTACTCAAAATAACATGTTATGCCATAAACATCTGCTTAATTAAAAGCAATTTAGTTTATATGCCACATTTTAAAGGCTTATTTGTTAACTGAAACAAAATTGGTCTGCAAATTAATAATTTAATGTAAATATCTACATGCAATAAAAGCACACATTTCATATACAGTTAAAAAAGAAAAGGTGGGGGCTTCCCTGGTGGCGCAGTGGTTGAGAGTCCGCCTGCCGATGCAGGGGACACGGGTTTGTGCCCCGGTCCGGGAAGATCCCACATGCCGCGGAGTGGCTGGGCCTGTGAGCCATGGCCGCTGAGCCTGCGCGTCCGGAGCCTGTGCTCCGCAACAGAAGAGGCCACAACGGTGAGAGGCCCGCGTACCGCAAAGAAAAAAAAAAGAAAAGGTGGACTACCCTGGTGGCGCAGTGGTTAAGAATCCCCCTGCCAATGCAGGGGACACAGGTTCCAGGTCTGGTCTGGGAAGATCCCACATGCCTCGGAGCAACTAAGCCCGTGCGCCACAACTATTGAGCCTGTGCTCTAGAGCCCGTGAGCCACAACTACTGAGCCCGCACACCACAACTACTGAAGCCTGTATGCCTAGAGCCTGTGCTCCACAACAAAGAGAAGCCACCGCAATGAGAAGAACCCCGTGCACTGCAACGAAGAGTAGCCCCCCGCTCACCGCAACTAGAGAAAGCCCGCGCACAGCAACAAAGACCCAACGCAGCCAAAAATAAATTAATTAATTTTAAAAAATGTCCTCAATTTATATAAAAAAAAAAGGTGCAGACAAAGGCTTTCTCATTCTAAACCTCACGGTTATAAGCAACGCATCAAAGCCTTCAAAAGAGGTAAACATTTACTCAACGGCATAATTATTTCTAAAATTGCATTTCTAATTTCGTTATAGCATTCAAGTTCCATATTTGGACATACACTTAGACCTGTACTTCCTTCTATAATCTATTTTAAGTCTGTAGGCCAAGACAACACTCATGTTTGTCAGATTCATAAGACACCAGTAAACACAGCCTGTGTTCATTAAACTCAGTGAAAGGAGAATGATGACAACTTGAATTTTGTACAAAGAAAAAGAAACCTCTGTCGTAGGGTGATAATTATAATTTCTAAACTGTGATTCATATTTAAGTGAAATCTGAAAAACTTTGTCTTAACGAGGGTAGAGAGAAGAAAAAGGGAGAGACAAAAAGGTGCTGCATTAAATTTAACAAACTTCTACTGATGAACTTTTAATGTCCAGCACAGAGAAAGAACAATTTATAGGACATTATGATTCCAGGGACCCCCTCCACCCCCCAACTCCTTTCTTTACCTATCACTTGAGTCATCCTGGTATTTGGTTAGCCATGGGCTGTGGAGCCAAGAGGACCTGGGTTTGAATCCTGGCTTTGACACACAGTAGCTAGGAAACCCTGGGAAGGTCACTCAATATCTCCAACTCATTTTTCTTCATCTGTAAAATGGACATAGAACTGACATCCCAAGGCCAGTGGTAGCAGGATTAAATAATACGTGAAAGCATGTAGTTCAAAGCCTAGCCTAAAACAGATGCTCGGTAAGTTAAGTTAGTTCCCTTTCTTCCTCTAACCCAAGGCTTTTGAACCATCCCTAGAAATACACACCAGTAAGTACCCTCTGAACTTGGAAACACCTACCTAGGCTTTAAATTCTCAGTCCTGGAGCTTTAAAGTATTTGTACAGTGGGGATTTCAGTTCCCTGCTTGGGGTCAGTTTTCGAGACGTGATTCATCCAGTTTCTAATTGCTCTCAATACCCAACCCAGCAATAGCAGGTGCTCCGACAAGGTCACCACACCCTCCCCAGCGTTCAGAGACAGGTTCCAACTCCAGGCACCAGCCTCACCAGCAGACCAAACTTCCTTAGGCAGAACCTGTTTCAGCACAGGATTAGTTACCTAGATCTGATACTCTCCCCCAGCAGGAGATTTAATTTTCCAAGAATGATCCCCTCCTTTAATTGTGGTAAGTAGATGAATTAACCTCGGAAGGCCTCCGAATAGGTTGTGTAGGAAGCAGCCACTTACACCTACTCCCTCACAGGGCAAAAATAGCCTCCTGAATGATAGCTTCTCCTTTTCTTTCTTTCTTTCTTTTTTTTTTTAAGATACCTGAAAAACCCAGGGCCTCCGGGAAACCAAAAGGTTAGATTTAAAAACTGATAAAAGAGGGCAGAACTAGGATAATTTAGGTAATTTCAGCAATGAGTTGAAATAGATAAAAGTAGGTCAGCATTTCCTTCCGGTTCCAAAGCCCCAGTATGAGAACTGATGGCTTTATAATTAAAGATTCTAAACTACAATTTATTAAGTGCCTGCCATGTGCCCAGCAGTGTAGTAAGTACCAGGTTGGGGCCAAAAACATAAATAAATCTGACACTTTCCTGGTCCTCAAATCTGCGGGGAGAAGGGTAGAAGAGGAAGGGGAGCTAGATACACAGACAGAGAATGCCGAGAAGCAGGAATAACTGCTAACATTTATTGAGCACCTACTCTGGGCCAGGAACTATCCTAAGCAATTTATGCAAATAAACTCACTGGAGCCTCAAAAACCCCCTGAGGATCTTATTACTACAGATGAGAAAACGGGGACTCAGAGAAGCAATCTTCCCAGGGTCATCCAAGCAATGGTGGCGCCGGGATGGCAATCTGGGCAGCCCGACCGGAGGGGTGTGGTGGGAAAGGCGCTACAAAAGGGTTCCACGGAGCGACCAGGAGCGAAGAGGTACAACTGTGACTTAGGAGAAGGCGGCACCCAAGCGGGGGGATTCTTAAAGAACTCGGGGGAAGGTTCTTCTCGAGCTCGGGAAGGTCCCCCAACAGCTGAAGGATGGAAGGCGGCCCTAGACAGGAGCCAAACATTCCAGGGGCGCCTACGGCGCGCAGGGACCCTATTCTAGACGCTGAAGAAAGGAATGAACGGTGCCTCGTGACGCTCGACTCGGGGGAGATGATCCCATTCACCACAATATTAGAGACTGGGATAAATGCCCACAATGGAAGCGCAGGAGAAGCAGCCTTTAATTCTGGCATCGGAGGAGGCTTGGAGCTCGAAAATCGTGAGAATGGGATCTGGACGTGTGGGGACCCCAGGGCTCGGCGGGCCCCTCTGAGAACGCGGCTTCCCCGCCCCCTCCCCCGGCCAGCCCCTCAGCCTCAGGGCCCCACGGCCTAAGCCCCCGCCTCGCCGCCCCCGCGGGTTCAGATCCGGGACGAGGCCGGCCCAGGGGAGGCCGGCAAGGCCAGAAACTCGCCCCTGCTGCGCCTTACCTGGGGGTCGGGGCCGTCCGAACGGGCTCGGAGCGTTGAATTCGCGGACTCTGGTCAGTCGACGCGAACAGGCTCCGGCGGGCGCGGGCGGAGGACCGAGGCCCTGAGGGAGCGGCTGACAGATCCCGGAAGTGGCCAGGGCGCCTGCGCAGCGCGGCTGGGGCGGTCGGCGCACGCGCACAGCCGGGCGCGCGGCCGGGGTCCAGAGCGCGGCCGGCGGGGGAGGGTTGGGCGCCTGAAGGGAAGGTGCTGCATCTGCAAAGTCGGCGTCAGAAAACCGCTGGAAGGTGGTGGCGGGGCAGCGTGGACGTCTTACTGCTTCCCTCGAAAAATGTCCTCAGACTCACGGACCGAAGTGTGTGGAGCTTGGCGCTTTCATAAGTGCTTTGGTCATGAAATGAGGTACTGAGAATTGGGGCCTTTTGAGCCACACGGACCGACAAATCCCTACGTTTTTCTCCCTTCATAGAGGCCCCATCAGAGCCCGTCTCCCTCTGTGAAAGTCTCTCCAAGGAACCTTCTCGACCCTTCCTCGGTCAGAATCACTTGTTCCCTGTTCCCGAGATGGCGCCACAGCACCGGGGAGTTGGGAAAGTTCAACTGCCCCCCAAACACAGGAAGACAATGCCCTGAACCCCTCTTCCCGCTAGACTGGTTGCCCTTGAACCTACAGAAATTCTGAACCAGCTCTCCTGGCCCTGGGGTGGTTTACAAGTTTGACCCCCAATGCTTGGCTGTCAGGTGATGTTCACCAAAGTGAACTTGTCAAATTCCCGACTTCAGAGTCACACTGTGTTCTCGGGGGCTGTTCATGGAGCAGTAACGCCCTGGAAGTAATTGTTGTATTTGGTCCCATGGCTACAAAGCCTTTGGTCTTAGGGGCGATCGAGGACAGATTGAGAGCTGAAAGATCATTTTCAGTTAATCACTCCCTCCTGAAGACAACATCCTGGCAAAGGAAGGGCAGCACGTGTGGAAGCAAGGATTCCTCGCGTGTCTGCAAGTTAGGTGAACTAATCCAGAAGTATGTAGAGTTGGTACCCAGAGTCAAAACACCTACCGTGTTTTATTCAGATCCCACCTCTTTACAAAGGACAGTTCCTTCTTTGAAGGAGTTTATAATCCGGGCAGATGAGAGTGACACATGCAAATCAGTAAAACCAGGCTCTTTATAATAAATGACAAGGTAAGAAATAATTTAGCCTCAGAAAAGTAACAGTGAGACATTTAATGGTAGTCACTGGTTCTATCGTTTGAGTTAATATTTTGCATTTCAGCCTAAGCAAAGCTTACCGTTTGATGCATTTCCTTTCATGTTTTATGATCCATTCCAGATGATAGACTGTTAGTTCCACAGGGGCTGTAAGTGAAACCACCTTGTTCTGTACTGAAGAAACGGGACCAGAGGACTTTGAGAGTTGAGGAAGATTTTGATGTAAGTCAGTGGCAGGGCTGACCTGATGCCTAGTCCAGAACATAGCCCCTAATCCCACCATGTTCTGGTGTAAGAGCCAGTTTGAGTTACAAGGAGGGCAAGTTATTTTTATTGTTTGTTGTTTAGACTAGTGTAATGACCTTGATCTAGTATCCAATATGAGGACTCTGCCTTTTAAAAAATTAATTCCAGGGAAGGTGGTACTTAGAAATGGGAAACAGGAGGAAGAGAGTGGTTGGACACTGCCATGGGATGATTTTATTTGCTTAATAGATTCACTTGGAATTAATGATATTGTGAGTGCGCCCCTCCTACCATCTCGTTGTGGTTTCTTGTTTATGTCTTTGGGTGTAGAAGATCTTTTTTGGTAGGTTCTGATCTTTATTATGGATGGTTGTTCAGCAGTTAGTTGTGATTCTGGTGAGCTCGTGAGAGGAGGTGAGCTCAAGGTCCTTCTGCTCTGCCATCTTGTGCCAGCCCCTGTCAGTTGGAATTGGAATAGAATTGAATTGAAGCTTTGATCAAGCTTCAAGTCATCAAATAATGAGTATTCACCAAGTGCCAAGTATTGTGTCAAGCATTTTGTGCAGTGTACAGAAGACTTGGGTAAAATTCCACTCTCCTCAAGGAACTTAGAGACTAGGATGAAACCAGTTCACACATATTTTAAATACAAGGAAATGCATGGTGCTTCGAACCTGGAAGTTCCTAGTTAATGTTTGTTGAATGAAACTATAACTAATGAAACAGTCTGGGGTTTCGACTGGTTACCCCCAGTTGTGAATGGGAAGGGGGTTTGTATAGACACATCAGGAACATAACCAATCATAGGTTGGAAAGGTTATGTGTTTGCAAACATCTAAGGATTTCCTTGTGTTCAGGAGACCTTTGATTTAGTATCTGGAATGTGGATTTGGAGAGTAAGAAGATTTGTTCTTGCTTGTGCCACCAGCTGAATGACAGTGAACACTTATTGCCAATTTGCCTCCATTTCTGTCTCTTACATGGGTTAAGGCCTGCAGCCTATTCACCACAAGACTCTTGGAAATGTTACTGAATCAATGCATATAAAAGCTATAAGTTAACAGAAGGACAAAAACCTAAATGCATACTCTGTGTTAATACTTAATAATCCTTATGATTTAGATATTGTCCCAATTGCTGGGTGTGGCCCCAAGGGGGGAAGGTTTCCTATAGAAAGGATTTTATACAATTAGTGCAGAGGGATTGAAAAATGCATGCAGATTTTTCCACTCTAGGCTGCTCACCCAGTTCATTTCCATAGCGCAGGGATGGGACCAGTTTATGGGGTGTCTAGGGACGTAAGATAGTCTCAGATGGTATATAAATAGCATACAATCACTAATAACCATACTTAGAAGAACAAGCAGATAAGCATACTTATGAATACTAAGTATCATTTTCCAAATTTGATAAGTGAAATCTGTAGTCTACAAGCTTGTAAATCTCCTGGAGGCCAGGGCCACTTCTTACACATTTTGTTTCTAACACATTTTTTCATGTTTTTATGGAATCTTCTATTATTTTAATAAAAAGGTAGTATGATGGACAGCTTAAGAGAATTCATTGACTGGAAATAAATAGAACTGGGTTCAGATTCTTACTCTGCAGCTTACCAGCTACAGTACATATATGACTTTGGGCAAGTCAATCAACTTCTATAAGTTTCTGTCAAATGATAATAGTTCCCACCTCTTAGGGTGGTTCTAAGGATTAAAATAGATGACATATATACAGTACTTGAGTTCGTGACACATTAAAAGCAGCCAATAAATTGTGGCAATTACTGTTTGAGAATACCAAATTGATTGTCATAATTTATTATTTCCCAATTGTTTTTCCCCAGTCTGTGGCTTCTCTTGGTTCATTCTCTTAATGTCTTTCAAAGAGCAGAAGATGTTAATTTTGAGGAAGTCCACTTATCAAGTGTCATGTTTAAGAAATTTTTGCTTAATTCAAGGTTATATAGATTTTTTTCCTGTATTTTTCTATACGTTTTATAGTTTTTACACTGATTGATTTCAGGGTGTTAAACTAAACTTGCATTGTTGGGAAGAGTCCTACTTGGTCTTTATGTATTATTCTTTTTACACAGTATTGTATTCGGTTGTTAAAATTTTGTTAAGAATTTGACAATTTAAAATATAATTTAAAATCTTTGCTTATGGAGGGTATTGTTTTGTAATTTACTTTTCTTGTAATTTCTAGTTTTGGTATCCGAGTAATTCTGGCCTCGTAAAATGCGTTCAGAAGTATTCCTTTCTCTTCAGTTTTCTGGAGGAGTTTGTGTAGAATTAGCATTTTAAAGTTTCTAAACATGGGAGTTTTTTTTTTTAATAAATAAATAAATAAATTTATTTATTTATTTATGGCTACGCTGGGTCTTCGTTGCTGCGCACGGGCTTTCTCTAGTTGCGGCGAGCAGAGGTGGTGTGGTGCGTGGGCTTCTCTTTGTGGTAGCTTCTCATTGCGGAGCACAGCCTCTAGGCACGCGGGCTTCAGTAGTTGCAGCACACAGGCTCAGTAGCTGTGGCCCATAGGCTTAGTTGCTCTGCGGCATGTAGGATCTTCCAGGACCATGGTTTGAACCTGTGTCCCCTGCATTGGCAGGTGGATTCTTAACCACTGCGTCACCAGGGAAGCCCAACATGGAAGTTTTAAGTTATATTTTTGTTAAAGATTTCTGCCTTAACTGCATAATTTCTAGCTTAACTACTGATTTGGTTTTGCTTGTTTATTCTTTGAGTTGCTAAGAAAGGTGTGTTAATACATCCCAAATGATTGTAGATTTGTCTGTCTCTAATTCTGTCATTTTTTTCTTTATGTATTTTGAGGCTATATTATAGGTGCATCTATTTTATATAATACGTTAGGTTTTTTGATAAAGTGAATGTTTTACCATTGTGAAATGTTCCTTTCTGATAGTGCTTTTTGTCTTAATGTTTGCTTCTCTGATATTAATATAGCAACCCCAGCTTTCTTTTGTGGGTTTTTTTTTTTTTTTTGCGGTACACGGGCCTCTCACCGTTGCGGCCTCTCCCGTTGCGGAGCACAGGCTCCGGACGCGCCGGCCCAGCGGCCACGGTTCACGGCCTCAGCCGCTCCGCGGCATGTGGGATCTTCCCGGACCGGGACACGAACCCGTGTCCCCTGCATCGGCAGGCAGACTCTCAACCACTGTGCCACCAGGGAAGCCCAACCCCAGCTTTCTTTTGGTTAGTGTTTGCCCGGTATATCTTTTTCTCTCTTTTTACTTTAAACTTTTCTATTACCTTATGTTATTAGATGAGCTGCTCATAAACAACATATAGTTGCATTTTATTTTTATAGCATGTTTATCTTTTGACTTGAAACATCCAGTCCATTTACATTTAAAGTAATTACTGATATATTGGAGTTGAACCCTACCATCTTATCATTTACTTTATTTTTGTCCTATTCTGTTTCTTTTTCTCTTCTTTCTTGCCTTCTTTTGGATTGATTTTTATTTTTTAATTTTATTTTTTGGCCGCACCGTGCATCATGTGGGATCTTAGTTCCCTGACCAGGGATTGAACCTGCGTCCCCTGCATTAGAAGCTCGGAGTCTTAACCATTGGACCGCCAGGGAAGTCCCGCGGATTGATTATTTTTTATATTCCATTTTCAAGGACTAATTCAGAGCTGTGCTGGAGCCAGCTCAGACTGGCTCAAGAGAGCCAAGAATGCCCATCTCCTCCCAACTCCATGTTCAGTAACCTCTTGGTGGCTTGACATCGGCCGTGGTAGAGCATTTATACCATAGAAAGTAACAAAGGCTTCAGATCAGGGCTTTTGTCCTACAGAGAGCTGGTTGCTAAATGTTTACCAGCAACCAATGATTAGTACTTTCTCTTCCTGGATAATGCAAGGATCTTAGAATACCTTAGCTCCTTTGTTATCCTTCTCCATAGTTATATGCTATTCTTGTCATGCATTTTAATTCTATAGTAAATATCATGTGTTTGCCATTTTCTGAAGTTCCTGTGGGATTGTTTCTATTACTAACATGTTGTTTTGACTGGTTCTAGTTTATGTTCTTGTCCTCTCATACGCTTGGTTACCAATGTTGTGTCTAACATTTTATTTTTAAAATTGTGTAGGAATAATTTGAGACCTAAAATGATTTTATCTTTGCCCAGATAAGGTTTTCATTTTCATCTTGCCATGTACTCAAAGATGTCAACAGTCTGGAATCACCTTTATCTAATTTTAGGATTTGAGATTTTCTTGACCCCCAGATGACTCAAAGCTGGGCTCCAGTCCTTGGGAAGAATGTTCATCTTCTAATTCACCCTTACTCCCCGAATCCCAACCCAAAACACAGGTGTGGTGGTTAATTTTATTTGTCAACTTGACTGAGCCCTAAGATGCCCAGATATTTGGTCAGACATTATTCTGGATGTTTCTGTGAGGGAGTTTTTTAGATGAGATTGACATTTAAATTGGTAGACTGAAAAAAGCAGATTGCCCTCCATAATGTGGATGTTGCTCACCCAATCAGTTGAAGACCTGAATAGAACAAAAGGCTGACCTCCTCCGAGTAAAAGATAATTCCTCCTGCGTGACAGGAGGAATTGAACTGGAACATTGGATCTTTCTGGTTCTACAGCAGCTTCTGGCCTTCCCACTTGAACCAGGACATTACTTGCCGGCCTTCATAATCATGTGAGTCAGTTCCTCATGATAAATCTCTTTACATCTATCTACCTATATATCTTTATGACTCTGTATCTATCTTTATCTCTCTGTCTGACTCTCTGTCTGTCTGTCTCTCTGTCTGTCTCTCTCTCTCCTGTTGGTTCCATTTCTCTGGAGAACTCTAAGTAATACAACAGACATTTACCAGGACCCTCATCCTTGGAGCGCCCTGGACTCTGACTTTTGTCTTTGTGGTCATGATAGGCTGTCAGAAGTACTGCTCAGACTCTCAACCACTTGTACTGGAATTAGCAAATAGCCCTCTGAGTAAAGCAGTCCTAAAATGCTGAACCCCCTCTCTGGTGTTTCTCTTGGATATTGACCTGGTAATTACTACCTTATTCTCTCTTAATTTTGAGTAGATGTTTTGTGTATTTTGTCCACTTGTCTAGTTATCGTTAGTGAGAGAGTTGTCTGTCACCCTAGTCCTCCATTACCAGAATCATTTGGTAAGTAACCATTTTTTAAAATTATCCTGTTTGTTATTTTTATTTTGCTAAACCCTGTTGCATTAATGATATGTCTTTTACACATTATTACATTGTTTGCTTTGTGGTACATGTCAGTTGTAGGTTAAAGGGAATATTCAATTCTCATCAAATATAGTATAGTGCATGTCATCATGTACTGCTCACAAGTGTAATCACTATGGAGTTCATTAAGTGTTAAATAGGTAATTAGTGTATAAAATGTTTATATTATGCAGAAATGTTTGGAGAATTGTTTTATAGGTGTTCAGGAGGGTTTTAGTGATATTTAGAGAAATCGGTTGGAATTTTTGGACAGATGGTGAATGCATTCTTGTTTTCTCACTTAAAATAGTGTGATATAGACTCCTTTGGTCTTAGAGTTGTTTTGGGGAATGGATTAACCTGGGATGGCTATATTTCTATTGTAGCATATAGCGTGCCTCTGGTTTTGTGTGCTTATCACATATATATTTGTGGCTGCTTCTCATATCATACTCCCAAATGAAGATGTTGGCAAAAGTTGAGCAATTTCATAGTTGGAGGGAAGTTAACCAGTTGTGGCAACTGTCTTCACAGACAGAAGGGTAGAGCAGTGTGGAAAGGTAGAGACCGGGGTCCTTCACATTGCACTAATTCTGGAACCTGTGACTGCAGGGCTTGGTGTGAAAGATCATTAGATGTCACTATTGCTTGCACCACTGTTGGCTCATGTGCCACTACCTGCCACCAAGCACACTCTCAGCGGGTTCTCCCCACTCCTACCTTCCACTCCCACAGGCTCTCCCTCCCCTTTTTGCCTCCTACGCATCCTTAGGCACCAGCAAAGACACGATTTCCTCTACCTTCCAGGACTCTCCTGTCGCATCCTGTACCTACCCCCACAGTAGCCTTTCTAATTGCCAAACCTAATTTTCATAATACAGGTTCCCCCTTGGTCGAAATATCTGGTTACTGTTTTGCTGTCTGTATTTAAAAGTTGGTTTTTTAAATGTCTGTAGAGAAAAGTGTTACGGAATCACTGCTCCAAAGTCTCAGGATACAGTTTTCATTAGCCTAAGCCAGGGTTCAGGGTTCAGAGGAGAGAACAGTCCCTTATAATAGCCAGCAAGTTCCCTTCCTGTCTTGAGGTTTTACCATAACTCAAGGTTGGCCTTTTCACAGCAGATCTCCAGCCTCAGTTCCTGGTAGCTTGTGGGTGGAAGGGCCCGGGGTCTTTGTGATTTCTGGAAACACCCAAAGTTGTGCTCCATGGGGATGACCCAGAACCTGCTGGGTTCCCTACAAGGACCCAGGAGTGGTTCACATGTGAAAGGAGGAGGAAGATAATTGATGTATGTACCTTAAAATGTACCTGGGATTTGCTTTAATCAGGTGTGGGAAGATACACAGACATAGAAATGATTGTCATAAAGGAAGAAGTTTATACACTCATAGACCTAGAAGTAGGAGGCATGGCATGACATGCCACTCAGAGGGCCATGTGGGGAAGCGCCAGGGTTGGTCAGGAGCAGAAGGAGCAAGGGGGAAGCATGGGCACGAGCTTTCATTGTGGTTTCCATGGGAAGGAGTGGGCGATGCAGGGTGAGCAGGCTTAGGATTGGCTAATTTCAGCAGGCTCTGGGACAGAGGGGCAGTCCCTCGTCTGCTACCTGGTCCTGGGATAATTAGGGCAGGGGAATACTGCCTCCCAGAGTATAAGAACTGGATAGAGGAGGTGGTTCAGAGTTTGGGCTCCAGATTGGTTAGTCTGTGTTATGAGAGCTGTTTGCTATCCCTAAGAATTGGCAGCCCTGGGAGAGGCAGGCCAGGGAAGCCCCAGATGCCAGACCTTCAAGAATATAGAAAATAAGAAAATATACTTAATACAATCAGTGATACAAAATTTAGCAGCCTTAAAAGCTATCCCAAAACATTTAGCAAAACCATCTAAATAGTCTTTGCTCCATTTACTCTACAGAACATGGTGCCAGAGCCCTGATTTCAATCATCGTGGATACCAATTATATATTATTATTTTGTAGGGCCATATAGATTATGCCCTTTTAGGCCTTTAAGCCATTCTGAAATTTCATGTCCTTAGGCAAAAACAACATATGTGGCGAGGTGAAGTCCGTTTTCATATAAACACTGGGTCAGAGACCTCACCTCATCTCCTGCCACAAAGAATTATTTCTATCTCTGCATTAACTGAATGGTCTTGGGCAAGTCACTGAGCCTGTCTACTTCTGGGCCCCCACCCTCCCTGGCAAAGTCAGGAGCTGCTCTGAAATTCTCTGAGTGTGGGGGGACCACAAGTGGACTGTCCTCCAGGAAACAATGATGAGGTCTTTCAACCTCATGGAATGCTCCTGGCATCTCTCCAGGAAGAGGCTTGCTGCCATCAGCTACTAGACTGACAGCCCAGCAGAGCCTCCCCCAGGAGGTCAAGTGTCAGAGTCCTAGGGAATGCTAGAAGAAACTTGGCGAGTGTCTCAGCGCCATGCACAATGGGCTCCGTGCCAAGTTATCTTGTTTAAACTTCACATTCCTATGAGGCAGATACTCTTATTATTCCTCATTTAATAGTTGAGGAAACAGGAGATAGGATAGGTTAAGTTGCCCAAGGTCACACTGCTGGGAAAGTGGAACCCATATCTGACTTCAAAGCATAAGTATTAGACTTATTTTATGTAATTACAGAGGTGAAGACTAGATTGAAGTAAGGGCAAAATAGAGGAGACATATTTCGACTCAATACTGGGTGGGACTTTTGAACCATGATTGCTAGCCAAAAGTGCAGTGGGCTGCCTTTTTTTCACTGGAAGAGTTCAAGTTGGATTACCATTTTTTTCATGGATGCTATGGAAGGGAATCCCAAACTGGCTGAAAGTTGGACTAGACACCCTCCAAATGTCCCTTTGAACCCTAAAATTCTAATATAATTCTAAGATTGTGTGATTTGGTGTCGCCCAGGAAATTCACATACAGCAGTTGGAGACCCCACCACCGGAGGGCAGCGTCTTCACATTTGGTGCACTTGCACTGACGGACGTAAACCCCGTTCCCTCCGAGGTGCCTAGAGAGTGCGAAGATTAGAACCATCATGGGGGTGATGTGGGCCCGTGTGAAGACGGAGAGGGATCCACCACCAGCATATTAATATCCCTTCTTCTACCAGCCTGAACAATGATTTCTGTCTGCCAGTGCATTGGAGAGGTCAGGGTGCTGAAATTCAAAGGGAAGACCCCATTTCCATGAAGCTGGGGAGGAGGGGCGTTCTGAGGGCTGCTCCCTCTGCCCCTGCACCTCAAAGACTAGGACAGTGAGGAGAGAAACAGGGTCGAGGAGTGTCAGAAGGTGACAAAGAAATCCCATCACACTTGGGAAGATGGAAGGACCCAGGAAGGGAAGAGCAACTTGGAGGGACCGTGAGACCTGCCTTCCATTCAGGTGGTTCTGTAGGGTCCTGGGTGTCAAAACCAGGGTTGACAGGTGGATTCCACCAGGGGGCAGGGCTCAGCCTGATTTAAGGAAGTGCTCTGTGCAATGTCAGGAAGCACTGCCTTGGGAGGCATTCACTCCAAACGTATTTACCGTATTTACTGTGTTCTCCCTTCAGGCCGGGCGCTATCTTATTGCTGAGAAACAGCAGTGAATAAAACACACAAGATACACTTTGCCTGCCCTCACAGAGCTGACCTGCCTGTGTCTGAGCATCCGGGGAGATGCTGAGGCGTGGCGTGGGGGGCCTTTGGCCTGGATAGATCTTAACATCCTTTTAGGGGGTCCTGTAACTATCTCAGCTTTATGAAACCTAGTTTGTTTTCATATCTCTGATACACGCTTTCAGAATTTGCAAAGAACCTCACCATGACTACATAGGTTTCATGGTTTCCAATAGACACAAGCCTATGAATGAGGTCATGGACACAACAGAACTCTGATATACTATAAAAATTGCCTTTGGATTAGGAAGTCTCAGAAAAAATTCTTCACTTAAAAACAATCTCCTTTCGGTCTGTTTTTCAAGTTTCTTTTATTTAAGATGCATGGGAACAAGGTATTAAAATTGTCCACACGAGGAATTACTTCTAGAGAACAGCCAAGTCCCACAGACATTACATATTCCGTCCTTGACATGAACATGTAGAATCTCAACTAAATCAGACCCACTGTTACTGTACTCCAACTGCTTGACAGGTTGATGCCATCTCGGAGAAGCCACGCTAATTTAAATTCCTCTAATGGCTGGGTATTTACATCCCCAAGCCCATCTCCCCCCACAGCTATCTTTATTCTCTTGCACCTATCTCTGGCTTGCACTTTCCTTTGCATAGTAAACATTCTCAGGATAGACCCAGTTTTCCATTTTCATATATTTTTCCTCTCAGTGGTTTGCTGTTGTGATCTGTGTCACCCTGGAAGAAAAAAGAGAGAGAGGGTGAGAAGACCCTTGTGGGCCAGAGCTGGGAATTCTGACATCTTTGACCCCTTCTTGCTAAAAAGACAGCGCCCTCAGGTTCCTGGGCTGCTGCTGCACAGGTTTCCTTCCTTGTAATGGACACCACTGGGTCATACCTGGCTCATTCTTTGCTAGGTTGTGCGGATTTAGGGACACCTTCTTTGGGCCTGGCATGCCCAGGTAGGCCTGAACTCTAGTCGGGCCATTGAGAAGGCCAGAGTGCGATGCCCTGGGATGCAATGCTCACCATACACTTGTCTGCAGTGTCTCATGAGGGGCCAAGAGGCTTCTTTTGCCAACTTGATGTGTCTTCCCAAGAAAGAAAAGCTACTACTTATCACATCCCACAACTGGATTTTAAAAATAAGGAAGATTTCCTCATGGAGATTATGGAATACTTGCTCCCAACAGGACCCTTCACACCCACCCCCCACACCTGTCCCACCAGCTTTGTCTCCCACCCTGTCCAGCACTCTGACCTCATCCTGAGCCCCTCTTCTCCAGTCATGCTGTACCCTTGTGCGCATCCCACCTCTGCACTTTTGCATGTGTTGGGCCTTCTATCTGGAATTCCCTTCTTTCCCTCTCTACCTGGTGAGGGATCCATTTTATTTATTCTTTTTAATTTCAATTCTATTATTTTTACTTTTAATTTTTGTTTATTTTAATTACTATCTGAGATGAATACTTTTATGAAATACACTGACCATGCACTTGGATGTCATGGCAGCATCCAATTGCTCCCGAAATTTCTAAACGCTTCCTCTCAAGTTTCTGCAGTGGGGACCACCCACTGAGTGGCACTGCTCTAGACTCTCATACGGGTCATGTCCTCCATGGAGCTGCTCCCTAGCCACCTCAGGTCGAACCAGTCATTCCTCCCCTGGAATCCCCTCCTGTGAGAAGCAAATACTGCAGAACAGTCGCTCACAGCTTTGTGGTGATTGCTGTGTGCGTCTGCCTCTCCACTGGACTCTGAGCTCCACGAGGGAGGATGTTGTTTCTTCTTCATCTCTGTATCCCAGAGTACAGGCCTAGTCCATATTCAGAGCTTGGTCAGTATTTGTGATCGAAGGTAATGCCACTTTGGAAAACTAAATTCCTGTGGGATTTTGGCTTAGTAGTAACCCATGTACTAGTTTGCTTGCAATATCTCATGGCCACAATGGCATATCTGTGACTGATAAAGGGAAAATGGGGTAAAAGAGTGAGGATGGACCAGGACACAGAGAGCAGACCCCAGGGGCTCTGCCTCTGGGCACTGTTGGCAGGACTGTAACCCACTGACACGAAGACAGAGTAGTTGGACCAGGGCCGGCAGACCCCAGGAATAAACAGTCACCACGCTGGGGCAGGGGATCTGCTTTACAAGGTGCCTAATCCTGGAGTCCAAGACTTAGCAGGCAGAAGGAGCTGAAACGCCTCCTGAGTCTGGGTGGTGCAAGAGGCCTCAGGAGTAACCCCCACCAAGGGGGGAGCTCAAAAGAAGGGACCCCTTTGAGGGTTTTGCCCTGAAGGGAGGGGGTTACATGTTAATTGTAGGACTCATCCAGAGGCAAGCCTCTGGTTTCCTTAACTTCCTGAGCTAACCATTATTTAAGAATTAGAGAATTAAAAAGAAGATTCTGTGTCCTATTTTTTGCTCCCTCCCTAAGCAAATGGTGAGAAAAGGCTCAGCTTGAATTCAGAGGTCAATGGGGTTATCACTTCTGGCTAAAACCCAAACTGGACCCAGTCCTGAGAGATAGAGAGCAGTGAGTGGGGGACCTTACCCTCACCAAGGGCTGACTCAACTGGATGCTTGAACACGAGGCCAGAAAAAAATTCCCAGAATCCATGGAGGTTGAACATCAGCACGTGGCACTGAGACTCCAAACCCCTGCCCCTCCCAACCTAAACCAAGTCCTTGATCATGAGTTGTCCCGGTTCATCCTAATCAGACGGTAACCTTATCAATCTCCACAGTAATTAAAATAAAGGACAGCCTGCCTTTCCATAGCACAGGGCTTGCGTGACCATGGGCGTCACTGAACTTCCCTGAGCTCATTTTCCTCACCTGACAAACGCAGATATGTATACCTACCTCACGGGATAAATTAGAGTGAAAAACATTTACCACATGTCTGGCTCTTATGAAAGTAGAAGAAACCTGCATTCCCTGGCTCCTGTTTCTGTAAGGGGAGATTTCTGCTACAGCACTGGTTCTCAAACTTGCCCATATGTCTGAATCACCTGGAGGGCTGGTTAAACCTCAAATGCAGGGCCCACCCCCAGAGCTTCTGCTTCAGTAGGTCTGGCGTGGAGCCCAAGAATTCGCATTTCTAACAACTTCCCAGGTGATGCTGAGGTGGCTGCTGGTCCAAAGGACCACATTTTGGGAACCACTGCTCTAGAATAATGTTCTTTGCTTCTCACCTTTCCCTTGCTCCTCTCATGGGAAGAGGAGTGGTTTATCCTGCGCTTGGAAGAAGGAACCAGGAAGGCGGGGATGAACCCCATCTGGTATCCTTTTGGGTCTACCTGCAGGGTCGATGAGCTCTGGTCATTCCTGCCCTTGGAGTAGGGGCTGCTCCCCAGGGAGCAGGGCTGTGGTTGTTCAGTTCTGCAGGTACTTTTAATTCTGGGGTGAAGTACAAGGATGCTCATGGTGGACACCCATGAATTCTCAATCTAGAATTGCATCATAATAAAACTAGCATTGTGACTTTCTATGTATTTGTCTCCTGTATTTCTTCTCAATTGGTTCTGGATTAAGGAAAATAATAAAAGACTATTAAAAAAATTCCCCTAAAATCCCACCGGCGCTCAGTGCTCAAGAAATGGTAGCTGTGATGATGATGATTTCCTTGATGTTAGAAACCTAACTTCAGCCAGCATTGATGAAGTCCTCAGGGATGATACTGTGGGGGATGTGAAAGATGAGTGCACACCACCTGTAAGCTTGCAAATGTCCCTGCGGTTCTCCAGTGACAACAAGCATGTACTGAGCACCTGTCTGCCAGGCCTGGTGTGAAGGGGCATTAGACGTGGAACCTGCCTCCCAAGAGATTCCGCTCAGATTGGGGCAGCGTCACGACCACCAGCACCTGTGACACAAGTGGACGGCATCACACCTGAGAGTGCTGAGGGAGTGTTGCGGCTGAAGGGACGGGGGAGGCTTTGGGATCCCCGTTGCATAAGGTCGGGGCATGGCAGACAGGAAGCAGAGAAGTTGGAAAGAGCCAAGCAAGAGCAGGGAAGGTGAACTTGGAGCGTGGAGTCCACACCTAGCGGCTGTGAGCTGGCACACGTAGCACCTCACTCCTCAGAAGGGGTTTGGGAGGTGCCTGTCTTGGACACCTGGATGATCTCCACAGAGGTGAGCCCTTTGCTGGCCACGCGGTGTCTGGTGCGCAGCTTGTTCAGGGCGGTCTCCGCCATGCCGGCCCGCTCCTCGGCGTCATCCAGCTCATGTACCGTCTTCCTATAGCGAGCCAAGGTCTGGTTGGCCTGCTCCTCCTGTGACAAAGGCACAGTGGAAAATGGGGCATAAACCTGGCTTGTTCTGGCTAAACGTGCATTGTTTTCAGTTCTACATGGACATCTTAAGAGTCCAGTCGTTCTGTAAGGCTTATTAGGAAACACAGCAGTCCTGGGTCGGGGCATCCTCCAGGTCACCACGGACACCCACCTTCAACGCTTTTAGCTGATTGTTTTTGGCTTTGACGTCCATATTTCTAAATAAAATGTGCTCTGTTGTGGCTTCTGTAATGTGTGGTTTTAGGCATTAGCTATTGGTACCCCACCATGGAAGATGTGGATTTGGTGCTTTCTTGAGCCCCCGTCACACGTTTCCCACCCCCTCATCTTCCCAAGAGAGTCATAGTGTTGTTTTGGTTAGAACTGTATTTCCTGTAAGCCGGGCCTTTATTGAGCCTCTTGGGAACAGTGTTAGGTGCGTGGGTGGATGATGGAGTCAATGTGGTGGTCCCAGAACTGGCAGCAAAGGACAGCAGAGTCAAATACCTACATCCTGGTTGGGGGACGTTGGTGGCGGCAGGTGGGCGTGCGGTCTAGGGTTGAGACTTGAAGCTGCCATTTGCTAACCATGTGACTTTGACTGAAATAACATAAGTACCCTACTCTGGGCTGTTTCCTCACCTGTGAAATAGATTAAGAGTATCAGCCTTCCTGCCTTGTGTCAAGGGGATCAAATAAGGGAAGGTCCTGGTGTTTAACCTTCTGACCAGGAAGGAGAGGCCCCAAGGGGCAGTGGAAGCAGGACGGAGGCATCCCTGGCTTTAGATCCCACCGAAGTAGGTGTTTTCGTTAACATGGGTGTTCTCAGGGGATATTTTCATTTTTTACACATTCTTATCTCCGGTGTGTCATGTCTAGTCCACCCCCCATGTGATAGCGAGGATGAAGTGCTGTGGACAGGAAGCCATCTTTTGGCCAAGACTTGAGTCCTCTCCTGTGGTTCATTCTAACCAAGGCTGGAAACCTGGGCTGGGAATGGGGGAGAATTGGGGCCACACGGCGGGCACCCACCGCCTCCTCAATCTGCCGCTTGTAGACCTTCAGCTTGTTCTGCAGCTTCTCCACCAGCTCCTGCATGCGCTGGTTGGTCTTGTGGTCCTCCTCCGTCTGGAAGACCAGCTCTTTGAGGCGCCGCTCATTCTTCCGCAGCGTCTTGACCGTTTCCACGTGCTGTTTCTGCTCCCCGTCCAGCTCTGTCTCCAGTTCTTTGATCTGGGGGAGGAGGAGAGGAATGCAGCTGGGGAAACGCAGGTTTTTGAACTTCAGAGCTCAGTGGCCTTGGGCAGGGGTGTCGCAGTGTCCACTTCCTGCCCAGAGGTGAGCCCTGCCCAGGAGGGTTGGGTGGGCTCAGCCTTTCACCAGCAGGTGGTCAGATGCCTTGAGCCTCAAGTTTCCTCCTCTGGAAAATGGGGGAGGCAGGGGTGGGACAAGGTGACTGACCCCCTGGGCCCTTCCAGCTCTGACATTCCTTGAGGTGAAGACGGAGGCTCGTTTTAAGTAAGTAATAAGAGAGGAATAATGTTGGAAACAGAGACTGGGAACAGAGACAGAGGAAGAATATGGGGAACCACTCTGCTTGGGGGCTAAGGACACTCTGGGGGAAAGGTGACAGGGAGAGGAGGAGGAGAGGAGACCTTTGTAGAAATAGATTAGAGGCCCAGCTCCTCATCAGATGCTTGGCACTTTTGCGGGGAAAAGACCCCCTTCCGATCTCCTTTTTCCCTCTCTGTTTCAGTGCCGCCCTCACCCTGGCTTCCAGCTTCATGATTGTGCGTTTCCCTCCCTTGAGAGCCAGCTGCTCAGCCTCCTCCATCTTGGCCTGCAAGTCCTTGATGGTGACCTCGTAGTTCTTCTTGATTTTCTCCAGGTGCATGCAGTGGTCCTGCTCTTGCCGGAGTTCCTCGGCCATGCGGGCAGCCTGGGGGGGGGGGGGGCGGGTGGAAGCACTGGAGCTGGAGCTGGGCTCCCATCCAGCCTCCTGGTGCCTTTGAGAGATGCGGGACCTTGTCTCCCAGCCTCTGGGACACCAAGCGGTGGACAAGAGGACCCTGGCTGACATGCTGCTGGGGTGTGGTGGAGGGGGTGCCCCACGCTCCCACATCCCTCCGAGCGACGGGAGGAGGCAGGCGCCTGTGCTCAGACCCAGGCCGCCCAATCCCATGGACCCGCCAGCCGGCGCTCTCCAGCCAGACTCTGCTGTCTCCTCCATGAGGGGCACAGCACAGAGAGCGGGAAAAACACAGGTCTGAGTAGAAAGCCCAAGGTCTGCACCCAGCCCCAGTCATTTAACCCACTTGTTCTTGTGTAAAATATTCGTGGAGGGCTTACAGCGTGCCGGGTACCAGTCTGTGATCTCAGGACACAGCACCAAATAAGACCAACAATGTTCCTGAGCTCCTGGCATTTCAGTCAAGCCTAAGGAGCTTGACGTTAAAATCTGTATTTCCTCATCTTTAAAGTGGGGCACATAGCATCCACCACTGAGCACCCAAAGGGATACTAGGGTGAAAACACTTGGAGGCCTCCCTTGCCGACCTCCAGCCCTGAAACCCTGGGCACGGCACCCATCTTCCTTTCACTAACCCTCCCCTTAAAGCTGGTTCAAGGCTCCTCTACTTGCCAAAATACCCACCCAGATGAGCCTACTTCAATGGCTCCTTTGGTCTGTGTCCCCAGGCCTCATGCTCTAATCTCTTGGCTTTTCAGAAAACAAAGGAGGCGGCCTTCCCTGCCTAGGGTGGCCTGGTCCCCGGCAGGGGGCCTGGCTGGGGTGGGGGTAGGGTGCCCAGGCCCCTCCTGGCTGCAGCAGGCAGTGCACGCACTTACATCCGTCATGGCTTTCTTGGCCCTCTCGTCGACCGAGCGGAACTCGCTGATGAGCTCCTCATGCTCGTTGGAGATGCGCTGGACATCAGACTCCAGCTTACGCTTGACCACGAGGAGGCTTTGGTTCTGGAGGAGGAAACGAAGACATTGCCATGAGCCCGGAGTCTGCACAGCCCTTCCTGTGTCCAGGAAAAGCCACCCTCTCCCAGACCCCCAACAAGAAATGGCCCTGGGCCCCCTGCTTGGGGTGAAGGTCTCTATCCTGCATTCTTCTCTTGAGTTTTAGATTAGAATTTGCATCACACGGAGCCTGGGAAGAACATCATTTAGGCCTGGGGTGGGTGGTAGCTCTAGAACAATCCTGAACGTGGAGCTGGGAAGACCAGGTTCAAGCCCTAGTGCTTCTGCCTATGTGTCTAATTTTTACCCCTGGGATTGGTCTTTCTTTTATCTCTAAAGTGGGGTTGTAATCCCTATATGTCCCATGTACATTATTTTCTTTCGGTGAATTCGCATGAGATGGTGAGTAAGGATGAAGCCGTGTTGGTAAAGGACTGCATTGTGAGCGGCAGGAAGCACCTGCGTCACTGCTGGGGTCCCTGGTGTTGACCATGGGTGAGCCACTCAACTCTCGGCCACAGTTTTTCATTTGTACCACGAATGTCGGACTTTGGAATATTCTAGATCCCTTCCAGTTCTGAAGTTCTATCTTCAGTACACTGGGCGGGGTGGGAGGATGGGGGTGGTAACGGTTGTCCTTAAAATTGGCTAAATCATCAGAATTTCATGAGTTTCCAGCAGTTAAATTCCCGGGGGTCCCACCACAGACTCACTGGATCAGAATCTCCAGGGGAGAGTCTGGGAGTCTGTCTTGAAAAGCTCTGCACTGAAAAATGGTGAAGATGGTACCTTTTATGTTATGGGTTTTGTTTGTTTGTTTGTTTTCTAACCACAACAGAAAGAAAGCTCTGCAGGTGCATTCTGAGGATCTGCTGAGTGGGCCCTTGAGGGGAGCCCGTGAGGTTTGGGCACCGCCCTGGCCTCTCCCCAGCGCCCCGAGTGGGAGTCCACATGGCCGGGAGCTGCCCCCACCTGGACGTTGAGCTCGTTGCGCCGCTCGGTGACCTCCACCGCCTCCTGCTCCAGCAGCTTGCGGGAGCGCTCGCTGCCCTCCAGGGCCAAGCGCAGCTCGTCCAGCTCTGTCTGCAGCAGGCTCAGGCGCCGCTCCTGCAGGTTGTGCTGTTCCCGCAGCTCCCCATGCTGCCGGGCGTCCTCGTCCATCTGGATCTGCAGGTCCTGGGGGACAAGAGACCCCGGCCTGAGCCCTTCTCCCACGGCCAGGAGTTGCCCAGGCCTGAGGGTGCTATGACCTTCCTGGACCAGGCTCAGCAGGGGGCTGGGGTGAAGGTGGGGAGGTGGAGGCCACAGGGGAAGAGAGTGCAAAGTGCAGCCCTGCCCTGGGGAGTTCAGGGTCTGGTTGATGCAGGGCCCAGGTGTCAGGAGGATCTGTCCAGTCTGGTCAGCATGAGGTCAAGGATTTCCTGATGACGAGGACCTGGTGTTTCCAGCAGGATCTTCTCAACGAGGCCTTCCTCAGTGACCTTTGACAATTACACCCTGCCCTGGCTCATTCCCGTCTCCCTTCTCCTGTCTTGTTCTTTCTCCATAGCACTTCTGACCATTTTTAATACTACAGTTTTATTTATTTGTTGCTTATTATTTGTCTGCAGGGAAGTTTGTTTGTTTTATCCATTCTTGTACCCCTAGCACCTAATACAGTGCCTGGTCAGGGCAGGGCTCCAGTAAACACATGTTGAATGCATGGGTCCAGCTATGCATGTGCTACAGACCAGGCTGATGACATCAAGTGATAAAGCAGGCCTTCAACTCTATTTAAGGTGAGTGGTCGGTATATGGGTGTTTGTTATGTTCTTTATTTTTCTATGTCTGTAATCATTTCTAATAAGTCAAAAATGATTTTAAAAAGCAAGACAGGCCCAGCTTCCTGATTCCCTCCTTCCCTCTTTCCAGTGGTCTAGGATACGGATCTTGGTAGTTGGGGTCTCTCATTTATACAGTCCCCAAGTCTCCTGCTCCCTAGACTGCCAGCCACCCCACGTTCTCGCTCTCGTGTCTTTATCCTGGCTGGACAGGCATGTCGTTAGCTCCCAGTGAGCCTGCAGGCTCAGGGCTGGCTGGCTTTGTGATTAGTTCTTCCTGCTCCCAGATTGCTACCTTGATTTGCTGTTGCAGCCTTTTCAGCGTCTTCACAAGTTCGCTGTTGTTCTTGTTGGCGTGGTCCAGCTGGATTTCCATCTCATTCAGGTCTGTCTCCATCTTCTTCTTGAGCCGAAGTGCCTCTGCCCGGCCCTTGGCCTCCGCCTCCAGGCTGGCCTGCAAGGATTCGATGGCCCTCTGGTGGTTCTTCCTGCAAGTCCAAGCAGAGAAGGCCTTGGTGTACTGGGCCCACTGTTCAGGATGTGCTAAACCTCTCTAGATAAGAAGTCTCAGCAATAATGTGGATGCAGCCACCATGCTGTGAGATTAAACTGTATCTCCTCTTAAAGTCTTTAAGTGGGGGAGCATCATGCTTTGGGAAAAGGAATGGAAGGTCAATGTTTACCATGTGTCTTTGTGATCTCAATTCATTTAATATGCAAAACAGCCCGGCAAGGAAACTGAGGCTCCAACATGATGAAAAACACGCCAAAAGATCACCCTTTAGTCCACAATGGAGTCAGAATTCAAGGTCAGATGCTAAGGTCTCTGTTTGTTTTCATTATAAAATGTGAGCTTTGGCTATACAGGTCAGAATCTCTCTTTTCAAAGCAACAGTTAAGTGACCAAAGAAAAAAATAGATAAATTGGACTTCGTCAAAATTTAAGACTTTTGTGTTTCAAAGGATGTTATCAATAAAGTGAAAAGACAACCCACACAATGGGAGAAAATATTTGCAAATCATATATCTGATAACGGTCTAGTATCCAGAATAAATAAAGAACTCTTAAAATCAACAATAAAAAGATAAACAACCCAGTTTTGGGGAAAGAACTTGAATGGACATTTCTCCAAACCAGATATATAGCTGGTCAGTAAGCACATAAAAGATGCTCAGCATCATTAGCCATCATGAAAATGCAATTCACGTCCACCAGGATGGCTATAAGCAAATGGCTACTCTTAAGTACTTCATATAAATGGAATCATACAGTATTTGTCTTCTTGTGACTGGCTTACTTCACTTAGCATAATGTCCTCAAGGTTCATTCATGTTATAGCATGTCAGAATCTCCTTCCTTTTTAAGGCTGAATAATATTCCACTGTATGGATGGACCACATTTTGTGTATCTATTCATTCATCACTGGGCATTTTGGTTGCTTCTCCATTTTTGCTATTATGAATAATGCTGCAGTGAAGTTGGGTGTACAAATATCTCTTTGAGACCCTGATTTTAATTCTTCTGGGTATATACTCAGAAGTGGAATTGCTGGATCGTATGGTAATTCTATTTAAAAAAATTTGAGGAATCTCCATACTGTTTTCCACAGCAGCTGTACCATTATTTTACATTCCCACCAACAGTGTACAAGGGTTCCAATTTCTCCACATCCTTGCCAACACTTGTTATTTTCTGTTTTTTGGATAGTAGCTATCCTAATGGAAGAGAGGTGGTATCTCGTAGTTTTGATTTGTATTTCCCTAATGACTAATGATACTGAGCATCTTTCCATGTACTTGTTGGCCATTTGTATATCTTCTTTGGAGAAATGTCTATTTGAGTCCTTTACCCATTTTTTTTTATTTTATTGAAGTATAGTTGATTTACAGTGTTGTGTTAATTTCTGCTGTACAGCAAAGTGATTCAGTAATACATAACTATTCTTTTTCATGTTCTTTTCCATTATGGTTTATTACAGGATATTGGCTATAGTTCCGTGTGCTATATAGTAGGACCTTGTTGTTTATCCATTCTATATGTTTGTATCTGCTAATATCAAAACTCCCAATCCATCTCTCCCCCACCTCCCCTCCCCCTTGGCAACCACAAATCTGTTCTCTATGTCTCTGAGTCTATTTCTGTTTTGTAAATAAGTTCATTTGTATATTTCAGATTCCGCATGTAAGTGATATCATGTGGTATTTGTCTTTCTCCTTCTGATTTACTTCACTACCCCTTTTTTTTTTTTTTTTTTACATGTTACGCGGGCCTCTCACTGTTGTGGCCTCTCCCGTTGCGGAGCACAGGCTCCGGACGCGCAGGCTCAGCGGCCATGGCTCACGGGCCCAGCCGCTCTGCAGCATGTGGGATCTTCCTGGACCAGGGCACGAACCTGCATCCCCTGCATCAGCAGGCAGACTCTCAACCACTGCACCACCAGGGAAGCCCCACTACTCATTTTTGAATTGGGTTATTATCTCATGGGGTTTTGTGATGAATCACTTAAAGTACTATATTTCTAAGTGCAAACCAGAGAGTGCCACATTAGTATGAGGTACCATCATTATTCCCATTTCACAGATGAGGAAACAGGTTCAGAGAGGCTCACCTAAATTGCCCAAGCTCACACATGACTGGTATGTGGCAGAGACCCAGGTTTCTGGACTCTGCTCCATCATGCTACCTAGACCAGTCTCCTGTCCCATCAGCCTCATACCTCGTAGCTTCAAATTCCTCTTCTTTCTCGTGGATTCTCCGGTCGATATCAGCTTTCACCTGAGCCAGTTCCAGCTGAATTCGAATCACCTTGCTCTCTTCAACCTGCCAGGAATATAAACATCAGTCTTCCTGGCCCAGCAGGTGTGTGGTCCCTGGCCAAGGTCCAGCCCCCAATGTGATGACCACATGGTTACCTCCAGGGAAGACTCAGCTTCCTCCAGGGCCACGTGGAGTTCTTCCTTCTCAATCTCCAATTTTTTCTTCATTTTCTGCAGCTCATGTATACTCCGTCCTCCCTCACCCAGCTGATCAATCAGTTCCTTTATCTCCTCTGAGAAAGGAATATTCTTGTTAACAAGAAGCATGAGGACTGCCGGCTTCCCGGGGTAATGGCATGTGACACAATTATTCCTCTATCTTTTCTCACCTGCACCGGGAGCTGATAGCGGGTGGTAGGCAAGGGACCCTCAGCAGCACCTGATCATAACCACCCCCTCCTCTTTTCCTTCCTCTCCTAGTCCAGTCAACCTGTACCTGGTTCAGCTCTTCCTCCCCAATCTTTAATTGTGTTTACTTTATGCCCAAGTCCTTCAGTACTTACACTTCTGAAATTAAGAAAGCAGAGGCCTCAAACAGTTAACTCACAAGATTATCTCCTGTAAGCAGAGAGCTCCTCTGGGAGTGACTCATAGGACCTTGGGCAGCTTTGGGGACAATCAAGGACCATCTTTTTCTACCCTCCATTGCAGTGATGCTACATCAACCCCCCCGGGACTCAAATACAACACTGGGGAGGAAGCAGGGTGGGGCAACCCAGATTGAGGAAACCCTGCATTGAGTGAGTTTTCATTTCTGCCGCTCAGCAGAACAGGGACCCCAAAACAGTTCTTCAAAAATGGAAAAAAAGTGACATCTCTTGAACACTGAGTTTGTGTTTAGGAAAACCACAAAAACAAATAATACACATTTCATGTGGCAAGATTAGATAACCAGCACTTTTCAAGCAATATCCAACAGAATGAAATTCCAGCCTGAGACTCCTATGTGTAAGAAACACATATGCATACACATATTATTTACATATGGTAGATGGAAGGGCTCAGTATCTGAAATCTCCTGAGCCCTTATTTGACCAGCTACTCTACCGAGCAAAGACTTAAGACATTTTTATCTTATTTCATTACCGCAACAGCCTTACACGGAAGGCAGTATTATTTCCCCATTTTACAGATGAGGCGCAGAAGAACTAGGTAACTCACCTGCCTGAAGTTATACTGCTGAATGCCCACGTGCTTGGACCAAGTGCTTGCCAGCCAGTCAGCAAACACTGATTGTGCACCTACTATGTGCTGGGTGCTCAGACCCATGACGGGAGGGGGGCAGTCCGGCTGTGTCCTTGTCCCTGCAGGCCTGTCCATCTGCCCCCAGACTCACCCTGCAGGGTCTTGTTCTCCTTCTTCACCGACTCCAGGTGCTCCAGGCACTCCTCGTAGACGGTCTTGATCTTGAAGCTCTCAGTCATGTACATGCGGCCCTCCTTCTGGGAGGCGTCCACCTCCACCTGCAGCTCCTCGCACTTCTGCTGCCACTCAGCCAGCATCTTGTCAAAGACCCGCTGCTTCTTGTCCAGCGCGGCGGCCGCGGCGTTGGCCTGGGGTGAGGGGGGGATGGTGTCAGGGGTCTGCCTTTCCTGTGCCTTTCCCCTCCTTCTGCCCTCTCCCTTCCTTTCCTCTACCTCTCCAGTAACTCTGGTGACCCCAGACTTCTTCGAATGGGGATAGAATTCAACATTTGTGGCACAAGCACAGAACAGGGAGTCCAGAAATAATTACGTTTCAGTTCCAAAACATCTACTACTAGACGTGTGACCTTGGGCAGCCCACCTTATCTTCCCAGGTGAGGGTTTTCTCAGGTGTGAAAGGAGGGATCTGGGCCACAACAGCCTTCCCAGATTCATCATGTTCACCTAACTCCCCATAACGTATTTCTCTATAACATACTAATATACATCATTGCCCAACTCAGAGATGGGTGGGTATTATTTTTCTTGTGCATCAAAGCTCATTATTCTTAGACATTATTTTCACAGCCCTTCCATCTTTTTCATAACTCCCCGCAACTGTGTATTTGCTGCGGCACAATATTAGACGTTGTAAATTTCTGCTTAATTTCTTCTTTTTTTTTTCTGCTTAACTTCTTAATCTGGAGGGAGCAAAAACCTTCTTGGGGTTATAGGACTTTTTTCCCCCAAAGCCTCTCACATGGCTATGACCTTATCTGGACCAAGACTGGGTTGGTGTGTGCCAGTGGAAATCTTATTTAATTCTGCTAAAGACTGGTGAATCAGTCTGAACTAGGGATGCAAATGGGAATATTTAGCCACACAAAGTGTGTGGGACATGGTTTGCAGAAGAGGAAGGGGAACAGGGGCAATAGGTTCCTGGACTTCCCGGGACTGAGTTTTATCCTTGTCACGGACCTATTTAAATAGTGGCTGGTTGAGTTAAGATCTCAGAATCATGAGCATGTTGACACATGTTCAAGCAGTGAACAGTGGGCCTGACTGCAAACCCTGTTCTCCACCCTCTTGGGCCACCTGTTCCTTCTTGCTAACCCAACACATGACAGTCTCATCCAGCTTCCTGTGGGCTGTTGGACCCGGCAAATGGTCATCCTTGGAGCATTTGGCCCTCTGACCTTCTCCAAGTCAATGGTGAGGTCCTCAACTTCTGCCTGGAGTCTCTGTTTGTTTTTCTCGAGGGAGGCGGCTCGGGCCTGGGCGGCTTCAGCCGTCTCTTCTGCCTCCTGGAGCCTGGCGGCCAGTTTTCTCCTGGGGATGAGAGCAAGAGAGGCCATCAAGGAAACATAGGCACCCACGGGCAGGGGAGCCCAGCATGGCGCTGAGCTCTGGTGTCACAATGGAAAAGATGCAGATAAAAAGGGGGGTATTTGGAACAGAGCAACCAGTGTCCAGTCATCCATTTCACAAATATTCATTGTTTCTACTCAGTGCCAAGTCCTATTCTAGTCATTAGGAAAGCAGCAGTGAATAAAACAGACTAAGATCCCTGCCCTCAAAACTTCTGTTCTAGAGGGGGGACAGAAAACACAACAAAATGACATAAGCACTATGGGAAAATAAAGCAGGGAGGGGACACATGTGCAAAGGCCAGGACCCTGTGGGTGTCTGGGGAAGAGGTTCCAGGCAGAGAGAGGGGAGGGTTTGAAATTGAGGTTTAGCTTGGAGTGAGAGCCTGGGGTGGGACCAGGCAGCCCCCGTAGCTCTCAATAGAAAATATTAGAAAAGGGCTGGAGGGCAGGAGGTGGAGCTGCAGGAAGGCAGGTGTAGGCTCAGCGAAAAAAGAGTGCCAGATAAAGATTGATGTCAGCTGGAAGGCACTGCGCTTACTGCCGTCACCACAAATTTCCAGTGGATGGAAGGCACCAGCAGCAGGCTGGGGTTCCCTCCCCGCCTGGCACTGGGGGCTCACACGCAGGCCTTCCCTGGGTGCCCTGGCCCACGGGCACCCATGCCAGCCTCTTCTTGTGCAAGAGGGCAGCTCTGAGCCACGTTCACGTGTCCACTCTTGTTTCCTCAGACCCGTCAAGCAGAGCGTTTGTGTCTCTAGTTTGTGAAGGAAGAAAGCTCAAAGGACTTGAGGGCATTCGCCACAGAGTTGGGGATCTGGCCGAGGGGGGCCCTCTGCCGCGGAGCGTGGCCCGTGTCCTCCCAGCATCACCGAGGGGCCTCACCCCAGTCCCACCAGGCCCGTGGAAGCTTCTGAGCACTTCAGAGGCAGAGAAGCCCTGCCTGGAGGCAGATCCCGCCCCCCCCCCCCATCCTGACTTCCCTGCAGGGAGCCTGAGCATTTCTGGGCAGAAGATGTAGGTAAGAGAGCCCTTGAAGAGGGAAGCTGAAGGCAGTAGGGCATGCAGTGCGTGACCTGGTGAGGGCACGAAGTGGGCTCCCTGTCCTGACACTCGTCTCCCCTTTAAGAGGAGCCCCTGAACTGCCCTCTCCTGGGTGTGGCCCTGGCGTCAGCTGTGGCTGTGGTGCTCAGACCCCCACCTCGCACCCACCCGCCAACCCGCTGGCCTCCCCGGCCCTCCTGGCGCAGGGTGACGCTCACTTGGTCTCCTCCAGCTCCTCCGTCCTCTGGATGGCGTCCGTCTCGTACTTGGTCCTCCAGGTGGTCACCTCAGTGTTGAGTTTGGACACAAGGCGCTGCAGCTCCGACTTGGCTCCCTGCTCCTCCTCCAGCTGCTCCTTCAGCAGGTCCAGGTCGTGCTTGGTGTTGGCGAGACTCACCACGGCCGTGCTGCGGGACTGCAGTGACCAGACCAGCCTGTCAGGGCCCCCCAGTCTCTGTGGCACCCAGGGCTGTCACTTAGAGATACATGACATTGGATCAACAGTACAGCAAGTAAAGGCGGGGCGGGGTGGAAGACACAGGAGTCTATAACCCAAAACACCAGGGTTTAACTGTCTTTGATTTCTTCCAATTACTATCCACAAGGATACGTAATTCCGTTAATTTCATTTAGTTGCACATATAGCGTACTCTGGTTTTGTTAACTCTTTTACTTGCTGTGGAATCAAATATTTTTCATGTTCCTTCTACATCTTCATAACATATGACTTTCTTCAAGGAGGTAGCTCTGTCACCCCCTACCTCAGCCCCAAACCAACCTTGGACTCTTCATCCAGCTGCCTCTTGTAATCGTCCACCTGTGATGTCAGGGACGTCTTTATCCTCAGGATCTGATTAAGCCGGCTCTGGGATTCTTCATATTCCCGGCTCAGTTCACTGTTTTCAGCTGGACGAGAAGGGAACGGGAGAAGCGTTGGGTGGAGAACTAGCTCCCCTGCCAGATCGTAAGCCTTGCTCCCAAAGTGCCCATCAATATAGTGGCTTGGCCAGCTGAGCTGGAATGGGGAGCAGGGCGACCACCACATCAGCTGCCCAAATCAAGTGGACCCAGGAGGCGAGCAAGTGCCCAAGGGTCGCCACCATCCAGGTGATTTGCATGGGATAAGCGGCTTCAGATAACGAAGCCCCTGGCAGGAGATACAGCAAAGAAGTTTGGAGAAAACAGTCGGGCTGAGAGTGTTTACTTTGAAAAAATGCACTTGTCACGGTCCCAGAACCTACACTCCTGTCATTTGTGGGCTGCTTTCCGGAGCCAAGGCCAGGAGAAGGTGCATGAGCCAGAGAACCAGCAGGGGTTCCCAGTTCTGCCCTGTATCTTCGGTTTTGTGACCGTGGGCAAGTCACTTCACCTCACTGAGTTTCACTCTTCTTAGCCATCAAATGGGGATATTGATTTTAAAAACTATTCAGAATGTGGAAAATAAGGCCAAAGGAGGTTCTCTGGTGTCAAACAAGAGTGTTGTCTAACTGGTGTGCCTCAGGAGTGTTAACTTCTCGAAGGAAATGCACCTTTGCTTGACTTAACTGTTGACCCCTCTTTAGAGCCCAGACTCTGCGAAGTCAGATGTTAACTTGCATATTGATGAGTTGCAAATTATTTTTGACCTAGAGAATTTCTTCTGGTAGAAAAAACCCCAAATCAAACCTAGAGGTTGCAGTATTGCCGCATAGGACATGAACCAGTTTTGCATCTAACTCAGCAGAGTTACTGAAACATTCCTTTCCCAACTGGCTATGTAAATCTCGGCCCCCTCAGGTGCTTTTCAAAGGCAGTTTTCCCATTTTTCTGGTTCCCTCATTAGTGACACGTGTTCGCTTTACGTTAGTAGGCAGGTCATGTTTGAAAATGTTTGAAAATTGTGTTTTGTCGGTATTACTGCTCCTCCCACTGATCTCGCGGGGTGATTGAGAGAACTGATAGGAAAATGTTTTGGATAGTGTTCCCTGTTTTACACTGTAAAGATGTTACTTGGAGCACTCAGTGGGTGGAAGAAAATCTTCTCGTCTCATCACAGGGGATGTGGATGTTCCAAGGTCAAGGAAGCTCTGGGAGGGCACCCAGGTACTCTTTCAGTTTCCTTGAGGATCCCCACTCCTTTCCATGTGCTGTCCCTTAGGAAGCTGTGGGGAGGGGAGAGCTCACCTTGGAGGCGGGTCCTGATGGCGTTGATTTCCGCCTGGTTCCGCTCCAGCTCAGCCACCTTGGCATTGGCCTCTGATAAGTTATCTTCCAGCTTTCGAACATGGGCCTCGGCGTTCACCTGCTCAGGGAGAACGAACCCAGTGGGGAAGCGGGGAGGGCCAGGCCAGGCCCTCCCCGCTTCCCAGCTGCGCTGCCCTAGTGCAGCCTCCCAGGCCACCTACCTCATCCTTCTAGAGCATCCCTGTCTCAGAAACCTCCAGCGGCTCACCATTTTCTATCAACGTAAGCCCAGAGCCTTTGGGTTGGCACACAGCCCCTCACTTCCGGGCCCCTGCTGACCTCACCCGTTAGGAAAATGCCGGGAGCCAGTTAATTTAAGGAAAAATACCAGCATTAGAGCAGGCGTCTGCAGATAAAACAGGAACTACGAAGGTGCCTCGTGAGTGTCTGAAGTTTGGAGACATTAGTTGGCTGGGACCTGGACCCCCAAAGCATCATCCCTGCTCACCTTTGGAGCACCATCCGCCACTTCCCTTGTGTCACAAGAAGACTCTTCCTGTGGCAGGGGCTGGATAAATTCATGTTGAGTGGCTTAATTTTACTTTAATTGTACTTAATTTTCTTTCTTGCCACACATCACTTTTTCATTGTGGCAATGATTGTTTCTCCTACTAAGTCTCCAACTCCTGGAGGATATAGTCATACTAATGTCATGATGATCCTAACAGCTCACATTTATTGAGCTTTTCTTACGTGCCAGGAACTGTCGTAGCCCTAACAACAGCACTATGAGGTGGGGATTATCATTATTCCCCATTTGACAGGTGGGGAAACCGAGGCGCGGTTAGGTTGTGCACCTTGGCCGAGGTTATACACACAGTCAGTGGGGTCTGTGACGGGTCCATCTTGGTTCTCTTCACAGCATCTAGAATGGGCCTCGGGCCTGTTGGGGGAATCGGGGGATATTATTCGTGAAGGCTCTGCGGGGTGTCCCCCCTCACCTTGGACTTCTGTATGGTCTCCACGCTGGCGTTGAGGTCGTCGATCTCGGCCTTCATGACCTGCTTGTCCTTCTCCAGCTTGGACTTGACCCTCTGCAGGTTCTCTATGTGCTCGGTCAGCTCGGCCATGGAGTCTGTGTGCTTCTTGCGCAGTGTGGAGGCCGCTGCCTCGCTCTGCAGGGCCGCTTCCTCCAGCTCCCGCCGCAGCTTCAGCAGCTCAGCCTCCCGCTTGCGGTTCTGCTCGATCTGGGGCGGAGCAGGAGCAGGGCTCATGGGCTGGCCGGTGCTGGCCTCCCTGAGGCATTCAGTCCCAATCCCACCTGCATCCACTGAACCGAGGAGCCCCAGAAGAAAGTGGACTGAACCAGCCCCCTCTTGCCTATTCTTTATCATTGATTGGTTTCTCCTCAAGGGAGCCCCAGGAATTCAGCAAGAACTAACTGGTCCTTATCCCCCTGCTCATCGTCCAGCATTTGTTTCTCCATGCAGGCAGGCAGGCAGGAATTGTGGTTCCTGGACACCCCGAGGATGGTACCTGAGCAGACGTGGCTCCCCCAGCCTCTTCCAGCCTGTCACTGAGGTCTTCAAGGTCTCGGGACAGGTCACTGCGTTGTTTCTCCACCTGGGGGGAGATGGGATGACACTGACCTTGGCCGTCCAAGAGCTCCTGTTTCTCTGGTAAGGATTGTGATGACCGCGTGGC